>NW_026571353.1:9604686-10204686 GCF_026225935.1 Boleophthalmus pectinirostris | reverse complement strand
TGGTAATTGTTATGGCATCATTACGCTATGTCCTTTATGGAGCTGGGATCATTTTTGTCTTTGCAGAGGGGTCAGACACGCACAAGCCAAAAGAGTTGAAGGGTACTTTACCCCAATTGAGTTCATGTTTCAAGTCTGGCTGACATGTCCCCAGTGGAGGGTTTGACATCCGTGGTACTAAGTAGGCTGGCAAAGTGCCCCTGGCATCGGGGCACCCAGATGGACAGGGGCTGACCATGATCAAAGCTCAGACACTGTCCTCCATCACCCTGAAGGACACTACCGCGGGCGCACACTTGTCTCTGCTCATGCTACACTTTCATTCTGCTCCAAACACTACAGTAACACATACCAAAAGAAAAAAAAAAAAAAAAAAAAGAAACAAGCCTGCTGAAATTTCTGGAAATTTAAACCCAAACAACATCAAAAATCTGAAATAAAAGTGCGCGGCTAGACTGGTGTTTCACAGATATCAATAGTCTGGTATTGTCTCAGGCATGTGGAGGAGGAGGGGGCAGATCAGAGAGCCGTGCCCAGTGAGGGCTCAGTCTGCTGGGGGCAACGCTTCTGGCAAACCCCCTTACCCCTGCTCTGACCTGGAGGATGCCCCGGCCGCTGCACGCTCCAGACACAGCGGGCAGAGAGGCGCGCAGAATACCAACCAGCTGCCGGCGCCAGGAAGCAAGAAACAACAGCAAGACAACAATACAGCACGAGAGAGGCGAGTGAAGAGGGAAAACAGCACACTGACCAGGATGTAAGCATATGGAAATGTTACATGGAGGAAAGTTTGGGCTGGGCTGGCCAAGCATTCCTCTCTCTTCTATATTTGACTTTAATTGTGCATTCTAATTACAGGAGGTTCCATGCAGCTCTCCTTTGTTTGCCTGCAATCAAGAATACACACTTCTCCAATATTTTATGAAGATGTGAGTCTGGTCAACGTGGAATCTCCCCGAGTACAGATGAGCATGACTGACAGCTTGATTAGCCAATCAGGGACATGCATCATCTGTCAGTTTGAAAACAAATATGGCTGCTTATGAGGAACAAAGGAAGAAATAAATAAATAAAATAAAAAAGACAGGGGGACTAAAAACATTGCAGATTTCTGCAGAATCAAGGATCAACACTCTTGGGCCTGTTTACATGAGAACACTTTATGGGTAAAAATGACAAAATATTTTATCAGTGTGCCTTTCATGACAGTGATGGAGTTTTGGGGCCTAAAAACACCAAAATCTGAAACCACCCTCCAGAGTGGAAAAGTTGAATACACTCCACCGTAGCATTTCCATCTACACTGCCGAAGACGCAAAACTCTGGTCAGATCCTCTCACGTCATGTACGCATTTACGTCACATACATACAGTACACAGAAACAAACATGTCGCCTGGCATGCATACCCAATCGAATTCCTCACAATTTTGCATCACCGTATGCACGCAGTTTTCCTCCCGAAAATGCTCATCTTAACGGGAAATAAAGACTGAAGACGTGACACTACTTTTGCGTCTTCTGCTCAGACCGTCATCATATAAACGTAGCTCTGAGGTCAGTGGTGAGTTTGTTTAAGATGAAGGATCACCAATGAGCTCTTTTGTTTCACATTTGCCACTGAAATAAAGAAATCTGATTGCATGGTTCTGTTTAACTCTGATTCGAGCAGTAAGGGTTGGTTGCATTACTGTTCTCCATTATAAGTACAAGATATCCTTATACTAAATTATGGTGTGAATGCATATTTGGCTGAATGTCTTACACTCATTTAACATCTAACATAATGGACAGACATCCTCTGCAAAAAGTCATATCTAAGTAAATTCACATTACTCAAATTAAGCATGAAAGATTTAACTTCATTTGAGTAGAGTTCACTTGACAATTAAAATTATCTACCAATGGAATAAGTAGTTTTTCTTAATTTAAACAACATAAGTTTGTTTCTTATTTTGGGTATGTTTATATGATGATGGTCTGAACAGAAGACACAAAAATGGCATTGCATCTTCACTGTTTATTCCGCGTTTAGACGAGCGTTTTTGGGAGGAAATCTGCGTGCATACAGTTACGCAAAAGTGTGTGGAATCCGACTGGGTATGCATGCCAGGCGGCTCGGTGGCGACGTGAGCAGATCTGACCAGAGTTTTGCGTCTTGGGCAGTGTAGACGGAAACACTACGGTGGAACATATTCACCTTTTCCACTCTGGAGGGTGGTTTCAGATTTTTGTGTTTTTAGGTCCCAAAAACGCCGTCATCGTCTAAATGAGGCGCTTCCGATAAAATATTTTGTCATTTTTATCCGCAAGCGTTCTTGTGTAAACAGATTTTTTTTTCACTGGTGTATTTTCCAATTTCATCTACAAAAATACACTTTATTTGAAATGTACTCCAATCACTGTAATGATTCTTAATGTTCTTAATAGAGCCTACAAGGTTGTTAGCATCATGAAGATCAAAATCCATGAACAATGTGAGTTAGTATACTATAAAAATACTCGTTTTTGCAGATTGCACTAAAACATCCTGTCTTTGGCTTTGCTGGTGTGGATGTTATGAAACGCTAAGGTGAGCTGAAGGGACAAACCTAACAAGCATTCAGATTTCTCTCCATGAGGCAGGACTGTGGCAGGTCTGAGCCAGCCCACGGTGACTGAGTGATGGGCTCCGTGTACATGAGCAGCCCCTTACCCCTGACATGCAGCCCCCCCCCCCCTCCTGTCACCTGTCAGTCAGAGCACAGCAGAGGGAGAGACAGACAGGTGCCACCCGTGTCCTCTGCCTGCTCCAATCATGTTCCATACTTAGAGAAATGTACTTTTGAGAACATGCAACTGAAACTTCACTATTGTCTTAAACGTACAGTATATGTAAAAAATCCACTTTTAGAATCTTTTAATGGTGTTATGGGATTAGTCGTAGTTGCATTTTGATTGATTCATGCATGTTAGAGTAATCCTCCTGTCCTGAAATAAAGGCTCTATTTTCATCTCTATCCCCAAACCATGTCTACTTTTCTGTACTTACTTGCACTCATTTAAAATAAAACAGACTCCGGGTCTTATGTGTTAGATTCAAAAGCGCAAAGTTTACAGTGTAAATTGGGGTTAAAGAGGCCGTGTTGCACTTCTGTGGGGCAGTAATTGCTACCAAACAACATATTTAGCTCATCGTGTTACCTTTTATCATTTTTGACGCTCTAAGTCTCTAAGTTCAGAGCTCTAGCACAACACAATCAGCGTGCATACCCGTGAATGAAATGACTGCACATTGGATCACGTTTGAGAAGTTGTACTGTATTGTTTTGTGTCATGCTTTTGTATATTTATGGAGAATTGTCACGTGGGAGCGCGGGTGACGTAGATTGTGGGCTGAGCATTGGACTGACTCATACTGTTAACCGTAAAGAGGGTTTGAACAGGGCCTGGGAGAGATGACTAGATTACTAAAACATGCATGGATGACATACTAAAAAAGACACATTCGCCGGACAGAAATGAACCTTTCCAGAACAGCTTCAGAATGATTTTGAGCTGTATCAGAACAAGTACAAGACCACATCAACTAGTAAACTATGTCGACCACTATGTAAACTACCTGGGTAACTGAGGAATTACACAGATATAGTAAGGCTGCATATAATATAAAAGAAAGTACTACAATTTAGATTAGATTAGATAGATTAGATTCAACTTTATTGTCATTACACATGTATAAATACAAGGTAACGAAATGTGGTTTAGCATCTAATCAGAAGTGCAAGGAGCAGCAAGTGTGATGTTGTAGAAGTTTTCAGCTTGTCCAAGAAAGGGTGGAAGTAAAAGGCAGGAGACAAACTGGATGTCTTAAGCAGGAGAAGTTTATTTACCATCAGTAATATGGGCTTGGGGGCCCTGAAAAATCAACATAGTATGATTTCAAAAGAGAACATAGTATGATCTTTGAGTGTTCAAGCTCCTTTGACTCTGCTTTCAAAGGAGGAGCTTTATAAAGCAAGTGGTGAGACTATGAAGGCCAGAAGTCACTGGTTAGACAGCAATATGCCACAATTTAGATAATGGTATTTAGATAATGGTAAGTTAATAGTGGTATGCCAATGGGTGCCAAGAGAAGATCATGGTGTAAATATAGCTCTTGTGAGCCCCTGTTTAACTGAGAGATGTACGTGAAGGATAAATTACTTAAATTCTCTTACATGTGATATGTGACATCTATATATAGAATGTGGAGGATATACAATATAGACAATGTACAGTATATTACAGTGTATACTGTAGTGAATATATTCAAATAAATATGGCAGTATGAACAGGTGGGAATTAGGTATAATATACGTGGGCAATAAATAAGTAAATATTGTAAACAATATATACTACGAACAAATATACACTGTGTACTATAGAAAATATAAATGTGTATGTCATATATAAATGAGCAAATATATATATATATGTATGAGCAGGTGCCCTGTAAATAAATAAATATAAATTTATGTATCAGATATAATATGAACATGATATGCAGAGATATACATTGAAAATTTATTACTGAAAATGCCATTCTATTGTGTAAATAAATAGTGTTTTTTATTATTATCTTAGTATTGTAATCTGTATCAAGTATTAGTATTAGTATTAGTAAGTATTAGTATTAAAATCAAGTTTGAAATTTTAGCATCAGGACCACACTAGATGAGAACTTAAGCCTCATCCCGTCCCTACCATCTACGCCACCCATGCCCCTCCCTCTCTCACACCTCCACCCCCTCCCTCCCTCTCTCTTCTCCCCTCTCCCAGGATCCTCGGGGAGCAGGCCGAGAGACCCCTGACCCGCGGGCCCCACCACTCGCCGAAATGCCAGTCGCTCTGCTCCCGAGACCTTTGGACCTGGAACACTTGTATCAGGAATCAATCACTGCTCGCTGTCTAGGCCGCCTGGGTCAGCTCTGTGGCAGGGCTATTGATGGGGCTGAGTTACAGTACAGGCTTTAAACATCACATCGACCCACCATGTCACCACTGTCGATAGGACGGATGTGTCTCTGTAAATACAACAAGCTCCATTTGCTTCATTATACCGGTCACCTTTCAACTCGCTCCATGGATTTTTGTTATATCACCCTCCGATGGCTTCATAAGTTTGGAGATTTCCCTCTTAATGGCGACGAGCACAACAGTGTACAAATGTATTGATAATTCAGAAAGTTCAATGATCAGGTTAGAGTAGTAGAAGTTGGTGAAGAAGTAATGAAAGCACAGCAGTGCATAAATGAGTTATGTAAAATTTGATATTTATAGGAACAGTATATACAACTTTCTGGAGGAGACATGTCATGGCACATTTCTATAGAAATAAGCTCCATGGAAAGTTAAAGCCACGCTTCGGAACATTCTCTGTGGAGATGGATACTTTTTGTGCCATGTTTTGGAAAATGAAAGGGCCCATATTAATCTATTTTCTGATGCTGGAATCCTCATCAAATGTCGTGGTCATACAGGAAGAGCTCTACTGTGTTTTTAAATTCCATACCTAACTATACCTTCACTAAAATCATTTGGATGATTTCAGCCCTGAAATTGCCTAACAAAAGATAAAAGGTAGTTGTTAACAAAACTACCGCTTCCTGATATCTCAAGTTGGAACACCATTAGGAGCTTTAGAGATGTTGAGAGATAACTCAAACATTTGTGAATGAAACAAAACTCAATTTTAAGTATGTTTTGTTGTGGTAACAATTTTCCTTAATACAGGACCTCTAAAGCCGAAAGAAGATTTCCATAGAAACAAGCAGGAGGCGGTCCAAGTAAGGCTACATTCAAATTGCAGCCTGAAGTAACTCAAATCAGATTTTTTTTCACCCATATGCAACCTGCATGTGATCATTTAATGACAGTCTAAATGATGCAGATCCAATTTTTTCAAATGCGCCACAGGCCACTTGGGTATGTGCTTCTAAAACTGATACATATCTGACCTTTTGACATGTGACTTCAGTTTGAACGGTCAGGTCACATTCATCCCACCTACACGTCAGGCTCAGAGTCTAGTCAATGGAGGGAAAACAAGATTAGTGAGTTTATTAATATTTGGGGGATCTATTAGTTTACTTTTGGCTAAAAAGTTACATACTGTTGCTTTAAATAGATTTGAATTGCTGAGCCCAAGGACACAAAAAAAAAGTATAAAGAAATCAGACGTATAAAAACAACAATTTGCCCAAAGACTTATAGAAATTACTCAATGCGGGACTCAAACCCAGGATCTTCTCGCTGTGAGGCTGAAGCTCTAACTAGCTCTAACTGCTACCTGCGCCGCCCAAATTGTGTAACTGTAAACAACAAATAAACGTGCATATTGTTACTTGTCTCATCTGTTCCTAACATAAGGAACCACTAAATGATGCACTGATTAAAAGCTCTCATCCGAAAAACATACCAATTCCAGGAGCCTTATGTAGTCCTTAATATATGAAACTTACTATATCCAACTTTCTTTTCTTAATTGTGTAGGTGTAGATTTGTCAGCTGTCAATCATAATTAACCATGACTCAAATGATCGTTTTTTTATGTGACGCACGCACCACTGAGAACTCAAATGTGTTGGTAATATTGTTAGAGCTCGTTCGCTGAAGGCAGTTATCTATATCAAGCTCACCCACTACCATGGAGACAGTGAAGCATTAACCGGAGCAAAACTAATGGCCACAAGCAGGAACGCAGCATTTTGTAAAATCTATTTCAGCAGGTGAGGCTCAAGGTAGAGTCAATACAAGATTTCAAGACGTGGTTCTATCTTAATACAGGCAGGCAAATGTTTTCTATTCAACTTGGACTGTGCTGTAAATGTGAAGCGTTTTTCAGTCATACTACTATAGAGAAATGTGCACTGTAGAATCTAATAAGTAGACCTTACTTTTATGTTTGCCTTGAAAAATCTGACTAAAGTGGACTGTGACTCTAAAGCTGATCTTACATGTAATTCCTCAGTGTGGTGTACAGTAAATTCCTCTTTCATTTAAAGGTTGTATAGAGGATTTTTTAAGGAAAGAGAAATACAGCGACAGTCCTTTTTCAAATGTGCATGTGTGACACTACCTTCCTCCTCCACAGCTCCCTCAGTAGAAACACCTCCTCCCGCCTCCTTACTCTAGAAATCACACTTGTTTACAGCCAGTGCATGTTCAGAATTACTGTTGAAGTGACCTGTGTACAAATATTTTAGCGACCAACGCGTCAAGTTTTGAGACCCTTCGTCTGCCTCAGCCGCTCCATCGCTGGAAGAAATCTCCAAGAATCACCTCAGTTTGGCTTCACTCCTTTTCTCTTCTTCTTTCAGAGACCTCAAAAACAAACTTTCTTTCGCAACAAACTTGTCGTGGATTTTCGTCTGCAATCTCACCAAAGTTTGTTTGAATTGCAAGGAAGCTACAGTTTGAAAAAGCCTCTAAGAACCGCTGCATAAACCACGTAATCCCAGCGCATCGGTGAGTCAGTTACACTACAAATGTATGGGGTTTGATTGACGACCTAACAGCCAATAGAAAATGAGGGAGCCTTGTTTTCTATTGGCTGATGTTTATCTGGCCTCACGATGTCCACAATTGATAGATTTTCATTCTTTTTTTTTTTCATCATCATAATTACGAAGTTGCTGCATCTCTGTAACGGTATTTTAAGCTTTCATTGACAATTTGAAACTGAAAAAAAAAAAAAACTTCTCCATACAACCTTTAACTAGACACACTGTAAACCCAAACGTTCAAAGTAATTAAATAGATTAAGCTGTGTATACTACAAATTTTAGTAATAGTCCCACTAACTTAATTATGTCAAGTTGCTGTAACATTATGAGAAATTTTAACTTTTTTTTTTCTTAATTAAAGGGAATTATTATGGATATAAATGAGCATAACTTAAAAACATAGATGAGGTACAACTTAGTAGAATTAAGTCATTAAAAATAATATGTAATGTGTGTATAGTGTACTGTGAGTATATTATAATGTGTAATGTATGTAAGTATGTATTATTAAACTATATACATATTATATAATATTGATTAGACTAATAAATCTCCTGACTTTCACATGGGGAACCTGGTTGAAATTCCCCTCCTATGGTGTGTAATAATGTACTATATACTATGATGTGTGTATATGTATATAATAATGTGTGTAGATACAGCTGGATGTACTAGATTGTGTGTACAAAATCATGAACTACGTAAAAAACTGATTATTCCAGTGGTTTGAAAACACTAACTGCAGCCATTATCAAAAGGTACAAGTAGCAAGTCATCCAACCTTTTAAGTTCTGGAATATTGTGACTTTTAAATTCATCAATTTAAATCGATCCGAGTTCAAATGTGCTTGAATCCAAGACGAGACCAAGACCAAAAAAAAAAGGCCGGTCTCGAGATCAAGACCGCTCTTGAGTACTAGGGGTGTGCAAAAATATCGGAATATCAATATATCGTATCGTTTAATGTGATGATACAGTATCGATATCGTGGGCTACTGTATCGCTATATCACCAAGAGTATTTTTACGTGTGTTTTACTAAATTAGTTTGTTACAGTGCTACAGTTTTGTTGCTTGTGGAGTGAAAGGAAACTCATTTATGCAACACATTTTACATTTTGACTCTGTTTTGAGGATTAAAATGTTTGTGTTTCATATGAAATTTGCACAAGAAGTGGTTTAACAAACACTTTTTGTATCACTGCCATGATTTAGCCTTATTGAACTGTATCAAATCGATTTGAAATATATCATATCGAATGGAAAGTGCACTGTATCGAGATATGTATCGTATCGTGGCCTGCGTATCGAGGTATGTATCATATCGGCAACTTCTTAAAGATACTCAGCCCTATTGAGTACTACAACACTAGTGATTAGTCTGTATAAATCTCCAAAACTCAAAATGCTCTGTTCCACCTTGTGACATCATGTAGTGGTAGTTTTCAAGTTAACAGCTCTTTTTACCTTCAGTTCAGTAGAGATTGAAAATTCCAGGGCTGCAAATATCCAAATGATTCTGGTGAAGGTGTATGTAGATTCAAGTCACAGAGGAACACTTCCTTTATGAAACAAAGCACAACCCCAGGTATGTTTGGAATGAGGAAACAACATTATAACATAGATCCGAAAATGATGAAATATGGGCCCTTTAAGCGAACAGCCGAAGTTTACATGCGTGCAACCGTGTAAAGAGACATCACATCCGTTTCCCACTTTGTTAAGAACTTAATTCAACCTGCACCCGAGGGCTTGTTATTTTTTGACACGGAAACAAGCCAAATGATTAGTTTGTAGTGCAGCTTTAATCCTAAACTCCGCGTAGGTCTGGCCGTTCAAAACCCCCTGGTGGTCGGACTCCTGCGCACTCTTCTTTCTTACCCCTCTGTTCTCCACCTCCCACTAGGGGGCGACCTCCACTCCCCCGCGCAACCCGGCTCAGGAGGAGAGAGTCCCGCAACCACAGAC
The DNA here is from genome assembly GCF_026225935.1 of Boleophthalmus pectinirostris. Taxonomy (NCBI): domain Eukaryota; kingdom Metazoa; phylum Chordata; class Actinopteri; order Gobiiformes; family Gobiidae; genus Boleophthalmus; species Boleophthalmus pectinirostris. The sequence continues at coordinate 10,195,195 of NW_026571353.1, read as the reverse complement.
TCCGATGAACTCCTATGCCCCATCTCTCCATCGCTACACCTCTCCTCCGCCTCTTCCTCCTTTCTCTCTCTCTCTCTAGCATCGATTTCATGTTTGGGCTGGCCTCATTGATTTTCAAGCAGGTTCACGGATCACACCGCTGTAGTTTCCACCATCTTGGCCGTGTAGAGCGGGAGGGGAGGAAAATGGGTTTGACAGTTGCGGTTGCGAGGCTTCGGCGTTCACTGTAGGACCTCCTGCGCCGAAGAGATGTTTCCTCTTATGGCCCTGACTGCAACCTTTAGCACCAAATCAGGACCAAGCCAAACCAAGAAACTGGGACTGGAGACAATGAGGAGGAAAATGAGAATGTTTGATAAGTATTATATCATGAAAAATTTGGCTACATATGATCTAGAAACGCATTTATCTATTTCAGCCATTTGCAGTCAGTAGAATAATTAGATGGATGCATAAGATACTTTATTGATCCAGAAGGGAATTCAAGTTTAGCTGCAGCAACATTTACACTGTGTCACCTTTGGGTTTCAGTCAAAGGTCTCGGTGAATTTTTAAATTGCACTTTTCTGGTGGAGGGTCCGTCAAATGCTTTTCTCCATAGAAATGTTATTGCTTTGTCAGGAATGTTTCATGGTATGGTATTAAACCTTTCTATCTTCATAGAGACCAACCCTAGCCAAGTTACATGTCAGATCTGCGGAGAGGCAACCCCGCTCACAGTCAGAATGCAGAATGTTTTTCTATGTATTTTTGAGCAATAAAACCACTGTAATTGAATAAATGTAAGGTAGAGCTGTTTAATGTCATACTGTGGAACAATCCAGGCGGAGCAATGACATCGCCATAGAAACAAGCACCTTTAACATAGCCAGATTCATCAGCAGGTTTCACTTTGTGGAGACCGTCTGACCTCGCAGCATTAGGATTTGTTCGCTCAATGGTAGATGGGTACTTTTTTAATTTAACCAATCTCTGCTATTTGGTCGTGACCTATGTAATGCACCAGTGGTGTCCAAGTAATTGTCGGCACAACAGTGAACATGTTTGTCAACGATCATTGTCGTTTCTGCAAGGTGAACTTGCGAATTAAAGGTGCAGTAAAAAATGTGAAGTTTGTCTCATCTACATCCATCTCGACCATTTTGTTTACTGTTGTGCTGCACCACAGACAGGCGCTTGAGTTTGACGTCATGGCTTCACAGCTCTTCGCTGATTGGCCGATGCGCGGTCTACAACTTCCGGGGTTCTTGCAAACTGTCTAGTGTATTCCGATTCCTGATCTAGTCGCTGAAGAGAAATGAAACTATGTGGCGCCAGCCTGGCTATTTTTAGCAGGAGGACTGGTCAGGTAGGATCAGCAGATCTTGTGTCAGAGCGTTTGAGGAGAGTAACAGCCCTCAGTACAAAAGTGTCCCTCTCCTATGTCCTGCAGCATAACAAATCATAATAGTTCAGGGATTCACAAACTTTTCGAGCTGGGACTTACAAAATAGCCTTACAATGAATTTGCGACTCCCATTGCAGAATAAAATTAAAAGTAGTGTGAGAATGTGTTGAAGAATCAGGAGAATGTTTATATCAATTGAATATTGTGTTGTTGTATTGTGGAACAAATTTAACTAAAAAATACAGTTAATATAAAATCATTTATGTATATGTATATATATATGATATATATATATTTAAAAATTATATGTCTGGCTTAGTGCCACATGATTATCAATTTTGGACCCACTGCAATAGTAATATTACATTAATCTACAATCATAATGTTTGGAGGTCAACCAGAGTGTGCAAAAAAAAAATAATAATATATATATATAAATTAAAGGTATTATAAAGCAAATATGTAACAATATGTTTATTATAAATTATATTTATTATATAATTTCATCTTTTATGGCCATGAACACTAAGAAATTTCTACCTGTAGAGCTTTTCCCTCATTGAAACCCTGGCTAACCTGGACTGAGTAATATTGCATGAACAGTAAACAAACATGTTTCAAGTGGTTCTAGTGTTTGCAGTAGCTCAGGTCTGGAGTGTTTCATACAAATTCTTGGCAGAGATGTAAAATCTCGAGTGGACTGCGTTGAATACCAAACACAGGATCTTTGTTCAGACAACGTGGTCTACAATCAGGCTGAACCAAGGTTAGACTTGCTCTTTTCAAACGGCTTACACAAGTACATGTAAACAATGTGAAAACAGAACAGTGTCCAATGATACAGACCTTAAGTTTGTGCATCACAATTGGGGAATTTTGTGTGCAAGAAGGATATTTGCTCACTTAGCCACTGAATTTGTAATCTCAGTTTGAAAATCTTGAAGAAAAAACAAAAAAAAGATTTGCAATAAAAGATTTCATTTCGCAATAAAAAGATGTCTACGAATGACTCAATTTTAAAACTATGGAACACAACAGTTATTTCTCTAAAATTCTTGCAAGATTTATTCATCTTTTTTGACATGTACTATGATAAGTCTGTTATCAAAGAGAACTCACTACAACATTTGAGTCAAGGCTGATTCTCAGTGTTTGTCTCTAGTTGGACTTTTACATAAAACATAAACTCAACACCATAAAAGACAGTGAGTGACAGTACAGTGTAATACAGTAATCCAGTAAGACAATATGCTTGGTTTAAAATAGGTCATAGGTTTACCCTTCAAATTTAAAAAGGACCCATTGTCTCTTCCTTCATGTCCATTCTTTGTGCTGTGTACAATGAAGGCTGATTCTAAGTTTCCAGTTAACAAGCATCCAAAATCATTATGAAGCGTACACAATTATATTCCAAAGTTTGAAGTATAAACATCAAAAGTAGAGCTACAACTAACAATTATTTTAAAAGTTACAGCCTTGTTGAAAAGCACTTCCTATAATGTGCTCTTCAATTGTCTCATAGATATATATTTTCATGTACCTTTATATACACAGGACGGCACATTAAAGAGCCCATAGTATACTCATTTGTGATTTGTTTTACTGGCAAAAGGAGAAATTCAATTTGTTACTTGCCCGAAAGTTTATTTGGTCGAATATGTTTCGCAGCTCTCCAAACTGCTTCTTCAGTCTTGGTCAGACACTGGTGGGCACTGCATTATATCTGTCTGAAGGGAGGAGCTAACTACACTGAAACTACTCTGAAACAAACACACCTACTTAGTTATGGGCCTATTGAACTTGCATAATCATTCAGAGCCATGATGGAGCTTTCACACCTCTGGGCCGTACCTGGCTATTCCTATTGTTCTCTTTGTTTTGATTTCGGTTTGAGGATGGAGTTGTAAATCAGACATAGATGGTGCCTGAGTCCTCCATTTCTGTTCAAAGATGGACTGTCTTTCTTAACAAAAATGGCTTCTTTAACTCCCCTCTCAAACCAGTATTTTTCTCTGTTATAATGTTGTGTTCTCATCAAAAACATATGTGGAGTTGTGTTTAGTTTAATTCACACATGTTTAACCCTGTATATTTAGGCTTTAATTCTTCTCTCAAACAGAAAACACTGTTCCAAAATATAATGTCATATGTTAATACTCTACTGCACGGGTGTCAAACATATGGCCCAGGGGCAGCTGATTTTCTACTAAAATATTTTAATTATATTTTCTATAAAAAATTGGTAATTTTCTGCGGTGCTTAGCATAGCAGCGTCTCCAGTGTCTCTGTACGTGGCCCCTCCCACCAGAGCAGCACAAATGAAGACTTGTCTCTTTCCAAACACTCTTAAAGAACGATCATTTTGACTGTTGACCGTGACACCCTCATCTGCAAAATCTCAAAAATGAGAAAAGTGGAGCCGAGTGCAGGATTTTCCAAGAAAAATGGACTTATTCCTATTTACATACAAGTTAATGTTAAAACATTGTGTTGAATTTGCATTTTTCTTAAAGTTTCAGGTTGTTCATAATATTATAATATTTTGTAAAAGAAAGATCAATTAAAAAAGATTTCTGTAACAGATTTGTATTTCTCTGCACAAATATTTGAACTTGCTATTTTGGGGGTTTATGTGCCATGAGTTTTCTAATCCGGTCCCTTTGGGATCAAAGTCAGTTGAATACGGCCCCGGGACCAAAATGAGTTTGACAGCCCTGCTCTACTGTGTTTTTACACTCCATACACCTTCAGTAGAATCATTTGGATAATTTCAGCCCTGGAATTGCCAATCTCAATAAAACAAAAGGTAAAAGATGAGAGCATTTTGAGCTTGGACAATGCAGACAGATTCATATTGCAGGATTACTGTGTGAATGAAAAAACACAACCCCAAGTCTGAGTTTTGATGAGATAACATTCTAACATGACTTAAAGCTCAAACGAGTCAATTTTACATAATATAGGACCTGTAAATTAGCAATGAACAAAAGCTGGTGTACGACTGAGTGGCTACGGGTGATCACTCCAAACATCTTTCCCATTTAAAATTTGAAATAGAATCTGCACACATTCTTGGGCTGCAGTATTCGTTCTGGAGAAGGAACTGTCTTACTCCAACATCTTGCCAAAATTGCTATTGCAGTAATGAATCCCTCTAATTTATCATCTGGTCAGGTTTAGAAAATGACAGCCCACTTCCTAAATTAGCCACAGTAGCGCTGGCTGAGTAAAACCAGCCACCTGCCAATACCATGCATTAAAAGTTGGAAAGTTTGACAGACGCTAGAGCTACAGAAACTTTTGCTACGGAAACAACAATCAACACAACTAGGCAATAACAATAACAACAGTGGACTGGAGTGGGGCTTGTTGGCCAGTGGTGGAGGTGTACAGTGTGCCTTTGACCGGGACAAGAATGTGAAATGCAGACCGGTAAATATGAATAATTGGTCAAAGAAATTTCTAAAAAAAATTGTTAAAACTTTTCTGGAGTAGGGTCTGTTAACTGCTTGTCTTCATGGAGAAATGTTTGCTTCTTTGCTTCTTCTGTCTATGTGGAGGCAAGCAGGTGATGCCTCAGGTGCCAGGTTACAGGTCAGATGTGAGCAACCAATGCATAGGTCCACAATTTCCATCTTTTATATCTGTGTTATAATGTTCTTTCCTCGTCTAGAACATACCTGCATACCTGGAGTTGAGGTTTTATTAAACGGACAGTTTGGAATTTTGGACATAGGACCTCATTTCCTAGTGAGCCAGAGTGTTGGAGACGTGTGGAGACACTTAAATATTCCCAAGTCATTATTTTGCGAGTCTCAAGTCTTTGACCTCAAGTCCGAATCAAGTCCCAAGTCAAAGACAGGTAAGTCCAAGTCGAGTCTTAAGTCACTGGCCCATAAGCCCAAGTTAAGTCCAAGTATTCTGTTTTGAGCTTCAAGTCATTTCAAGTCTTTAAACCAAAATACCAAATATAGCTTTGGTTTAGCAATTTCTGTTACTCTTAAACTTAATTGTACTTAAGAAATCATGCTATATTGCTATATGAGTATTTATTGTAGAAATGCATTTTTTTTCCTTTTTAAATGTGTTGCCAACAGTGTGAATCATTATGGTCAGAACAGAAAGAATTAAGATTTAAAAGTGCTTAATAACAGTTATTTTGTCATGTACTCTGCACTGAAATGAAAGGATCATGTTTTATGTAGTTCCTTCTGTTTTACTGTATTGTACTGTATATTACTGTAGTACATTTGATGACACCATATCACAGTACTTCAGTTACATCAAAGTAAATAGAGAAGTGGGACGGACATGTTCCAGTTTGTTCCTGTAAAATAAAACGTTGTATGTATCAACTGTAAAGAAAAAAGTATTTCCGTAAAACATATATATTTTTTAGCAGAAGCATCAAGTCTTCTCAAGTCACAGGCCTAAAGTCCAAGTCAAGTCCCAAGTCACTGACCTTCAAGCCCAAGTTGAGTCCCAAGTCTTTGTCTATTTTATCAAGTCAAGTCTCAAGTCCTAAAATTAGTGACTCAAGGCTGACTGAACATTCCATCCAGTACTTTTATTTGCAGAGGTCACTGGTGTTAGGCTAAAAAAAACAAAAACCCCACTCCACAAACACCCGAAGCAAATCTATTATTACACCAGACTGTTGATGTAAATGTCTGTGTTGATAGAATAATGTTTGAAATAAAACTAACCTTGCATTGCATGAATCGTTGCATGTTGAGGGACTGTTTTCTCAGCAGCAGCCGAATTTTACTGTGCTGTAAGATAGGTGCTATAGGTGATATCAGTCCAGAAGTGGTCCACTGTATCTTTAACCTCCATACACCTTCAGTAGAATCTGCTTGATCATTTCAGCTTCAGAATTGCCAATCTCTACTGAAACTAAAGGTAATATGTAGCTGCTAACCTGAAAACTAGTGCTTCATGACATCACAAGATAGAATGCAGCGTTTTGACCTTTGGAGATGCAAGAGCGTAATAATGCAGGACTACTCAAACATGTATGAATGAAACAAAACAAGTCCGGGTTTGTTTTTGAGGAGGTAACATGACTTCAATCTCACAAGAGTCCATTTTGTGTCATTTTGCATTACATAGGACCTTTAAATTCAATATTCTTTTGCAAAATGCATTATAACAGACCTATCTTGCACAATCAACATTTTAGATATTTTAACCGTGTTATAGTTGTTTCTGCTTCTCACTTATCCTCTCGATGTTATATTCAGAGTGATTCGTGCATGTTTGACTAATATTCATCTTTCATATCTGCCGTTTTCATCATCACCAGCGTACACACACTGCACTGCACATACTTCCTTCTCCAATTTTATTTTCCTAATCGGTGGTTGGTACAAATGTGGTTTGTTAGCATGATGTGCAGCTATCCATCAGAGGTCTCGAGAGCTTCATGGCTCTTTGTTGTGATGACGTTTACTGCCACGTCTGCTCCCACTGGACTCTGTAGATTTTGAAGATGAAAGTCAATGGACTTGTTTGTTTTATTAAGTTGTTTTAGATCAATATTGCAATTTAAAATGTGAAAATTATAACATGATGATCCATGGGTAAGTTAAATTAAGAACATTTTTCTTTGAGTAGATTTGAGTATTATCTGTTACATAAGCATGAGTTGTTATACACTTGTAGGGGAGTATTATCTGTTACATAAGGGTGAGTTGTTGTACAGTTGTAGGCAGTATTGTAGGGAGTATTATCTGTTAAAACTAAAGGTAAAATGGAGCTGTTAACTTGAAAACTACCACTTCATGACATCACAAGGTGGAACAGAACATTATGTGCCTTGAAGATGACTGATACTGGGCCACAAAAGCGCGAAACCCCCTCCCATACGGTGTGCAAACCGTGCCTCCCCCCGAGTTTCCTGCACCTCTAAACCAGAGATAACTAGAACTAAAACCAGGACTAAAATCAGGTCTAAACCAGGTCTAAATCAGAACTAAACCAGGACTAAAACAGGATTTAACCAGGACTGAACCAGGACTAAACCAGGACTAAACCAGGATTTAACTTGACAAGTAAAATGATCTATCGATGGAATAAATGTGTTTTTCTTAATTCAAGCAACATTCAATTTTGTTTCTTATTTTAAGTGCAAAAAGGCATTGTTGTTTTTTTTTATTTTAAGTGTAGCAAGTATTTTCATATTTTTTAAGTATCTTGACAAGTTACTTGTCAAGGGAGATTGACTCAAATCATGATAAAACTTTCTTAATTCAAGTCATCTTAACTTGGCTAGATTTTGTTTTTTGGCAGTGTGTCGTAGATTAAAACTCAAGCACAATATGTGTTCTTTAAAATACAAATACACAAAATAAAACATTTAGTAATTTGAGAATTGGCATCGGAACATAAATGTCATTTTATAGTGTCACTGTTGATTTGATCCAGAAGTCCAGGCTGTACTCTAATGAACATAATGAACCTGTTATGTGTGTAGTACCTCCATCATTCCCCAATAAAATGAGCTGTGTCCCTTGACGTTGCAGTTCCTCGGTGACCCCCCCTTTACCCAGGATGCACCCCAACCCCTCCAAGCCCCCAGCAGATGGGACCCCGAGCCGGCCGCACACACCAGAGCATGGAGTGACCCGAGGATGGGGCATAAATGTCATAGACTTCATTTGTGCGGCAGTAAGAAGCGCATGTGTCTGGGGAGCCATCGATCTGACAGTGATTACAGGGAGAGATTCAGAGGAAAGACAGAGAGAGAGCAGAAGGGAGATGGAGGGATAGAGAACGAGTGGAAGAGAGGTTGGTGAGGGGATCAGCAGCTGGGCGTGTCCACTCTGCACGTACTGTCCACTCAACCTTCTACAGGTTTCAATGGTCACTTTATGTTCCTACTTTTTTCTTTCAACTTGAAAATTTCGACTGTACCATTTTCTAAAAGTTGGAAATTCAAAAGGAATGGTGACGCTGTACAAAAGTCCATGCAAATATTGTGGCATGGCAGACACATCATCTCAAAAAAAAGAAAAAAGAGTTGTTGTACAGTTGTACGGAGTATTTTCTGTTACATAAAGGTGAGATGTACAGTTTTAGGGAGTATTATCTGTTCTATAAGCATGAGTTGTTGTACAGTTGTAGGTAGTATTGTAGGGAGTATTATCTGTTAATAGTCCTGGAATTGCCAATCTCTTCTGAACTAAAGGTAAAATGGAGCTGTTAACTTGAAAACTACTGCTTCATGACATCACAAGGTGGAACAGAACGTTATGAGCCTTGGAGATGAATGGTACGGCGTGTGAATCGTGCTTCCGCCCGTGTTTCCTGTGCTTCTAAACCAGAAATAACCAGAACTAAAACCAGGACAAAAATCAGACTTAAACCAGGTCTAAACCAGGACTAAAATATGATTTAACCAGGACTATACCATGCCACACGGACCTGCCTCCTTCCGTACACCCTGTGGACCGTGCCTCCTCCTGTGATTCCCGTGCCTCTAAACCAGAACTAAAACCAGGACTAAAACCAGGACCTAAACCAGGACTAAAACCAGGCCTAAACCAGGTCCAAGCCAGGATTTAACCAGGACTAAACCATGCCTCGCGGACAGTGCCTCCTCCTGTACGCCGTGTGGACTGGGCCTCCTCTTGTACACCATGTGGACCATGCCTCCTCCCATGTTTCCTGCGTCTCTAAACCAGAACTACACCAGAACTAAAACCAGGACTAAAATCAGGTCTAAACCAGGCCTAAAACAGGACTAAAACAGGATTTAACCAGGACTAAACCATGCTGCATGGACCTCGTCTCCTCCCGTATGCTGCATCTTTTCGTGTACTTCGCATGGACAGCGCCTCCTCCTGCACGGTCCATGAAAATATTGTCCCCATCCCCCGTCTGGCAATATTGTCAGACATAAAACCAGTCTGTGGCGCAAAAAAGGTTGGGGACCACTGATATAGAGCCTTTAAACTTGCCCCAATTTGATCTACACTAGGGTGACCAAATGTCCGTTTTTCCCCGGACATGTCCATTTTTTGCGTCCTGTCCTGGGCGTCCGGGTTTTGTTTTTGTTTTCAAAGTGATGAAAATGTCCAGGTTTTCATTACCTTTCAGTGGGGCAGCCTGCAACATGCCGAAGCGCAAATTTGCATTTAACAATAACTTGTACAAGAAATTCTCTGTTTTCCATCCCGGTCGGGACAAGGGGGGGCCATGTGCACAGGTTGCGAGGTGAGAGTAGCTCAATGTCGAGACCCAACTCCCCCACCCCCGGTAAGATGTCCGGGTTTTCACAAACGGAAATATGGTCACCCTAATCAACACAATAAATAAGAGAAGAACTTTAAAGCTGACAAGTCTTATTCAGAGGAACTCAAATGTCTTCTTCATTACAGGTGGCCAAACATTTCTCAAATGAGAGAACTTTGAATTTCAAAACAGGGACACACACCTGACTTCAAATATGTATCAGAAAACCACCTTTTATCCCACCTCCCAGATGCTTAACACAGACCAGATGTGCACAGTGTCTACATCACTCCAGACTGAGCCTCCTCCTTCATCTCAGGTTGCGGCGCAGTTGTCAGCTCCTCCAGTGCTCCTGACCCATCCACAGCTGTCAGCACAACAGGTAGAAAACAGCGGAGGCGCGGGGGTCAGTGCCCAGACACACGAATAGCCAGGTTGATTGACGCTGGCCTTTGGTGCACAAGTCGACCAAGCTGCTGTTCTGACACTAGTCCGTTGCTCGGTAATGCGTGATCACAAGGAAAAGGGCATATCATGATTCTACCCGACTTCAACCGCGCACGCATCCAGCCTCGGATCAGAGCTGACACGCCAGACAGGCAGTCCACTCCGTCACGCAGACAGACGGAGAGAAGAAGAGAGAGAAGAGAGGGGAGGAGGAGAGAAATTGCAGGTGACGCGGAGGGGTTGGAGTTAAAGATAGGACATGAGGTTCACCTGTTAGCTCGCTGTCAGATGAAGCGAGGCGGATAGAGTTATCAGCAGTCCGAGAGCTGCACTGTCTGACCTTTCTGACGCAAAAGCTCCGATGTGCTGATGCAATTAGACACCTTACACAATCGCCACGGTGTTTTTAAATCATGAAATGTGTTGGGTGGGTTCATGTTTTAGCACCGTGTATAGCTTTTTTTGGTAATATGGTTAGAAAATGAGGGGGGGGGAGAGACTGAATATGAACCAACAAACTAAAGAAGAATGTGCAGGGTTAGCAGTTTGTTTATGCAGAATAAAGACAGAAATTTGTGTTGTTTGTGAGGGAAGTTCATACAGCCTAATTGCAGCCTTTGCACTTTGCTGATTAGGTCCATTCAAATTGTGTTTTTGATTCGAATCTTGCCGCCTTCCCAGGTGAGCTACATTAAAACCGTCTGAAACCTTTTGATCACAAGATGCGTTTTCCTGCAGTTTCATTTACTCTTGACAATGAATGATGAATCTAACAAGTTTATGAAACACACACAGACTTTTACATAACCATAGGGAACCATGTCAGAGCCTTTCTGTGAGGAATTTCCATGTTCTCCTCGTGTCTACGTAACGTTCCTCCGAGTACTTCAGTGTCTTCTTTCTCCAAAACCACGCGGGTCATTGTAGGCATGTGCTGTCGCAATGGCACTGGACTAAACCTCCAACTGATCTGCAACTAATTGTTTCCAAACGCTAGAATAAGTTGTCAATCAAACTCAGTCCTTTGGAGGAGTTTGACACAAGGATCCCGTGCATTTGTGTGCGAGCTGAAAATAGAAGTAGTTTTTCCTTTTCCAGCAGCAGACGCTGTGGTAGAGCGCCGGCCGGGTAAAACACTTGAGGTAATTAGTGCTGCTTGGGCACAAAGCGCTGGGTCTGTACAATGCAGAGGAGTTCAGAGTGTCACAGGCCTGAGAGCTGAGAGCACACTGCCAGTGCTCTTCATCACGAGGAGAGGGAGAGGCAGCCCTCTCATTCTGCTCCACTCAGCCTCTGGACACAATCACTGCACTGCCCTCAAACCTATGCACCATGTCACAATATTATGGGGAAAAACAAGGTGACTTTATGTTTCCAACATTTGTGGAATTACATGTTTTCCTAAAGAAGGTACTATTTTAAGCACCTTTACAACATGTGAAGTCCTATTCTTTTGAATCAGTTACCAAGAGTTCAAGTTTTGGTTTTGCAGGTTTGTTACTAAGTCCACAACATGCTTAGTTTAGTGATTAATGAATATATCTTACTCTCGTATTGACACAGCTAGCTTTTCAAAGTGTTCCACTTTTTATTTTTAATTTACATTTACTCCATAGTAGATATAATCCCTTATTCATCCAAGAGTGTCTGTGTTACTGAGACGTTTCAGATGCCATACAGAAGCCATCATCAGTCTGGATTATCAGATTACTATGGCTTCCGGATGGCAGCCAAAACTTCTCAGTTTCAAAAACATTTTCCAGATGACTACCTTTGAAACCTTTCCATCTTCCACTACAATATCTTGTTGATAAGCTATTATAGTAGCACAGCTGGCAGTTAGACTGGCATACTGCACTGCCCTTCCATGCCAATGGCCATCTTGATCACTCCAGCCACTCACCATATTCATACATAAGCAATTACTGTCTCGCTAAGTCGACTGGATATCACTGGGGAATGTGAAAATAATGTTGTTTCATAGATTCATAGAATGTTTCAAAATGTTAGTACTTTAGTGTTTTGTTGATTTGATTGGTGGAATGTACGATATGTTTCCATTCCCTTCTTGCAGACTATACTTAGAGCGTGCTAAGAATGGGATGTTGGATCAGTGCTTGAGTCACTGCTGGTGATTAGAGTGAGTCTTGTGCCAGAGTCCAGGCCCCTCTCTGGGTTTGCCGAGCCCACGGAGGTGCAGCCTCAGAGGGGTGTGTGTCCACTCGCTGTCCTGGAGCTAATGACGGGTGACAGTCACACACAGGCCGATGAGCTTTGGCACTGCGAACATCCCAGCTGTGCATTTACATATGCAATGACCCAGATTACTATCCGCCCTCACACCCCATCAACACTGATTAGGCTGCCCCACAGACCAGCGCTGGTCCGGTCACCCCTGAGCGGGGATTGCCTCTGTGCACTGACCGTTGTTTGGACATTGACACTGATTGTTTATCGCCTCAGCAAATCATCTGCCTCCTGGCGCAGGCTCATTTGCATTTTTGATATGGGACCCCACGCGACGAAGTTCATTGTGACCGCTACCACAAACACAGTGATACATTCATGTGCTTACAAGCACAAGGGCAGAATTCAAAGGTTAAAATAATCCATCTTGACTTGGTAGGTCTAGAAAAAGATAAGATAAACTAACAGAATAGCTAATAACTAATTTCAACTACAATTTATGTGTGGTAGACACAAACAAATCTGTCCACAATAAAAAACATTTCATATTATTGTGAAAACTGACAAACTGACACAGAAACTTAGCAAGAAATGTGTGTGTAGTGGTCAAATGAAAGGTCCTATATTACACAAAATTGACTCTTGTGGTTTTTAAGACATGTTACACATCAAAAACATATCTGGAATTGTGTTTTGTCTCATTCACACATGCATGAGGAACCTTTTAATATTAGTCTGTTGTCATCTCCAAAGCTCAAAATGCTCTGATCCACCTTGTGATGTCAAGCAGTAGTTTTCAAATTAACAAGAACTATTTACCTTTTGTGCAGTACAGATGGGCAATTCCAGGTCTGAAATTACACAAATTATTCTAATAAGGTGTACGGAGATTAAAACCACAGAGGAGCTCTTCCTGTATTCTCACATGACATCACAAGGCGGATAAAGTGCTTCCGTTTGAGAGAAGAACTGAAGATTAATATGCAACAACTTACAACGCTCAAGGTGAACAAAGTGCTTCACATTAATATCAATACGGTATAAATTGATACTGTTATAAACACGCCAACATCTCAACATGAACTCTAACTCTGCAAAAACTAGCCTATACTTACTGACTTAACCAACAGAACAATCAATACCTATTCAACCGCATCTTACAACCCAATCCCACCCAAAAATCTGAGCGGTGCGGCGGTGTAGTCGGTGGGGGCCGCGACAGACTAAGGGGCCTACACCGGCTAGATTACGGCCTGTCATTAGCGGCATATGTTCCCATTCATTAACTAATTGCGCTTTATTATGATGTAATTACGACGTCGGCGACAGAAAGCGAGCGGCGTGCAGTGGCTCTCCAGCTTGAGCCACCCCTCGCTCTCCATGCAGTAATTGCCCTCTCGGCTTTGATGAATAAGGAGATGATTAACCTTAATTCCCAAACAGCATCGGGCATTAGCAGTGAATGAATTACAGGAAAGTGGTTGTGACTAAGCGACTTAATATGGTAAATTGCTTGAATTGGCTCCAGCGATGCTCTATTAGCTAAAGGCTTTATTCCACCCTTCTCCCCGCTGTTAGTGATTCCAGGTTTGAGCCTCTTCAATCAGACCCAAGCTGAGAGACGAGACAGGGCTGTCCCCTCTCTCCGCTAAACTAATCACCCACTTCATAAAAGGTAAAGATGCAGTCGCCTTCTCGCATAGGGGGAGCCCAATTATGTAATCTAGATAAATTCATTCCGAGCGCGCACACACCGCCAGCTTGGACCGCTATCCAGCTATTGTGACAAAAAATACTGGCCAATTGAGCCCCATCCAAGCAGTGCACCCCGCAGCTAATAGGCAAGGGACTTCACCTCCTATACCCAGGAAGCAAAACTCCGTGCCTAAGCAAAATGTAGATGGCGTGCACAAAAACTCCATCCGCGTGGCAGTAAATATGATGACATTGCAAGCTATAGTGGTCTTTTGCCGACAAAGTTGTGATCCTTGTTTTTTTGATGAAGCAGTGGAAAACAAGCCACTGTGAGGGCGCAGCCAGCAGAGTGTGGCTTAGGATACAAACATTTCATCCTCACCGTACACCCCCGTCCCCGCGCATGAACTCATCGCCAAGGGGGGTGCGTTTACACGGTTAGGATGGCTTTGTAAAGAAATAGTGCTTTTTAGATTACTTTTCTTGCAGCATACTTTTATTCTGATTTGAGTTTTTTTTTTTTTTTTTATTATTAAAGTAATTGTATTCTTGTGAGTAAATTTACAAGTGACAAAAGCTTGGGTATAACTCCTATTCCGACATACTGCCACTTCGACATGCCGTCATTCCGTCATTCCGACAACCCTCCATTCCGACATGCCCCCATTCTGACACTTTTTTTGATGCCGCCATTTATGTCGCCATTTTGACAACCTACTCATAGTTTGGAGCGTCACCTTTATTGCCTTGGATACGCTTCTAAACCAGAACTAAAACCAGGGCTAAAACCAGGTCTAAATCAGGACTAAATCAGGACTAAACCAGGGTTAAAATCAGGACTAAAACCAGGTCTAAATCAGGACTAAACTGGGACTAAAATCAAGACAAAAACCAGGTCTAAACCAGGAGTAAAATAAGGACTAAAACAAGGTCTAAACCAGGAATAAACCAGGGTTAAAATCAGGACTAAAACTAGGTCTAAACCGGGACCAAGACAGGATTAAAAGCAGGACTAAAATCTGGACTAAAGCCAGGTCTAAATCAGGTTTAAATGAAGACTAAAACAAGGTCTAAACCAGAACTAAAACCAGGTCTAAATCAGGATAAACCCAGGACTAAAATCAGGACTAAAACCATGTCTAAACCAGGACTAAAATCAGGACTAAAACCAGGTCTAAACCAGGACTAAAACCAGGTCTAAACCATGTCTAAACCAGAACTAAAACCAGGGCTAAAGCAGAACTAAAATCAGGACTAAAACCAGGTCTAAACCAGGTCTAAATCAGGACTAAATCAGGTCTAAATCAGGACTAAACCAGGGTTAAAATCAGGACTAAAACCAGGTCTAACTCAGGACTAAACTGGGACTAAATTCAAGACAAAAAGCAGGTCTAAACCAGGAATAAACCAGGAGTAAAATAAGGACTAAACCAGGTCTAAAGCAGGTTTAAACGAGGACTAAAACAAGGTCTAAACCAGGAATAAACCAGGTCTAAAACTAAACCAGGACTAAACCAGGTCTAAATCAGGATTAAACCAGGACTAAAATCAGGACTAAAACCAGGTCTAAACCAAGGCTAAACCAGGATTAAAACCAGGACTAAAACTAGGTCTAAATCAGGATTAAACCAGGACTAAAATCAGGACTAAAACCAGGTCTAAACCAGGACTAAAACCAGGTCTAAACCAGGTCTAAACCAAGGCTAAACCAGGATTAAAACCAGGACTAAAACTAGGTCTAAATCAGGATTAAACCAGGACTAAAATCAGGACTAAAACCAGGTCTAAACCAGGACTAAAACCAGGTTTAAACCAGAATTAACTAGGACTAAAGCATGAAAATATTGTCCCGAAAAGAGCGCCACCACAACTTAATAATTACCTTGTGTGTCGGAATGTTGTAAAAAAAAAAAAAAAAAAAAAAAAGTGCCGCCACTCCGACCAAGGAAAAACAAAAATGTCAGAGTGGAAGAATGTTTGATAAAAAATGGAATGGAAATACGGCCACTCTGACATTTAGACATCAGTGTTGGAGTGACGGCATACCGGAATGGCAGCATATAACCCAAAAGCTTCATGTTGAAAATATGAAATGATTTGAACGTTTGTGTTTCAAGCACTGCTCTTTATGGTATAATGCCATTTTTTTCTAATTTGTGCGTCTATGTTTTAAATATACCAGATTTTGTGCGTTACTCTTACGTGAGTATAATGCTTTTTACCCTTAAACGTGCACTATGTAACTTTTCGGTTGAGGTCAGCGTTACCTGCTTGTTTCTATGGATATTTTTGGATCGCTTTGCTTTGAATGTTCCACAGTATGACTTTAAACAGGTCTACTTTACATGTATTCAACTACAGGTGAATTCAAAGTTCAAAAAATACCTATAAAAACAGGAACTCACAGATCTGACCTGTAACTTGGCCTGGTTTGATTTCCACAATGACAGAAAGATTTAATGCTATACTGTGAAATATTCAGAGTTGGGGAGTAACGGATTACATGTACTAGGATTACGTAATCAGAGTACAAATTATGAGTAACTGTATTTGGTTACAGTTACTAGTTCAATGAGTGGTAACTAGATTACAGTTACTCTTCACATTTTGGGCTACATCCCATTTTTAAAACTATTATTATTTTGTTAATTCCACTCATTGCCGGAAACCCAAACAGAACGCGCACAATAAGAGCTACGTAAACGTCATGTTAACGTTGGTGGCGTCAGTCGCACAATGGACGAGGTGGAGGAGCCAGTAGAACAGAACCAGCAGTGCACGGGCAAAAACACATTTGTGTCTTCAAAATTCAGACATCACTTTGTATTTAAAGAAGAGAGGGGCCGCACTTCCTCCTGTGCACCTCTAAACCAGAACTAACATCAGGACTAAAACCAAGACTAAAACCAGGTCTAAACCAGGACTAAAAGGCAGCAGTGATCGATCTTATATAAAAAGCATTTCTCTATCAATCATCTTTTTAATATGTTTAAGGAAAGTCTGGGCTTTTTATTTTCTTTTATCAGACAAAACTTCTTATGTTCAGATATCCTAGTCTTTGTAAACGTGTTCATGGAGACTTGGGCTCAACAGCCAATTTGAAGAGAACAAACAAGAATTTTCAGGATGTGATTGCTACATTCATGTAGTTTTAAAAAGCACGACAATATCAAGTAATCCAAAGTTTTCAGATTACGTTACTCACCTTAAGTAACTTAATGGATTACGTTACAAACTACATTTTGGTGTATGTAATCTGTAATCTGTAGGGGAATACATTTTAAAAGTAACCTTCCCAACACTGGAAATATTTCAGACAAAACAATAACATCTCAGACCCTCCACCAGGAAAGTTACACGATACACCTTTGAGAATAATAATTTACTGGCGCACGACGTTGTACTTCTACTTAAGTAATATTATTTTGAAGTAACATTAGTCTTACTTGAATACAACTTGTGTCTATTCTACTCACTTCAGCAAACACTCAAACGGAAAAATGAAACTTGGAGAAAATGACAATACAAGCTCCGTCTGCGCAAATGAGGCTAGAGGGAAAAAAAAGTACTAATTGTATGCAAACGGGAACTGTCCTGGATCTCGCCTGCGAACACACGAGCTGTATTTTGTGCCTAAAGATGCGAGGGGGCTAATTTTGCTTACCAGAACCGTTTTTGCTTATCAACAGAAAAACTAGCAAAATATGGATCTTAGCTCATTATGGTGTTGTTTATGTTTACCCAAGTAAGCCATTAAACCTGGGAGAGCTGCGGCTTTAACTGTGGGCATGTTGGTAATGTGCTCTCAGTCATCGGAGGAGGCTACTCATTACTCTTTAATGTGCTGAATAAACATTTCACACATTCTATTGTTCATTTTGTTGTGAGTGCAGCACTTTCTTCATTGTTGGAGGATACCGACAGAGGGAGAGCCAGCCACACAACTACGGGGCGCCATGTTGAGAGGGTTAATGTATTCTAAAGCGTATATGCTCTGCTGAATGCTGATTGGCACAGAAGGCGGAGCGGGTGAAATGTCTTGCCCAAAGAGACAACGGCAGGGCGCACGGGAGGGAGCAGGGATCAGATACACGTCACTGCCTTTTTGTGCATGATCATATTGTATGGAGAGACGAAATCCAGATTGTACCTAGTGCTGTCAAGCGATTAAAAAAATTGAGATTAATTAATTATGATCTGTAATTAATTAATCTAATTAATCTCTTTTTAATCTCACCTAAATATTGCTGAGAAAAGCCTTCAACTTGAGGTATTTTCATTTAAATTCATTATTACATTATTGTGGCAGATCAAAAGACTGATATAGAACCAAAAAAAGTGACTTTATAAAGTCATTTATTGTTTAACAAAGTTTAACAGATGCAGTCACTTACATTCCACAGGATCATCATCATTATTACTATTACTAATCTGCATAAATAAACTCAACTTTACAACATAAAAACATAACGACTCTAGAGTCACATCAGCCCGTTTGAAATTATAATGTGTTTAATGCAGATTTGCGCAAGTCTCATAGAAACAAAACTTAAAACCTCATGGCTAATTTGCATAAACTAAGTGGAGAAAAGAAAAAAAAAAAGAAAAACGCTCTTGTGCGCTGATGCGGTTCAGCTTCTGTGGGACTAAAGGACACGACTCAGTGGAATATGAGTGTTCTTTCTGTGACAGAGGGATGTTGATGCTGAGGGTGAGTCTGTTCTGTGTGTGTCGCAATGTTTTCAAAGATCGCAGGTTTATCGCAGATGTGGGCGAGAACGGGAATGAAAATTACAATTCTTTGCGAGAGCGATGTGTCGATGTCCCAACAACACATAAAAACAGATTTTATAATAAGACAACTTGCATACAGAAACAATGAAGTTAGAAATTAAAAATGAGATTAACGCGATTAAAAAACATAACACGCTAAATATGACTGTAATTAATTAGTCACAACGCGATAATTTGACACCCCTATTTGTACCACTAAATGCTTTGTACTTTAGATCAGATACTTTCTTGTCTTGTCCTTCCATTTATAATTTAAAGGTCCTACAATACACAAAACTGATTCTGGTGATATTTAAGCCATGTTACCTTACGGAAAAAATAACAGTTCTCAGGTTTTTTCAAATATAACTTCAAGTGTGTCAAAGAGAAGCGAAATCTAAAGAGGTTGAGTTTGCATAAGATGTCTCCTTAAAGGTCCTAGATTACACAAAATTGACTCTTGGGAGCTTTAAGCCAGGTTCAAATCTCGGTACCTCATCCAAAACATACCCGGAGTTGTGTGTTATTGAGTTCTTTTTTCTGACCAAGTGTTTGTTTGTCCTTCTGCTGTCCGACTCCTCCAGGTGTGTGAGAGTAAAAAAGTCCCCTCGTCCCGGTTTATAGTCCTGTGGGCACGTTTCTGCCTTTCGATTGCCTCTTTAATCCAGCTACGCCGTTTTTTTTCCTCTGTCCCAATGATGTTTGCTCCATCCTAGTCCATAATGTGGTTCTCTCTTTTCCAGTGGTTACAGATGGCCGATTTAAGTTGTTTCTGTTCTGCTTTCTGGGATGGAGCAAACATCATTGGGACCGAGGAAAACAAACACTACTTCACTGCAGTAAACATATGGTGAGGTGACGTCAGTGAAAATGGAAATGTTTCAAGCAATGACATCTCGATTGCAGTAGAATAAAAATGACTCAAACATGCATGAATCACTCTGTTCTTGTTGACCTACTTGAAGTTGTATTCAAAGTTAGTTTGGGCTCAGACATTTCGCACTTCAAAAGATGTTCTGCTGCCGTACTGCCCTGCCTCCTCGCTCTGCCTCGCCTTTTGGCTTTCGCAAACTAGTCACAAAGATTGCGCCAGACTTTTCGACACAGATTTCTGTCCGATCCTAAAATGTCCACGATCTCCCTTCATGAATTTCTTCCCATTTGGCGTCTTTATAGTCATTGATGTATAGATATTTGGATTTTCTCACCATTTCCGCCAGCTGTGACTCAAAACTATCCATTTCTTTTTCTTGCTCTGCACCGGCAAGGAAGCAGATAAACTACGCCAGACCGAAGATGTCGTACAGCGCTGCCGAACTGCCAAACAAACGTCTGCTCAGCTGAATTGGTAAAAAACACAAAAAACCCAACTACACTAACAGATGGTTACTTTTAAAAGGATAAGGTTTTATTGATGTATTTTTCTGTGTGCCTTGGACATTATCAGTTTTTATCTGTAAAATTTTACTAATAGAACTACTGGTATTTTATTTTTGCCTCTTCCCAGATCATGGATACAAAATTGGGCATTTTTCAGAGTTGGCATAGTTTTGCTGGTCCAAAGCGCCGATTGATACAAGAAATGACTTCAAAGACACCCAGCACAACACAGAGGATTACAAGCTTTCTTTTGTCTACTCTTTTTAGTATAGTCGTTGGCTTACAAATGACAAGCAAGCTTCTTTTATGTCTTAACATGAGAATAATTCTACTTGAGACCCATATGAAACGTTCTACCACTAAAGAATTACATATATATGGTCCACACTGCAGTTTGGCCTTCAAAACTACAGAGTGATTAAATTGTAAAGTAAACCTGTGCTCCATCAAGGTTACAAGGGGGCAATAGGAAAACGCCGGTGCAATTCAGATGAGGGACAGTGATCAGATATGCAGAGGTGCAGCGGAGAAGAGTGAGGGACACGCTCATTGGTATTCTGGGGACAGTGCAGTCAGAGGTGGAGGGGCGCAGGGTGCACGGGGGACTCGGGATCAGCCCCAGACCCAGGCCAGCTTACTGGGATCGAGGCGCAGACCAGTGGCTGGGCTTAGACCGGCTCAAGGCACGGCTCAACTCATCACACGCCTGTCAGACACACACGCACCTGCCACCGCACCGCCACAGTACGCGGGGCACCTGCCGACTCCTCTGACTTTAACCCTGTCGTACCTCTGATGCAGGAGAGAGGAGTTATGCGGAGGTTAGGGCTGGGACAAGTTAATCTATTAATCTCAACTACTAATACTGACAGGAGGCTCTCTGACTGTTATCCATTTGCTTGTTTCCTATGTTGGTTAATCTGCTTGTCTGATATTGCCCAATGACAGTTTCACTCTTTGATTTTCTATGTTTCTCTTGGTTACATCAGTAATTTTTTAAAGTTCTGATTTTGGGCTATATTAACATAAACAGCAGCTAATAACTATTACTTATTATACTACATTACATTACATTACTATTACTTGTTGTACTACACCAAATATGCCTTTTGGAATCCAACCAACTAATCGATAAACTGGCCAATAAAATGAATTCTCACAATAATGGTGAATTCACAAACTCTGGAGAATCCATCTGGGTAAACTCCTGGTGTTGCAATTAGCCAGTGAACCAGTGGTTTAGACCAATCACAGGGCTGCATTGTGGTTTAGGCAGAAACAATAATGAAGTGCCAAACCGAGCAAAAGAAACATGCCAGCACCTGTTTGAACGTTTTTATTTGACAGGAACAGTACGACCTGAAGAGTCACATCCATAAACCAGAGTCCTGCCCGAAGGTACCCAACGAGCAGGTTTTAACGTTCTGGAATTTTTCGGGCGTGTATGCGGGTGGGTAGTGATTACACAGGGGTGGGTCAGGTGAATCAAATATATATATTAGACTATCATGAACTAATTGTTGTAATCACAGTGTGTTCAGTAGGTCTACAGGCGGGAACTAAAATATTTAAGCTATAGTCTACGTCACTTAACAGCGACCACAGCAATTTTCCCAAGCAGCTTTCATGGTTTGAGTAGCATCGGCATGATGGACGAGATAAAAGTTAAGTTGGCAAGTGGTGCTTATGAAATAGTTCACAGTGACTCTTCCAGGACAACCTTTGTGTGTTATTTATAACACTGTGGAATGTTAATGGGTCTGGGTGGGTGCAGAGTTAACTTTAATATAATCACAGGTTAATGGGCGGGTGTGGTGCTGTACTGTAGGACTGTAGGACAGGACTACGGACTATGGCATAGGCCGCACTTTGAGAACTGAAAGTATTTGAAACAAAAAGCTAAATACACTTCAGTTGCATTACACCAACGTTTTGAAGATCCCAACTTTTCTATGTTTTAGAAGGTAGTCCATTGTTGTCTCTGCATTTGATCAATCTCTCAATCAGCGCTGTCTCCATCGACACTGAAGTGCACTGGCTGACCACAGGGCACCTCCTGAGCACCCAGCCAGAGCTATGCATATTAACATTCATGGAGAAACCAAATTACTCAGAAGAATCTCACAAGACAACAACTCCAACTCACGGAAAGTCCCTAAACAGTCTGGGAATTGAACCTGGCACCTTGCTGTTGTGAGACATGAACACAGACTACAACGTGCTGCCAAGACGCTTTATCTCAATGAAACCGTCAGCTCAACAGCTCCATCCGAGTCTGACGAGACAGGTATGTTTACACACTCAAATCCCTCTTGATGCTCCTTTAATCACGTCTCCTGTAATTTGCTGGGCGGTTGATGTTGATGTTGTTGTTGCGTACACGTGGCGGCCGATCGCTGTCAGAGCCAGAGTTCTGACTGTGCCACTGCCAACTGCACACAGCTTGCTAGTGTCACATTCAATTACTCCTCTTCCCCTTTCCACCAGACAGTAATTGAGCCCGGGGCACTCCCTCTATTTAAAACCACAGGATCCGCGCGCTTCGCATCGTGTCCCCCAAAAGAGCCACCTCTGCCGATCCTCCAACCAGCAGCAGACTCCCAGTGGGATGTGGGGGAGCTGGGGTGCATGGCAAGGGTTGGGCCAGGGTGCTCCAGGCGTTGTTGGGGCAATATGACAACACCCTAGTGGTAAGTATACACCGAGCAGGCATCGTCCCACCATATGCACCAATTAGAGCCAGGGTTAATCAGGCCAGCCACCCTTCGAGTCCTGAGACACGCACAACACCAGGCGTACTTTACAGGAGAGAGACCAAAATATTTTCTCAACTCGGTTCCACATTCCTGCATATGCTTAAGGTGGAAAAATGGGCTGGGAGAACATGCAGATTGAGATGGAGGTAGTGCCGTTTTTAAATATTGGTAAGCTACTGGAAATCTGAACTTTTGCTCAAAGTTTTTCAAGTTGCCATTGGCGACAGGTGCTATGCTGTAACGTCAAGCTGCAGGAACTTCTGGGTCAAGCTCCATGTATGCAGATGTGAGCTCAATGGCTAATGCATTCCAATTATGACACTATCAGTAGCACTGCAAACCAAAATGTGGATGAAAGTATTTTGGATTTTTTATTTTAGTTAGTATTTCTTGGATGTGTGGAGTCTATATTGAATCCTATTTTCTTCTATGTTGTTCTTGAAATGTATGCATTTTAAGTATGGAGAGAATATCAATTCATTTGAGAGAGAATCAAATCAATGCTACAATTGAGCACAGTTCCATCATTACTATTAATAGCACTTTACACCACCCACTGTATGTTTATATCATTATATTACAGTGTAGGCCTGCCAAAAGTATTGAAAATTAGATACAAATCAATACTAAAACTAGAATTGGAACTAGATACTCATTTGAGCAAGTACTGATTCTAAAAAAGTCACATAAAAAGGACAGAATTTCATGAATCGCTTTAGAATAACCTTGAGCTGTATCAGAACTAGTATAAAACCACATATACATGGACGATAGAGGGATTACACAGACGCAAAGCCACATGGTTATACAAACCAAAGTAGTCCAATGAGGTTCATTTGGTCTTCTGATAATTTATGTTGTTAGGTTCTTTTTTCACACCAAGAGTTTGTTTTCATACCTGACAGTTTGGACTGCTCACTAGCACTCTTCCTCAGAGTGGTCACGTGATGTTGCTGTGACGTGTCCGCTCAGCTGATTTATACAGGTTTATAGTCCAGTGTGCACGTTTCTGCAGCCAGGCTGGCGCCACCTTGTGCCTCTGCTCAGTTTCATTTCTCTCCAGCTAGTAGGTCAGGAATTGGAATACACTAGATGGTTTACAAGAACCCCGGAAGTTGTAGACCACTAATGGCCAATTAGAGAAGAGCTGTGAAGCCATGATGTCAAACTCAAGCACCCGTCTGGGTCCCTTTTGTGGTACAGCACAACAGTAAACAAAGCGGTCAAGATGGATGTAGATGAAGCCAGACATTCTGACATCGAGGATTTAAAGCTGAGCTAAGAGAATGTTTGATGAATTTTATCAAGGGGAAAGACGTTATTGCCCTTCTTCCTACGGGATGCATTACATAACCAAATAGCAGCCAAATAAAAAATACCTGCCTACCATTGAGCAAAGGAATCCTAATGCTGCGAGGTCAGACGGTTTCCACGACATGAAACCATCTGATAAATCAGGCCAGCGTTTTTGTATTTCGATTGCCTCTTCCATCCAGCGACTGTGTTTGTTTTCCTCCGTCCCAGTCCATAATGTGGTTCTGGAAACATGCCCACGGGACTATAAACTCTCACACACCTGGGATACTGTCCTAAGGAAGTCGGACCGCAGATGGTGCTGTCACCCTGCCTCCACCGGTAGGAAGACAGTGCCAAAATCTGTATAAATCAGCTGACCAGATACATCACAGCAACATCACGTGAGCACTCTGAAGAAGACCGTGAGTAAGCAGTTGAAACGGTCAGGTACGAAAACAAACTCTTGGTCTGAAAAAAGAACCTAATAACATGCAAACTAAAGTACTTTTATATAATGTTGAAAGGGACATTCTACTAAAAACATGTTTCATTGTGGTATCTGAAACTGTACTGAATATAGAGTCTAATCATTAGTATCGAGTTTGAAACATTATTACAATGACATAATGCATTCTGATAGTATTCCTAGATATTTCATGGGAATTCACTGAGATAATCACAACAAGGAATATTAAAAGCAGATTAACTTCCAGATAAGGGAAGCATGAAATGGAGTTTGACATTAGACAAAGTTCTGTCTTAAGATTTGTTTTACAGAAGTTGCATGAAAAATCCCCTTCATATGTTCGACCTTTTTTGTGATTAAAAGTAAGGTGTTCAATTTGTTCTCCGATGGATCAAAAGTAAAAGGTGTGGTGATTTGCAAAACCTGTGGAGTTCTTTAGTGCTAAAATCAATAAAAAGTGAAGCTTCTTAAAAACTAATTGATATGTTGCACCAAAGCAAACATATTAGTGTGTCTCGAGATGGGCCCTCAGCAGTGTTTGAAATGGCAAGGGCCTCATCACCGCCAGTGCCTGTAATGACTCCCAGTCTTCTGACACTTAAGAGAGATGAAAAACCCAGATTCAAATCACATTAACAGCAGCTGACTTATTCATATTTAGTCTGATTTGAGTCCATAATCTCCATGCTCAGATGTTCCACTGGTCTTATTAATACATGAAAGAAAGGCCCTAAGTCTATAAATCCCACATCAAATTTTAAACACTCTTGCATATCTCGTCTTTCATCTGATTTAAGGGAACTAACCTTCGTCGGTCGGAGTAAAACATGGCGTCATGGCGTCTTGTTAAACGGACAGCACTAGTATGAAGGACCACCCTTAGTCCGACTCATAACCATGCCGACCGTGCTGCTCTTTATAGTGCAAATCCGCGGGAGCTCCCATAATTGAAATGATTTGCTTGACACTCTTCGCTTTTAGGAGAAAAGGATGGCGAGACATGATCAGTGCGCTCCCCATCACTGCTAATGGTACATACAAGCTCTACTTAACGCACGACTCCGAGAATACCAAGAAGGTGTTTTGCTGTGACTCCAGGGTGGATGGGATTGTAATAAAGGAATGTGTGATTGCACTTTTTAACATGGAACATGGAAATCGGCAAAGTTACCAACCTCCAAATGTACTATAATCTGAACTCCAAAATATTCAAGGACAGTGGGAGGTCCAATTACAAAGTTAGTCGCTAGTAGTTTTGCTAGTTGTACTAGAAAACTTTGTCTCAAACATGTCTGCAACAGTCATGATTTTAATGGGGGAAAACAGCCATGTCTTTTAAATAGTTAATAGGCCTGTACCTGATTCTTCTGTGTATTTGAATTAAATGTTTTCGTTCCAGTACCAATACATTGTGTAAGCAACTCTTGTGTTCAAAATAAGTCTGTTCTGTACTGTCTGCATCTAATTATCAGGAGTGTTACTGTCCGAGAACCAGGAAAATTATGCTTAGCATGCTAGTTCTTGTCAGTAAACTCCTCTCTAGGTTCTGAAAGTTACTTATGAACTCATCACAATGAATAATTAGGAAGTTAAGAATGCATAAGTTAAAAAAAAATAACTTTGGACTACTGTGGAGGAAGCACTATCGTGTATTTATTAAAGTACAACTGTTTTTACCTCATAATATATATATATATATATATATATATATATATATATATATATATATATATATATATATATATATATATATATATATATATTGAACATGTGCTTGAATATATATCTGGCCTGAAGAATCTTATTTGTCTCCACTGGACAGAGTTTAATGCCACTTGTGAGAGACAAGCAGGTGGTGGACCCCCCCAAAATTACATTGTGCACTTTTAAAAGTCTTGCCCAAGGACACAACAGAAAAAAATCAATACTGCTGTTGCACATTTTTTCTCAGTGCAGTATGTTTGTGTGTTATTCACATGTTTATTTCTCTACCAATTCTGCAGGTAGCAACCCCATAACATTCAAAAACAGTCTAATTCCCCAGGTAGGCACTTCTGAATAAAATCCTGGCTCGTGATATGGAGAAGAGGCCCCAGGTGCTGCACTGTGGTCGGCCACTGCATAAACATAAGATTGTTCATGCCTAATTAGAGGAGACAGTTTAATTGAGATCTCACTGACCAGTGGAGTCCACATCATTTCCAGTGTTTCTACATTAAAAGCTGAAACACTCCCAAATAAAGAGACCTCTTATAAAGCCATTGGAAACCGCCTATGTTTGTTATAATGTATTGTAATGCGTTGCTTGTACCACTAATGAACCTTGTTTTACTGTTACTGCAACACTTAAACGTGCTTTCTCTGGGGAATAAAATGTTATCTAATAGAAGCGCCTTCCACAATAGCATCTCTTCCAGGGAGCAATCACATGAGAAACAGTGCAAACAAAAGAGCAACTTGTGAATTTTAAATGTACAATATCGCATACCAACTAAATACAGCCATGCCACAGAGACGAGGAGGAACTGGAAACCTACAAATGACTATCATGATCGCGCGGCTGAATTTGCCTCCTGGACATCCTCGGCTTCGCACTTGTTTGGTAATCGATCATGACAGACGTTGTGAGGCGGGAGTGAGAACTGCGTGCTCTTTGAGATCTTTAACAGCTTGCCATCCAAAGTTAAAAGCTACATGTCCGGGGTTAAAAGTTGGACGAGATCTTGTTCGGCTAAAACCTGCACCGTGCCAAAAATGCGTCTTGGGTCAGGTCTCCCATCCAGAGTGTGGGCTGAGTTAGTGCGCTCAGTCAAGGTTTTCTGCGCTCATCAGGGCCTCGGGCTTTGGCACTCCTAATGGCTGCTGGCCCGCTCCAAGCCCTCCTCATCTGCTTCCTCTTTCTATTTTTTATAGTTTTGGACATGCATGGCAGTTTGTGAGCATCCACCCAGGCCTCAGCGAGTTTACTCCTTCCTCTTAATGTTTGCTCCATGCCCCCTCTCTCCCAACACTTCTCCATCTCCTCTGTTAAAATAATGCTAATGCAGAGGTCAGCGCACTCGCACACAGTTTTCGGAGGCCAAAGGCTCCCGAGGAGGTGCTTTTGATTTTCAACTCCATTGAGCTGCACTTATTCAATATTTACTCTCCAAGACCTCTGCATTAATTTTACAGTGTACTTCTAAGAGGCCCGTCTAACAAAACCCCCTGCACCGGGCCTTATGCAGCCCCCCTCTGCCCAACCCAGCGCCTCACAGCTCCCGCACTGCTCTGACTCTTCCCTTCCACCAGTGGGAAGGCCAGTCTTGGGCTAGTTATTGTTGGTACGGCGCACTATCATTACCGCTAACCTTGACTCCTGGCTGCTTGCTGTAATCACGTGGAGCCACTGGGGAGGAAGTCTGGCCTGGGGTGAATTATTAATTAGTAAGGCTGGTTCTCCCCCTCAGCGCTCCCTGGGAGAGGAGGGGGAGGAGTGCTCCATATATAGGGGCTACCCACCATGCAGATGGTATTAACACACCTATCAAGGTAAGAAGGATCAGCACTCTGGGCTAGTGGAATTGTTAAGCAACTGCGAATCAATAACCAACAGTGCATCGCTTCCTGCCATGCATGATGCGCCCTCCCACTCTCCGTCCAGAGCGTGGAGGAAGGGGTGCAGGACGTGAGTGGGAGGGGAGGGGGTGTGGGGCCTTCGTTAAGACGAGCTTCACAGGCCTCGTCACTGGGGACGAGCTGGAGGTTGATGAATTCCAGTTTGCAACTAATGATCAACTTCTATATGAAGCGGAAAACAAAGCAAAGCTGCCTAATACTTGTTATCCTTTCCTGACCTCTCTACACCTTGCCCCGAGCGCACAACTCCACACTGAGCTCGCACACAAGTGTAAATGATACGAAACTGACAACTTCCTCCGTTTAATACCCGCACATCCACGGGCAGATTATGACAAAAGACAGGACGCAGAGACGCCGTGTGTTTTCAGAGGCTGCACGGGCTCCATGTTTGTCAGCTTCCCTGGGGTCATCCATTTCCCAGCACCTCTGACTCTCCCTTAAACAGCAGCCACTACGGGGACTGCGACGCTGCCTTTGATCTTCACACAACTCCTTAAATCACGAGTCGGAAGCAGAGATTTTCCTCCAAAGGGTGTCTCTCGGTGCTCCCATTCCCCAGGAGGACGGGCCAAGTCATCTATGAAAGTGAGTGAAGAGCAGAGCAAAACAGTGGTCCCCAGGGTGCACCGGCTGCGTACTCCGACAGACACTTAGCTGCTTTGCCAAAGGAACAGTGGTAATGAAAAATTTATCACCAACTCAAGTACGATACCTGCAGCTACTTCACCTGATGTGCAAAGTCACATACAGTTAGCAATGTGATAATGACAAATCGCTCAGGTGCCCCGGCGAGTTCTCAAACTGTGGAGCCATCTATGTCATTTAATTATAACTTATTCATTTAGCAGTCAACTGTGATTGAGGTAGATTTTGGGAATTGCATGAAAATTATCAACTGTTCCTCATAAATTTGCACCCAAAGTTATTAAGGTTTGAATTCTGACAATCATCTTTCAGTTTTGAATGTGGTATAGTCGTTTGCAATCTCGCCCAGCTCTGATTCTTGGACTAATTTGTGTTTTTAATGGATGTGGACTATGTGATTAACTGTTTGTCTGGGTACAGGGGTCTGGGAACCTGCGAATAGTCTCTTTATTCCTTCAACCTTCTAGTATTTTTAGGGAAGCATCCTCGTCTTATTGACATGATGTAACTGTGTTTGAATTTGTGAAGCACTTTGTGATGATAAGTCTGTGAAAAATGCTAAATACTTTAAGTTTAATCACTTACAACAAGATATACATAAAGTTTATTCACTTACAACAAGTGCTAAATACATACAGTTTATTCACTTACGACCAGAACAGTCCCTAGACCAGGGTTATAGTCCACAAAAAAATATTATATTATATTATTTTATGAATAGGCCCTAGGTTATGTTACACTGAAAAAAATCAAAAAGGTTAAGAACCCATGCTCTAGGCAATGCTTTGATATTACCCATGACTATGACATTTAAGGATGGGTCAAATGCAGAGGGCACAGTTTAGTGCAATTGACATTTTAATCATAAGTAGTAGCATCAGTAGCACTAGTAGTAGCTGAAGTAGTCGTAGTAAAGCCTAATATTTACTTGAGTACAAATACTGCTTCCACCTCTACTTCAATTCCTCTGTGTGAACATTTTATTACTTCTCGTCCGGGCGATCGGACGGCACCTCTCCACATCCCATGGGCTTCCTCTTTATTTGAATCCTCACTGTAGATTTCCAGCTTGGGGTCTTTGATGAGAAAAAAACTGGCGTTATGAGGGTAATTCATCACCTTTAAATGCGTTCTTTCCGGCTCTACTGCTGAGTGTTTCTGAAAAGAATTATGCCGGAGAAATTAAGAGAGCGCGCTGGTTGGCGGGCAGAGGCAGGTCCACGGGGAGTCGTTTGTGCTCTGACTGTAACCGTGCACTGCTGCGGTGGCGCAATAAAACACGCGCGTTTTAAGGGTTTCAAAGTGGCTTTCCCGCTCTCGCTTCTGTCAGCCATAAATTGAGAATAAACACGGCTATATATGGAGCGGCCATAAATGCCTTCATAATTCATACCTTTGGGGAGAAGCTCAGGTAGATTAAGTCCTCTCTATGATGCAGTGCTTTGCTGTGAATAATATACCCGCGACTGTGTTCCCGGGCCCAGCTAATAGCCTGATCCGGACATTATTGGACAATAAAGGGACACATTATATATTGCAGATGATTGGACTCTGGGGTGTGCGGTAGCGGTGAAGTCCCCCAAGCCCTGTTCATGTCATCAACAAAGCAACACCATCATTTATAAATCGCTATTTTGATTACATTTTTCCAGCTCTCGATCTAACAGCACACATATAAATAGAGAGAGAAAGTATTGGTAATCAAAACAGAGGTTCCAAATAGTCTCCAGTGAATATGTCATTATATTTAACTAACCGATAAGATCCGTTCTGTGTACAGCGAGATCAATAGTTCGGGGGCTGTGTTATGTTTGATCATTCTTGATGGGTCTGACTGTTTTAATGCAAGGAATTTCTCAATGATATTTAAACTATGTCTTGTATGGTGTTTTTTATTCAATCCATTCAAAACTAATGCATTCATTCTTCCCTGGCTGTGTAGAAAAATAGATGAAAAGCAAATTCTCATGCCAGAACAGTGTAGCCAACGTTGTGTTCATAGATAATGATTTAATTTTATTTTCATACCCACGTGGTAGTGTTGTGCGCCCACTAAGAAAATACTATAGTTGTGTCCTTGGGCAAGGCACTGGACCCTCTGCCTGCCTCCAGTGTCAGTGATGACTGGTGTTTCGTTCATACATAGAAGATGCACAACAAAAATGACAGGCATGGAGATCTGACCTTGAGCGGCTGCACTGGACCAATTTGACCTACATATGTTTAGTACCAGAAACTTTAACAGAAATGTAAAAAAAAACAAAAAACATTCAAAATTCACTCAACTTTTTTTTTTTTTAAATGTTTGTATTCTCAGAGAGTCTTAAAAAATGCACACACAACAGTATTTGGTTGGGTGGGTTGAAATAAGGGGACTCAGATGCATTCATCTCTGCACCACCCTCTGTTTGTTCTGCTATGACGTACTGTTGCTCCAAATAAAGAAAGAAAAGAAGTATGCACTTCTTCTCAATCAGTAAACAAGATATATTATGTAAAAATTAAATTGTCACCATGTTCAATAGTTTCCCCTCACCATCAATTCAAAATTAAAGTTGTAGTTTTAGTAAGGCATGGAGATTTATTTAAGTAAATTGTTCTACAGTTGAGATGCCATGAAAAATGTATCACCAACTCAAGAACTGCAGCTCCTTCACCTGATGTGCACAGTCACATACAGTTAGCAACAGAGGTGGGGACTTACAAGTCGTGACTTGGACTCAGGTCAGACTTGAGTCAGTATTTTTAGGACTTGAGACTTGACTTGATAAAATGGACTAAGACTAGACTTGAAGGTCAGTGACTTGAGACTTGACACGGACGTGAGGCCTGTTGAGAAGACTTGAGAAGCACTTACAAATCTGGATTCTATTCTGACCGTAATGATTGAACCTAAGATCCTGTCAAGACATTTAATAAGGAAAAATGAACATTTCTGCAACTCTTACATACTCTATAAATACTCATATATAAATATACTATGATTTTTTAAAGTACAATTTATCTTAAAAGTCATATAAATTGCAAAAACCTAAGTTATATTTGGTTCTTTGGTTTAAAGACTTGAAATGACTTGAAGCTCATAGCAGACGACTTGGACTTGACTTAGTCCAATGACTTGACTTGGACTTATGGGCCAGTGACTCGAGACTCGACTTGGACTTGCCTGTATCTGACTTGTGACTTGACTCGGACTTGAGGTCAAAGACTTGAGACTTTCTTGAGACTTGCTATTTCAAGATGAAATGTCGTCTTCTGGTCTCTGATTTTTTTTTTTTAAAAGTGCGACTTACAGTGCAGTGCGACTTATATATGTTTTTTTTTTCTTCATTACACATTTTTTGGCTGGTGCATCTTAAACTCCAGAGCGACTTATAGTAAAAAAAAATACTGTAAGTTGTACTAAGGTAAGCTATTTAGGTCAATGGTAAAATTCAGGAACTAAACTACAAAAGTTACACATGTGAAAAGTAATATCAGTGGTTTCAGTTTGGTTGAATGACAATTTTCAGTCAAAGGGCTGAAGACTAAACAATATTTTGGTGGTGAGATAATACAAGAGCGACTATAGTGACTAATCGATGCATGACGTAGATTATAACTAAAGAAAGAAGCATATTTTCTCTAACAAACTCACCTTTTACCTCTTCTTGCCTTGGAGTGGCAGGTGACAGTCTGATTGTCAAACAGACAGTTGGCCTTCGCAGCTCTCCTCGATCAGAAAACGGGAGAAAAGAAGCCCGTAAAGAGACGCTACAGCCCTGAGAAGAAGAGAATCCACCAGCGCTGTGCAGGTTCTCATCAAAGCCCCTTTTGAAGTGAGCTCCGGAGCCTGGTGTGTGCGTATGTATCTACACACAACTGCCTGGGCGTCTGTCTCTGTCAGTGCAACAAAATACATAGAGAAAAACGCACAATACAGAGAATTACAACACGCGATAACAAAAGGCAGTTTAAGTGATTAAGTCTAGATGAATAGGGACCATTACTTATCAAGATACATACACAGGGTCAAGATTATAAATAGAAAATACTGCACGCTGGTTTCGTATACGTGTCTCTTTTATTCTGTATGTACTTGAAAGCATCACGTCTTAGCTGTCAACTTTTCAGGAGGTAAGGAGGTTTTTTTTTTTTTTTTTTACTTTTCTGACTGAGCTAATTCATTCAGCTTTGAAGACACAAAGAGCGGAAAATTTCTATAAGTCTAATAAAATATGAAAAAGAAACGCGCCCGTGCTGTCTTGCAATCGGTTTGCTTTTTGTTGGATGATCACAGGTTTGCATCACAACCAAAGCTGGCAAAAGAGGCAAAGTAACGTGAGGCTTCTTACGCTTATTCCACATTGACCAATATTTTCATTTTTGGATTTGGAATTTCACATAGGATTAGAATTTTTTTTAGGAGTTTAAAGATATTGTGATTGTGTAATTGTTAAGAGCAGTAATTGTTAAAATGCAGTTTTCTACAGGTTTGAGACAAGAACATTCTGGAGAGTCTGTGTGTTTTTTACTGATGCAGGTAAATAAAGATAATGTTAAACAGTTTTTCTTTAAAGAGGGGATATTGTTCTACCATGTTACAATGTTCTCTCATCAAAAACATGCCTGAAGTGATTTTATGTCCATGCAGTACAAACTCACACCTCTTGTACAAGGTTCAGCCCACAAGCCTATGTACATTTGCTATAGTTTCCCCTGATGCACTGAGTATGGCATGTGTTGTATGTATTTATTTTTATTTTATTTTATTATTTACAGATTGCGCACAACCAGAGATGTGTCAACTGAATTGCCTTTTGGGATTAATAAAGTTGTTGATTGATTGATATGTACTCCAGAACAGCCATTTTCTATAAATATACAAAAGAATGATACAAAACATTACACTACAACTCCACAAACCTGACACAATGTACAATAATTTCATTATTGGGACGCATGCTGATTCCGCTGATGATGATAGTGCTCTGATGGGGAAGTGACTCAAAAGTAGGGGTGTGCAAAAATATAAAAATATGAACATATCTTATCGTTTAATGTGATGATACAGTATCAATATCGTGGGGCTGCTGTATCGACATATCACCAAGAGTCTTTTTTGGTATATTTTGCTAAATTATTTTGTTACAGAGCTACAGATTTGTTGCTTGTTTGGAGGAAGGAAACTTTTTTATTTGACACATTTGACATTTTCACTGTTTGCAATGAAATACGGTGCAATTATAGCTTATATTGTACAGGAAATGAGGAGTCTGTATGTTCATTGTTAATTTGAGACAGTACAAAAAGGGGTGGGGTTAAATAAGTATTTACTTCCTCCCACTCCTTATTTGGACACAAGTAAAATCTGCGTGACATTTATTTTTGTTTATTATGATAGAAAAGTGATATTTACTTTATTGTATCTACATATTTACATTTTTTATGCATGTTCTGTTCATTACTGTCCGAAAAAACATTTATTCATTCATTCTTTCATGATTAAAATGGGTGTGTTTGATATTCACTTTGCAACAGAAGTGGTTTAACAAAGACTTTTAGTATCACAGCCATGTTTATTTTTTATTGAACCATATTGAATCGACTTGAAATATATCGCACTGAATCGTATGGAATCAAATGCTGTATCAAGATATATATCATATCATGGCCTGTGTATCGAGGTATGTATCATATCTGCAACTTCTTAATGATACCAAACCCTACTCAAGAGTATCAAAAAGGCATTTTAATGTTTTTTTTCTGCACATATAGTATATAATTAGGGATGGAACAATAACCGAAATATCGTGATATCGTATCATCGAAAGTCTCACAATATATCGAATTACAAGTTCCTTTGCTTAAATGGTTTTATAGTAACAACAGCTTATAAACATCGGAAACTACATATCCCATGATTCATTTCAGTGAAGACAACATGAAAAAATATGTTTTTTACTTGAATTCTTGGGATTATGGTGGAAATAATTCACACCAACATCTTGTCATGGTATTTTAAAAGCAAAACAAGTGTCCCATCTACAATTATATCAGCCTCTCTAAAATATCGCAATAAATATCGAACCGTGAGATGTGTATCGTGATAATATCGTACAGAGAGATTTGGATATTGTTACATCTCTATAGTATATAATGAATGTGTTAACAATTAATACCTAAAAGTTTAAAAAACACTCTTCAAATACAACATGTTTTAAGTCAAAATAAATTTAAGACTAGTTCAACTCATAATTTCCAATGAATTAATGCAAAATGTTGTCAGACTTAACTGCAAAAAAGTCAAATAGCAAAAAGTAGCCGTTGATTCCCCAGATTCCACAGTTCAAATCTGAGTCTGAATCATGAGTCAATCACAAGTCGGATCAAATGAACGTGAATAAATGTGTATATTATTGACAAGGCGCTGGACGTGGGCCAAGACCCTGGTCAGAAGCACTGAGCTGGATGACCTGGGCTGCATGCTTTACACTCAGGGGGGGAAACACAAGTGCTCTGAAAATCCTAGTCCAATTTATAAATGAATGCAAAATTTGAAATAATAAAATATGTACTCACTGAGGTACAATAGAGCAGAAAGGCCAGTTCTGGAGCCCAAACCAATTCCAGTCAATCAGAAAAATTTGAAAAAAAATGCAAAAACACAATTTAGGCCTTGAATTGTGTTTATTTTTATTATAATATTGTTCTTAAAGCAACAACATGTAACTTTCTACAGATGGCACATCACCTGTATTATTAATTATAAAAAGTTACATTCTAGGGCAGGGGTGTCAAACTCATTTTGGTCCGGGGGCCATATCCAACCTACTTTGATCCCAAAGGGGCCGGATCAGAAAACTCATGTCATATAAACCCCAAAAATAACAATAAGTTCAAATATTTGTGCAGAGAAACACAAATCTATTACAGAAATCTTTTTAAAGAACTTTGAAACTAAACATTTTTAAACTAAAAATCTTCGTAAATGAACTCTTTCTTTTACAAATTATTATGAAGAACCTGAAACTTTAAGAAAAATGCAATTTCAACACAATATTCACATGAACTTGTATGTAAATAGGAATAAGTAAATTTTTGTTGTAAAATCCTGCACTCGGCTCCACTTTTCTCATTTTTGACATTTTTCTGATGAGGGTGTCACGGTCAACAGTCAAAACGATCGTCCTTTAAGAGCGTTTGGAAAGAGACAAGTCTTCATTTGTGCTGCTCTGGTGGGAGGGGCCACGTACAGAGACGCTGGAGACGCTGCTGTGATAAACACCACAGAAAATTACCAATATTTTAATTAAAATATTTAAGTAGAAAATCAGCCAAGGGCCAGATTAAAGGTGTTGGAGGGCCGCATCTGGCCCCCGGGCCGCATGTTTGACACCTGTGTTCTAGGGCATTAATGAGGGACATGCATTGAATTAAAGGACCAATATTACACTATTTTCTGAGCTTATTATAATGTTTTTCCTTTGTCAAAAACAGACCTGGAGTGGTGTTTTGTTTCATTCACACATGTTTATCACACAAACACACTCTTCTCTCAAACAGAAAACACTCTTTTCCACCTTGTGATGTTATACGATAATACAGGAAGTTTTTCACACACCTTCACCATAATCATTTGGATGATTTCAGCCCTAGAATTGCCAGTCTTTACTAAAGTACACTTAAAAAGTAGATGTTAACTTGAAATTACCACTCCATGACATCACAAGATGAATCGGTCCATTTTGGAGACCCGCCCCGTCCGCACCCGTGCATTACAGCACCGCACCTGCCAGTTAACCTGTGATTTTATCAAAGTTAAACCCGCACCCGCGTGGATCCATTAACATTACACCTGTTACCACGCTCGAGATAAATCACACACAAATTACAAGCATTCTAACTGAAGCATCAATCAGAATACGAATTGAAAACTTATGACTTCAAGAATTACAATCACGAAATGAAATGGGTATGTTTTCTTCAGTACGAATACGAATTCACAGATGTGATTCGACTATCATCACTCCACAGACATTATTTACTGAGCAGAAGAAACATTGATTGAGATGCCAGACCATTGCGCCTAGGGGTGTGCAAAAATATTGGAATATCGATATATCGTATCTTTTAATGTGATGATGCAGTATCGATATCGTGGGCTACTTTATCGATATATGACCAAGAGTATTTTTTCGTGTGTTTTACTAAATTATTTTGTTACAGTGCTACAGTTTTGTTGCTTGTGGAGTGAAAGGAAACTCATTTATGCGACACATTTGACATTTTGACTTTTTTGAGGATTAAAATGTTTGTGTTTCATATGAACTTTGCACAAGAAGTGGTTTAACAAACACTTTGAGTATCACAGCCATGATTTGGCCTTTATTTTTTATTGAACTGTATCGAATCGATTTGAAATATATCATATCGAATCGAAAGTGCACCGTATCAAGATATGTATCGTATCGTGGCCTGTGTATCGAGGTATGTATCGTATCGGCAACTTCTTAATGATACCCAGCCCTAATTGCGCCACACATTGTGACTGAACCAGGACTGAACCAGGACAAACCTAGGACTGATTCCAGGACTGAACCAGGAGGATTAAAACAGGACGAAACCAGGAATAAACCATAACTGAACCAGGACTCACTGTCAGGACGGGCTCGGAGGTGCGCCTGCGTAGACTTTCGGGTGACCGCAGGTGAAAGGATCTCCGCATCGCACGAAGGTAAGAGCAGCTTTCGCCCGATCGCTCTTTGCGGACACCCTGCTCCGTGGACTCGGGGTTCTCTCTCTCTCTTAAGTCCAAGTCCCGGTGTAGTCCAGGTTTAGTCCTGATTTAGTCCTGACCTACCCATGTGTAATTACTACCTGCCCGTAAAATTCCACAACGTCTGTTTCAGCAACCATTTGCCTGTATCCATCAGGGACCCGCAAGTACCCGATCCAGTGCAGGACTCTGGTACATTTTAAGCTTCGGAGATGTAGACAGACTAATAATAAATGATTACTCAAACATGTGTGAATGAAACAAAACACAACTCCAGGTCTGTTTTTGATGAGGTAACAGCATTGGCACTTGAGTCAATTTTAGTGTAATATTGGAGCTTTAAGTAAAGTAAAATAAAGAGTCACAATTCGTTTTTTTTTTTTTTTACCGTGGTGGACATCCTTCTCTAAAATCAGAAACAGTGGACTGCAGTATTATCATTATAACAACCAAAAGCACCAGAACTCCTAAAATACCAGATAAAATGTCTGTGTGAACGAACCGGCGATCATTATAAAATCATGAGGGGAGCTGAGTGTGCCGTGTGCAGCTCCTTCAGCCCCGGACAAGTGGCTCTGTGGTGCTTGTGTTTAATAGTCCCAGAGGATAAACCCCCACCCCCCCACTGCACCCCACCACTCCTGCCCCACACTGGGAGAGCTCTCGTGAGTCAAGTGACTGCTGTACCCCCCTCTGTACCCCACCCTCTCCCAGCTCTCCTCCAGCACAGGCCTGAGAGAGGGGCTGAGCTGCCATTGTCCGCGCTCTCTCTTCCGGTCCACCTCAGACCCCCCCTTCATTACACCCCCCCGTGCCCCCTCTGTGTGTGTGGGACAGGGGACAATGGCAGAGCTATGTACCCCCAATGTCTGTGTGGGACAAAAGAGGTGTCCTTCCCTCCCCTGCAATCTGGGGCTATAGTCTGCTGATGTTTTAATCCTTCCTGGGTCACATGCTTAAAACTTACAAAGTATTGCTTTCATTTGAAATAAAACTCCTGTGTGCATGTGACAAAGAAAAGAACTTTATTAAATCATCTTGCTTGCTTGTGTTGTCTTAAAATTGGTGTTTTGGTTGAGAAGATAGAATTTATTAGCCTGGCTGGCGCCACCTAGTGCCTCCGCTCAGTTTCATTTCTCTTCAGCGACTAGGTCAGGAATCAGAATACACTAGACCAGGCATGTCCAAACTATGGCCCGGGGGCCAATTGCAGCCCTCAGACAAGTTTTTCTTGGCTCTCAGACGTCCAGGTGAATTGGCCCAAATTACCTTGCATCAATTAAAAAAATATGTTTTACTGCAAGTTTTTTGAAAATCTACCATGATAAAGCTTATATTTCATATTTAGTGTGTGGTTTTAAGGATCTTAGCATGAATAAAGACTGATGGTTCATTCTAACGTGTTAACCATGCACATATTTCAATTATTCCCTGTATTGAGCATCAGTCTGCAGCCTTCAATCGGCCCTCTGCTTTGTCTCTGTTTAGATATGTGGCCCTTGATAAAAAAAGTTTGGACACCCCTGCACTAGACGATTCGCAAAAACCCCGGAAGTGCGAGTCTGGGCACCAGCCAATCAGCGAAGAGCCATGCATTCTTTGTTTGCAATGAGTCCCGAGATCGAGGATTTAAAGCCAGAACAAAGAGAATGTTGAGTGGCGAATGGTAAATTTTATCTATTTTTTTTTTATTATTTGCAATTTATTCAGTGCTTTTTTCACACAAGTCACAGTATACATGTCCTATTTCTTTCCCCCCCCACACACATAAAATCAATATAAATGTAGAAAGTTGAAAAAATAAAAAATAATGATGATGATGATGACGATGATGATTTGGTGAATTTTATCAAGGGGAAAGATGTTATTGCCCTTCCTTCCTACAGGATTTGGGAAAAGCTTAATATACCAGTTAGCCCCGTTAGTAGTACATTACATACGTCACGACCAAATAGCAGTGATTGGTTAAATTTAAAAAAAGTACCCGTCTACCGTCGAGTGAACGAATCCTAATGCTGTGAAGTTAGACAGTTTCCACGGAATGAAACTGGCTGATGAATCAGACTAAGTATTTATAGCTTCAACAACAACAAAAAACGCTATGGAATATGATAACACTTTATAATAAGTACACCTTAATGTCCATATGACAGATTTGAATCATGATTGCAGTTGAAAATTACAGGAAGTAGAGAGTTCTAAACATGCTGATGACATCTCACTATAGGGGGAATTCTATCAAAAAGTTCAACACTATTTACACACAAGAAACACACTTTTTTGACTTCAGCAAAATAAAGGTGTTTTCTTATATTTGTATTTGACATTTGGATGATTTCAGCCCTGGAACTGCCAATCTCTACTGAACAAAAGGTAACGGGAGCTGTTCTCTTCATGACATCACATGGTGGAACAGAATAACAGCTCCTCAAAAGTCTGTGTTCAACTCTAATATAAATTCTAAAAGCTGACATTTTTAGTGTCTTATAAATAGTCCCTAATGTCCCAAAGATCACCTCTAAACTGTCTAAACTCATCCCTGTGATAATTGAGAGCAGGACTCCCTTTCTTACCCAAATAAAAGATGGGTTTTATGAATCAAACTCCTTTTTATCCTTGTTCGTGTTTTTATGGAGCGAGGAGACAATGCGCTCCAGCCCAGCCTGACCTCAGTAAACACGTGCATCATTATCCATTCACTGCGCAGTATTGTTTGTTTACCGTGGCCCCATTTCCAGAGCCCAAAAGCAGGCTGGTGGAGTGGGCTAGTGCCAAACAAAGGGCTTTCTTCAGCAGCGCTCCGGGCCTCTGAAATGCCCCGCACTCAGCCCGGACGCACCCCTTTCACCGCTCCCAGGACCAGCCGTGAGTGACAGCTGAATCACAGGCAACTCTCCCAAGTACAGGAGTGGGCGAGCTGCACTGCAAAAATGTGTGAAGAGGTTTAGAGAAAAGCAAGCTGACGTTTTATTGTGCGAAAACTAAAATTATCATGATGTTGTATAATAAGATATACGTTATTGTCACTAAAAGGGAATTTGGTACATTTGACCCATCTGTCAGAAATGGGTGATGGCAGCACTGCACTCCAGTGGATCCTACTCTAGATCCATTGTCAGGATTTGATTAACCTTGCACAGCAAGGTAGACTCTCACGATATTTATGAGTTCAAAAGGTCATGAGAATCCATCTTGTCAAGTCCCCTCTGGTGTGATAGGGCCAACAGGTGGTTGCTCCATTGAGGTTTGTGCGGAAGCCAAAGGTGAAGCACCCAAACAAACCAAAACAAACATGGTGAAGGTGACAGACGTACTTCAGACCATTTTAGCATCATACAAACTATTTAGTTCGTGAAAAAAATATTGAGGGAAACGCTTTGTGCACTTGTGGAGAGGGAAGATGTGTGTGCTTTTCTCTCAACTGGATGGAACAAAAGTTAGATTTTTCCACTTTGTGAAGCTTTGACCAATCAGATTTAAATAGTCATCATGATGTTCTGTGTTTTCTGATCACTGTCAGTGAAAGCTGTTAGATTGATAAAGTGTAGAACACATATCAGTCTGCCAGCTTATAGGTTAATGGGGAAAGGTGGCAAACCAAGAAAAACCCCACATGGAACTCCTTGGTACTTCAGACCAAACCTTGCTAAAGATCTGGAGATGGCTTCTCAAACTGCTCCTGACATGTTACCCAAGTGGCATTGAAGAATGAGTCAAATGCACAAGACGAATGTCACAATTGGGCATTTAAGTGTACCCTTACCCAGGAACGTCCGGATCAATACATTAACAATTAACCCCAGAAACATCTTGCAGTAAGATTTCTTCCTAATTACTTCTTACTTACTCTTACTTCTTATTAATCAAATACTCAATATACTTTTGTTATTTCCTTAAAAAGAAAGACAGAGAAAAAAGAAAATCACAAATTCATCAAATTCCTAAGTCCCCAATGTACTAGTCTGGGTTGAGTTTTAGAGTGTGTGGGTGAGCTGTGGAGAGGCCGGGCCCAGCTGCAGCACTGGGAGGTCCCACTATTGTGTAGGCCACATAAAGA
The DNA here is from genome assembly GCF_026225935.1 of Boleophthalmus pectinirostris. Lineage (NCBI taxonomy): Eukaryota > Metazoa > Chordata > Actinopteri > Gobiiformes > Gobiidae > Boleophthalmus > Boleophthalmus pectinirostris. Next base: position 10,153,492 of record NW_026571353.1, on the reverse strand, counting down.
CACTGCAGCCCTCAGCGACATCACAGCCCATCACAAACCATCACAGCCCATCACAGCCCATAGGAGCCCTGTGCTCTTCATGTCAACTACAAACACACAATAACCACATGTGCATTCAGACACACTCTGCTTCAGTCCGGGCGCTCAGGTGGGCTTCTGCCCCCCCCCCCGACAGAGAGAGAGAGAGAGAGAGAGAGAGAGAGCAAGCCCACTGTCACTCGTCTACTGCAGGATTTACAAAAACAAGGAGCATCAAAATCCCACGTGCAACTGTAGTAAAACTACAGACATCTGAAGTGTTTAAAGTTTGGAACAAAAATGTGAAACTTAAAATTAGATATTTCATGAGCCCATTTTCAGCTTATTTACCTAAATCTGCATAGATCTGATTAGTAACTTGGGCCTGGTGGAGGTTATGTCATACCATGCCCCCAAATATTTATTTATTTATTTATTTTTTACCTTGTTTGCTGTTCCTAACATAATAAAGCCTAATATGGAATTACTGTTTTATTGTATCTCATTTTGAACACATGTGGATGCAATTTGAAAATTTTAACTGAGACTGAATGTCCTATGAAAGTGGGACAAAAATATATTTTTGGAGCTATGGGGGTGCACTGGCCATTATAGACAAAGCTAGTCCCACCTCAAGCCTCCTCCCTCCAGTCATTCCACTGTCTTAAAGGTTCTCCATAACCACAGATATCTCCTAAACAGAAGAGCAGAAAAAGCACCACATTCCCATATGTCTGAGTACATATTGTGTGTTGTGACCAGTGTCGGGGAGTAACAGAGTTACAGTTACTGTTTTAATGAGAGGTAATTGGATTACAGGTACTTTGTTGAAATAAATGGATTACACGGAGATATTTTCCTGTTTTCACATTTCAGGCTATATCCTTTTTTTTTCTCTCTCTCTCTCCAGTAATTCCACTCCAAACCACGTCTAAACCAAGACTAAACAAGTACTAAACCAGGTCTAAACCAGGACTAAACTAGGACAAAAATAGGTCTAAACCAAGACTAAACCAGGGCTAAACTAGGACTAAAACCAGGTCTAAACTAGGTCTAAACCAGTACTAAACCAGGTCTAAACCAGGTCTAAAACAGGATTAAATCATGATGTGTGGACCGTGTTTCCTCCTCTTCAATCAATAATATTTTTAATTTGGTTAAGTAAAGTCTGGGCTTTTTGTTTTCTTTTAGCAGACAAAACATCTTATGTGAAGATTTCCTCATCTTTGCTACTCTACAGCAAATCAAGTAATCCAAAGTATTCATTTTATGTTACTCACTTTAAATAATTTAATGGATTACGTTACAAACTACATTTTGGGGTATGTAATCTGTAATCTGTAGGGGAATACATTTTGAAAGTAACCTTCCCATCTCTGGTTGTGACTATACCACCATCTTGCTCCCGTTTTGCCCGTGCAGCTCTGACTCAGTGCTCCACAAACAGCCGTGGCAGCAGATTCCACGGCGGCGCCTCTCTCCTTGGTGGCACATGTTGTTTAGCGTCGTGTCTCGTGATTGTTTTGGTTCTCCATTTCACAGGTGATATATATATGTATATATATATATATATATATATATACATAGAAACATACGCGCCGGGTCTACCTCGCCCCTCTCCCTGACCTCGATGTACACACCAATGGATCAGCGCGCCGCTAATAACATGCTAGCACTACTGTGGCCTTTACGGCGGGCGCGGTATAAAGTTCAGGTGTCGTAGTTCAACTGATTTATAATGGCGAGCTGCCCGTGATTAAGTGTAGATGTCGCCGGATTCCTCAGCACTCATTTGGGGAATCAAGTAGTTTGTACCAAAACAAGACAAATGGGCCACTGACTGCTTGTAACCTTTCTAGTGTGCGTGCTAGCTCCGATCATATGCCAACGCTCTGGAGTCGGCGTAAAGGCCTTTATTTATAGCCACGCTCCTTCTGCGTTTGTGCATTTGTGTGTTTGCATGGAGGACATACGCTGTGCACTATGTTTCTGTTCATTTGCTAGCGCGCTCTAGAAGCACACAGCACATGCCAGTGAATTAAATTAGCTCGCGTGTTGCCAAGAGCTTTGATTTTCACACTTTTCACGCTTGTCGAGGATTTTTAATGATGATAGTGAAGCTGTGTTTAGATAGTAGAGTGAAATGTGGATTCATTGAGGTAGTGACGTTACAGTAAAGGATAATAAGGGCTGGTCTAGAGATTAGACGGTGTTATTTTTTGCCTTACTGATTAATGCAAGATTTGAGATAAATGAATGCATATATATATATATATATATATAATTTTTTTAATATATATATATATATATATTTCTCTCTCTCTCTCTCTCTCTCTCTATATATATATATATATATATATATATATATATTTTATATATATATTTGAAGTAGATATTAAGCACTGAAGCTGAGCTGAACTGTGCATTGAGTGAGCTTGCCTCTAAATAGACCTGACTCAGCAGAAATTTGGAGAGTTTCACGATCTTAGCTAATCTCTGTAGCTAAACAGGGTTGGGTGTGGTTAGTTCTTGGATGGGAGACTGTTTAATATCAGGTGACACAGTGGGGCAACAGTGGTGTTGGTGCAAGCTGCCGTTGTATTCTTAGGCATTTATTTTTCTGTTTGTTGACTGAGGTGCTACGCAGTGGTGCTTTAAATGAACCTGCAGCTTGAGAGCCATTGTAATATATTTACAAAACCATACTGAAATTATGAATCTATGAAATAATTTGTTATAAATAAACTAGTCCTAAATCTGTTACAAGAAATCACTGTCATAAATTATATAGGATGTAAGTTAGCACCTTCTTATGAATATTATCAACAACTTTCTGTGACTTTCTTTGGGCATGTCAGATCTTTGAAGAGCGCAGTGGCAGTTGTGGAGCATGTAGGACCTCCAGTGGCCCTCTGAGGAACCTTCTGATCACACAGTACTGAGGCAGCACAATGTGCACACACCAGGGTATTTAACAGGTCGGTGCACTTAAAAATAGTTGTTCTTGGATAGCAGTGATAACGTGTCCACTTTCACTCCATACTTCGGCCATGAAACAAGTCACTAATGGGGTCTGTGACCTTTGACCTTTTCATCGAGTGCTTTCTTCACCGGCTCGCACAGATCTCAGAGGAGCAACATAACACTTTACACTTTCTTATGTTGATCTACACGTACCAACCTCTCACCACTTTAATGCCACTTCTATGGGCAAGTCCCCAGAAAATAGATAGTCAATATAAATGTATTTAGTATGTTTCTTTTATTTATTTATTGTAGCTTTACTGTCACTGACTATATTGGATTTCAAATATATGTGCAGTGATGCACTCATGACTAAAATTAGTGTGGCTTATTCCATTTAGTGTTAATTTGTTGTGCACACTCACCCTGAAGATAATATAGATTCAATGTTTTTTGAAGTTGCAGTACAGGTCTGAGTGAAGGTGATGTCATATCTGAGTGTCTGCTGGCCATAGCTGAGCTAATTAAGGTATGTGATTCTATCTAATGTATTTTTATAGCACTAGAGTTGCCCCTGGGGGTAACAGTATCAGTGCTTCATGGTCGTGCTATTCCCCTGGTCTCACTTAGGCCTGACCACTGGCACAACACATGGATATATGTAGTCTATGTGTGAGATGAACTGCTGCTGACTTTAAGTCTATATTCTGCTTAGAAATGGAGGAAAACCCAAAGGGTTCCCACTCTATATTTAAATGTGCATTATTCTCATTGGCTGAGGTGATAATGCTGCGTGACACTGACAGGTGTTGAACAGGTCTGCGGAGCATGTGGCTGCTTTATTTTGGGAATGTGCTACGTTTATGAAATCGGTGGTTTTACACAGAAGATTTGGGTTTGCTCTCCATGTTTTTGAGGCAGAATCTGGGACAGATTTTACTCCCAATGTGTGGGTGGATCTCAGCGAGAAATGTGTTCCCTTTCCGTACATGGTGCACATGCACGCGGGCGAGTGTGCACGTTGCATATGTGCAAGTGTGCACATACACGTGTGCAAGAATTGCACATGTGCGCACGTTACATATGTGTGAGTGTGCACATGTGTGAGAGCGTGCACGTTACATATGTGTGAGTGTGCCCATGCATGTGTACGAGTGTGCATGAGAGGTGGTTTCATGCAGACTCGGCACACAGCCGGGCGGCAGCATGATGGGCCCACATGCGCTGAAATCCTCAATTATTGTGGTTATGTGTACTCTACAAAGACTTCATCACACAGTGTTTCAGGCAACTTTTCACACTGCAGGTGAATCAAAATGCCAGTGACACCCATCCCCGGCCCAGATGTCATCTGTGAATAAACAGCGTGTCAGTCTGCTGGTGCTCCCGCTGCCTGCAGACAGCCTCTGTCAGCGTCAGACCACAAAATGCCACCTCTTTGCTGACAGCTGCCTGTGCCGCGCACACGGTGACACCCGCGGGGAGAGCCCGCCCATCACCCCCGCCCCGCTCCGCGCCTGCACCCTCTGAGAGCACATTCCCAAACCTCCCCGCCTGTGCCCTGACAGCTCCTCACTGTATATCTAAATAGAGCTGGAGCCCAACGTGTCGGCGGAAACTTCCACATTGTGCTGCGTTCAGGGAGGATTTGTCACTGGGAAGAGCATAATGAAGCTGCTGCTGCACACTGCAATGCTTCTGTTGGATTAAATGAAGCAGAGCGTTCAGAGACACTGCTCACATTTAGGCAACATTTAGAGCTACAATCAAGGCCCAAGTCGAGGCAAAGCATCAGCACAAAGCTTCATGTAAAGGACTCATGTATCAAACTCACAAACAGAACCTTGCAACAAGCTTATACTACATAACATTTAATAATAATAATAATAATGTATGAATGTAATGTGTCATTATATGATGTTACTCTCTTAAGTCAACTAATATCACTGTGGAAACTAAAGCTTTTGTGTCTAGATTAGCATGTGCTCGGTCTTTGTTTCATGTTTCTATGACCCAAAATTCTTTCTTTTTTTAAAAGTCCAATTGTGAGGGTTTCATTGGTTGTGTTTGTCTCTGTCCTGCAAACACTTGAATAAACTGTCTTTGGCTCCTATATGTGAGAGTGATGCAAACAAAGTGTAATCTGAAAGTTGCAGTCTTAAAACAGCACAACAGCTCTGTGCTGCTGCACTGCAGCTTTCTCCATACTCACCAGAACTGGCCTGAGTTACGTCTTCTAGCTAATCAGCCAAAACTGATCATCTTTGAGATACAGGTTCAGAACGTATGAGTCAGTTTTGTGTGGCGTTGAAATGCCAGTTGAGCAGTAGTTAGCTTCATACACGTCATACGTTCAGGCAGGATTGCATTTGGATATTTCAGACCTGGCAACACTGGTGCCGCTGAGTTCACCACAGACTTTTCACCAGTGTGGTATGTGTTTGACCTTCTAATATTAGAAAACGGACTATATTCAAGCAAACCTGAACATGCTTTCAGAAGATCACTGCTTAATTTGGACAAAACCTTGGTGTCTGAGTGGCCACTTTATTACAAGTTTCCTGGGTGCCGTCATGTGTTTATATGAGTCTTTATGGAAGACTTGCTCTCACTAATTGGTCTTAATTGTTGGTAATACCCCCACGTCGTCCTGCTTTAGGTCGGCCCGGCGTGTGTCTGAGAAGATGCCTTTTTTATTGATGTGACAGCGCTAAATGGAGAACCTTTGGCGGAGTGTCAAAGCCTAATTAATCACTCTAATTTCATCTCTCCATGCGTCCTCTCCATTGAGTGGATGTGATCAGAGAGCGGCCCACCGCGCCGTTAGCAGAGCCTCCTCATGCTAATGAGCTGCAGCCCAGAGATGGAGAGGCCCTCAGGGCGATAGCGAGGGGCTAAAGCCAGCCTAAATGACCATATAATGACCAACAGGACTCACTCAGAGCCTCGTTTTCACTACACATTATATTCAAGACACCCCCCGCCAAAGTGAAGACATTTTATTCAAAGAAATGGGGCTGAAGTGTTCGCGAGACACAGTACTGTCACTCACAGCGTGACATTACTGAGATCTGATTTGACAGACGATGCTCATCTGTCAAAAGATTACGATTATGCAACTTAATTAACCTTATTCAAGTAAAATGAAACACATTTAGTGGTGATTATTAGATTAATGGATGCACGCAACTGGAATTTTGTAACAAATCAAGTCTTTAATGTTGCAGTAATTTATTTGATTTAGTTTTTCTCATCATAGAAATGTAGGTGTAAATGAGGTGTAATGAACTCTTACAAGCACTGAAGATGGACAAAATGCTTTTACAATGTGCAAGTTTGATTTACCAAGTTGCCTGATCTGCCAGACCTACAACCTGTAGAAGGAACTAGACCATAAAGAGCACAAGCAGCTCCCCAGTCTGAGCGAGTGACCAAATGGTCACTTAATACAGAGCAAAGGAAAAAGTCAGTTCTGTCAACAGGACAAAAGTGTTTTGATCGATTATGTTTCACAGCTCATCCAAGCTGTTTTTTCAGTTCTGAACTTCTTCTTCAGGAGCTTGGATGAGCTGCGAAAAGTATTCAATCAAAACACTTTTGTCCAGTTGACAGAGGTGAATTTCTCCTTCGCTCTGGATCCTCTCTGGATGACAGTTTCACAAACGCTTACTACAATCACAGCATTTAACTGCAAGTAAACCTGAACAAAAAAATCAGTGCAAAGAAACACTGAAGTTCACTGACAAGAGTCATGTGTTTGGTGATTACAACAAATATGCTAACTTTTTGGCACACTATTAAACTTAAGTGACTGATGAAATAAGGCTACAACTGAGAGATAACCTTTTCACTGTCTCTGGTGAACGAAATAAAGAAAATACAGTCAAGCTAAAAACTAGCATGATTGACACAAATTCAGCATCTGACTCAAATTGGGAAATGACACGACTGTCCTCACTTAGGACGTGCCAATCACAGCCACTAATTTTCAGTCTCTCAAATGTTGATGACATTAAAAATCCTTGTATCGTTCAGAAGAAAATGTATCATTTCTTTTACCATCTTTTACCTATTTTGCTTCTCTTATTGATTCTGCAGAAATATGAGTGGATTCTAAGTCCTTCTCTGTGGTAATTATCTTCCTTCTTTCTCTTTTACAGTGTTTTTTGTTTTGTTTTGTTTTTTTTCAAACGGATAATACATTTCTCTGATTGGTTAATCAGTCATTCACATAAGTCTGGAATGTGAAAGTTCTGTTTTGTTTTATTCACATGTTTAAGCCACAAATGCTGCATATTTAGGCTGACTTCTTCTCTCAAACTGAAAACTCTCTGCTCCACCTTGGGATGTCATATGGTAATACAGGAAGTGCTCCACTATGCTTTTAAACACCATACACCTTCACTAGAATCATTTGCACAATTTCAGCCATGGAATTTCCTATCTCTACTAAACAAAAGTTAAAAGGTAGCTGTTGAAAACTTGAAAATTCATGACATCACATAGCCAGGCAGATGCCACCTAGTGCCTCCGCTCAATTTGATTTCTCTCCAGCGACTAGGTCAGGAATCGGAATACACTAGACGGTTTGCAAGAACCCGGAATTTGTAGACCGCACACTGGCCAATCAGCGAAGAGCAGTGAAGCCATGACTGGGTCCCTGTTTATGGTACAGCACAACAACAAAGCGGTCGAGATGGATGTAGACAAAGCCATACATCCTGTGTTGGCAACGATTCCAAAGATCGAGGATTTAAAGGAGAAATAAAACATGGGCCACATGCTTAAAACTTACAAAGTATTGCTTTCATTTGAAATAAAACTGTGTGCATGTAATAAATAAAATAACTTTATTAAATCATCCTGCTTGCTTGTGGTGTCTTAGAATTGAGAATTAGAATTGGTGTTTTGGTTGAGAAGCTAGACTTTATTAGCCAGGCTGGTGCCACCAAGTGCCTCCACTCAATTTAATTTCTCTTCAGCGACGAGGTCAGGAAACGGAATACACTAGACGGTTCACAAAAACCCCAGAAGTGCGAGTCCGGGCACCAGCCAATCAGCGAAGAGCCATGCATTCTGTGTTGGCAATGATTCCGAAGATCGAGGACTTTTGTTTGGTGAATTTTACCAAGGGGAAAATATTATTGCCCTTCTTTCTATGGTATTTGGGAAAAGCTTAATATAACAGTTAGTTCCGTTAGCGGCACATTACATACATCATGACCGAATAGCAGCGATTGGTTAAATTAAAAAAGTACCCACCTACCGTCGAACGAAAGAATCCTAATGCTGTGAGGTCAGACGGTTTCCACGAAGTTAAACCGGCTAATGAATCAGGCTAGACATCAAAAGGTGAAACAGTTTTGAGCACTGAAAATAAGAACAGCCCACTAATGCAGGATTACTCAAATATGTGTGAATGAAACAACAACTCTGGGTGTGTATTTGATGAGGTAACAACATTATAACTGCTTAAAATAGTTCACAATAGTTCATTTTGTGTAATATAGGATCTTCTTTAAGTCTATCCAAAATCTTGTTTACCTCTGCCAGAATGGTATGCAGTTTGACAACATTTCACTGGATATCTTTAAAAAATGATTTTGTAGTTTGGCACTGAGAATTGAACCCACGACCTCCTCTCCTGATCACCAAACGGTAATTGCGTGTTAAAAGACTCACTTCCACACACAAATTTTTCTCCTTAAACTAACGCAGGATCGACGGGGGCGGCTGGTTGTGGTTTATCACATGTTTTAGCCGTGTCTGCCTTGTTCACATCCACCTCCCGGAGTTCAAAGCCAGCAAACCTTGTGCATTTAACAGGCTACTCTTACCATGAGATTTGGCACGGTTCCCGCATAATAAACTTTACAGGGCCCAGTGTTTCTATATAGCCTGTCATGTTGTTAAGACTGGCCTCTTTCTATTAAAGTCTTCATCGCACCGTTTTACAGGGCCGCGTGGGTACATCTGGCGGACGTATTTGGCAACCAACAAGACTTTTTTTCTGGCTCCGACACTTAACATGAGACCCCAGAGCCCTCGCTGTGAGCCTGCCCGCCTGGCACCATCTCCTCTGGGAATGCCGACCCAGGAGAGAGGGGAAGGAGAGGGGGAGACAGGGCTGGAGAGACTGGGTAAAATGTGTGTGCGGGTTGGCGTGAAGAGCTGACCCTTGCTCTACTTGCTGTGGCTAGCTTGTAATTCTGGCGATCCAGGAATTTAAGGCTCTCGGGCCGGTCTCTAAGTAGCTGTAAGTGGCTGTGCGTCATGGCGGAGAAGTGTGTCAGCTAAACGGCACGAATGCAAATGGGAATGTGCGGTGAGTTTTTATACCGGGGGAAAACAACATGCAGAGAGGGGAGGGATGGGGAAGTGAGCGTGAAGATTTGAGAGTAAACATTTGGTTTGAGATGGTAGCTTGACTAGGCTGAAGTGTAAAGAAAAACTCTTCAAGTGTTTTTGGGTCACCTTGGTGGCTTCTATCGTAGAGCACAGACCACGGAGACCAAGACTATGGAGTAACTGTCACTGATGGGAAGAATACTTTGAAAATATATTCTGTTAGTTACAGAATCCCAAATACCCCAATTAAAATGTATTTTGTAACTTATTCTGATACATGGTCTAATCAGAGTATATTCTAAATACTTGGGATACTTTTACTCCAACATGACCTAAAATCACAAACAACTTTATTTTTGTTATTATGCATTCATTTATGTCTAATTAGAGACAAAAAAAAAAATCACACATTCTCGCATTGCATTAACACATGTTTTCTCACTAATACTGTGCAGTTCAAAGCCTAAATTAGATGAAGTACTGCCATGTAGTCCTTTTAATTTAGGAAAGTATCTCTATTCTGAATTTGCCTGATTCATCAGATGGTTTCAATTCATGGAAACCGTCTGATCTCGCAGCATTAGGATTCGTTTGCTCAACGGTAGGCGGGTACTTTTTTATTTAAACAATTGCTGCTATTTGGTCGTGACATATGTAATGTGCCGCGAACGAGGCTAACTGGTATAGTAAACTTTTCCCAAATACTGTAGAAGGGCAATAACATCTTTCACCTTGATAAAATTCACCAAACATTCTCTTTGTTCTGGCTTTAAATCTTCGATCTCGGGAATCGTTGCCAACACAGAATGTATGTCTTCATCTACATCCATCTCGACCACTTTGTTTACTGTTGTGCTGTACCACAAACTGGACCCAGACAGGCGCTTGACTTTGACATCATGGCTTCACAACTCTTCGCTGATTGGTCGGTGTGTGGTCTACAACTTCCAGGGTTCTTGCAAACCGTCTAGTGTATTCTGATTCTTGACCTAGTCGCTGGAAAGAAATGAAATTGAGCGGAGGCACTAGGTGGCAACAGCCTGACTAATTCTGAGTACTGTCAAATGTAAAAGCAACTGTACTGGAATGAAAAATTTAGTATTCCGAATATGTACTAGTATTTTCAGTACAGTACATATATTCAGTTACTTCCCCGCACTGTCCTCAGTCACTCAAACCATCCAGTAAGTTGGACGATGTGGAAATATGAAGCTGACCGCACTTCAGCCTAAGCCATAGTTGCTCCATTAATGTTATTGATAATTACAAGCTTCATAAAAAAACTAAAACAATATCTTTATCAAGTCGATTACTACATTCTACAACATACTTACTGTATGTTAATGTTTTTTTCTCTTGTAAAATAAATCTTGGCCAACTTTAGTACAGCTTTACAGAGAAGAAACTGTTAAACTACTTTTAACTAGTGCCGTTTAACCAATGTAGTTTGAGGAACTGGTGTAGAAACAGTAGTAAAGTTTTTTGGACAAATGCTTGAGAGCTGACTGAATGTAGAAGGCGTTTTGACAGGTGAGAATGAAGCAAAACACAATTCCAGATGGTTTTGATGACGCAATAATAATATAAAATGGTAGAATTCTTAAAGAGTTTTTCTTTCTTTGAGTGTGGTTCCTCCCTATCACTAATGTCATAAAACTTTGCTTGAACTGCCCAGTTTCTCAGTGGTATTACTTCAACCATTTCATTGTGATTGCAGTACTATTCTATGAAAGATAGACAGCGTTAGAGCAGTTAGCTCTACAACTCTGAGGACTCCATTGAGGGTTTCATTCATGCGCAGATATTGTTTGCATATCGTTACTGCAGTCTTTTCAGTTTCCTTCCACTTTAGCAATGTATACGTGTTTATGAACTGATGAATGCCAAGTGGTTAAATCACAAGTCCAAAGGCAAATATGTGTAAGGTGAATTGGTACCTCTTAATTTTCTGTTTTGTTAATAATAATAATGCTTATGATTTATATATAGCACCTGTCAAGACACCCGTAGCAGTTTACATTGTATTATGATATTCAGTTGCTAGTGTAGCCAACACAGCTGCCCTCGGGGTAGACTGATAGAAGCAAGGCTGACAATTTGGTCCCTCCAACCTAGCCAGGCCTGCGCCACCTAGTGCCTCCACTCAATTTCATTTCTCTCCTGCGACTAGGTCAGGACTCAGAATATACTAAACGGTTCACAAAAACCCCAGAAGTGCGAGTTCAGGCACCAGTCAATCAGCAAAGAACCATACATTCTGTATCGGCAACGATTCCCGAGATCGAGGATTTAAAGCCGGAACAAAAAGAATATTTAGTGAATTTTATCAAGGGGAAAGACATTACTGCCCTTCTTCCTACGGGATTTGTGAAAAGCTTAATATACCAGTTAGCCCCGTTAGCTGTGCATTACATATGTCACGACCAAATAGCAGCGATTGGTTAAATAAAAAAGTACCCACCTACCATCCAGCGAACAAATCCTAATGCTGTGAGGTCAGACAGTTTCCACGAAGTGAAACCGGCTGATGAATCAGACTAAGAATTTATAGCTTCAACAACAACAAAAAATGCTATGGAATATGGTACCACTTTATAATAAGTACACCTTAATGTCCATATGACAGATTTGAATCATGATTGTAGTTGAAAATTACAGGAAGTAGAGAGTTCTAAACATGCTGATGACATCTCACTATAGAGGGAATTCTATTAAAAAGTTCAACACTATTTACACACAAGAAACACATTTTTTCTGAAGCCTGACTTCAACAAAATCAAGGTGTTTTCTAATATTTGTATTTGACATTTGGATGATTTCAGCCCTGGAACTGCCAATCTTGAAACTGATGTAGACGAAGCCATACATTCCGTTTTGGCAACGATTCCCAAGATCGAGGATTTAAAGAAGGAACAAAGAGAATGTTTGGTGAATTTTATCAAAGACATTATTACCCTTCTTCCTACAGGATTTGGTAAAAGCTTAAAATACCAGTTAGCCTCATTAGCAGCGCATTACATACGTCACGACCAAATAGCAGTGATTGGGTAAATAAAAAAAGTACCCGCCTACTGTCGAGCGAACGAATCCTAATGCTGTGAAACCAGCTAATGAATCAGGCTACCTCCAATCACTCATACACACATCATATTCGTACCAGACAATGTGGGTGAAGTGTTTTGCCTAAGGACACAAAACCAGCACGGTCTTCCATCCCAGTACTCACCAGCTCCTACCGTGCTTAAAGGGACCATATTACGTTATTTTCTGATCTGTTTTAATGTTGTTTTCTTATCACAAACAGACCTGGAGTTATTTTTTGTTTCTTTCACACATGTTAACACCCAAACGGCATATTTAGGCTGTTTTCCTCTCACAAACAGAAAACACTTCATACACCTTCACTAGAATCATTTGGATAATTTCAGACCTGGAATTGTCAACCTCTACTAAACACAAGATAAAATGTAGCTGTTAACTCTTTCCCCCTTGGAGGCCTACTAGGAACAACACTTACATATATTTCTAGGGCTGCCCTTAGAGCATAATTGCATAAAAGAAAACAGACTTCCACCAGTGATTATCAATGATTTTTACACTCATGAACTTAATTGACACACAGACATATTTGGTATCTCTGGAAACCTAAGACTCTGAACTATTTGTTTATGGATGTTTAAATATGATTCAACTCATTTATAGGTGTATAACAACTCACTGAAAATGAGAGTTTACCTGGTCAGGTGCAAAATCGAAAACAAAAAAATACATTCAGCCTTTGATATATGCATGTTCTGAGTACTATATTGATCAAAAAAAGTTTAAAAAATATATTTGTCAAAGTATTTAAACAGATTTCATACCACCAGATACAGTAGAGCCAAGTGTACACCTGTTTTTACCTGTTGTTCACCTGTGTGCACCTAATTCATTTTTTCCATTTAACTTATCCAACTTATTGAGCTTATTCAACTCAACACTTTTGAAATCTATAAAAGACACTTTCTCTAAACGCATCCATAAAATACGTCCGCTCCTCATTATTTCAAAAAACTGTGCGCCGCAGCACCGCAATCTCTCCAACATATGTGTGTCGTGTTGTGTTTTTTTCCGGAAGCTACAATCGTCACTACTTCGATTAACTTCAGAAAAAATCGGCGAAAACATATCCTGGAGTCCTATTGGTCAGCTTAGTGTGGGTTGTAGTGGCCCCCACCTATCGCAGCCTCTGTTTACATGTGAAAAACCGAGCCGTTTCTAATGGTCGTCAGATTACGTCTTTAGTGATACAGCGGAGGTGTCAAAACACGTCATTAAAGGTACGGGGAGGTCGTCAAATGTCGTCTTCATGGGGGAAAGAGGTAACTTGAAAACTATAGCTTCATGACATCACAAGGTGGAACAGAGCATTTTGAGCTTTGGAGCTGTTAATTAAACATGTGCGAATGAAACAAAATACAACTCGAGGTCTGTTTTTGAGGAAGTAACAACATTATAACATGATTTAAAGCTCACCAGAGTCACTTTTGGTAATATAGGAACTTTAATCTCAGAGAACAAGATTGGGAATTTTCACGGTGGTATGCCTAATGTGCACAAAGCCAGTCCACAATCTGAAATACTACTTTCACTGTACAGAAGATTTACTTAAAGCACATAAATATCTACAACAGTACCTTCATTTGATTCAGACCGGTATAAAACTGGTCAGCTGCCAGCTCCTCCGCGCAATCCTTAATCCGCGGTTTATTGTCTTTAGAAAAACAAAATTGTGAAAATAAAAACACGGGCCTCCATTAACACGCAGTAAACGTGAGGTTATGGGCCTGGAGTGTTGGCTGTGTGCTGTTTGCCAAGGCTCCTCTCTCCCTGTGATTACTGGATCCCTTTCACATCACACATTAACATGAAGTGCGCCGCCAAATATCTTCCTCCAGCAGTACAGGCAATTTATAGCCACAACAAGGCTTTGTCCGTTTAATACAGTGAGATTGTGAGATAGGGTACGCGCCAGGATTGTCCAACTGGTCCATATGTCTTTCTGACCCTGCGGTTTCCGACAGAGAGGAGTACAAACAAAAACACATTTCAGATTCATGCACACAATGAGACCTGCAAGAGACAAGATAATCTCCCGGAGATTTTACCGCTACCTTTTGCAAATCCCTGCAAGTAGGCAAGGAAAACAAGAAAATGCGTATGGAAAAATGTAAGAATATTGCTGATGTGTTCTATTGTTTAATGTGTGTGTGTCTAATGCTTGTGTATGCAAAACACCAAGAGAGAGAAAGCAGCTCCGGGTGCACTGAGGAGTGAAGTAGTGTAAACCAAGCTATTAACAGAGGATGTTATTATTGTTGGTTAGAAATAGAACAGTGAGTGCCCTTTTGGTGCTAAAATTGTCAAAAATAAATAAATAAATAAACATGAAGGATTAACTATAGATATGGGGGCATTTGTTTTGAGCTTTCAAAATAGCCTAAACATACGGCATTTAATGTACTGGTATCAGTACAGAATCAGTATTGTAATACTTGCCATAGTGTTACCTGGTATTAAATCAAAACAAAAGTCACTGATATCAGACATAAGTACAAAGCATTTTAAAGTAAATTTTGCATAATACAGGGGACCTTTTTCACTGACAAAATGTCAAAAATTTCCATGACTTTTTCTTGACCTAAAGTGAATTTTCCATGACTTTATGGCACATACATGTGTAGAATTGACCAGACTTTTAGGGCTAAATATGAAATGTTAACCCTTTCCACTCACCTTATGGTTTGGTATTATAATTTTTTAACATTCAAAGTCCTATCAGTGCATTTATTGTCGTCTCTTTTAAACAAAAGGCACATACTTTCTGAAATAATCATAACAGCCTGATGAACACTTAACAGAATTCTGTAGCTGCGTGAAAGAGATACTAAAATTCCATGACTGTTCCAGGTCTTGAAAATGGCATTTTCAGTTTCCATGACTTTTCCAGGATTTCCATGACAGTGGGAACCCTAATAATATTACAGTGAATAATAACAAATAGTACCACTTTGGAACTTCAACCCTGGCATGCAGAAGTGTCAGCAATGTGGTAAACTGAGGCTACGTTTATATTACGACGGTCTGAACAGAAAACGCAAAAGTGCCGTTGCGGCTTCACTTTTTAATCCATGTTTAGACGAGCATTTTCTGGAGGAAATCTTCATGCGTATGGTGACGCAAAAGTGTGTGCAATTTGATTGGGTATGCATGCCAGGCGGCTAGGTGGTGATGTATGTGACGTAAACGTGTACGTGACGTGAGCAGATCTGACCACAGTTTTGAGTCTTGGGCAGTGTAGACGGAAATGCTTCGGTGGATCATATTCAACTTTTCCACTCTGGAGGGTGGTTTCAGATGTTTGTGTTTTTAAGCCCCAAAACCACCGTCACCGTCTAAACGAAAGGCACTTCTGATCAAATATATTGTCATTTTTACCTGCAAGCGTTCTCATGTAAACACACCCGGAATGAATTTTAAATTTTACTTCAGTACTGTTTGTGAAGAAGAAATGAAGAAGCTGAGCTGGCTAATGATTCTGCTGCTGCGGAGGAGATGTTAACAATGTAAGTAATTGCAAGTGCAGTATTTTGGCAGCAACTGAAAAGCTAAAAGGTACTTCAGGAATAAAGTTCTACACACGTGATTTGTGAAAGTGGGTTGACAAAACAGCCCATCGCGGTGTGTACAAAAGCCGAGGTGTTGTGGCTGGAAGTCCGCTTTGTCCATGAAAACTTCTCCAAACTCCTCAAAGAAAGGGTAATTAACAAGTGTACGCTGCAAGGGGACTCTCTATCGCCTCAGCTTTTTATAAACTCAATTCTAATTATGCATTGCAGGGGAGGTCTGGGTCTGTTTTTCATAATTCATGTTTTGCTTACAAAGTGTAAAATCTACTATTCCACCGGACCCCTGCCTCCCCACCACGCCACCACCCTCTCACCACCAAACCCTTGTTAAACTTCTGTGCTGGAAAGCTCTATAAACTGATATTTTAAGTGGAAAATCGCTCTATACCTTTACTGTTGCAGCCCATGAGAAAATAGCAGAGTAGCCCATAAAACCGTTTTTTTTTTTTTCATAATGATCACGCTTTTGGGAACGTTGCCAGGTAAGATCACCCTCAGCTTTGGCACAGATGCTGATTTAAAACCATCCAAGAAGTTTGACAAATGTACTTTTTAGAATTCCTTGCGACACATTTTATGAAAGTAGTTGACGGTAATGTTGTAATTATAAAACCAGGAAATGAAGTATAAGACCACAGATTGTAGTGCCACACACAGACTGCTGGTTCCCCACTGTGAGTCATGGTAAAGTTATTTATTTTGTTCCTCACGGGCTACACTAGTGGAGGTACATATCAAAATTTGCCCCTGAAATCTGCTCTCAAGAATATACTGAGCAGAGATGACTAGATTAGACTTTTATCATCACTGCTACCACTGCTTTAAGTACTTCAATACTACTGATTATGTTGCCGTGGATACAAACATTACTATATACATTTTTTGCTATTGTTTACTAATTCTATTACTTGAAATCTGCGGATATTGGGATCGTTTGTTTGAATGTATTAAGAGGTTTGAGGTTTGAACTGCTGACCATCTGTTTAGGGTGAATGTTTAATCCACAGCTCTAGTACCAAAAAATGTAACACAAAATGGAGTTATAGATAGAGTATATTTGAAAATGTACGTTTATAAGATTATACCGCCGTGACCAAATGCAACTGTGTCATATAAAGCGAATTTGAATGTATTTAACTCAAACAATGCCAATGTGGTAATCAGTGTTGGAAGCAACGCATTATAAAAGTAACAAATTGCCGTACTGTTGCTTTTTGCTGTAACGCGGTAATGTGGCATTACAGGGAAAAAAATAGTAATATTTTACTCAGTACAAATGTCATTGACGTGCGTTACAATCCGTTTTTAACCTGGACTGAAGTGGTGGGTTTTTCTTCATTCAAATTCACTAAAAGCACCTCGATATCAGCAGCAGTGAAACGCCGGAAACGCACCCATGTAGACAGTCTGGTAACTGCCAGCGAAAGGACCGGCGCAGAACTTCATGCTCCAAGGGGCTAACCACAGCTGACGCCCGATCGCGCCTTGCAGACACCCTGTTCCACGGGCTCGGGGTTCTCTCAGGGGTGGTCACAGATTCCAAGTTCTAGTCCAAGATTAGTCCTGGTTTAGTCCTGCTTTAGACCTGGTTTAGTCCTTGTTTAGACCTGGTTTACACCTGGTTCCATTCTGGTTTAGTCCTAGTTTAGGTCTGGTTTAGACCTGGTTTAGACCTAGTTTAGTCCTGGTTTAGTCCTGGTTCAGCTCTGGTTCAGTTTTGGTTTAGGCCTGGTTTAGACCCGGTTTAGACCTAGTTTAGTCCTGGTTTATTCCTCAGTTCAGTCCTGGTTTAGACCTGGTTTAGTCCTGGTTCAGGTCTGATTTAGTCCTGGTTCCGTCCATATATGGCGCAAAAGTTCAGCATCTTTGCAGTTATTTTGGTGAGAGTAACTTAAAAGTGCTGCAATAGTCATGTAATGCCTTACATTTTAAACACATTAATATTGTAATGTAATGAATTACTCTGAAATAACAGTAACAAGTAATAAAATAACACATTACACTTTTAAAGTCACTTGCCCAACAGTGGTGGATTTCAACAGTGTTGAAATGTAGTAAAGTAAAAGTAGTCAAGTACTGTAAAATGAGAATGGTAAATGGTCACATTTGTCTATAGTGCTTTTCCACCTTCAGGGCACACAAAGTGCTTTACGACACAGAACCACTCACCCATTCACACATTCACACACACAGGTGGGTTAAATGTCTTGCCCAAGGACACAACGACGGCATTCTTTTGTGGAAGCTGGAATAACACCAGCCAAACTCTGTGGGTCTGTCCGCTCAACCCATGATGTTTATGTCGAGAGTGGGATTCAAACCGCCAACCTTCAGATTAGTGGACAAACACTCTACCAACTGAACTTAAGTAAAGTACAGATACTTAAAATTCATACTTAAGTACAACTACTTTTTTACTTTTACTTCATTACATCTGAGAATAGGTATCTGTACTTTCTACTTCACTACATTTTTTAACTGGACTGAAAAGTAAAAGTACTTTTTATCATTGTTTGAGACCTGCTCTGAAGACTGACGGTTCATTTTTAACATGTTCACAGCAAACAAAAATATTCAAACCAAATTTCCATCCTTTCTGCTGGATGAAATTCAGCACAAATCTTTATCTGTAAGACTTATTAGATAACAAAATTTGAGTGACTCACTTTTACTTCTTACTCTTTAAGCACATAATTAAACATACTATTTTTCAGGTGATACGTTACTTTAACATAAGTTTTTTGTTTGTTTTTTTTGTGCTCCATTTTGTGTACTTATACTTATGTAACAAAATGGAGTACTTCTTCCGCCGCTGGACTTCAATAGCCTTAGACTGTACCAGACATACTGTATACTGTATTATAAACATTTTAATTGGCTGGTGATGTATTGATTAGATGAAAGAAAAGCGTGTCTTGTGTCTGTCCCCTGTGAGCTCGAGCGTGATATTCATTTACAGGTGACTTTGTAGGTGCCGCATTTATTCATGTCATTAATGTGGATTTAGTGCTGGTCTTTGAAAGGCAACGCGACACAAAAGCAGAGGCGCCTGGACTCTCCAAATCAATACTGAAGACTTTGGTGTTTGCAGGAAATGTATTTGTTAACACTGTATCTGCAATGTTAGGTTCTTACATGTGCCATTTACGTATTAAATTATTTTGAATTTAGATTTTAAACCTAATAAGATCGTTTTAGTCCTTCCTGTTTGAAGACACTGAAATTGAAATTTGAACTGCACAGTTTGAAGTCTTTGGAGTACATTTTATGTTACTAATACACAGTGTTGGGAAGGTTACTTTTAAAATGTAATCCCCTACAGATTACAGATTACATACACCAAAATGTAGTTTGTAACATAATCCATTAAATTACTTAAAGTGAGTAACGTAATCTGAATATTTTGGATTACTTGGTTTGCTGTAGAGAAGCAAAGACTAGGATATTTTCACGTAAGATGTTTTGTCTGATAAAAGACAATGAAAAGCCCAGATTTTACTTAACCAAATTAAAAATAGTATTGATAGAAGAGGAGGAGACACGGTCCACACAGCCTGTTAAATCCTGTTTGACACCTGGTTTAGTCCTGGTTTTAGTTCTGGTTTAGACCTGGATTAGTCTTGGTTTAGTCCTGGTTTAGTCCTGCTTTATTCCTGGTTTGGACCTAGTTTTAGTCCTGGTTTAGTCCTGGTTTAGTCCTTGTTTAGTCCTGGTTTAGACCTGGTTTGGACCTGGTTTAGACCTGGTTTTAGTCCTGGTTTAGACCTGGTTTTAGTCCTGGTTTAGACCTGGTTTTAGTCCTCGTTTTAGACCTGGTTTGGACCTGGTTTAGACCTGGTTTTAGTCCTGGTTTAGTCCTAGTTTAGTCCTGGTTTAGTCCTGGTTTGGACCTGGTTTAGACCTGGTTTTAATCCTGGTTTAGTCCTGGTTTAGTCCTGGTTTAGTCCTGGTTTAGTGTCTGGCAATGAGTGGAAGTACTGGAAAAAAAAAAAAGGATATAGCCCAAAATGTGAAAACAAGAAAATACCTCTGTGTAATCCATTTATTTCAACCAAGTAACTGTAATCTAATTACCACTCACTTAAACAGTAACTGTAACTGAATACAGTTACTCATAATTTGTACTCTGATTACGTAACGTCAATACATGTAATCTGTTACTCCCCAACACTGCTAATAATCCATGAGAATGCTGGTTTCATCAAGTCATCAGATGGGACTCCTAAATTGAATCTTTATTTGCAAATTTGGTACGAGCTTCTCTGTGCACACTCGTACGCATCAACTTTTCCCTACCCACTTTTCTTGTTTGTTCAGCTTCTGTCATGCTCTGGGTGAGTGACAGCCTGTATCAACCCATAAAAATCAATAAGAACAAGTCTAAAAAGTAACAGATACTACATCTTAATTAGCTTGAATTAATTCTCAGTGAAAAGAGTCTATTCAAGGTGCACTGTGTAACGTTTCCATCCAATGCTTTTTTCCCGTGGAGATGATTTTTTCAGTTATTGCTTTGTCTGGAATGTTTCACAGTATGGCATTAAACTGTTCTATCTTCATGGAGACTAAACCAGACAAAGTTACAGGTCAGATCTGTGGAGAGGCAACCGTGCTCACAGTCAGAATGAAAGTTTTTCTAGGTATTTTTGAGCTATAAAACCACCTGTAAATGAATAAATGTAAAGTAGAGCTGTTTAATGTCACACTGTGGAACATTCCAGGCAGAGAAATGACATATCCTTTGAAACAAGCAGGTGACGGACCCTCAAACAGTGGCAATCTTGAGTTTGTATATATATAAGTATGTATATATTTTTATATTTATTGTCTGGTTTTTCCCATTGTTCATGAGACACGTACATCTTTATTTGAATTATGGGGGATTGGAAACTTGTCTTATTAGTTCAGTCGCTGACTGGATAACCAGAGCTGAAAGTAGTTTTATTTTTTTGCTAGTACAGTTACATTTTTGTTCACATTCATTACATATGATTATGATTATGTTCAAATCAGGGTCAAGCTCACTAGTCCATTCTAATGTGGGATGCTTTGACAGTTAAAATAGATTTGACAATCAGATACTATTTTGACGGTGTTTTCGTGTTTAAAAGTAAACTACTCTCATTTAAAGTCATATTGAGAGAAATCAAATTGCTCTGAGGCCTCAGCCATCAGTGTTGGGAGTATAAAAGTAACAAATTATTGTAATGCATTGCTTTTTGCTGTAATGCAGTAATGCAGCATTACAGGGAAAAAATTTTAATATTTTTTTCAGTACAAATGTCAGTAACGCACGTTACAATACTTTTTTTTAACCTGGATTGAAGTAGTGTTTTTTTTTTTCATACATTTGCTAAAATCACTGTGATATCAGCAGTGGTGAAATGCTGGAGATGCGAAAAACATTCAAAAGTTTTGCCAGGTGAGAGTAGCGCAACGTCACCTCCCACCCCCCCTACGGTGTCCTGGTTTTGACAAACGCAAATATGGTCACACTAGTCTAGACCTGGTTTAGATCTGGGTCAGTTCTGGTTAAGTCCTGGTTCAGTTCTGGTTCAGTCCATATATGGCGCTAAAGTTCAGCATCTTCACAGTTATTGTGGCAAGAGTAACTTAGAAGTAATGCAATAGTCATGTAATGTCTTACATTTTAAATGCAGTAATATTGTAATGTATCGAATTACTTTGAAATGACAGTAACAAGTTATAAATAACTCATTACAGTTTTAAAGTAACTTGCCTAACAATGTCGGCCATTAGTAGCACTGAGGGTAATTGGTTGGGCCCCTCCAAGTTCAGAAGCCCTACTACTTTTGCCTAACGGCAGCGCTGCCTCTGCCCCACCCAAAAAGTTACATAGTGCACCTGTAAAAACGATTCAAGCTTAACTCCTAATCCCCCTAACCCTAGCTCCTAACATGAACCCTTTAAGTCAGAATAGGTTCAATAAAATTCTCTACTAAGACTAATAAATGTGTAGTTATTATAAAGTAGTACTTAAGTATTTTGAGTAAAGCCAACAAAACAAACTAAAAGATAAAGAGATAGAATTATGATTTAAACTAAACTTGACATTTTTAAGTAGGTCTTTAACAGTTCTTTTGAAACTCGGTGATCCTCGATGAAGGCAGAGGAGTGTACACAAGTATATTTAGAGCAGTGTGGGCCTGCATCACTCCCATTCACAACATGTTTCTCAACTACAACACCAACCAACCCTGGTGAAACTCTAACATCATCATTACCTACGTTTGGAGCCTCCACTGAGTGTAAGAAATCAACAAATATGTGTTCTAAGTTTTATGTGAAAATGTTTTTTAATACAAAACTCGAACAGGCCTGAAGATTTTCCCTGGCCAGTATCTTAAAGTTGTGAAGGAGGGATGACTTCATTATAATTTTTTATTTATTTGAATTTTGAGTTTCAATAAATACTAATAAATACATTATATAAAAGAAACACAGCACCAGCTTGAGCCTAGAATCAAATTTACAAAAAAAAAAAAAAAAAAGAAGAAAAACGAAAAAAACATATAACAGTCTTGAGAATTTGTGATATTTTGTGTCAATATAAAAAATAAAATCTACGCAAAATAAAATAACTATAAGACACAGAACACCGGTGGGATTTAGTAACCTGTGTTTAATCTCGGTTTTCAAAAGAGAATTTTTTACAATCCTTCTAACAGTGACTCTTGTACAACAACATAAATACTGTGCTGGAAAAAAAAACAAATTTCCAAAAAAATTAAGCAGTTTTTTTTCTTTCTTTCTTCTTTTTCTTGTCTCTGGCTGCAGTCACTTTCTGTAAACATTGAAAAAATGTAAATCAAGTCTCCTCAGTTCTTGACAAGACAACATCAAAATATTGACCAGTGTTCCTCGAGCCGCACTATGCAAATGTTTGTGTGAAAAGCAGAAGTTTTCCAGAGGTTTTCCAGAGTCTCTCCGGAGTCCGCAGCAGTCAACAGTGCTCAGTGTTAGATCCACGATTAAGGGGGCGGGGCTATAGGGCCATTAAATATGACATCGCAAGTGACATCACAGCTACTTCGGGTCCAAACGGCTCCAGCTCCATAGACTTAAGTGTGTTTATTGATTTTTTTTTTTTAATGAATGTATTATTTGACATTTTTCTCAAACAGTGACAGTCAAAATATAAATGTAAAAACTACCAAAGTACGCAATATCCTGTTAAATATGATATATATGACAGTATTGCTTAGACTGAACTTTTACGACATTTTTAAAAGTCGACTTGTCGCATCAAATGACAAAAAAGAATAGGAAGAAAAGACAAAATAAAGAAAATTAATGGATTATGTATTATATAATTTGATGAAAAAAACTCTAGCTTGATTAACTGACGCATAATAACTGAGAAAGTAACGTAAGTAGTCGTCATTGTAATAGGACTGTCATAATATAGAAATGGCAGGAAAACTAAACGTGTTTTTGTGATAATCAAATAGTAATTACAGACACTACTACTTTATTTCATGGTGCAGTAAACAGAAAAATGTAATCCTGTGATGTTAGTGACACTGTAATTTGTGAACTATGGGGGTAATTTACATCTTAATCTTCAGGTGAATTCAAAACAAATCAAGGGTCAAACGTTTAAAAATAATTGTAGTAGTAGTAAGATTTTTAAGATTATTAAGATTTTTTTTTTCCCTCAAAGCTTTTTTTTTTTTTTCATGAAATTCCAGGTCTTGATTAGCCTGATTCATCAGCGGGTTTCACTTTGTGGAAACCGTCTGACCTCACAGCGTTAGGATCCGTTCGCTCGACGGAAAGCAGGTTCTGTTTTTATTTAACCAGTCGCTACTATTTGGTCGTGACATATGTAATGCGCCGCTTCTGCTACTACGATTTAAAAATAATCGTAGTAGTAGAAGTAGTAGTAGTAGTAGTAAGATATTAAGATTTTTTTCCCTCAAAGCTTTTTTTTTTCAGGAAATTCCAGGTCTTGATTAACCTGATTCATCAGACGGTTTCACTTTGTGGAAACCGTCTGACCTCGCAGCATTAAGATTTGTTCACTCAACGGTAGGTGGGTAGTTTTTTTATTTAACCAGTCTCTGCTATTTGGTGGGCTAACTGGTATATTAAGCTTTTCCCAAATCCCATAGGAAGAAGGGCAATAACGTCTTTCCCCTTGATAAAATTCACCAAACATTCTCTTTGTTCCGGCTTTAAATCCTCAATCTCGGGAATCGTTGCCAACACAGAATGTATGGCTCTTCGCTGATTGGCTGGAGCCTGAACACGCACTTCCGGGGTTTTTGCGGACCGTCTCTTGCATTCCGATTCCTGACCTAGTCACTGTAGAGCCTGGCTAGGTTTTGATAAATACAGTGCAAATAATATAATAATTCATGTGTAAAAATAAAAGTTGACCATAAGTGCATACCGTTGTGCCTTCAGGTTCACGTAACTGGTAACGCACCAAATTATACATTTTAAATAATATGAAATGATTTATATTTTCAAAAATATTAAAATATGAATATTACTGAAGGATTAAATCAGTTAAAATGTTATATTAGTCTATGGTGCTGTAAATGTGCTGGACCCAGAAGCCTTGACGTCATCACTTAAGTGCCCTATAGGGAGACGGGAGAGGCCATTTTTGGAACGGGAGAAAAACACTGCAAAAAAATGTAATCTTTAAGTTAAGATGACTTGAATTCAGAAGGTTTTATCATGATGTGAGTAGATTTCAGTTGACAAGTAAAATGATCTACCAATGGAACGAGACTTTTTGGATTTAAAATATGAAAATACATCTTGCTACACTTTGCACTTAAAACAAAAAATCTTGAATTGCTTGAATGAAAAAAAACATGCTTATTCCATTGGTAGATAAATTTACTTGTCAAGCTGAATCTGCTCAAATCAAGTCAAATGTTCTTAATTTAAGCCATTTTAACTTGCCTATCCATTTGTTTTTGCAGTGTAGGGGAGGGGTCGGGGGGAGTTCCATCAGAAGAGGCTGGTCAGAGTGGTCTGTGAGGGGCTCCGGCACTCGTGAACGTCCAGCCCGCCCGGCACAGAGCTGAGCACAGAGGTGACCGTGGGCATGGTGGGGTTGGTTAAGTCCGTGAGGGTGGTGGGGGTGCTGGAGGGGCTCATGGAGGCGTTGGAGATTTCGGAGGCGGGGCCGGAGGGGGTCCCGCCCGGCAGCGTCGACCCGTCCGACGCCTTGTCCACGCCGGTGCTCTCCTGGCGTAGCAGGTTTCGCCGGAACTTGGCCCGGGCATTCTGGAACCACACCTGGAAGAAACAAGAGTGGAACGGTAAATGATTGTAATTCAACAAGTTTGCATTTCCAACACCTAAAATGAAAATACTTCCTAATACTTCGAGCGTGTATTTTGTTTTAAAAAAAAAAGTGTAAATATATCAAAACACAAAAATATAAAACATACATTGTCAGTATTACAGAAACCAAAAGATTACATTGAGAACTGTCATAAAAACAAAGAAAAAGTAGTAGTAATAGTAGTAATAGTAGTAGTAGTAGTAGTAGTAGTAGTAGTAGTAGTAGTTGTAGTAGATTTAATGTGTGTAGTAGAAGCAAGAGAAGTAGTAATAGTAGTAGAAGTAGTGGTAGTAGCAGAAGTAGTAGTAGTAATAGTAGTAGCCACCATAGTAGTAGTAGTAGTAGATTTTATGTGTGTAGTACAAGTAGAGAAGTAGTAGTAGTAGTAGTAGTAGTGTGAATAGTAGTAGTAGTAGTAGTAGTAACAGCTATAGCAGTAGCAGTAGCAGTAGTAGTAGTAGTAGCAGAAGCAGCAGTAGCAGTAGCATTAGTAGTAGTAGCAGTAGTAATAGTAGTAATAGTAACAGCTATAGAAATAGCAGTAGCAGTAGTAGTAGTTGTCGTAGCAGCAGCAGCAGTAGCAGAAGCAGTAGCAGTAGTACTAGTAGTAGCAGTAGTAGTAGTAGTAATAGTAGTAGTGGTAGCAGTAGTAGTAGTAGCAGCAGTAGTAGTAGTAGTAGTAGTAGCAGAAGTAGTAAAAGTAGTAGTAGCAGTAGCAGCCATAACAGTAGCAGTAGTAGTAGTAGTAGTAGTAGTAAAAGTAGTAGTATTAGTAGCAGTAGCAGCCATAACAGTAGCAGTAGTAGTAGTAGTAGTAGTAGTAGTAAAAGTAGTAGTATTAGTAGTAGTAGTAGTAGCAGCCATAACAGTAGCAGTAGTAGTAGTAATAATAGTAGTAGTAAAAGTAGTAATGGTAGTAGTAGCAGCCATAACAGTAGCAGTAGTAGTAGTAGTAGTAGTAGTAGTAGTAAAAGTAGTAGTAGTCATAGTAATACTGACTGTAGGATTTTGTGTAATGTATTTATGATGAGAGACATATTTTAATATAATGGTGAACATGTCGTATAAACCCAAAAATTCATTCAGTAGTAGTAGCAGTAGTAGTAGTCGTCTTTGTAGTAATAATGGTAGTATAGTATAAGGTAAAAAAAATAAAAAATCCTCCTAGTGTAAATGAAATGTACCACTGTTTGAGATTTGTTACTATGTGAGAAACTCATTTGGAGTTGAATGATTCATTATAAACAGTGTGGTGAGTCTCCAACAAAATGAAAAACGGTCTCCCAAGATACTTCCTGTTAAAATGACTAGTTTGCATGACCATTTTTTATCATTGCGCTCTGACAGTAAAATAATACGTGAGAGTGGAGTGGGAGTCTTCTTTCAAAACTATTATTGTTGTCAGTTATGAGTCCAGGAAGAGCAGTGTTCATTCAGACACAGCCCACGAGCCAACACTACACAAGCTGGATAGCCAGATAGATAATAAACCGAATGTTAACGAAGGGCTAAGAACTGGATATAAACACAAAATATGAAGCTCTAATGTTGTAAAGTGTAATGTTATTCTTTGTATTTTGAACTTTGAATGGTCAACAAAATAATGAATTAACACTACTAAAATTTACAGTCATCTTGTCATCTTTTATATCCACAAACTTTGGTTCTTTTTAATGATAAAGTACCCTAAAATACCATAAAGGAGCACAATGTAACTTTTCTGATTGAGGGTTAGTTTAATTAGCTACTACCAAGTTGCTTCTCTCCAGCGACTAGGTTCAGGAATCTGAATACAATAAAAGGTTTGCGAGAACCCTGGAAGTTGTAGACTGTTCACCGGCCAATCAGGGAAGAGCTATGAAGCCATGACGTCAAACTCAAGTGCCTTTTGGGTCCCTTTTGTGGTACAGCGCAACAGTAAACAAAGCGGTCGAGGTGGATGTAGACGAAGACATACATTCTGTCCGAGATCGAGGATTTAAAGCCCCAACAAAGAGAATGTTTGGTGAATTGTATCAAGGGGAAAGATGTTATTGCCCTTCTTCCTACAGGATTTGCCGCATTACATACGTCACGACCAAATAGCAGTGATTGATTAAATAAAAAATGTACCCGTCTACCGTCGAACAAATGAATCCTAATGCTGCGAGGTCAGACGGTTTCCACAAAGTGAAACCAGCTGATGAATCAAGCTACACTTTAATGCCATACTGTGGAACATTCAAGGCAAGGCAATGGCATCTCCAAGGAGACAAGCAGATCCCCACCCTCAAGTAGCTGTCAGTCACCAAATACGTAGTCAGTGTTGGGGAGTAACGGATTACATGTACCGGCGTTACGTAATCAGAGTACAATGTATGAGTAACTGTATTCAGTTACAGTTATTGTTTCCATGAGTGGTAATTGGATTACAGTTACTTTGTTGAAATAAATGGATTACATGGCGGTATTTTCCCTGTTTTCACATTTTGGGCTAAACTAGGTCTAAACCAGGACTAAACAATATGACACCTCACAGTAGGGTGGACATAATTTAAAGCAACAGTGACCTCATATACAAATTATTTCTCTATAAATTATATTTTTTAATCTGGGTTAGGAAAGACTGGTCTTTTTTTTTTTTTTTTCTTCTCTTTTTTGTCATCTTTTATCAGATAAACATCTTCATCTTTGCTTCTCTACAGCAAACACGTGCCTGTTCACATCTTTAAAAAGCATGACAATATCAAGTAATCCAAAGTATTCAGATTATGTTACTCACTTTAAGCAATTTCATGGATTCCGTTACAAACTACATTTTTGGGATATGTAATCTGTAATCTGTAGGGGAATACATTTTAAAAGTAACCTTCCCAACACTGTACTTGTGTATAATGTGTAAAAACAATACCTGGAATATCTGGAGACTGGTAATAGAGAAACTAAAGAAAGGGGTTCAGAGTAGCAGAGTGGTTAGCCCGCTATAAGGTCTAAGTTAGAATCTTTGTCAGTCGACTTACTGCATTCGATATGTTAAAATTGTGTAACTAATGTTTCACTTGGCCAGTTGTCTAATACAGATTTTATTCACATTTGATGACTTGGTTTAGTCCAGTTCTAATCCTAGTTTAGTCCAGGTTTTATCCCAGGTTTAGTTTCACTTTTAGTTTCACTTTTATGTTTTGTGTTACTCCTGTCCAGCTCCTACAGATTGCTTAAAACATGAAGATGACCAGACAAAAATTGCATTTCTATGACAAAAAACCAAAACACATTTTTCCTTGTACTGTTCTATCATAATTTTCTATTTCTTTAAATTTTGTCTTAACTGAAACTTTATCTTGATTAAAATGTGATTCATTTCATTGCCCTGACTCATGGTTTCGATATTACATTTACAACAAATCTACACTATCTCTTATCAGCATTAGCGTTGTCACAATACTAAAATTTCAAACTCATTGAAAGCTATTCAGGTAAGGCTCATTTCTGTCCTTTGAATGTGACTTTTTTAGAATCACCGCTTTTGAAATCAGTATTTAGTTTCAATACTAGTTTCTTGGACCGTATCTTACTGTACTTTTCAACAAACCAACTTTCTAGTCCACAATCTTCAAAGAACCCTTATAGACGCCACCTATTGCCTCCTATCCGTATACGCTCCTATTAGTTTGGACTGAGCACACTCGCGAGCAGCAGCCAGTGTCTCTGTGTGTCCGTATGTGCGGAGTAAAAAAAAAAAAAAGAATAAAAGGCCACTTAAATACACAAAGCTGCCTTCTGCCGCGGACCAGAGTCACTTTCTAAAGCAGAGAACGCCACCGGTAGCTTCTGAGAGGTAGAGAATAGCTTTTATGTTTTGGTTTACAAAGCGGTGGCCTCCTGGTTATAATGGGGTTTCTTATCTCGGACGTGCATGGAGATATGGAGAGCTTGAAGATGCAGAAGGTAGAGGCAACGTAGAGGTGATGGCAACTATATATGGAGAAGTAACTTGGTGAACATATTGTGCTTCTCAGCAGATTCAAACTTTTTCCTTTTTTTATTTTTATTTTAAATGATACTGATGAAGGAAAGCAAAAATGGACAAAAAAAACCCCCCAAAACAACTCTCTCTACACACAAAACACAACTCAACAATACAAATGTTTATAATAAGTCAAGTCCAGTCATGTCAAAATGTCCAAAAAAGGTTTGCGTGATTCATCACTCGATTTCACTTTGTGGAAACCGTCTGACCTCGCAGCATTAGGATTTGTTCGCTCGACAGTAGACGGGTACTTTTTTTATTTAACCAATCGCTGCTATTTGGTCGTGACATATGTAACGCGCTACTAACGGGACTAACTGATATATTAAGCTTTTCCCAAATCCTTTAGGAAGAAGAACAATAACGTCTTTTCCCTTGATAAAATTCACCAAACATTCTCTTTGTTCCTTCTTTAAATCCTCGATCTCGGGAATCGTTGCCCACACAGAATGTCTGTCTTCGTCTACATCCATCTCGACCGTTTTGTTTACTGTTGTGCTGTTCCGCAAAAGGGACTCAGACAGGTGCTTGAGTTTTAGGTCATGGCTTCACAGCTCTTCTCTGATTGGCCGGTGCTCGGTCTACAACTTCTGGGGTTTTCGCAAACTGTCTAGTGTATTACGATTCCTGACCTAATCACTGGAGAGAAATGAAACTGAGCGGAGGCACTAGGTGGCACCGGTCCGACTAAAAAAAGGCATCCATGTCAGTTCATTATCGCAGATTCAAACTTGATACTAGTGTGCAAAAATATATGATTACTGATATATCGTGATACTATATTCGTGGGCTGCTGTATCGATATATTACCAAGAGTATTTTTTGGCAGTTGTTTGTGTGATTGGACTATAATTCTGTCGCTCTTGCTGTGGGAGATAATATGCTATATACTTGACATATTTTATCATGTCATTTCATGTCATTCTTTTACTATGGAACAGAGTATTATCCATATTTATATTAATGTACGCATAAAAGAAACAA
This sequence comes from Boleophthalmus pectinirostris, assembly GCF_026225935.1. NCBI lineage: Eukaryota > Metazoa > Chordata > Actinopteri > Gobiiformes > Gobiidae > Boleophthalmus > Boleophthalmus pectinirostris. The sequence goes on along the minus strand of NW_026571353.1, from coordinate 10,123,173 downwards.
AACAGCAACAACCACTACAACAACAAAAATGCCCAGAAATAAGTGGGAAAAAGAAAACTTGTGGTTTTAGAAAGAAATATTGTTGCTAAATGTGCTTGGTTCTTAAAAAGCAGCATTACATCAGAGTTATCATGTCCAGTATATATCGAGTATCGCCATATCGTGATAATATCGTATCGTGAGTCATGGGTCATGTATCATATGGACTCCTGAGGGATTCCTGGACCCACTGGTTTGGTACTGGTTTGAGTCCAGTTTAGTCTAGTGGAAGATCAAGTTTAGTTCCAATTTCGATGTGACGTGTGGATCATTTTGAAAAGTAAGTTTATTGCATCATACTTTTTAGTTGAGTACTGCAATTTTGAAGTTACCATAATTTGGCTAGAGTATTTTCTAGAATAGATTTTTGTGGAGAAATTGTTGAGAAATTATTTGAAATTTCACTATTTCTTGAACTTGTTCTGGTCCTGGTTTAGTCTAATTGAAAATTAAGTTTAGTTCCAATTTCAATGTGACATGTGGATCATTTTGAAAAGTATATTTATTGCATCATACTTTTTTTTAGTAATGCAATTTTGAAGTTACCATAACTTGACTAGACTATATTCAAGAATAGATTTTTCTGAAGAAATGATCTGAAATTTGATTATTTTTTTCACAATCCATTATAAAAGAAAATTGTAAAATCAGCTTTCAAATTGACTTCTTTCAAGCTTTAAAGTACAAAACAGCAAATTACTGTGTACATTTGGTCAACTGAATACTTCTGAATACTATTTTTTTAATTAATTGTATGTATTTTTAAGCAATCTTTTTGGATGTCTTACTTTGAATGACAGTATTTCGAAGTAACCTAATTGCAGTTTTTGTCACTCATTCACTCCCTGCACCATAAAACAACCAAAAAAATACTACATTTTTGAAAACTGCCATACTCTTATCTCTCCCCCTTATCCGCGGTCCTTTTAATAACTGGACAGACAGAGTAGGCGGTCTGAGAATTGCAGCGTTAGCGGAGAGACATGATGTTGACGGAGCCGTGGGATACAGTGGCAGTGAAATCTTCAGTAACGGGGACCGAAACTGAAGCGTATCAAAGCAAAACGCCGCCTTTGTTTTCTCCCAGCGTTAATTAAAGCCAGCGCGTCATTTTGTGCCTTCATCTCGCTCGGAAAAAAATAAAAAAATAAAGCATATTCGCAAGCTCTTGGTTTCATTTCCCAGTTCCCAAGATAATTCTGTTGTCTTTGTGGGAATCAGACAGGGCTGTTGTGTGTCTCCTATGAAGATTAGACTACCCGATCTGTTCACGTTCTATCACTGGAGAGTTTTGATGTTTTTTTCACAATGTTTCCAAACCAGACTGACTAACAGCGTCCATTTGTAGCTAGACTATAATCTGACAGTGTCATTTCCATACATTTATATAAGAAGTGATAAGGTATTTCTTCCAATACTTAAAGCTGCACTGTGGAACAATTCTGGCACTTGTCTCCATGGAGATGTTATTAGTTTACCTCCAATGTAGTAAATATTTCATAAAACATTTCAGTCTCTGTAGAAATAAGCATTAGACGCCACCAGGCCAATTTACAGGTCAGATCTGTGAAGAGGCGACCCAACTCATAATAAAAAAGCATGTTTTTAAAGCTTTTCTTGAGCTATAAAAACACCAATAATTGAATAAATGCATCTTTTATTATAAGTTTAATGCCATGTTGTGGAACTTTACAGGCAAAGCAATAGTATCTCCATGGTAGCAGACTCCCAAACTGAAAAGTTACGCAATGCATGTTTAAATGTCAAATCAGACATGGGTAAAAGTGAAGCTTTTTAAGAGTGACTCTTAACTGTTTTTAATTAAATTTTTTGTAAATCTAGTAGTGATACTAGTGATTTTGGTTTGATATCTAATAAGTAATACTACAGCAAGTCTCACAATATTGATCCAATACTGATACCAATGAGTTGTGAATTAAAATGCATTGAAATGTTTTTTTATTTATTTTATTTTTTTACAATAAACTAAAATAACTCACCATTTACCATAAAACTAAAGTATAAACAATAAAAAAAAATTTTTGTTAAAATTGTGCTTTTGGAGAAGTATTGACATATTCAACAAGACAAGAATACTTGCATGTTTTTTAAAGTGTTTTTGAGTTATAAACAAACCAATAATTGAATAAATGCATCTTTTATTATAAGTTTAATGCCATATTGTGGAACATTAGAGGCAAAGCAATAGTATCTCCATGGTAGCAGACTCCCAAACTGAAAAGTGCACGTTTAAATGTTAAATTGGACATGGGTAAAAGTGAAGCTTTTTAAGAGTGACTGTTAACTGTTTAAATTTTTTATTTTTTTTGTAGATCTAGTAGTGATACTAGTGATTTTGTTTCAATAGATACACTACCTAGTAATAAGTAAAACTACACCAAGTGTCACAATATCGACCCAATACCGATACCAATGAGTTGTGAATTAAAATGCATTGAAATTATTATTATTTTTTTTTACAATAAATCATTTTACAGTAGCATCAATATCTTTGCTCCATCACAACTTGAACTGACCTAAAGATTAAATAATGTGCAGATAAACTAAAATAACTCACCATTTAACATAAAACTAAAGTATAAACAGTAAAAAATTGGTTAAAATTGTACTTTTGAAGAAGTATTGACATATTCAAGAGGACAAGAATATTTGCATGTTTTTAAAGGTGTTTTTGAGCTATAAAAACACCAATAATTGAATAAATGTATCTTTTATTATACATTTAATATCATATTGTGGATCTTTACAAGCAAAGCAATAATATCTCCATGGTAGCAGACACCCAAACTGAAAAGTTACGCAATGCACGTTTAAATGCCAAATTAGTCATGGGTAAAAGACTGTATACTGAAGCTTTTAAAGAGTGACTCTAAACTGTTTTTATTTTTTATTTTTTATACAATTTTTGGTAGATACCTTGTAAATACCTTGTAGATATGTTGTTCCGATACCTACAATACCTAGTAATAAGTAATACTACAGCAAGAGTTGCAATATCGATCCAATACCGATACCAATGAGTTGTGTATTGATATGTTTTTACGATAAATCATTTTACCGTAGCCTCAATATTTTTGCTCCATCATAACTTGAACTGATCTACAGATTAAATAATGTGCAGATAAACTAAAATAGCTCACCATTTATCATAAAAGTAAAACATAAACTATGAAAAATGGACTAAAATTGTACTTTTGGAGAAGTATTGACATTCAAGAAGATAAGAATACTTTTCGATACCTGTGTCCGTATAGATGGATCAATGTTTTGTATCGATTCTCTCATTAGTAAGATCTTGTCTCGCTTTTTAACCAATGCTACACTTTTTTCCCTATATATTCCCATGAAGTTTAAGTATTCATGGTTTTTATCCAAATGCAGTATCTTGTGTGTACTTTTTCTTCTTATTTACAGGTCAGGTCTGTAAAGAAGCGCCCCAGCTCATAGTAAAAAAGCATGTTTTTAAAGGTGTTTTTGAGCTATAAAAACACCAATAATTGAAAAAATGCATCTTTTATTGTAAGTTTAATGCCATATTGTGGAACATTACAGGCAAAGCAATAGTATCTCCATGGTAGCAGACTCTCAGACTAAAAAGTTGCACAATGCACGTTTAAATGCCAAATTGGACATGGGTTAAAGACTGTATTGAAAATCTAGTAGTGATACCAGCGATTTTGTTTCGATAACTACAATACCTAGTGATAATTAATACTATCCAATCGATCCAATACCGATACCAATGAGTTGTGCAATAAAATGCATTGAAATGTTTACAATAAATCATTTTACTGTAGTGTCAATAATGAAATAATGTGCAGATAAACTAAAATAACTCACCATTTACCAAAAAACTCAAATATAAAACTGTACTTTTGGAGAAGTATTGGCATATTCAAACAAGAATACTTTTCGATACCTGTGTCAGTATAGATGTATTGATATTTTGTATCGATTCTCTCATCCGTAAGATCTTGTTTCAAACTTTTTTCCCCATATTTTCCCATGAAGTTTAAGCATTCATAGTTTTTATCCAAATGCAGTATCTTGTGTGTACTTTTTCTTCTTATATTTTTAAACAATGCACTACTAACAATTTTAGCTCATGTACCAATCTGATTTTATCCTTTACATACACACAACCCTTATCCTAAGCACAACTATTATATAACCCACCAAATATGTATAGAACTTCAAAGTGAGCAGTCATTTTATAGGATTAGAAATCTAGAGCACTGGATAAGACTTCAAATCCTTCAGAATTATTCCTTGCTACTTTTTCCTAACTCTTTTCCCATATTTTTTTTTATATTCTAGTACATAGGAGCCAGAGTGGAACTACTATCTTTCAAAACTCTGCATTCCTGCTTTATGGACTTTGACTCGACCACTGACAATTCCACCGTTCGGATTTGGATCGCTGCTTTTCGCTGAGGACGTACGATTGGTCGAAAACTTGGCGCGCGATTGGTCAAAAACTCTGGTCCAGCTTTGACAAAAACACAAACCCAAGTGAAAATATAGGTCTCCCCTTTCGTGAAAATAGATTTAATCGAGCGTGAATGAGAACGTAAAAAGTGAAAAAAAGAAATAGGCTGTATCGTAGAATGTTTACTGCGAGCTGAAAGTTGTCCAAAAGTTAAGCAGGCTTTTATTTGGCTCTCTGCAGCTCATACAGTATACTGCACTTGGACACAGCGAGGTTTGGGTTGGACGCCCGGTGGATTCCTTTGGCCACTTGGCAAAGCACTCCAACTAAGTGTTTACATATAGAAAATATCAGAGGAGGGGAGGGACGAATCACGCTGTAGTTGAGTCACTTTTGAGGATTAAATTACGTTTCTTGTTTTCATTTTCACATTTTTTATCGGAAGTTAGTCTCAAGTTTTTGGACGCTCACAAAATGCATAAAAACATTACTGATTTTGAAAAAGTTACAATCTTTTTTTGGAAACTTGATGTTGCAATACCTTGTTTATTTTTTTATAAATCAGTTTCCTATATTGATTTGCTCACTGTACTATATGGATTTTTTAAATAAATGTTTTTACTTCTACTTCTTACAGTACTAACAATACTACATACAGTATATTACAGTATTTTCACTACTCTACCAACCTTAGCACAAGTACTAAAAATATCAAATACTCTATCCAGCCGACATTGACCAAATACATAAACTTCACATAATGAAGTACTTTTCTGCTTCTACTTGCATACTGTTTTGTAAGAATACTTTTCTTTCTCTAGATTTGACATGAAAATCACTACATTTTATTTACATACATTGTCTTACTACAACTACTTCTTACAGTACTAACAATACTACATACAGTATATTACAGTATTTTCACTACTCTACCAAGCTTAGCACAAGTACTAAAAATATCAAATACTCTATCCAGCCTACTTTGACCAAATACATAAACCTCACTTAATGAAATACTTTTCTACTTTTACTTGCATACTATTTTGTAAGAACACTTTATTTTAAACATTTAATTATTAATTTTGTTTAGAAATATGTCTTTACTACTACTTCTTACAGTACTTACAGTTTTTCACTATTCTACCAATCATGGCACAAGTACTAAAAGTATCAAATACTGTATCCCACCACTTTGACCAAATACAAAAAACTCACTTAATGAAGTACTTTTCTGCTTCTACTTGCATACTATTTTTAAGAATACTTTTCTTTTTTCAGATTTGACATGAAATTCACATTTTATTTACATACATTGTCTTTACTACTACTTCTTACAGTACTAACAATACTACATACAGTATATTAAAAAATTTTCACTACTCTACCAACCATGATACAAGTACTAAAAGTATCAAATACTCTATCCAGCCTCTTTGACCAAATACAAGAACCTCACTTAATGAAGTACTTTTCTACTTCTACTTGCATACTATTTCATGAGAATACTTTTTATTATACTTCACACACACTACCGCACATACTGTCTGCACAATCCACATAACCACTACTTGATTAAAGTACTTGTAACTCTACTACTTGCATACTGTTTTGTAAGAACACTTTATTTTAAACATTTAATTATCAATTTTGTTTAGAAATATGTCTTTACTACTACTTCTTACAGTACTAACAATACTACATACAGTATATTCAAACTTTCACTACTCTATCAACCTTAGCAAAAGTACTAAAAATATCAAGTACTGTATCCAGCTACTTTGACCAAATACACAAACCTCACTTAATGAAGTACGTTTCTTCTTCTACTTGCATACTATTTCATGAGAATACTTTTTATTATACTTCACACACACTACCACACATACTGTCTGCACAATCCACATAACCACTACTTGATTAAAGTACTTGTAACTCTACCAACCTCTGCATAAATATTTAAAAGTAAATTCAAATACTGTCTCCACATTATGACCAAAAAACTGCAATAAATACTACAAATACTATACAATCTGAATCATAACGGTTACATAATTTAGGCAACTCACTTGATTAAACGCTGAGTACTTTTCTACTTGTCTACTTGGGTACTGTTTTGTAACACTTTGCTTTCTGCTGCACACCACCCACACCCACTTCTTTTTACCCGTTACTCTAATAAGAGCGTACGTAAAATCCATATGCGCGTACCTGCAGGACTCTCTTGGTGAGGCCCGTCTTCTGCGCCAGTTGCTTGAGGTCTTTAGCGTCTGGGTTATGGTTGATGGCGAAGTAGGATTTCATGGTGCGGAGCTGGTGGTGCTTAAAGGAGGTGCGCATGCGTTTGGTCTTCTGGCTGGAGCTGTACTGGGAGTCCCGGTCCATGGATTCTCCGTCGTTTTCGTTACAACTCAGGGCTAAAGACACAGGGAGAGACAGGCCGGTGAAATATACCGTGCGGGATTAGACGAAATGGTGGGAGTTCTGTCACGCGAGGTCGGGTACGGTGGCGGGTTTATGAGTTTTTGTCAGGGGGTTAGCTCACGGTTCATCTTGATTAGTCTCGATGAAGTACGTGCAAAGTATAATTCAGCCTTAGACTATTTATATAAGACGTAGGAAGTAACTAAGTAGATACTAAAACTGAATTATTCGAAAGTATAGTTACGATATCGTGTTTCTGGTTTAATTGTACACAACTTTTAACTATTTTGACCAAAACTGAGAATATATTTTAGATTTCAATGTATAATTCAGGCTTAGACTGTTTATATAAGATGTTGGAAGTAAATAAGTATGTACTAAACCTAAAGTATTCAAGGTTGATGAAAGTATAGTTACGATATCGTGTTTCCGGTATAACTGTACACAATTTTTAACTGTTTTGACGAAAACTGAAAATTTATTTTAGATTTCAGAGTATAATTCAGGTTTAGACTGTTTATATAAGACGTTGGAAGTAACTAAGTAGATACTAAACCTGAATTATTCGAAAGTATAGTTACAATATCGTCTTTCCGGTATAACTGTACACAATTTTTCACTATTTTGACCAAAACTGAGAATATATTTTAGATTTCAAAGTATAATTCAGGCTTAGACTCTTTATATAAGACGTTGGAAGTAACTAAGTAGATACTAAACCTGAATTATTCGAAAGTATAGTTACAATATCGTGTTTCTGTTATGACTGTACACAACTTTTAATTATTTTGATGAAAACTGAGAATATATTTTAGATTTAAAATACTGAGAATCAAAAAATGTAAGCTTAGTACTTTCATAGTCGATGCTGACAAAATACTCGAAGAAAAAAGTACTACTACGAATACAAGTACTTCAAAATGTCACTATGGCTTTTTCCAAACTTTGAAGGCCCATTCTGAAGTTTATGATTATAGATTTGTGAGAAGAATATGTTGAAGTTTAAGTTAAAAAATGCTTTAGATAAATTGATTTAAAGTTAGTACACAAGTGTAAATCAATATCTGTAAGTACAAGTGTTAATGACTGGTTAATTAAAGCCTTGTTAATGCTTAATTAATGAGTTAGTATGTTATTCTGTTGTCAGGTTGTCTTTTTAAAGTAAAGTCTTTTATTTTTCAAAATTTTGTCAAAATTTTGTCGAAATTTCAGGAGATAAGTTTAGATTCAAATTTTTTCAACATTTAAAGCAAAATAAAACCACAACATGCGATGAGACATGTAAAAAAAATAATAAATGTGCAAAAGGAATTCTAAAATTTTAAGAATTTTTGGAAGCAATGGTGCAGCTAATCTAAAACACAGATCGTTTTCAGAGCAAAAAATATGTCAATAATAAAAAAAATAGTTTCAAGACACCAAAAGTATTCTAATATTTAGACATGTTTATGGCCTGCAGTGATAACACACCAACTCCAGATCGTTTTTTAAGTTAAAGATCGGCCTCAGCAGCCTGCTCCTCGTCCACACGTGATGCTTCGTGTCACAGAGAGAATTGTCAGCTCTTGTCCGTTACTTCCCGCTTGTCATGTACACTAATAAAAATCAATGCACTCCAGATCTCCATATAGCGAGTGACCTGACAGCTGCTCGTCCAGATGTGAACCATACCAGGGTCTGTCTGCTCTGGCCCGGCGCGCTCGTCCCTATGTGGCCCTATTTTCGCATTAAGCACTTACAAATAAAATCCCAGAACTTGATCATAATTTTAATCGCCGCATTAGCAAATCGCAAAGGCTCTAGTGTTTAAGTTATCGTAATTTCCACCACAAATAACAAAATAACCTGAATATGGACTGATTCTGTGGTTTAGATCTGTACAAACATGTCCTGAATGTGACTTTTTTTGCAATTCTAAATGCGGAAATTTCACGATTTGATATTTTTTTCCTTTATCATCCAGCCTAACTTGACTTTTCACTCCTACTTGAGTCATATTTTTGCAGTATTCTTACTTGACCACACTTTTATAGTCTCCTGTGTCTTTTTTTTACAATTATCATCTGAATTATAGTTTTACAAGATAATTGAAGAGTGTGTTTTGAAAATAACCTTGTACTTTTGTCAAATTGGGACAAAAGGAAAACACAATGTAAACACAAAATAATACTTCATATATTTATACACGGCACGTTAGTTGATGTACTTTTCTTGTGGTTACTTCTACTTCTAGATATTTAGGAAACAGATAGGTCTAATATCGCAATAGTTGATTTGGAAATATGCAAAATTTGATCAAAATATTTTTTTAAATACACGTAAAAGGAGTCGATTTAAAACATATTCGCAGCATAATCTTTCAAATAACAACGTAAAGTGATAATTCTGAACTTTTATAGCCAATTTTACCGTCTGCTCACTTTTTGTGCAACACTTGAACCTCAACCGTGACATTTACAAGCAAATTGCATCACAAATTTCTGATAAAATGCCATAACATTGTCTAAAAAATTGTCATTACAATTACAGGCCTTTCAAGAACAGTGTCGACACTGCCAAAGCCTACCAACTTTTCTTGACTTCACAAAAAAAAAAAAAAAAAAAAAAAAAACATGCAGAAGTTTTTCAATCAAGCAAATAAACGACTTTTTTAGTTTCACTTTTAAAAACAACGCTTCCAATCGTAATCTTTTACCATAATATGCAAAGTATGCCCTCTCCCCGTTTTGCTACACCATGTATATATTCCTGTACTCCTTATATCCAATTCCCACATATAATTTTACACTCCACACACCGAGGAAAGCCTGAGCATTGCGCGCTGCCTCGTATTGGTCCCGTGCAGTCTGCGGATTTCTTGGCACGGGCGGAAGTGTTGCTGCCCGCCTCACAGTTCGATTTCTGAACGCGAGCTCGGCTAATTCTGAATCTGAAGAGAGTGGAAAGCACCAGAATAACACTTATCTTAATTAGACCGAAACAAATGCTGCTAACTGGACCCGGCATATGTTAGAACGTTTTAATCCTCGAGACCGTTCCATGGCTCGCTCCGTTTTTACGCGCGGTTTTAATGTTTCTATTTATGTCTATTTTTTTGTTTTTTTGTTTTCTTTTCCAATGCCACGTTTTAAGCAGCGCGCATATGGTCTGGTCTGATCATTCTGTGCAGGTGCTGGCAGTTCCCGGTGCTGACAGAAGAGGGCGCGCTGCAGCTTGTGCTCGTCTCGCTCCTCCAGGGCCACAATGACAACAAAGAGGTTTTCTTGGCTTTTAAAAACAAAAGGAGTCTCGCAAGGGTCTAATCAGTTTAATTTGGGTGTGTAAATTTGTGAAAGCAGGTTTAATTTGAGATAATTTGTAGACAGATTTTTTTTTCTTTTTTAACTTGTGAATTGTTTATAGAAGCGTTTGGGGTTTCTTGCGTCACAGCAGGTGGAATTCAAACTGTTTGGAAACACTGCAAGTCAAGAAAGCAACTTAAATTTACAACCTAGTTTTTAGTTTACACACACAAATGTAAACAATAATACGTGTTTTTAATCTTGTAATGTTTTCATATAAACAATAAAAACATTCTATGACCATATTTGGGAATCTGAGAAGGTCCAGGCTCAATTTTTAAACATTTCAGATCCAAAAAAAAAAAACAAAAAACAGAAATGATTTTGGATCTTATTTAGTATTTCGGTACACTGACTTTTAATGAGAACTGGCTTGAAAATTCTAATTTCACGTTCATAATTTTGCGATAATCCTTTAATAAATCAAGTTAACAATCAGATACGAGCTCCTCTTCCCTTCATAATCTTTTTAAGACTAGAAAGTTTAGGTGCTGCTTTAAAGGTAAATCTTCATGTCCCTGTGTTTGGAAAATACTTTAAAACAAAACAGAATTTGATCTTTCATATAAACTGCAAGCCACAAGTAACTATCTTATATATTTATTAGCTGTGAGGTCTTTTTAATACCTAAGCAGCTTCCAAATTTGCATTTTTACAAGTATTATAATAAGAGAAAAGACAATGCAAGTCAGTACATTCAGTGTCAAATCTCGAGGAACAACTGAAGACAAAACTGTAAGCGTCTTTAGTGTGAAATGAAGAAATATTGTTAAGCAACTTGAGGCCAAAGCTTTAGAAAAATCAAATTCCAGAGCCAGCATTTAGTGAAAGAAAGTGATTGTATTCCCTGCTCCCTCTTCCAGTGAATAACTCATCAAATCAGATTGATCTGGTTGGCTGGTACGCACACCCGCTCTGGCCCTGTCCCAGTGCAAAAGGGGGCTCCAGCAGCGAGTGTATGTGTGTGGTGGTGGGGGTGAGGAAGAGGAGGGTGAGGAGGTTGAGGAGGAGGAGGGTGAGGAGGAGGAGGAGGAGGGTTTTGGGGTCTGTAGACGTCTATGCGGCCTGACAACTGGAAAGGGGTGAAAGCGAAAGCCGGAACATCAAAAAACTTTAGCTTTTTATCCCTTTAAGAGGACAAGAACGAAAAAAAAAAAAAAAAAAAAAAACGTCTTCTCTCTTTTCTGGTTAGACTGGAACGTGACTATAATCGTGTCTTAAAACTGACAGATATCCGTGCACTATTTGAATCTTTTTGTACCAAACTAAACAGAATCGTTAAGAGGGAGTGAGGCCTGACCCGGCAGCGATAGCCTGAGAATGAGTTCAACTTTGGTTTAGCCTCGGCACTCGAGCAGGAAGCTGTTCTGTTCAAGCTTATTCATGCACAATGTTTTGGCCCCATTTTTCAACAAGGAACTCCAAGCTCGGATGAAAACAACATGTTTTTAATAACGCACAAACACAAGAGGAAGAGAATGCACGCTCAAACCGTTTCTCTTTACAGACGCACCAAAGTTTACCAAAGTGGAGCTATTTATAATATTATCTTTGTTATAGGGTGTAATATTGAATCAGTTGGGATTTGAAACACTGCTAAGAACGCGTCAGAGTTGTGATAAAGCTATTATGAGAGTTGGAACAGACACATAAGCCCTATAGGAATGTTCAGTTAATCTGTCAGCTCTAATCAGCTCGTGCGCTCTCTGCATAACTCAGGGTTCTGTTGTTATTAGCTGCACATTGTTTTACGTGTTTTAATGTCATTTTAGCTTCTGTGGTGTGGACGAGTATAGGCCCAGTGACATACATTTTAATAGAAAACCAGAGCACGTTCCAGGTCTGTTCCTTCTTCCTCATTGTTTATGTGACGCACAAACACGCACCATAAAGCACACTTGGTGTGTTCCGCATTATGCACTGCTCTTACCTGCGTTGTAAGCCGCCAGCTCTGCTCCAGGCCCGGGACTTTTCCTCTTTCGTGGCCGGCCTTTCTGCACCGTGCCCACGCCGTTGAAGTAGGATAGTCCGAGCGTGTTGGCCGGGCCTAGGCCTTTGTGCCCCACCACGTCCGCGTGGTTAAAGTGAGAGTGATATTCTCCCTGGATGAGAGTCTCAAAGTGCAGGCGGCAGTACACCAGGCTGTCCTTCATGCCAAAGTGGTCCCCGGTGGTCAGCATCTTGCTGCACGTGGTGCACGTGAAGCAGTTGAGGTGGTAGACCAGGTCCCGCGCGCGCATCACCATCTCGGACGCTGAGATGCCCAGGTGGCACCGGGCGCACCTCTGCACCGAAAATCTTCTGCGGACAACACAGACACGGCATCAGCGGCTGCACACGGGTCAGTGCGGGACACAAAAGGCACAGAACAATGAACACGACTGCACACTCGAGTTAAGTTTGAAAAGTGCTGCTAAAAGTTTGTGCGCAAAAGTTAAACACACTGACGCAATTTAACAACTCAGCAATTCAGCACCAAAATGGCGACAATATGTTGTGAAAGACACTTTAGCTTTTGCACCTCGTGTCTTTTAGTTATGTTTTTTTCTGTGTTATTTTAAAGATTTTATAAACGTTAACGGACTCTTATGTTATTTAATATTTTCTAATGCTCTCCATTACGCACTGAAATACTCTGTCATTTTTAATACAGTTTTCTGCATTTTTTGGGTACATTCCTCCTCCGGTATGCCTGTCACTTTGAAAATAAAACTACACGGAGCTGCTTTCGAGCTTTAAATGCCCCTGAAATCGTCTCTCTGGAAATAAAACAAAATAATATCTATATTTGGTCAATATGAAAAATAACACATCGTCCTCTGATTTTCCAATGCTCCACTCATTGCCTTTGTGTCGAGGGACTGCTCTCTCTCTCTCCCCATGAGAAAACTCGAGCTGCTTGTTATGTGCAGGCTAACGCTTAACAACCGTGCTGGCACTGAGTCTTCTCCCTGAAACTGGTTAATCTTTATTTGCATGAGCTACTGCTCCTCGAAACATAATAAAACATAATCAAAATAAAATCAGTGCAAACGTTTACTAGGTAAGAGGGCGACAATAGTGTTGGTTAAAACAGTGGATAAGAAAACACAACAAAAACATGTTGTCAAAAAGCGCTCCATACAATGTCAACAAAAGTGATGCACCATCTTTTCAGAAATACAACCTGAATAATTCATTTAAAACGTACCCACATTATGTCGTGAGATTAGCCCCTAAGTCAAAACTCAAAACAGTGATGAAGTTTCCATGCAGCTGCAGTTACTTTTGTAAGTTGCCCACAGGTCGAACGTGTCGCTGCCCATACCTGTAGTAGTCCTCTTTGCAGTAGATGGAGCCGTCCTTGCTGAAGCAGGTCAGCTCGGACTCCAGGTTGAGTTTACACTCGCAGCACTTGAGGCAGCGCATGTGCCACTGTTTGTCCACGGCCAGAAGGTAGTAACGGTCCGCGATCTTCCGGCCGCAGCCCGCGCACAGGGCCACGCGCTCGCTGCTTAGGCACGGCATGGTCTGGACACAGGGCACGAGGACACACGGTCAGTGACAAGCATGAAAATGTGTGCGTAATGACAATAACACGCCTGGTAGGGTGTGCAATCAAATGCTACAGGGACAAAGGGCCTATTATTACCTATTATCCTGCCTGTTTATCAATAAAGCCTCAGTCCCTAATCTCAGTCTCCAAAACACGACTTTAATCATGTTTCAGGTGCACATTTAACCAAACAATAAAAGTGTCATTTATGCTGTGAAATATCAGCGCGCGAACACACATTTATGAACATTTTGCAAACACCACGCTAATAAAAACAATATTGAAAAAAAAAAATCGCGTGTTTTGAACCATAATGTTATGCTAAAAATTCTATAGTTCCCCATGAGTATCACCTTATAATTGTACAATAGTGTAGTAGTAGATAATAGTGGATAAAGTAGAAGAATTTTAAACGAGCTTAATAAACATAAAATACATTTATATTGTAGATTTTTTTTATGACAATATAACAACACATTTTAAACTAAGAATATCCTTGAAATTTAGAGACTATTTATTATTATTATTATTAAAAGTAAGATAGTATTACTGTAAAACTAAATATTTTATTTTTCTCACCGAGTAGCACTAGTGTTTATTTATTTCAGAAATATACAACGTCTTTAAATTTAAAATAAATATTATGCTGGTGCCATTGGGTGTTATTATTTTCTGGCTGTTAATTAATATAAATTCAAGTGTAAAAAGTAGTTGCCGTTTTTATTTTTAAAGGCTAAATCACATAAAACTTAAAGAAATAGCCAACACATTTGAAGAAACGCTTGCACGCTTTTCATTTCAGCGACTTTGACTAGAACTACAGTTTAAAGACAAACTACGTGGGCCTTGGAAGTTTCTCAAAGCTAAACCTGAACAGCTCATTTCCGTGTGAGTGAAGCGAGCTCGTGGCACGGCTCTGCGCAGCGTCCTACCGTCTCGGACTCGCCCATGTCGATGGCTGAGCTGATGGCCGTGGACTCGCTCTTGCCTCGCCGTTCCATCTCCTCCACCACGCCGTGCACGTCGCCTCCGGGGAGGCCGTGGAAGAGCATGGTTGCCGCGGAGGGGATGATGTTGTAGATGTTCTCTTCGGATCTGCAAGCCAAGATGTCCATCAGAAGCAGCACGCCACTCCAAAAGAAAGCAGTGCGTAAAAAGCCTTTTCTTATGCTGCTGTGACAGTGCGATCCGAACCGGGGAAACTAGGAGACACAAACTGGACACGTGTTCTCCACACTACGTCTCATCTGCCAATGGAAACCGTCATCCGAATCTGTGCACCTCTCATTCCTCACAAGCTATCACTAATTCATTAACAAGCCAATGATTTCGTTCCAGCCGATCGCAATGTATTTGTCTAATATTTCTAGCCTCTCTGTGCTGCTTTAAATGAACGTACCAACTGTGGAAGCCCCGCAGCCTCTTCCCCCTCTCCTTCTCCTCCTCCTCCAGCCGGGACTAATATTTCAGAATGTCGGCAGTCTGCGAGGCATTGGCACGAAATGATGTCCCTTTTCGCGCAGAACAGTCAGTGCAAGTGGCAGTGCCAGAGCCGGGCAGCAGATTAGATCGAGAGCATCACAAGCAGAAGAAAAAATACATGTCCAAAAAAGAAAAAAAGGAACGTCTTCTTTTTCTTTTTCTCCAGATTAAGTCCAAGTTTAGAGCTGATTTTCTTTACAAAACACTTTTACAATCCCTGGTCCTCAGCAGTGTGTTTGGTGACTAGTGGGTCTCGATCAGGGGCTGTGCGTAACGCTATAGAGGAGGAGTTGGCTCCACGTTCAGCTGATGATAGGCGAGACTAACGCTGGCCCCCCAAAACCCACGATCCTCCTTCTCAGGTCCCGCTTGGACTCCCCTGCTCCTTATCAACGGGGCCCTGTTGCGTCACCACGTACCATCCGCGTTCATTGGCTGCTCAGTCAAATTGTGCGCCTATATACTACTTCAGCTGTCGCTCACTGGAAATAAGAAGCAGGCGTTTGCGAAGGAGCGACTGTCTAGGAGCGAAAGGGCTTTTCTTGTTCGGGGCTGGATCACACTCAGGAGGGGGTCTGCTGGGACTTTTCCCCCCGAGGCACCGCTCCATGGCACCCACCGCTCTGCGCACAGCGGAACAAGTGGCAGCAAGTGCAGCAAACAGGAAGAAAGCGCTGAGAGTCGACTGTTTTGATTGTTGTTATGGTTCCAAGAAGGCAGAAATCATTTTTAAAACCTTACGCGCATTTAAATCGTACAGAAAACGAATGCAATGCGCCTGTGACACCTGCGTATGTGTATTAAAATATCTAACAGTCTATTATGTTTCCACAAGCATCTGAACACTTCTCACATAAAGCGTGCCAATTAATACTTTTAGAAGCCTTCATTGTATTCACTTTATTTTATCATTGTTCTAGTCGTTTTTGTTGCTGAGTTGCTTGTGTATGCAACTTCTATGATTCTAATTCACAAAATGCATCTATTATTAATGACTTTCTGTGATTTTAATCCTCTTTTAGTGCGCGCTCATTGTAACATTTTGAGGTTAAGTCTTTCTCCAAAATGTGTCTTCTCCCCCGTGGTTTCTTGTGTCCATGGCTACAGCATTTCTGACCGAAGCATGCTATATAATTTACATAAATCTATTTTTAAGTATTTATATTCTATAGTTGTAGCCTAATTAATATTTTTATATGAACTCATCATATTTTTTATATTTGAATTAAGTTTTTATTTTAAAGCATTGGGACTGTAATTCACACACGTTCACCGCCTGTAGTTTTTCTTAAAATTATGTCCAATAATTCTTATATACCACCTGCAATTATTTATTCAATATATCAATAAATACTGTATATTAACATATTTTTAGAAGTACTATATGACAAGAATATATATTCCATTTATATATTTTCAGTGTAGGTGAAATGACGTTAAACATGTATCCATTACGCATTTTATTTTATTGCTTTCTCCAACACATTGACTGAAAAGCACAACCTTCTATTGTATTTTTCTACAGTACATAATCTGATCCCGGATCGGTTCAGTCTAATTAGCTCTATGCCCTTAATTGGAGTATGGGGTTGGGGGGGCAGTCGCACGTATCGGTGGAGGACACAGAGAGGAGGGGTTTGGAGTCGTCATTACAAGACGCCTTTTTTTTTCTTGTAAAGGAGCAAATGACACGCAAGACCTTTTATTTTATTTATTTTTCTATTATGAACTAACTCCTGTGTTCCCAAACGACCCTGCGATTGCTTATGTTATTTTACGCCTCGCAATTTATTTCCATAATCACACCTGGAATAAGAAACATTTTAACTTCAAATTATGCGCATTCAATTTCAATATTTATTCTTTATTTTTCCATTGATAATTGTCTTTTTTTTTTCTTCTTCTTATCCGCACACCTGTGATTCCCCTCCCTTGACATAGCGTTTAGGCTATTGTGAAGTTTTATAGCACAAATATGATGTTAAGCTCCTAAATCCTTATGCAAATGAGGCGTGCGTAATACCCCTAATTGAATACATGCATATTTATCATGGTGCCTTTATACATTAAACATAACGACAGCGGGCATGTCTAGAGGCGTGTATGAAATATGATATTAGTAGCCTGGTTTGAGATTAAGGCGAGGAATATCAGGTTGAATCTATTTGGAGAGGACGCTCCTGACGCACGGTTTTACGCACGACTTTTAAAAGGTTGTACACGACAATTAATGAAGAATAGTAGGCTAGTTTGTATCCAAGTGTATATAGAAATACCTCTACTAATGTGTTTTTATATTCAGAGCAGAGCGCGGGAGAGCAATCACAATATGATAATGAATCCGCGCGCGTAAAAGCAAAGTAGTAGTAGTTCAAATAGTCCAATATTTAATTCATCTACGGTGCGTTTATTTAAAGGAGAAAATGTGAATTAATTACGCTCTCCAACCCACATCCCCCCCCCCCCCCCCCCCCTCCCTCTTCTCCTCTTTGTCTTGCTCGTACTTTCCTTTTTTTTACGTGGGGGCAGCAGACTCACATCTTCAGCACATGAAACGACGCCACAGAATCAAAGTCGTGCCACCAGTAAAAAAAAAACGCCGCTCCGTGTCACCGGGACGAGCCATTACCGGGAGCGAGCGCACCCTCATTTAGGCTAATAAGAAGGTTAAACTCTGCACTGAAGGGCTCGGGAAACGCGGGATGATTGGAGATTACCTTTCTTTTTTTTTTTTACGTTCATTCATCGTGCATTTATTGCTGCTTTGGTGTTAATTATTACGGAAAATAAGTGCCAAAACTAATATATTTAAATGTATATAAATAATAAATAAACAATAAACTTCATGGTATACTGTAATTTTGCTTTAATAAAATCCATGATTAGTTTAGTTAATCACAAGTGTTTCAAAAAAATTAAGTGTGGTATTAAAAAAATAATGATAAATTAAAAAAAAATTAAAGGCCCTATTACTTGAATTCAAAATGAGTGAGGTGGCAGAGGTGTATTTTGTACTTCATACATCCTGTGTTTTGCCGTGTAACACTTTTTCACATTCAGATGATATAATATTTAGTTTTAAATTGTTAATTGCTATGGCAACAGTCAAATTTTTCATCATTCAGAAAACTATAGATATATACTAGTACATTTAATACGGTACTTCACGATTCACACATTGGGGTAAATATGGCAAATTGTGCGGTGCAGTTGGGAAAATGGAGTGTGATTTCTTCCATCAACTTATAAAATGTACTATTATGTCTAATGTAATCCAGTCACATTAATAATCACATTAAAGAATATATTATCAAAAAATAAAAATACTAAATTCTATAAAGTAAGTAAATGTTCCAGTCAGGAGGTGCGATGGATACTCGTGGAAAAAGGCGTTTGTATTTCCTGTCCGATAACGCACTGTCAGGATGATGGTTCTACGGGCCCAAAATATCCATGAATCACAGAATGGCAGAAGTTAAATCTCGATCCGGCCCAACTCTCTTATGAATTTGCCTTTTTGGTCTACAGAAGCTTCTGTAGCGCTCCACAAGTTCTAACTTCATTCTTTGTACGAGTTTGGTGAACTAGAGATGAATTGAGGACAAACGTGGTCAAGAGAGGAGGTGAAGTACCTCATAGATACATGGGCAGATGAGCGCACTTGTGTTCAACTGTCAGGCATCCACAAAGCTGAAATGCTCTCAGTTTTCAGTTAACAGATGATAGAGTGTGCTCTTCAGCCGTCAGTCCAGCAGTGCTGCGTCAAAACAAAAAACACATAAGCAATATTATATTTAAATTTGGGGTGTTCTTTATAAAACTGGCAGTTCTGCAAAAGTCAAAGAAATGTTTGTGGGGTACGACGCACTGGAAAAAATCCTTGGCATGAAACCTGATGTGGAACCTGTGGCTTTAGTGGAGTCGTGGAACCTTCATCAGGTTCAGGCAGAGATGACCAAGTGGAGGACACAGAGACTGATGCATCTGTGCCGACGTGGTAAGAGTGATATAAAGCTATCGAGTGCAAATTTTAAAAAGACAAAAGGGAAAATTAATCTCACATTTTGTTACATGGCTCGGAGTGGTTGGCTGAGTTTGTGGCTACCTGGCTCACACGCTGAACAGTTTTTGAAATTTTTTTTGAGCTCAGTTTTTTACTTAACATAGAATTTTATCCAACTAAGACGTGCAGCGTGTGGAGTTCGAAGGACACGAGAAACAGACTGTTGGATTTTGTGAAATGAGCTGTTTGTTTTTCTTGTATCCATGGAGACTGTGTAAAAGGCTAACTAACTAAGGAGCTATCTTGGGACATTTGAGATGCTACAGGTTTTTACATCATATGTGGCAGAAGATCTTCCAGAAGAAACACTTTTAAGGGAATGGACCGTTTCAACACCAACCAAAACACCAGTGATGTGCTGTGATGCTGCAGGACACAGGGGAGGGACACTTCTGGCTCTTCCACAGGATCTGCTGACCCTCCTGACCACTCCTCCTGTTAAACTGCACTGACACCTTTGACCGAGAGACACAAGCGACTAAGAAGTGCAGTGGAAATATTGCAACAACAGTTTGCTGCAGCAAAACTTGAACTTCCCTCAGGATCAATAAAGTCTCTCAAAACGCAGCTCATGTCTGAAGGAAAAATGTTTAAATACAGAAAGGGAAATCCAGAACACAAAGCAAGCATCGGCCCAGATGATCAGCAGAAGTGAATTTGACCGAGTCGTGGAACAAAAAGATCAGAAGATCGAAAATCTGAGGCAAAGTTTGGATGGACAGAAGAGTAGAGATCTGGTCGTACACATGCAGCTCAAGAACTAGACAGTTTGAAGGAGACGTAAAAGAAGAAAGACAAGCTCCCCTTAAAGAAAAATGTGAAACTTTCTAAAATCAAACACCTTGAAGACAGTCTCAGGTCCAAAAGTCAGGCCAACTCCGAACTGATACAAGGATTGGAAGAAATTGGAAGAAAGGGGCAGCTATGTAACATGTGAAGGCCCTGGAGTTTGAAATGTAAAAACCTTGCATTTGCTGTGAGCTTGTACAGGAAGTGCAGGGTTAGCATGTCAGTAGGTGTTGACCATGACTCTGAAACTCCTCTCTGGTGTCTAAAAGTTGTGAAAATTGCTTGCAAACTCTCAAAATGAGGAAGTGGAGAATAACTTTTAAATAACCGCCGCAGCCTAAAATGAACTAGTTCTGTTTTTCATGTTTTCTAACAATGTAAATATCAGGTACAGCGCCTCATGATGTTTAAAAACACAACATCTGGCCTTTTTTTGTTTTTTTTTTGTTTGAGTGTGCGAGCTAGGTCAAAAAATGCTGATGCCGCCGAATCCGATTACACCGCGTCCCGTAATGATTCCCAAACAGGGGCAACCATCAATAACAAATCTGCATTTCTTACAAAAACATCAGCCTCATCAAGTCGCCACGGTCTTTTTGATCTCGACCGTTGTAAGTGGGATTGTGCACGGAAGGTAATCGAGGTGGGGGAGGGGCGGGATGGGCGGGATGGGCGGGATGGAGGGGGGGGGTGCCACGGTACGGGTTACATGGTCTCTAGAGGAGTTTGGCTTTGGCTGTAATTAAGAAAAGGAACAAAGCAGGGGAGAAGTAAAGACACATGAAAGAGTGGAAGCGCCTAATCACGCTGCCGTCGCCTGCTAGTGGTCGCGCACGTTTTAACACGAGCGAACACACGGCACGGACGCACACACGGACCCGAGCGGCTGTGATCTACGACGCAGCGGAGTTCTGAATAAACATAGAGCACGTTTAACTTTGACATAGTTGGAGGTGGTACTCCCAAAGCAAACAGACACTGTGAACATGCCACTTTAAAAATCTTATAACACAAAAGTTCAGATTTATAACGTGCATGGAAAGGTAGCCATTGTTGTACTTGGAAGACAACGTAAAAACAATGTCACAATCTTTTACATTTTCTCCTTCATTTTTGTCCTTCACACTCTAGTTTGCGCCTATTCCATATTTTTCCTTGTTGAAATCTGCAAAATGCACGTTAAACTCTAATAGTATTCCTTTCTTGTTGTAAGTTGTTCGTAAGTTTACTAAAAGTTTGTTAAAATGGGCGGTTTACTAAACATTGTCAAGTAATATGGTGTCGCGAAACTGAACTCGGAGATGTTACTTACAAAGTTTGACTATTACAACTTTCGAAAAGACGGCAGAAGTGAATCTGAGAACGAGACCAGGACTAAACCAGGACTAAACCAGGACTAGACCAGGACTAGACCAGGACTAGACCAGGACTAGACCAAAAATAAACCTGAACTGAACTAGGACTAAACAAGGACTAAACCAGGACTAGAGCAAAATAAACCTAAACTGAACCAAACCTTAACCAGGATTAAACCAAGACAAAGACCAGGACTAAACCAGGAGTAGATGAGGACTAAACCAAGACTGAACCAGACCAGGACTAAACCAGGACTAGATCAGAACTAAACCTGGACTAAATCAAAACTAGACCAGGAATAAACTCAGATTTAAACAGGACTAGACCAGGAGTAAACCAGAACTGAACCAGGACTAAACCAGGTCTAAATCAGACCTTTACCAGGATTAAACCAGAACTAAACCAAGACAAAGACCAGTACAGGAGAAGACGAGGACTAAACCAAGACTGAACCAGACCAGGATTTAACGTGGACTAAATCAGGAATAAACCCAGACTTAAACAGGAGTAGACCAGGAGTAAACAGGACTGAACCAGGCCTAAACCAGAACTAAGCAAGTCCTAGACAAGGACAAGATTGTGACTAAATCAAGACTAAACCAGAATTTTTACAGGACTAGACCAGGATTAAACCAGGACTAGACCAAAAATAAACATGAACTGAATCAGGACAAGACAAGGACTAAATCTGGACTGAACCAGAATTAGACCAGGAGTAAACCAGGACTGAACCAGGCCTAAACCAGGTCTACATCAGATCATTAAAAGGATTAAACCAGTACTAAACCAAGACAAAGACCAGTGCTAAACCAGGAGTAAATGAGGACTAAACCAAGACTGAACCAGACCAGGACTAAACCACGACTAAACCAGGACTAAATCAGGACTAGACCAGGAATAAACAGGACTGAACCAGGCCTAAACCAGGTCTAAATCAGACCTTGACCAAGATTAAACCAGGACTAAACCAAGACAAAGACCAGTACTAAACCAGGAGAGGATGAGGACTAAATCAAGACTGAACCAGACCAGGACTAAACCAGGACTAGACCAGGAATAAACAGGACTGAACCAGGTCAAAACCAGAACTAAGCAAGCCCTAGACATGGACAAGATCGTGACTAAACCAAGACTAAACCAGGATTTCTACAGGACTAGACCAGGATTAAACCAGGACTGAAGCAAAACCAGGACTAGAGCAGATTACAGATTTGGTTATTGGTTTGTGTGTTTGCGCACAAAATAAATCTGTGTTCACATGCATACAAAAAATCTCCTTATTATCTGATTTCTGAACATTTAAGAGTATTTGTAGAACTTGTAAACCACAAAATCTGATCTTTAGTATTTAGAAGGACCATGATCACAAAGAAAATAGATGGTTTGGCTGTTTACAAGTCATTTTGATCATCCCACAAAAACAAAGAACTGACTATTTGAACATGTGCATTGTTAATTGTAAAAAAAAAATAAAAAAAATAAAAAATAAATTTAAAAAAATCCCTTAAAGACCAGGTTTCATTTTTGGAGATGATAATGCAATCCAGTCACCAAAAGAATTCTTAAAGGTGCACTGCATAAGTTTTCTCGAGGGTATGTTGGAGATGTTATTGCTTTGCCTGGAATATTCCACAGTATGACTTTAAACGTCTCACTATGTCCCTGAAAACAGTCACATTGTGCAACCAGGCCAAGTTACAAGTCAGGTTTGTGAAGAGGTGATGCCGCTTTTGAAAAAAATGTAAACAATAAAAACACCTGGAGTAAAATAAATGCTGTAGGTAAGTTTAATGCCATTGTGGAACAGGTAAAAATATAGCATTGCCATGGAAACAAGCAAGTGGCGTATCCGGCATTACACAGTGTACTTTCATTTTAACATTTCAGTTTTGTTCTTTTGAGTTTCAGTCCAGTTAAGAATGAAAAACAATAAAGTGGGAAAACAGTTTGTTATTTCATTATTCCATTTTAGTGTAAAAAAAAAAAAGCAGATTTCGACCTCTATTTCCTGTTTGGGCATATAACCCAAAGAGAATAAAATCTCTTTTAAAATAGACAAAAATGAAACAGATACCAAGAAATAACAAACTGAAATAACAAACTGTTAACAAACAAAATTATTGTCAAAAGTCTCAATAATACCGTAGGATGTCACAATATATCGACATAAAAAATCCTTTGCTTATATGCATGATTTTACAGTAGCAATAGCTAATACATTTCGGGAACTACATATCCCATGATTCATTTCAGTGCAGACAATATGAAGTTATATGTTTTTTACTTGAATTCTTGGGATTATGACAGTAATAATTCACACCAAAATCTTGCCAAAAAAGTGTCCTATCTACAATTATATCAGCCTCTCCAAAATATCGCAATAAATATCGTACGGTGAGATGCATATTGTTATAATATCGTATCGAGAGATTTGGATATTGTTATGTCCCTAGTACACCCCTATCAAGCTCTTACTTATCTCAGGTTAAAAAAGTGATATCTTGTCTTGTCTCAGTCTTGATGACACTTGGACTTGGTCTTGTCTCGGTCTTGAAGGCGCTTGGACTCGGTCTTGTCTCGGTCTTAAAGGTGCTTGGACTCGGTCTTGTCTCGGTCTTAAACTTGCTTGGACTTGGTCTTGTCTCGGTCTTAAACTTGCTTGGACTTGGTCTCGGTCTGTCTCGGTCCTGAAGGCGCTTGGACTCGGTCTCGTCTCGGTCTTGAAGGCGCTTGGACTCGGTCTCGTCTCGGTCTTGAAGGCGCTTGGACTCGGTCTCGTCTCGGTCTTGAAGGCGCTTGGACTCGGTCTCGTCTCGGTCTTGAAGGCGCTTGGACTCGGTCTCGTCTCGGTCTTGAAGGCGCTTGGACTCGGTCTCGTCTCTGTCTTGAAGGCGCTTGGACTCGGTCCTCGTCTCGGTCTTGAAGGCGCTTGGACTCGGTCTCGTCTCGGTCTTGAAGGCGCTTGGACTCGGTCTCGTCTCGGTCTTGAAGGCGCTTGGACTCGGTCTCGTCTCGGTCTTGAAGGCGCTTGGACTCGGTCTCGTCTCGGTCTTGAAGGCGCTTGGACTCGGTCCCGTCTCGGTCTTGAAGGCCCTTGGACTGGTTTTATTATAGCTGCTAGTGTTGGCAATAAACTTGTACCGCGAGGAGGTCCTGTGCTCGTGGTGACCCTGTGGACAAAAAAAGAAAAAAATCCTACCCACTTTCTTCACTTTAAAGCAGTTTTCTGTAAAGTGTCAGTCGAAGCTCTCTTAAAGAAGGGCTTCTCAAACTGTAGGTGTTTGAGTGTTTAAGTGCAGTACAGTTGACTTATTTTAAGCTTAAATGAACATTAATCAGATAAAATGGAGATAGAGTTATAAAAAACATTGATATTTAAGTTCCTAAAAAACTGTAAAATACAAATAAATGTAGAAAATGACAAAGTCTCTGTCTCGACCTTTAAAAGTCTTGGTCTTGTCTTGGTCTTAACCCTCAAAGGTCTTGTCCTGGTCTTGGGACACTGTGGTCTCGGACTGGTCTCGGTCCCGATTAGTGCGGTCCTGTCTACAACACTTACAAAACGGTAATGTGTGATACATTTTCAGGCAGGAAGTGGACAGAGAAAGGCCTAGAGCAGGCAACTTGAACCTGAAGTATTTTGGTGTGTTGTCAAATTCTAACTATAGAACTACATCATCAGATTTTCTACAAAAATTACATTTAAAAATCACCAAATCTACTACTGATTTTGACAAAGCAACTACGTAAACGACAGCTCTGCAGTATAAACAACTGACTGTAACATCTCCTTTTTTCTTTCGAGGAAAAGTTGGCGCTTCTCCGGGTAAAATCATCCGTTATAATTAGCGTTTTGGTTGGAAATGACGTCACGGCGTAATCCAGGAACAGGCCGACTTCAAAGCTGGCGGTGCTAGCTTTGGGAGCGGCAATCGGGCGCGGCGGTGGAGGGGAGATTTGGCGAGTATTAGAGGCCTCGTGTACTTTCTGTATCTGTTAGATTTGCACTAGGCCCGTTCAAAGAGTGGCCTAAGTCTGGGCTCGGCGGGGGGCTGTGGGGGGGCTCTGGAGCTCCGACCTGCCAGCGTTAAGTCTCACATCCAAGCTTCTGGCGTGGTGTAGACACAGGGGCCGCGTCGCATTTCTCTTTCCTCGCTTCCTTCTCCTTGATTCCTCTCCTCGATACTCCATTTGTCAGCTGTCAATCAAATGTGTCATGTTAAGCGGTGTCCTAAAGAAAACCACGGAATGAAGAAGTAAACATAAGGAAGGTTTCAGGAGGCGGACGTCAGATAAAATAATCAAAGTTTACTGGTGTGAGTGAGAAGTTTATATCCTCTCTCCTCCCTTTGTCTCCTTTGTGGGCGGGACTTCCTCGCCCATTTCCTGCAGATTCGAGGAGAGGAATCAAGGAGAAGGAAGCGAGGAAAGAGAAATGAGACACGGCCCAGGAAAGACAGGAGGACATGTTTTTATTAACCACAGCGGGTTGGATTTACTGTTAAATAAATGTGTTTTTAATTGCAGACAAAATTTGACCGAACACTTGAAAAGGACAATGGCATGAAAGAAATGTTATTGCATTTCATTTCCCCGGTGTCATTCAAAACAAATCATCTGAGTACTGAGTGGTTTACAATAGACATTATGTCAGATGCCCTTCCAGTGCCAGTCATGTGGGATGGGTTGGTTGCAGTACAGGGAGAAGGATAAAAGATGGGGTGTGTCCACTTTTAGTTTATAAGTCAAGGAAACATTTTGCCCTTTTGAATAATTTATTCATTGGAAAAAAATATTGATCAAACATGAGTATATATATATTTTCGCAGTTAAACTTCTTACATATTAGAATTACAGAATAAAGCTCAAGTGAAAGAGTCTTGCACTGGTAACAGTATTTAACAAACAGTGTATGTGCTGTGAGAGCACTTAACCACGAGCTTGATCCATCAGCTGCTGTCAGCTCTACTCTCTCTCTATCTGTGTGTGTGTGTGTGTGTGCGTGCGTGCATGCAGCAGCTGCGTGTGTGCTGCAGCTCTATGTGCACATGTGTGTATGCGTGTGTTTGTGTGTGTTGCAGCTGTATGTGAGTGTGTGTGTGTGTGTGTGTGTGTGTGTGCTGCAGCTGTATGTGTGTTTGTTGCAGCTGTATGTGTGTGTGTGCTGCAGCTGTACATGTGTGTGTGTTGCAGCTGTATGTGTGTTTGTGTGTTTGTTGCAGCTGTATGTGTGTGTGTGTTTCAGCTGTATGTGTATGTGTTTTTTGCAGCTGTATGTGTATGTGTTTGTGTGTGTGTGTTGCAGCTGTATGTGTGTGTGTGTGTGTTTGTTGCAGCTGTATGTGTGTTTGTGTGTTTGTTGCAGCTGTATGTGTGTGTGTGTTTCAGCTGTATGTGTATGTGTTTTTTGCAGCTGTATGTGTATGTGTTTGTGTGTGTGTGTTGCAGCTGTATGTGTGTGTGTGTGTGTTTGTTGCAGCTGTACATGTGTGTGTGGGTGTTGCAGCTGTATGTGTGTGTGTGTGTGTGTGCTGCAGCTGTATGTGTGTGTGTGTGTGTGTGCTGCAGCTGTATGTGTGTTTGTGTGTTTGTTGCAGCTGTATGTGTGTGTGTGTGTGTGTTTCAGCTGTATGTGAGCGTGTGTGTTGCAGCTGCACCTGTATGTGAGCGTGTGTGTATGTGTTTGTGTGTGTGTGTTGCAGCTGTATGTGTGTGTGTGTGTGTGTTTCAGCTGTATGTGAGTGCATGTGTGTTTGTGTGTGTGTGTGTGTGTGTGTGCGCGCTGCAGCTGTATGTGAGTGTGCGTGTGTGTGTTTCTGGGTGTGCTGCAGCTCTATGTGCATGTGTGTATGCATGTGTTTGTGTGTGTTTGTTGCAGCTGTATGTGTGTGTGTTTATGTGAGCATGTGTGTGTGTGTGTGTGTGTGTGTGCGCGCGTGTGTGTATGTGTGTGTTGTAGCTCTACGTGAGCGTGCAGATCAATAATGATGGTGTACAGTGCGTCTCCTGAGCAGAGTTCCTCTGGTTTTGTGAGTCCATGGAGCTGTCAATCAGCCGCACCAGCACAGCCACAAAAGAGCCCCATTCTGCAGTGAGCCCCTCTTTCACAGCCATTCTAAAACTTACATGCCTCTTATTTGTTGGGTCAAAGGTTAAATTGCTGACCCTCCCTCCCTCGCTCCTGCCCAGGCCCTCTCCCTGGGCCCTCTCCCTGGGCCCTCTCCCTGTCCTGCTCTTATATTTACATGGATTAGAGGCCTTTCACGCTGCAGAAAGCAGCGGTTCACAGTCAAAGCCCGAGGAGCAGTCCATGCTGCCCGAGTGGCCACATTATTCACTGCAGACAATGAGCATATTGTAGTAGTGTGGAGGGAGGGGGCTACGCCATGGCAAAGTCCTACACTTGTGCCACGGAGTGGGGAGGGCTCAGCCCCATCCGCTTTTTCAAGCAGAGCAAACAAAGCCAGCCCACTGTGAACAAGATGAAGATGTCAAAAGCTTTTAGGCAGGGGGGTGAGACGGGCTTAGGGGATAAACCAACAAAACAAGTGAAAAGGCCTTTTCTCCAATGGACAAGTCCTGCACTAAGTCTACATTTCCACATCAGATTTACCGTCCTTCTCATCCCCACTCAATAAGCTCCAATCAAACTCTATGGGAGAGAGGAAGTCGGGGGAAGAGTCAAACATGATCAATTCATGAGCAGACCGCTGTGGACACAGACACATCGCCTTTAAGACACTGCCACTAACCCACTATACAAACACACAACACTGGAGACATGAGGAGCTCTGCTTTTAATGAACTCATCCTTCATGATCTGGCTCTGAGTTGTAATATGAAAAGAGATCATGTTTAACATTCAGCGCTCACGACACAGGGAAGGGCATTCCACTCATTTTTCTCAATGACAGTCTGAAGATGACCTATTGGAAAAATTGCTCTGTATTTGTGATCAAACCGAGCAGGTGGAATTTTAGTTGACCCAACTATTATTTTCACAAATCCCATAATGTATGCTTTGTTTTGTGCACTTTTAATGTTTTAGTATTAAAACCATTTCCTCCCCTCAGTTTCCATGTGATTTTCCATCGAATCCAAATCACCTTTAAACACTAGTTCAGTTTGCTATAGTCATTTAAATACTTATATTCCAGCCCTTCCTCTCTTCTGCTCCCTCACACACACACGCACGAACACACACACACACCACACTCACACACACTCACACACACACAGTCCTATGGTAGCACCTATGGCAGTGTGATGTCTCGGTGGACAGAAGCCCGAGGCGCTGGGCTGACTGAATGACATAAAGAGGCCTGGTATAGAGCCGGGGCCCATTCACATGCAAATCAACTGCACTGCACTGACTCGGATTAACTCCCCGTGAGTCCATCGCTCCCCTGTTAACAAAGATTTAGCTGCTTTTCACCACAGACCAACATGGAGTGGAGGAGAGAGGGAGAGGAGGAGAAAAAGAGGAGGAGAGAAGAGGGAGAGAGACGAGGTTAGCTGGTGGTACAGTAAAAAGACGTCAGGATATAAAATGTTAACAGTTACGTTTACTAACCTTTTTCGAGATATTGTACTTTTCTAGCAGCGTACTTTTACTACTACTTGAGTAATATTTTTATTGAAGTAACAATACTTACTCAGTGGTGGGTAGTACTCAGTTTTACTTATATTTACTTGAGAACATTTTTAAAATTTAAACTTTCAGAGTACTTTACTAGCCGCATACATTTCCTCATCATAGTAATATATTTATTGAAGTAATACCACTTTGAGTTTAGTAAAAGTTTTGTTTACTCTTTCTACTTTACATTGACGATATGAAATGATTTGCACATTTGTGTTTTTTGCGCCAGTCCTTCAAACACAATTTATTTTTTCTTTTTGAAAATATCAGATTTCGTTCATTATTTTATTTTTTTGTTTTTTTTTTGTTTAAGTTTTGTCCTTCAAATTACATTAACTTCAAATTAAAAATCATATATTATGTCGCAACAGTTCCGCTATTACGTAATACTTTTCCAAAATACTTGAGTGAGCTCTTACTTCAGTATTTTTGGTTAGTCCTTCACTTCTGGTAGTTAATCCCGAATCAGCAGATGCAGAGGAAAAAAAAAAAAAAAGAAAACAAAAGAGGAACTATGGGCCTTGTTTGTCAGTCTGTCCCAGTTTTAGTAGAGGGTCTCCAAAACTTCAACGCCAAATTGTAGAGAAGTGAGTGAATGGGAGCAGGCCAGTCAAGAGCCATGTGCCAGTGGACCTTTTGAATGAGAATGGGTCAGGCCTCGCTATAGGGGATCTGTGTATGTGGTTTGTAAGACATAATCCCGTCACTGCATGAGGACTGAACAACGGACAAAGAAAATATTTAAAGCGCTGTGTAGTCAATTAGGCAATCATCACGCTGTCTCGATCATCGCGTTAGAAGCTTAGTGTCTTGCTTGTGAGGAGATCCGTCACCTGCTTGTCTCCATGGAGATGTCGTTGCTTTGCCGGAAATGTTCCGCGGTATGACATTAAACACATCTACCAAACATTTAGTCAATTACGGGTGGTTTTATAGCTCAAAAATACTTCAAAAGACAGGCGTTCTGACTGTGAGTGGGGTCGTCTCTCCACAGATCTGACCTGTAACTATCTGGTTTGGTCTCCGTGAAGATAGAAACTTTAATGCCATACTGTGAAATATTCTAGGTAAAGCAAAAACATCATCATCTCCAAAATACCTCGAAAAACATGCATTCTGACTGTGGGTGTTGTGGCCTCTTCACAGATCTGACCTGTAACTTGGTTTGGTTTGGTCTCGGTGAAGATAGAAATTTTAATGCCATATTGTGAAACATTTTAGACAAAGCAGTAACATCATCATCTCTAAAATAATCATCTCCAAATACTGAAAAACATGATTCTGACTTCGGGTCGCCTCTCCACAGATCTGACATGTAACTCGGTCTGGTTTGGTCTCCGTGAAGATAGAAAGTTTAATGCCATATTAGGAAACATTCCAGACAAAGCAATAACATCATCATCTCCAAAATAGCTCATCAACATCTCAAAAATACCTCATCATCATCTCCAAAATACGTAAAAAACACGGGTTCTGACTGTGAGCGGGGTTGCCTCTCCACAGATCTGACATGTAACTCAGCCTGGTTTGGTCTCCATGAAGATAGAAACTTTAATGCCATATTGTGAAACATTCTAGACAAAGTAATAACACCATCATCTCAAAAATACCTCATCAACACCTCCAAAATACGCAGAAAAACATGCATTCTGACTGTGAGCGGGGTCGCCTCTCCACAGATCTCACATGTAACTCGGTCTGGTTTGGTTTCCAAGAAGATAGAAAATGTAATGCCATACTATGAAACATTCTAGATAAAGCAAAAACATCATCATTTCCAAAATACCTCGAAAAACATGCATTCTGACTGAGCGGGGTCGCCTCTCCATAGATCTGACCTGTAACTCGGTCTGGTTTGGTCTCCGTGAAGATAGAAAGTTTAATGCCACATTGTGAAACATTCCAGACGACGTAATAATGTCTTCACAGAGAAAAGTATTTGACGGAGCCTCCAGCAGGAAAGTTGCGCAGTGCACCTTTAAGGAAACTATCATCTCCATGGAAACACGTGGTTGTGAAGAGGAGGAGATGGAGCTGGGTAGAGGAAGAGGAAGACTAACTGCAGTGGTGTGGTGAAAGTGATTTTAAATAGCTGAGGGGGTGGGTTTTGATTGACAGCAGCTGACTCAGAATAAGAATGGGTAAACAATATAACTATAAACTTCTTTGAGGAGGCTTGTTTTTTCTGGTGAGATGTTTAAATTTTGCAAACAAAAGGTGGGAGATTGTAACTATTGAAATGAGCGGGTGTGTCCAAAAATATTTAGAATAAGTCACTGTAGACCATTTTCTATAAGACCCGCTGTAACGTGAGCGTCTGCTGGATTCTAGTCATGTATTTTTTGAAGCAAACTAGAGTAAAATAAAAGCATGTTTTCTTTTTCATTGTGGCTGTGTTTATTGCACTCAAAAACTTTTCCATCATTGACACAAACCTGTCCCATATTTGACCTAGACAGGGGCCTCTTCCTGCTTGTTTCCATGGAAATGTTGTTCATTTCGCAATAATCTTCCACAGTATGGCATAAAACATCTACCTATCTACCTTCATGGAGAATGTTCCAGTGTGTAACTCAGATCAGATCATGTGCCACCTCCAGAAAGTTACATAATGTACCTTTACATATTGTACATGTATTGCAATTTTTTATTTAATTTAATTTTTTATTTTAAACAAATGCAGGTGTAGAAGCACACTGTAAAAAATTAAATCCAGCCAAGTTAAGATGACTTGAATTAAAAAAGCTTTATCATGATTTGAGTAAATTTCACTTGACAAGTAAAATGATCTGCAAGTGGAAGTCTTTTTGTACTGAAAATATGAAAATACATCTTGCTACACTTAAAATAAGATAAACAACAACTCTTTGCACTTAAAATAGAAACAAAATTGAATGTTGCTTGAATTAAGAAAAACACACTTATTCCATTGGTAGATCATTTTACTTCGACCCAAATAAAGTCAAATGTTCTTAATTGAAGTCATTTTAACTTAGCTAGATATTGTTTTTGCAGTGCAGAAGACTGTTCAGGATTCTGACGTACCACTTCTCAGTCTTGACCCAGCAGATGTCTATCCCTGCTTTTGTGCGTGTTATCATAAATATGCATTTAACACTAATTTAGTGAGACATGTACCATATTGTATATATATAAGACCATGTCAAGCTAATGGCCTATAGCTTTCAAATGCACTGATGTGCCAGTGAATAGCTCGGAGGCATTGGCCACACAAACAAATGGGGCTCTATAGGACTGAGTGTACTGCATGTACACGATATACCCTTCTACTGGATACTGAGGGCGGAGGTTGACTTTATTTATCGAGGAAAAACTCACAACTAAAGATTTTTCAAAGTCAAGACAATTTCAACTCCAGGCACAGTTTTTACATGGAAGCTACTCGGCTAAGTGCAGTGCTATACAGACTTTGTGAACTATAAAAAGTGAAAGTAAAAATAGGAGAGAACAGTGCAATCCGACTGTCTCTCAGTGATTTGATGAGTAAAGACAGATAGAGCTACCCACACAGCAGCCGCTCCTGTAGCCCACGAGCAAGAGTCAGAGTGCAACTTTGGGACAATCAACAGGAAGAAGACCAAAATACCAAACCAAAATGAAAAAAAAAAACTAAACAATCAATTAGTTCTTCGAGATCAGGCAAAACTACATGAATAATAACTCAAACGATACCCTGAAAATCGTGTGTTCTTATTGTCGCCGGGATTATTTCATCATTAATTTAAACTGTATTCTTCTTGTGGCATCATCTGCTTGTTTTTATTTCATATTGGTGGTTACAGATGTGGCCTGAGTTGCCCCTGCACGGCCTCTGCGGTAGTGGACTCGGAGAAAAGGTTGTACTTGAGTCGGTGTTTGCCGGTGTTTAGTATAGGCCTAAGAGGTGTATAAATCGATGACTTTACATGAATGTGACTGTGTGCTGCTTTGATCCCTATAGCCCCTTTGTGTCTGCAGCAGCACCCAGCACCAGCTCTCTGCACTGGGCTGGTGTGAACGCGCAGAATAGCCTTTGTCAAGGTGTACTCGCTTCAATTCTCACTCATCTCCCCTGGCAGAGGGGTGTTAAATTATATGCTCCCGGGGACTGCACATTCATATTTTTACAAGACCCTGGTTATTAGGCAAACAGGCTCTGCACATGTCCCCCGCTATGACACTTTTCACAGTCAAGGATTTCGACCTTTATTTCCATCCGAGTACCTCCTGCTCTGCTCTTCGCACCCCGAGCGCCCCTCGCCAATTCCCACTACCGCTGTCTCTAACTAGGCGAGAGGCACGAGGTCTGGAGAGGGTGTGATCACAGCCAAGGTACTCCAGGCTGCTGGGACCGATGCACCAATCTAGTTCTACGGACTGACAACGCGAGCCCCCCTCCGTGCTTCTGTCTGTACATGTATTTATAGCAGGCTTTATAACTATGTGTGTTTTAGACGAGTGTTGGTTCAAAAGAGGAGAGGAACTGTAAATGTGGTTATAGTCTAGCGAAGGTTGTCTACCGAGCAATGTGAGGAAAAAGCAACCAAGAAGTAAAAAAGAAAAAAAGTCGGACTAAGTTTTAAAAGCGCGTTGTTCGAACTTTTCCGGTCAAGAGTTCATTGAATGCTTTTGTGTTATTGCTTTGTTATGGCGTTAGATCTTTCTGTCTTCATGGAGACCAAACCAGACGGAGTTACAGGTCAGATCTGTGGAGAGGCGACCCCGCTCCCAGTCAGAATGCATTTTTCTTGGTATTTTTAAGCTATAAAACCACCTATAGTTGAGTAAATGTAAAGTAGAGCTGTTTAATGTCATACTGAGGAGCATTCCAGGCAGAGCAATGACATGTTCATAGACACAACAAACAGGTGACAGACCCCAACCAAAAAGTTACATAGTGCAGCTTTAAATTGATACGCTTCACTGTTTACTGATGAGGATTTTTCAAATTGATCTGTTTTATTTAGTGCAGAAGCTGGTTTCAGTTCTTTGTATCAACTCCTCTTTAGTTTTACAAGTTTTCTGAATAGTTTCCTACAAAATTGGGGTTCCTTACTGTGAATATGGTTACGAGCAAATGAATGAATGAATGAATGGGAAAGCCTTTTGGATGAGAGGCGTCGTCATAGTCCAGATGACAACTTCTAGAAAGCTTAGTTGTGATGATTCACTTTGATTGAAGTAACACTCACACAAAGAATAAAGCAATACCTGAAGTGTAGTCTGAAGTCTGATTATGGATGAAAAGAGTTTGGTTAAAGTTTTCTGGTTTGCTATTTTTTGTACCCCATGATTGTGCCATATAAAGGCACAATAGGCTCTATTCACGTTACATCACAAACCAGGAAGATGTCTGGAAACATACGATTACAACTTCCGGTGTAGTTCCCTGTTTACACAAGAACGCTTGTGGGTAAAAATGAGAAAATATTTTATCGGAAGTGGCTTTCGTTTAGACGATGATGGTGTTTTTGTTACTTAAAAGCACAACAATCTGAAACCACCCTCCAAGAGTGAATGTGTTCCAACGTAACGTTTCCGTCTACACTGCCCAAGACCAAAACTCTGGTCAGATCTGCTCAAGTCATGTACGTGTTTATGTCACATACAGTACACAGGAACAAACGTGCCAAATCATTTCATTTTGTTGGACCTTCAAACTGCTCTGGAGGCTCCCAACAAATGTACAGAATCTGCAGAGATACTATTAGTGAACAGAGAAGGATCTGCAGTTACCTCTGTCAAATTCTGGATGCACCAGTTTGTCACAGGTGAGTCAGCCAGCTATGGATGAGACCTGGGAGAACTGGTCAATTCCAGACATATTTTCTGTCCCCAAAGACACTTTACAGAGCATTATTCAGCATTCATTCATTCTATACCCTGGTAAGCTACTATTGTAGCCACAGCTGCCCTGGGGCACACTGACAGAAGCACGGCCACTCAGCACCATCAGTCCCTCCGACCACCACCATCTCCACTTTCATACTAGGCAATGTGGGTGAAGTGTCTTGCCTAAGTACTCAATGATTGGATTGATTGTATTTAACTGACCTTGACTAACAACTGTTCTGGAGACCTGGAGCATGTTTTGGGTTGATGGGGGAAACCAGAGCACCTGGAGGAAACCCATCCAGACACGGGGAGAAACATGCAAACTCCACACAGAAAGGCTCGATCGAACCCAGAACCGTCTTGCTGTGAGGCATGAGTGCTAGCCACTCAGCCACCGTGCCGTAACCTCAGAGATCGTGTCTCTTTGAACAATCAGTGTTACTCAAGTTTTAAACAATGAAAAACATTGTCATTGAAACAGGAATAAAAGGATCCATAAGTCGCCTATTTGGACAAATGTAGCCCATTTCTTTTTCTTTTCAACATTCAATTGAAGCAGCAATATTGGAACAAAATAGTCAATAAAATAATAACAAAAAGATTAGAAATTATACAAAATATGTCCTAACATTTCAAAATTTCTCATGAGATAGGTGGGCCTGTCTGCTTTTTTGTAGCATGTTCCAGTCCAGGGTAAAGGCAGAGAGCGCAACAGCAGATCAGTGTGTTTATGTGCATTGTATTCATTTTTGTGAGCAGCCCTACATGCAGATCGACCCCAAAAAACTCTCTTGAGACCCACCTGAGGGTCGCAACTCAGTCTTTGGGAAACAATGTAATAAAGGACACTCCATACACCTTCACTAGAATCATCTGGATCATTTTAGCTCTAATGGTAAAGGGTGGCTGTTAACTTAAAACTTAAAACATGTGTGAATGTCAAAAACACAACTCGAGGTATGTTTTTGAGGAGGTAAAGGCCAAAAGCTCACAAGAGTCAATTTTGTGTAATACAGGACCTTTAATAACAACAAAACTTCCACAGTATTATCTTGTAAACTGCAGATCTCCCACTTTAATATTGCTAGAAGTTCCATTCATGAAATAGTACCTGAAAAACACTACGTATGCATAACCACTGTTGTCACTTTTTAGTACCAAACTCTCCAATCCGCTGTTGAGCCCCTTCACCTCTCATTCCGCACCTTCATCTTCATCAGTGAAAAAATCCCTGTTTTTGATGACCATTTGTTCCTAAAGAGGAGACAAATTACAAATGTGCGCCTCGCCTTTGTACTCTGAAAACGCCTTTTTCATAACCGAAAAACGCCGCTTGATGAAAAGACCGGGGAACATCAAAGTCTAGCGCCCTCCGACAGAAAGGTTAAAAGTTTACTCGCTCGCATTCTCCCCATCTCCATTCTCATTAGCCACCGGTTTTAATCAGATGCACCGTCAATTAGCATGACTTTTCCGCGCTTTTGATGCTTTAAAGTTGGATCCCAAGGACGCACAACTTTGGCCGTGTAGTCAGATGGGAGTTGGTTCACGGCTCCCCTGGCCCTCTGTGTTTTTTATTGGCTTCGCAGAGGAAGTAGTTAAGTGTACACAGCCAGAGTTCAAGCTCGCAGGCATAAGGGAGCATATGTACAGGAGAGTGTTGTTTCGGAGGTGTTGCGTGTTTAAATTTAATACGTTAAAAAAAGTCTTGAATACAAATTGTGTTTTTGATTGCTCAGGCTAACAATAAACTAGGTTCATATAAGTCTACTTTCTGTTATAATGTTGTTACCTTCTCAAAAACATACCTGGAGTTGTGTTTTGTTTCATTCACAAATGCTCTGTTCCACCTTGTGATGTCATGAAGTGGTAGTTTTCATGTTACCTTTAGTTGACTGGAGATGCACATTATCCAAGTGATTCTAGTGAAGGTGTTGAGAAAAGATTTGAACATTATAACAGATCAGAAAATAGCGTAACATGGGCCCTTTTAGGCTACGTTTATATGATGACGGTCTGAACAAAAGTGGCGTCACGACTTCACTTTTTACTCCACATTTAGACGAGCGTTTTTGGGAGGAAATCTGCGTGCATACGGTGACGCAAAAGTGTATGGAATTGGATTGGGTATGCTTGTACTTAAAGCAACAAGGGAGTCTTTAGACATATGGAAGTTTTCACGCCACGCATTTTCATCAGCTGCTCCTTCCACAAAGTTGTCCCACCATCCACTGGTTCTCCAGGTCTCGTCCATATCCGTCTGGCTCGCCTGCGACGAACTGGTGCATCCAGAATTTGACAGAGGTGATTGCAAATCCTTCTCTATTCACTAATAGTATTTCTGTACATTTGTTGGGAGCCTCCTGTAATTTTATTAGAGCTTCCAGAGCAGCTTGACGGTCCGATGCATGGAAATGATCCGACATGTTTATTTCTATGTACTGTATGTATGTGACATAAATGCTTGGGCAGTACAGACGGAAACGCTATGGCGGAGTGTATACAACTTTTCCACTCTGGAGGGTGGTTTCAGAGTTTTGCGTTTTTAAGCCCCAAAAAGACCGTCACTGTCTAAACAAAAGGCACTTCCGATAAAATATTTTGTTGTTTTTTACCCGCAAGTGTTCTTGTGTAAACAGGCCCTAACACAAAAACACAGTTCTACTCTCAAATGGAAAACAGTCATTTTCAACTTGTGATACCATGTGGTGAAACAGGAAGTGCTCCACTGTGTATTTAAACTCCACACACTTTCACAAGAATCATTTGGATGATTTCAGCCATGGAATTACCAATCTCTACTGATCTAAAGGTAAAAGGTAGATGTTAACTTTAAAAGTTCCGCTTCACATATGAATGAAACAATACACAGTTCAGGTATGTTTTCGGCAAAGTAACATGGCTTAAAGTTCACAAAAATCCATTCTGTGTAATACATAACCTTTAAAGGGACAGTTTGGAAGTTTGGGCCTCATTTCCTAATGAGCCAGAGTGTTGGAGACGTTTGGAGACATTTTTTTAAATAATCCATCCAGTCATTGAATTTGTAGAGGTCGCTGGTGCTAGGCTAGCTCATGTTAGCCATCGTTAGCCTGCCACTAAAAACAGTCTTACCCACTCCACAAAACACCACAAGCAAAACAGTTATAATGTCAGACCGTTGATGTGAATGTCTGTGTCAATAGAATAATTTTTAGAATTTATGTCTGAGCAGCAGCAGCGAGTTGTACTTCCTGCTTGGCAGCGGCGGACTGATATATGAGAAAATAGTCCCTCTACATGTGACGATTCATGAGATGCAAGTTAGGTTAGTTTTATTTTATTATTCTATCAACACAGACATTTACATCAGTAAATGGTGTAATAATAGATTTTCTTCGGGTGTTTTGTTGAGTGGGTAAGACTGTTTTTAGTGGCAGGATAACTATGACCATTGACATGCACTAATCTAGCACCAGCTCTATGTCCAAAATTCAGAACTGCTCCTTTAACGAAAGTACAGGCAAAATGTTTTTCATGTTTAGGTTTGCTCACATAAAATCAGCTATTTATAAGACAAATAGACATTGATATTGCCACTATGTTTTAAAATGCATTTTATTGGAGGAGACCCATGAGGAACTGCCAGGCTTTATTTCTGATTAAGTACTGTGGACATTATAAATCTGAAGAGGGCAGCTTTGTATGCAGTTTTAACTATAAGGTCGATCTATCAAGCTATTTTTTTAGACTTACTTTACAACGAACAATATACAGTAGTAAACAATAATAATATCTTGCTCAAGGACACAACAAAAATGGCTTGAACCACTTAAGCTAACCCACCACAGTAGAGACATCGTGGATATTTTGCTTGACCCACTCAAAGCCTCCCATTATCCAACATACAGATTGAAGAATTGGGGACTAAACAATCTATAAATCCATACCTCGAGATATCATGAATGAAGAGGAGTTGATATTATATTCCACGGTATGGAATTAGGTGTTTTATTGCTTAAAAAACATGCATTTTTACTGTAAACTGGCTCACATCTTCACAGATCTGACCTGGAACTCATCCTGATGGCCTCACCAGTTTTCCTATACGGACATAGATATTTTTAATTCCATATACTGTGGAATGTTTCAGACAAAATCAATAACATCTTCATGGTGACAAGAAGATGGCAGACCCTTCACCAGAAAAATGACACGTACCACCTTAAAATTCAAACATTTAGTTTACTAAATAAAGAGCTCAAATTTGGAGAATCACCTCTCTTTTTCCAAATAACATTGTCAGCACAGCACATCTATCTAAAGAATGCCACAAATAGTTTAGTTCATTCAGGGACCTTCATAGATGTTCCCAACAGCTGATAAAACTAATTTGGATTTTACACGTTAGATGGAAGCGAAAAATAGGACTTTCTAGACACAGAGGAATAACCGAAATTGCAGGTTTCTCATTGCAGTCCCGTAATCATCCTCTGACACTGCCAAACGTGATAAAGAAACAGGCCAGAAGTCTACGAGCGAGGGGAGGAAGTCCAGGATTGACTAACAGAAAAGGAACGCTTGGATTTATGGTGGAGATTTGCCTGGAAGTGAGTGATGAGAGCATAGACCAAAGCAGGCAGGATTACGCAGGTCACAGGGAGATGAGTTATACGCTCTACTGTCAGTCGATCAGCGTCTGGACCATTGGAGCTTAGAAAGAGTGAAATATAAAGGAAATGACCAAAAAAGATTCTTTGAAAGGAGAGTCGTGGGTGTTGTAATGTAGTTTTCTCATCAAAAACATACCTCCACTGTGTTTTTAAACGCCATACACCTTCAGCAGAATCATTTGGATGATTTCAGTCCTGGAATCTCTACTAAACAAAAGGTAAAAGGTAGCTGTTAAATTGAAAACTACCACTTCATGACATCACAAAGAGCATTTGGGCTTTGGAGATGCAAACAGATTAATAATGTGGGTGGGTGGAGACTGTGGAAACTGTAAACAAGTAGGGTGTTAGTTTCAGAGTAGTTGCAGTGTAGTTAGCTCCACCTAGTGTCCACCAGCATTTAAACCAGAACTGAAGAAGCAGCTTGGACGAGCTGTGAAATGTTTTGGACCTAAATAAATGTTAGTCCAGCTGACAAAGGCTACGTTCAGACTGCAGCCTGAAGTGACCCAAATGTGATTTTTTCATCTCTGTGCAACCTGTATTTGATCTTTTAATGACAGTCTGAATGACACAGATCAGATTTTTTGAAATGCGATCCAGGCCACTTGGATATGTGCTCCTAAAACTGATACATATCCGATTTTTTGACATGTGACTTCAGTCTGAACAGCCAAGGCGCATTCATCACAACTACACATTATCAACAAGCGGCAAATGTACACAAACGTTCTTCTCGTCATACGAAAATTGTTAATGAACTCCATGCCACTGAAGAAAAGCACATCGCTATCCCACCACTCTTGGCTGCGTCTCACACGTTCCTTTCAACGGACTCCCCCACAAAACGCCACGGCCAAAAACCTCGTCCTTCTCCTTCTCAATCTCCTCCTTACAACAAGTAAGTTGTTCATGTTCTGGCTCCAGTACGAGAGGAACTTTAAAACGGCAGGTGCTCCATGTTTGGACAACTTCCGTAAACACAGAGCACGCTCGCTGCGCTTGACGTCATCGTGTCCTCCAGTGCACATGCGGGACACTTTCGGGTAATTTAATGTTCACACTGGAGATCACATACAAGT
Organism: Boleophthalmus pectinirostris; assembly: GCF_026225935.1. NCBI lineage: Eukaryota > Metazoa > Chordata > Actinopteri > Gobiiformes > Gobiidae > Boleophthalmus > Boleophthalmus pectinirostris. The sequence continues at coordinate 10,082,486 of NW_026571353.1, read as the reverse complement.
CGCATTTAATTGGAAATGTGAACGATCTCGCAAAAACATTGGATTTGACAAAAAAAATCCAAATTGAACATTAAGCCCTGCAGTCTGAACGTAGCCTTGGATATGTGATCCTACACCTACACGTCAGGCTCAGAGTCTAGTCAATGGAGGGAAAGCGAGGTTAATGAGTTTCATATAAACTTATAATGTCTTATCTTAGCGTTTTTTGAAATGATTGCTAAAGAAATGGCTGAGTGTGGCTACAGGTGCTCCAATAAATAAAATAAAAAAAGTCTGCAAGCCAAATACAAGGAGGCTAAAGACTCAAACAAACGAAACAGCCAGAGACATGTAACCTGTCTATTTTACGAAGAACTGGACTGTATTTTGGGAGACAAACCCAGCGTTTAGGCGACTTCTGTAAACACTGAGCACGCTCGCTGAGTGTTACGTCGTCATGTCCTCCAATGCACATGCGGGACACTTTTGGGGTGTTTAAAGTTCACACTGGACATCAAATACAAGTCACATGTAATTGGAAATGTGAACGACCTCGCAAAAAAATCGGATATCACAAAAAAATCTGAATTGAGCATTAAGCCCTGCAGTCTGAACGCAGCCAAATGGATTCTACCTGGGCGACTGAGGGATTTTACACACAATAAGTGATTACTCAAACATGTGTGAACGAAACAAAAAACACAATTCCAGTGATGAGTTTTTGATGAGGTAACAGCTTTATAACATGGCAAGCTCACAAGAGTCAATTTTTTGCATAATATAGAACCTTTAATGAGAGATGGCTTCATTTACACGTCTGGACCCCTGCGAAGTTCGATTACTTCTCCAGCATGTACGGTATTTCATATTTTAACCATACCCCTCTTTGTCTATCCTTTTGTTCCGGTGCGGTTTCGGCAGACTGCTCAGACAGTGTGACACCTCCTGGACAATTCAATTTGAGCTCCGCGGGGCAGGTGAGGCAGGGGTGACGGAGCAGTGACAGCCCAGAACAGCGATGCCGAGCTGGGGGTATGTACGCTTCAGGCGGGAGGTACAAAGGAGCTAACACCGGGGCTACAGTTCATCTGAGGGGGCACTTCGGGCCAATAGTCAGTTCGACAAGAATGTGAATACGTGTGACTCCGGTAGCACAGTCTAGCACCCCTCCATAGTGGCTGCGCTCACCGGGCTGTGATGTCTCCTCTGCACCCTGTTAAAGCGGCTCTCAGCACATGGAGCGGGGCCCGGAGCTCTGCAGACAGACGGATCCCAGGGGCCCTAACCACCGGAGCTCACAAGCAAACCACAGCAGACCTCACAGAATACAAAGTTGCACTGCGGGATTCAGCGGACGCCTCCACGTGTCACAAAGTTAGAAATGCACTTTTAAAAGAAAGGGAGTAAACTTTAGGGCGGTGCTGTCACGAGGAGACGCTGGGTTTGCGATGTTGTGTAGGGAAAAGGAATTGTTTGGTCTAGTGCACGATACCACAAAAGTAACCAGAGACATTTTGATAGGGTATTTAAAATGTAAAAAGAAAAAGGCGTCACATGTTGTAATAAATGTTCATTGGAAATATATTGTCAAACCAAACTAATGATAATACAATGGTGCCACAGATGCCAATGAAAAGTTACAGCCTTGATGAACAAATCTAAATTTCTCCTAAATAAGAAAGCCCCGTATACACTCTACTGTACTCTTATCTTACCCCATGTAAGTTACTGTGTAGAGGTCTGGGGAAATTCTTATAAAAGTAACACAGACTTCTTGTTTAAATTTCACAAAAAGCAGTATGAATAGCTCACTTAATCTGAGTGTTGTTTATTTTTCAATATAAAACCAAAAATAAGAAAATGAAAAAAACTGCTGTTTCCTTCATTATTTGTCTCCAAAACCAAAATGGAAAAACTGATAAAGATTTTTCAGTTTTTGATTTTGTGTTTAAATGAATGATGGAAAAAATGGATAAAGGACATTTCCCGTTCATGACTTAAACTGCGATGCCGGACTTTGCACCGCATACGGACTGAACCAGGACTGAATCAGGTCCGGGACCAGACGGGGACTGAGACCAAGACTGAGACCAGGACCAGACCAGAACTGAGACCAGGACTGAGGCCGGGATCGCATCAGATTGTGATTGAGACCGGGACCAAGACCAAGACTGGGACTGAAACTGGGATTGAGACTGGGACCAGACCAGGACTGTAAACGGTTTAGTCCCGTTTTAGTCCTGGTTCAGTCCGTATGCGACGCAAAAGTTCAGCATCGCAGTTTCAGTCACGAAAAAGGGAAACAGCTGTTATCCATTTTTTCCATTATTCATTCAAACACAAAATCGAAAACTGAAAAAAATGAATCGTTATCCATTTTTTTCATTTTGGTTTTGCAGACAAATTTTCTTATTTTTGGTTTTATATTGAAAAACAAATGAATGAATGATACACCGATTTCACTTAGTCGGATATAGAGAATGCACTTTTTTGCCAATCATAGATACTGACCTGGTAAAATTTAAAACATGCCAAATCTTAGTTAAAGCGAAATTCAACCCGCTCCCAGATAACATTCAAAAACTGTTCTGCACAAATGACTTCATATACAACCTGAGAGGGCAAATGAATTTTAAAATACAATTCTCTCAAACCAGTCTCAAAAGCATGTGTGTTAGCAGACGTGGAGTAGACTTATGGAATATTAAATTACAATATAAAAAACAATATAAAAAGCAAATCTTACAGAAATACCAAGAAGACTAGATCCATTGTTGTCACAAGTAAACCACGACTATTAACTAAACTTTGTATTTTGTACGATCATAAACGATAAACATTTGTGCCTTCGTTAACATTATTATTAATTTGTACAACCATAAATAAAAAAAAAAAATCTTTGCATTCTTCATTCTCGTTTACTTATTTTGACACAATCACAAACTATAAACCGTACGACCATAATACAGTACAATACAAAAAAGAGTAAGTAACTGGGTTAAAATTATATTTAGTATGCACAGTATGTCATTTATTTTGCTATGTATAAATAGTTGTAAAGTTTCATCATCAATGTACAGCAACCACTGAATTGTTGCATTTTTGAAACTCATGAACAGGGCTGGGTTAATATAAGTTTTTTTTCTTCTTCCCACTCCTTTTCGAGAAGTGTGCTTTTCTGTTGTTAATAATGTATATGTATTATGTACAGTGTATGATTATTATTTCTCTCTTGGCACAAACTCGTGCCATTTTGCCCTCCAACCATCACCCCCAGCAGTAGTTCAAGGGAGACAGTAGGATCTGAAGGTTGGTGGTGGAACTGTAAAATATCATTGGTTGAACGGTCAGATCGATTCCAGTTCCCAGAGGTGAATGTTGTCGGTGTGATCTTAAACAAAACACTTAACCCACCTCGCCCCAACATGTGTTTGTATAAAGGTTGAAAAGAGCTATATGAAAATGTGACCTTTACCATGACCAGTTGCAATAGGCTCCATTCACGCTTACGTCACAAAACAGGAAGACGTTTGGAAACTTGCGATGACAACTTCCGGTGTAGTTCCTGACACTGAGTTCGTCAACTGCATACGCATGTGCTGTTTGGAAACATCTTGAATTTGGCGCCTCATCTCTTCTAATCACATGTACCCAGTGCGCTCGGGGTGTGTGTCAGTAGGGAAATTATGAAAACTGAGGTATTGCCTGAGTAAATGTTGATTAGCCGAATATAACGGAACGCTACAATGACGTGTAGATGAAGAAAACTGGGCCATTTTCTGATTTTTCCTAGATTTTGTCAGACGTACCACTGCGAACAGAGCCCGCCGGAAGCTGTTGTCGCATATTTCCAATGTAAATCTGGTTTATAGTCCAGTGTCAGATTCTGTGCACCTGAGAATTGGCTCATTGACGCAAACCTGAACCACACAAGCTTCTGCGGTCCAGGTGCATCGTGGGAACCACATATTTTGCATTTAATTATTCACCAGGACAGTAAATAATCACATTAGACTCCAGCGCAGATAAGCCTGTACCAAACGTTTGCTGTTCCAGGCTGTTTTTAATCCGTTCTCCATAAAGTCTTTGTGGATCAACCAATCAGAAGCCTTGTGGTTTGTGGAAACCCCAACACGTAATAACTTTTTGTCCAAGCTGCACGTACACAACACGTACTGTATACATCACAGCAGGAGCCACAAGCTTTCTGATTGGCTGTCATTGGCTGGTGTCGCGTATATGACACTGGACTATAAACCAGCCTTCACTCACCACACAATGTGGGTTAAGTGTCTTGCTTAAGGAAAGGATGCAATAGAACACTGTTTCCCAAAGACTGGGTTAAGAGATTTTTTTGGGGGTTGCCTTGTCACGATCTGCATGTAGGTCTGCAATATACACATACATACATCTTCTCCATGCAGCCCCTGCTCCTCACTTTTTCGACAGCACCGCCTTGCCTAACCAATTTTCTGTGGGAAACTGATTACTGTTTTTCTTTGTTTAAAACTTGAGTATCGTATTTTTCTGATTATACGGAGCACTTAAAAATCCTTAAAATCCTCAAAAATCGACAGTGCACCTTATAAGCCAGTGCACCTTATGTATTAATTCTGGTTGTACTTATCAACCTCAAACCAGTTTTCACATATATTCCACTGAGTCGTGTCCTCTGCGCACAAAGAGTGAGCTGCTTTTTTGTTTTTTTTGTTTTTTTTTAATCACTTATAGTTTATGCAAATTTGCCATGTGGTTTTAAGTTTCGTTTCTGTAAAACATAAACAAATGTGCGCAAAGCTGCATTAAACACATTATTACTCAATGTCTATCTGAGTCGTACTTGTAGGAAATAAAAAAAGTCTCAAGTAACGTCTGTTTGTTTCACTTAATGCGCCTTATAATCCAGTGCGCCTTATAGTCCGGTAATACTAATTGTTCAGAGAGACACGATCACTCAGTCAAGAATAAAATATCTGTATTAATGCTCAATAATAGTCACAAATTTATTTCTTGAGTTACGAATAATGTCTATTGACTTGGGTCGCAAAGGTTTATGGCTTTTAAAATGTGGGTCCCCAGAAAACAAAAGTTTGGGAAACACTGCACTAGAACCAGAGCCTGCCCACTGCGGAACCTGATAATCCTGGTCTGATTGTTGTTTTCACAGCTAAACAACATAGCCAGTTCTTGAGATTATGCTATAGCCGCCCAACCTACCAAATAACGAGAAGGTACCAAGGTCAGTTTCCAATCTGGTGTGTTTCCTTCCTGCGTTTGAATCATTTACGTCCTATGACTATGTTAGTAAGGAGTATATGGAGTATTCGAGATGTATATTAGTGCTTAGTGTCACAAACTCTCATGTGACAATAATTTTGAAAAGTTTTCCTTTCTGAAATAGGCCTGTGTTTCAAATGTGGTGTTTTTACAATGCAGTTAAAGCCTTTACAGTACTGGTGTGTGGTTTCCTGTCTGCTAACTTGTGCAGGAGTTGGAGTAACCTTAGCAGCTGGCAGTCATTTTCAGGAATTCTTGAGTGAAGACATATCCGTACAGTGGTGCAGGCTCCTTTTCGGACGGCATGGAAATAGAAAGGCACATGCTAAGCTGTTATCCACAAATCTGCAAAGCTTTTAATAAGAAGGCGGCCAATGCATACTGACAGAGCAATAAAATGCAGCTTTTATCGAGGCTTTATGAGTGTATACAGCTAAACCACAATCTGACAGAGCAGGGGGAGAGAGAGCCAAAACCTACACAAGAGGAAACTACTGCGCGTCTAAAATCAAAGTGATATACAGTGTAGAAGGAAATAGAAGCGGGACTTAATGGTAGCAATTATAGTGAAATAGGATTAAGAAATATAATAGGTTTAAAATACACTTACCTTCTGTAAATTGTTCTCAGATGGAAACTAAATTATAGCACAAAGGTTTCGCAAGTCTTTAAAATTTGACACATTTAAACACTAAACTTAAAATTCTGATGATTGATAAGAATTTAAAGATGCACTCTGTAACGTTTCTGAAGGGGGGGTTTGCTTTGCTTGTCTCCATGGAGATGTTGTTGCTCTACCTAGAATGTTCCACGACACTGGGCCTCATTCATGAAACGTTCCTACAAACTAATTAGTACTTAAGGCCTTCTTACGAACATTTTTGGCATTCTCGAAACTTTATCTTAACTGAAAATCGTACGAACGGTCAGGATCGCTCGTAACAACACAAATTCTACAGTTTTAGAATATTATTACCGTATTTTATGAGCTATTAGGCGCTCTGGATTATAAGATTATACTGTCATTAAATGGTCTATTTTCGAACTTTTTTCAGAAAATAAAATGCACTGGAGTTTAAACAAAACACAACAGTTCGATGGCTCAGTCGGACTTTGTTTGGCGCGTTCACGGTGACTCTGGGCTTTGTTCAGTCGTGGCGTGCAGGGAGGGTGCTGTCTGGGAACGCTGCATTGTCGGCGTGTTCGCAGTGACTCAGTTGTTCAGTTGTGGCTAGAAGTGGCACATTGCACATTTTTCGGTTCGTTCCCCCGTTCCGTTCCTCGTCCGCGTGGAGTGATGAGTGTGGCTGCGGGTGTTTTATTGCTGCTTGGTCGCTGTCTGCTCTATGTGTGTTTGCGTGCACTGCGGGTGGCGCGGCTTTGTAGTTTACTGAAGTTGCGCTGGGACACCCAAGTGGATTCGCGTATAGGTGCTCTGGATTGCGGGGCGCGCGGTCGTTTTTGATAAGGTTGGAGGCTTAAGAGCGCGCCTAATAGTCCAAAAAATACAGTACTCTGATAATGCAACTAAAAATTCTAATTCCTCCATGATTGTAAGTTATATATATATTTTTTTATTATTTCCTATAAACCTATTACTATATGACCCAAGAACATTTATGACGCGTTTTAAAGAGCATGTGGTTTATTGCAGTGTTTCCCAAAGTTTTTTTCTGGAGACCCATATTTCAAAAGTTACAAACCTTTGGGACCCAAGTCAATAGACATTATTCGTAAATCACAAAATAAACGTGGATTTGACCATTATTGAACATTAATGAGGATATTTTATTGTTGACTGAGTGATCGTGTCTCTCTGAACAATTAATATTACTCAAGTTTTAAACAATGAAAAACATTGAAGCAGCAATAAAAGGATCCATAAGTCGCCTATTTGGACATTAAATGTAGCCCGTTTCTTTTTCTTTTCAACATTCAACTGAACCAGAAATATTGCAACAAAATAATCAATAAAATAATTACCAACAGATTAGAAATTATACAAAACATGTCAACATTTCTAATGAGATAGGTGGACCTGTCTGCATTTTTGTAGCATGTTCCAGTCCGGGTGCAGGAGGAGAGCGCAATACACATATCAGTCTGTGCTTTGTCTTCATTTTTGTGAGCACAGAAAATCCCAATTCACACATATATGTAGTTGTGAAAGAAATAAGCATTGACTCTACTGAGCACAGGATATTCACTCGTCTCTCGTGTGTCAGAACTGTGTATTTCAGACCTACCTACAGGTTGAACCAAAAAGAATCTCTTTCGACTGACCTGAGGGTCGCGACTCAGTCTTTGAGAAACAGTGGTCTATTGGGTCTAACAGACTTTCTCCAGGCTGCAGTGAGCCTCAGTCTGCCCCAGCCCCAGTGCTCTCCATATGGGCCTCTGTCACAGCCCTGCGCCTGGTCACAGCGCTGGACTCAACACCCCCCGTCACCCCCCCATGACCAGAGCACACGCTTATACACCCCTACCCCCGCCCCCTTTCCTTGCTATTAAATTACAGGGGGTAAATTTAAAAGCGGACACTTATTTCAATAAGTTTGTAGCTTAAATATTCCCTCCCTGAGTGTGTTCATGTGAGTTTGGACATTTGCCATCTCACTTCTCGTTCACTCCCCCCCTCGCGCTTTCACGTGTCGTAATGCCAAACCCATATTTACCATATTTGGAAGTCTAAAGGGCGTCTCTAACCAAATGCATATTCATTTTCGATGTAAATTAATTGTAAATGAGCGTGGAGGTGTTTGTAGCCTGGTACTGTCACTTAGAAAGGAATTTGGCTGCTTAAAGGGACAGTCCAGAATTTTGGACATAGGACCTTATTTACTGAGTGAGCCAGAGTGTTGAAGACGTGTGGAGACACTTTTTGAAACATTCCATCCAGTCCTTGTATTTGCAGAGGTCGCTGGTGCTAGGCTAGTGCATGTCAATGGCCATAGTTAGCCTGCCACTAAAAACAGTCTTACCCACTCCACAAAACACCCGAAGTAAATCTATTATTACACCAGACTGTCAATGTAAATGTCTGTGTTGATAGAATAATGTTTGAAATGAAACTAACCTCGCATCATGTTTCGTCGCTTGTTGAGGCACTATTTTCTCTTATATCAGTCCGCCGCTGCCAAGATTTCTATCAGGAAGTACAACTCTCTGCTGCTGCTCAGACATAAATCCTTCAAATGCAAGGTTGGTTTTACTAAAATTATTCTATTGACACAGACATTCACATCGACATTTTGGTGTAATAACAGATTTTCTTCGGGTGCTTTGTGGAGTGGGTTTTTAGTTGCAGGATAACTATGGCCATTGACATTGACAGCAACCTCTGTAAATACAAGGACTGGATGGAATTTTTTTTATTTTTTATTTTTTTTGAGTGTCTCCACACGTCTCCAACACTCTGGCTCACCTGGAAATGAGGCCCTATGTCCAAAATTCCAGGCTGTCCCTTTAAGAACGTCTTTTTTTTTTTTTTTTTTTAAATCTACTTTCTACATTTATATTGAGTTTATGTGTGGGGAAAAAAATAGGGCATGTATATTGTGATTTATGTGGACAAAAAAGCACTGAATAAATTGAAAAAAAAGTTGAAGTGAACATTTTTTAAAAAAAGAGTCATGAATGAGACCCACTGTTTTTTTTTTTTTGTTTGTTTGTTTGTTTTTCTTGCTTGAAAAACCTGCATTCTTATTATAACTACCCTCGCCTCTCCACAGATCTCACCTCTAACTTGGCTTGGTGGTGTTATGTATCTGCTTGTGTGCAAGGAGATTCACAGGTTTAATGGTATACTGTGGAACATTCCAGACAAAACGTAGTCCACCTTTAAACTCCTAATCATATAACAAGGAGACCAAGATAGCAGAGTGGTTAGCATACTACATTCTATCTAATATGTATGTTTTTTGTTGTTATTTTTCAACTTCACATTTACATTTGTCGTTATTTTAAGAACGAACAGTTGTCAGTCCATATGTTTTCCCCAAATTATGAATAGTTACGATCCAATAAGCATGAATATTTCCTGGTTACTTTACTCAGCTGAAGAAATATTTCAGATTTATTTGCTATTCCCTGCTTTTACTACAACTACAATATAACGCTGCAAACTATGCCACCTAGACTGTGGATTAATTGAACCTGACTTTGAACATTAAACCCGGAGTGCACATCAAACTAGCCCGGCTTGTTTGGGTGGATCCCATGGGTGCCATCCTCCGTGCACAGACCTGCTCGGTGGTGCTATACCCTCACTCGCGCTGCAGTTTACTCAGGGCTCGGCTGGGGTACGGCAGATGTCAGCACCACTGCTCCTCTCAGTTTTCAAAGGCCTGTTTACTGGCAGATCTTAATAGGAAGTGATCTGAAAGTGCTGCTTTAAACATGTCGGAGGCTAATGGTTTAATTTGCTCCGGGTATTGCTACGTCTAATGAGATTTAGCGTGCGCTCCCCGACTGCAGCGCTTCAGCTTTGGAGAGCTAGCGTTCCTCTGTTCATTCATAATTGTGCATGTCGTTTAATTTGTCATATCCGACTAGGTTGCTTTTCGTCTGTTTCTGAGTCAGACTTGCGTTTTATTAATGGAATCTACAGAAGATGAAGGTGAAGTTTTCTGGGTTGTAAATTCATTTGGAGCATTGAGGATCTCCGTGGTCAGATAGTAGGGGTCAGTTTCAGCCAGCTAACTCCCATTTTAATCTAATGGCACAACAACTTGTCTTGCATACTACAGACTGTATGAAGAAGTGGACTAAGGATGTGCGACGTCACCCACAGCGTTCAGCTCCAGTCAAAAGAAGCTCATGATTCTAGCAGTTATAGGGGGCCAATTTGGAGCCAGGTCCATATTAGGAAAAGGAATTTATTTCAGCTGAAAATAGCAAAATAAAAATACCAGAACACCAAATATAGAGCAGGATAATACGAACATTTTAAGCCCTAAATGACGAGGCTCACTGCAGCAGTTACAGAGAGAAGGGCGACAATATGCCAACGTAAAATCAATTGGAACCAGAGTCGAAGTGCCTTCATGAATACTTCTTATTTGGAAAGTGGTGGCTAGTGGGTTAAGTATGTCCATTTATATGTACAGTCTATGTTTCATACTCAAAGTATCATGCATTATACATTGATGGTAGACTTTTGGGAGAGTGCCTGCCAACCTCCACTATCATACTACAGCAATATCCCATCCAACTCCAATCCAACTTTATTTGTATACCGCATTTTACCAACACAAAGTCTCCAAAGTGCTGCACAGAGTAGGCACAATATAAATTAAAACATTAAATAAAGTAAAGCATCAAATAAATAAATAAGCAAGTCAATAAAACACATAAAATATACGAAACTTAGCAAATAGAAAAATGACAGATCAAATCAATAAAAGACAGTCAGAGGACCACACAATTCTCATGCCGTGTTAAAAGCCAGTGAGTAAGGTTACGTTTACACGGAAACGAATCACTGTATCACCATATCAGAAGTGATTTGCGTCCAGACACGTTGTTTCTGTGTCTGCAATCAAAGCCTTCCCTATCCACACAGTAACGAGAAAGGGCCTGAAACGCTCGTCGCATGAACAGGCTGTTGTCACGCTGTCACGACGTCATGTGGGTGGTAAAAACAAGGAAGCGGAGCACTGTGTCTAAAGCTGCAGCAGGTGATTTCGAGCTGAGGAAGATGGCAAGCGTGAACACAGTCTTTTCTACCAGCAAGTAGTTCTAGTTACGCTGTTTCCCGTTTGTCTATGGTTTGTTTAATCTGTTTTCCACAAAAGCGTCACATGACCGATGTCACGAACCAAGCGAATCAGGAAGGTGCAAGTCACAGTGACGTGGTCCAACAAGGACGGCAACTAAAGCTCCTACAGCAGTGTTTCAACGAACAGAAATGTACTCAGATGAATTTGTGGGAGCTGGCGGCACCTGGAGCCATTTTCCATCGGATTAGTGTGGACAAACACTGCATCCACAATGAAAAGGACTTGGGTATGTACTAGTGTGGATGGGGCCTAGAGTGTGTTTTTAAATGAGACTTAAAAGAATCGACTGTTGGGTTCTTTTTAAGGACAATACAGTAAAGTGGATTTACCTTGTCAACATGTTTCGGCCATCTTCAGAACTGTCACTGGTGTTGGTGGTGACGTATTGTATATCAGCTGTTGTTACTTCCTGTAGGTGTGGTGAGCCTGATTGGAAGTTAAAGTACATAAGAAGATAAAATGAACATCTTTGGTTCAGTGCAGACTACTTGAAGATTAATCCTTTCTATTTTGACCGTAATAATTTGCACTCTTGTCGAGACATTTAAAAAGGAAAAATGAGCATTTCTACATCTCTTATATACATACTCATATACCATGAGTATTTAAGTACAATTTAGTTTAGAAGTCATAAATAAATAGAAATAAACTGACTAAACTAAATAGCAAAAACCTAATCTATATTTGGTACTTTTTTGGTTTAAAGACTTCAAATGACTTGAAGCTCAAAGCAGAAGACTTGAACTTGACTTGGATTTACGGGCCAGTGACTCGAGACTCGACCTGAACTTGCCTGTCTTTGACTTGGGACTTGACTCGGATTTGAGGTCAAAGACTTGAGACTTACTTGAAACTTGCAAAACAACGACTTGGTCCCACCTCTAGTAAACAGACTAATAATAAAGGATGACTCAAACATGAAGGAATGAAACGAAACACAACTGCACGTATGTTTTTGAGGAAGTAATAGCATTCTAACATGACTTAAAGCTCACAAGAGTCAATTTTGCATAATCTAGGACCTTTTAAAAACAGGAAGACATCAAAAAGCATCAAGTGAACTAATCCTTGACTGCAGACAAAGCACTTATGTAACCACACATTTATTTACCCTGAAAACCTTGCACCTTGCAGTTAGTTAAGCAAACCCAATTAAACGAGCAATTAGGCCCAAACAAATCCTCTAAATTGCTCCATTAATTGATCGTCTCCTCTCCTCGTGCAAGTGAGCCGGGCTGCTGCGCCAGGTCTGCAGTGTTGTGATGGATGGGGTCCCCGTGGCCTCCCCTGTGCTCACTTCCAGAGGTGGGGTCATCGCAGGGATCAAAGGCTAGGACTGGCTCAGAGCTGCAGCCCTCCCTCTGCTCCGGGACCCCCCCCCCCCCACGCACACACACACACACACCTCCTTCCATCCTCTGCCCTCCCCCCCGTCCTCCTTCTCTTCTCCACCTCCCCTGGGCGCCTGGATGAAGACAGATAGGAAGTGCATGGAAAGTGGTGTTTGACAGCTTCTTCTGCTCGCTCTCCAGCAGACGGTTTTGTCCACAGGCGAGATCATACTTCTGGACAAGTTTTATTTTAGGGTTGTTTTTTTTTTTTCTTCTTTTTTTTCACTTTCGGAGGTTGTGTTGTCCAGGAAAGAAATTTGAGGTGAAAATATTGCAGCGATATTGTAGTAGTCTATAAAATAATTAATAATCTAAGTGAAGTTATTGTTTGGACTAGTGTTATTGTGATACTAAAATTCAAAAAACGTATACACTTTTAATGCAGTTTTCAATATAAAAATAGTTCTTCTTGGAATCCTAGACCATATGAAGCACTCAGCACTTGAGTTTTATGCATTATTAATTTGGAAACACTCTCGCAAATATCATTTGGGAAGAGGCGTAACTCTAAGTGGAGTTTTAGCCAGTTATAGGATCAATTGACATGATTTGATATTGAACGTTTTTGGGCTAAATGAATGTGTAGGATCAAGCCTAGTCTTTGTTACACTCGGTACCTTGATAGCAAGTATTAATAAAACGTTTTTGTCGGAAAATCTATGCTTTCAGCTAGAGGTGTAACAATATCAAAATCTCACAATACGATATCATCACGGTATGAACCTCACAGTACGATATTTATTGCGATATCGTGGGAAAACTCACGATATGGTGGGAGGGGGCTTATGATTAGGGAAGTAACAATATCAAAATCTCTTTGTATGATATTTTGTGATATACATCTCAAGGTATGATATTTATTGCGATATTTTGTGGTCACTAAACAGACTCTAAACTTTTTCCTCTTAAAATGCCTTGATAAGACTTAATCCAAAAGACTTAAAGTGCTTAGAACTGTTATTTCTTCATGTACTCTTCAGTAAAATGGAGCAAAGGATCACGGCCTAGGTACAGGGTATCCGCAGGGATGACTATCCCAAATTTAAGACTTTTTTAAGACTTAAATTTGGGGCTTAAATGAAAATTAAGACCAATTTTGCCCACCTATTATGTGGGCAAAAAACACCAGATCGATATCTAATAATGACCATTTCTCACGGCTTTAAATAACAAAAAATACTATTATTATAAAATCTCATTCAGAACTCATTTATAGTAGTATGCATTGCTTGTAAAATGGGCAAAAAATCATTTATAACCTTCTAACAAGACAAACGAGATATTGTTTGTGCATACTCCAAATTAGACATTTTTGTTGTTGTTGTTTTTCCTCCCTCCGTTTAACATTGCACTACAGCCCGGTTGAGTATACAAAAAAAACAAAAAAAAACAATAGGCTAATGAAATTTAAGACCTTTGTGAAAAAAATAAGTCTTGGACAACATAATGTAAGACTTTTTAAGGCCTTAATTTAGGAACATGAAATTTAAGACCTTTTTAAGACTTTTAAGACCCCGTGGCTCCCCTGCATGTTGTTCCCTCTGTCTTTTTTTAGCTACTGCTGCACCAAATTTTAGCAAAGAGACTTGTAATTCAATATATTGTGATGGTCCACGATATTATTGTGAGAACTTGACGATGACGATACGATATCACGATATTTCGGTTATTGTTACATTCCTACTTTCTGCTCTACTCAAGTTGTGTGGACTCAAGCAGATCATAATCGATTCTTATGAGTTAGAAAACTTGAATCTTGAAGGTTTGGATCATTCTAAAACTATTCAGGATATGTACAACTCTTTATGTAATTGTTTTCAGTACTTCCTCAGATTAGTTAATAGTTTACACATATTTGTAGGGGTGGGATGAGGCACAATTTTTACGAGATGAAATGAGACACAAGATCAGGTCCACGACAACGAGAAGAGACGTGATTTTGAAATAATGAATCGTATCAATTCACAATTCTGGTCTTTTTTTAATACATTGTGTTATGAATGTGTTTTTATGTGTTGATGTAGTTATAAAAATGACCAAATTAAGTCATTTTGTTGTAGATTCAATCAAGCAATCAAGCGCCTCAAAGTCTGTCTACACCAATCTCACTGACTTTGCTCTTAACGTTCACCTCCTGTAGCTTAACCCTATTTGATATTGAGATATGATTGGACACAGACTAAACCGACAGAAACGTTCCCATGATTCCTTGCTGCCGAAGCCTGGTTCCCATCTTCTGTCTGTGTTAGCGGTTGGAGATGCTACACGGGGATAAGCTTGTTGGGTAAAACTCCATGAAATGAAGCAATGGGATTACAGGGCCCATGCACAAGACGGCGGTGATCCTGAGAGAGACGGATTGTCCTTATGTTCACGTCTGCTTTGTCTCTTTGTCTCCACTCTGCAGATTATGGTCATAGAGAGGTTCAGACAGCTCTGGGTCAGAACCAAAGTGCTGTAAGTCTCTCATCGGCTCATATATATGGTGTAGGTTCAGATCTTGTGGCCTCGGTGATGACCTTACGGATCTTATGCACTTCTGTCTATGATTATAATTCGTGTATCATTCGTTCTTTCGTTTTTCAATATAAAACCAAAAATAAGAAAACAATAAAACAACAATTTTCTTCATTATTTGTCTCCAAAACCAAAATGAAAAAACAGATAATGATTCGTTGTTTTCAGTTTTCGATTTTGTGTTTAAATGAAAAATAGAAAAAAAAAGATAACGGCCGTTTCCCGTTTACGTGACTTCCGTGACTGTGATGTCGGACTGAACCAGGACTGATCCAGGTCCGGGACCAGAGCGGGACCAGACTGAGACCAGACCGGGACTGAGATCAGAACTGAGACTGGGACCAGACCGGGACCAGAGAGGACTCCGAGCTTTGACTCCGAGCCTCAGCTTCGAGCTCCTACCGTGCTGTGAACTCTGAGCCTCTGGTCTGGTCCCGGTCTGGTACCGGTCTCAGTCCCACTCTGGTCCCACTCTGCTTTCAGTCCCGATCTGGTCCCGGTCTGGTCCCGCTCGGTCCCGCTCTGATCTCAGTCTCGGTCTGGTCCTGGTCTGGTCCCGGCCTGGTCTCGGTCTCAGTCGCGCTCTGGTCCCGGTCTGGTCTCGGTCTGGTCCCGGTCTGGTCTCAGTCTCGGTCTGGTCCCGGTCTGGTCCCGGCCTGGTCTCGGTCTCAGTCTCACTCTGGTCCCGGTCTGGTCTCGGTCTGGTCTGGTCCCGGTCTGGTCTCGGTCTGGTCTGGTCCCGGTCTGGTCTCGGTCTCAGTCCCGGTCTGGTCCCAGTCTCAGTCCCACTCTGGTCCCAGTCTGGTCCCGGTCTCAGTCCCACTCTGGTCCCGGTCTGGTCCCGGTCTCAGTCCCACTCTGGTCCCGGTCTGGTCTCGGTCTCAGTCCCGTTCTGGTTCCAGTCTGGTCCCGGACCCGGATCAGTCCTCTTTTAGTCCGACATCGCAGTCACGGAAGTCACGTAAATGGGAAACGGCCGTTATCTTTTTTTTCTATTTTTCATTTAAACACAAAATCGAAAACTGAAAAAAACGAATCATTATCTGTTTTTTCATTTTGGTTTTGGAGACAAATAATGAAGAAAACTGTTGTTTTATCATTTTCTTATTTTTGGCTTTATATTGAAAAACAAATGAATGAACGATACATGCACTGATTATGATCAGTGACATTTACTTTTTTGGTGAGCTTGTGAGCTTTAAGCCATGTTAGAATGTTGTTACCCCCTCAAAAACAGACCTAAAGTTGTGCTTTGTTTCATTCACATGTTTGAGTAACCCTGCATTATCAGTCTGTCTACATCCCCAAAACTCTAAATGCTTTGTTCCACCTTGTGATGTCATGAAGCGGTAGGTTTCAAGTTAACAACTACTTTTTACCTTTTGTTCAGCAGAGTGTTTTTTCCGTTTGAGAGAAGAATTCTAAATATGCAGGGTGTGTTTTTGTGTTAAATGTGTGAATGAAATAAAGCAAACCTCCAGGTCTGTTTGTGATGATGAAACAACTTTATAACAGATCAGAAATTGGCATAAAATGGATCCTTTAACAGTCCTGGAAAAGCAATAACAATTCCATGGAGACACCCAGCTCTCAAACCCTCCTCCAGAAAAGTGGCATTGGGGATTGTTTCAGAATAGATTTACTGTAGAGTTTTGCTTTCATGCAAAAATGACTGAAAAGCTCATAGGATTGCTGTAGGTAGAGGTAAAGGGATTCATCTCATTCTTCATTTTCATTCAGCCTAATGTTAAACCAATGAATGTTTTAAGATAATAAAGATACTAAATATAGATGTAATTGATGTGTTTATGTACCAGGGTAGCCCAGCAGTTAATCATCTTTTAATTAATTGCAGTTAGACGGAGATAGGGGGTAGGTGAAAAGAGACATTTCCTGAGAAGTGAAGCCTCGAGTGCAGGATGATACAGGATGGATGGATAAATCAATCAAAATACAATTCAGATTAAGCTAATAACAACAAAACACCATTACAACATGACTAAACGCTCATAAAAGTCAGTCCCTTTAAAGTAAACTAACTTATACTTGTCTTGTATCCAGCTATACCTTAACACTTTTTAGTTTTTAGGAGTAACTATAGACCATCATTTAAACTGGAAATCACACATAAATAAAATCAGAAATAAATTATCCAAAGTGATCGCAATTATATACAAATATAGATATATCCTAGATAAAAACAGTCTTTTTATTATATACAACTCGCTGGTAATGCCCTACATAACCTACGGTATTGAGATTTGGGGCAACACATATAAGACTAATACAAAGCCAGTCTTTACCCTGCAAAAAAAGGCAATGAGAGCAATCACATTATCAACTTATAATGAATGCATTATTTATAAACCTTCAAACTCTGAAATTTTATGATTTAGTCGACCTTTATACTCTGAAAATCATGTTCAAACTAAACAACAATCTCCTGTCAAAATTTTTACAGAACATGTTCAAAATTCAAAAGAGCCGATATGAGCTCAGAGGCACAGCCATGTTTATCAAAAAGAAAATCAGAACAAACATTATGAAATTGTGTGTATCTGTTAAAGGGGTGGAGCTCTGGAACAACTGTACAGAAAACCTAAAATTG
Organism: Boleophthalmus pectinirostris; assembly: GCF_026225935.1. Taxonomy (NCBI): domain Eukaryota; kingdom Metazoa; phylum Chordata; class Actinopteri; order Gobiiformes; family Gobiidae; genus Boleophthalmus; species Boleophthalmus pectinirostris. The sequence goes on along the minus strand of NW_026571353.1, from coordinate 10,064,934 downwards.
TGCACCAGTCTCTTTCACTTTATAAAAAAGTTGAAATGTTTAACTCTGGACAGATACATGAAATATGAGACTTAGTTTGTGCTGTAGTACTTTGTTGTACTGTTTCTGATTTGTTTGTTTCCTCTTGCTGTATTTATGAAGATGAACTGGTGTTAAGATGACGCTCTGACAAAGGAATAAAGGGTAGGCATAATAAGCTTTTCGATCTGTGTATGTTAAATATGACTGTCTGTGAATTCATGTCAAAATATACCTGTGACTGAAATAAATAATCAATCAATCATTTACTTCTATATCCCCTCCTCTGGCTGATGTGCAGTACTTGTACAGTACTTGTATACCGAGGCATATTTCCATTTGCAGGCGCTGAGCTGTGAGAACACACAGGTTGTATTTGTGTTGCATAATCAGCTCACCTGCAGAGATGACCTCCTTCTGAGGAGTCACGCTGACACAAGGCGCGCTTGTTTTCATGCACTGTGCAGGCTCTGGAATATCTTATGTTTAATACATTCAAATCAACTCCATATTCACAATGGCTTTATTAAATCATTAGCTGCAACAGAAGAAGAGATTTGAAAAGGCTTTGTCAGTACAATCTACAGTTAGTCTATTTACATTTGTGAATTTACTCATCTGTCGTATAAGCAGAAAAATTCAAGAAAATTAGTGTCTGCAGTCAGAAAATATTATTCAAGCATTTTCAGAACATTTTGATATATGTGTAACAGTAATGACTTCACATTCTTAAACCTCAATAAAGCACAAAGAAAGACTTCATCCATTATGAACAAATAGTTTATTAAAAATGATTCAGTAACTTCTTAAATAATTCCAGAACCCAGGAGGAGACTAGAGCGATCACTGGTGTAACTTAGGCTACGTTCACACTGCAGGGCTTAATGCTCAATTTCGATTTTTTTGTGAAATTCGATGTTTTTGCGAGGTCGTTCACATTTCCAATTAAATGCGACTTGTATGTGATCTCCAGTGTGAATAGTAAACGGCCCGAAAGTGTCCCGCATGTGCACTGGAGACACGATGACGTCAACCGCAGCGAGCGTCTCTGTGTTTACGGAAGTTGTCCAAACATGGACGCGAGCATTGAGCACCTGGAGATTTTAAAGTTCCTCTCGTACCGGAGCCAGAACATGAACAACTTACTTGTTTTAAGGAGGAGATTGAGAAGGAGAAGGACGAGGTTTTTGGTTGTGGTGTTTTGTGGGGCAGTGGCAGCGACGTCCGTTGAAAGGAACGTGTGGATGTGGAGATGTAGCCGAGAGTGGTGAGTGGTGATGTGCTTCGCTTCAGTGACACAGAGTTCATTAACAATTTTCGCCGACTTCAGAGCAGAATAGTGACGTTTGTGACTTGTTGACAACGTGTAGGTGGAATGAATGCACTTTGGACGTTCAGACTGAAGTTGCATGTCAAAAGATCGAATATGTATCGGTTTTAGGAGCACATATCGAAGTGGCCTGGGTCGCATTTGAAAAAATCGGATCTGTGTCACTTCAGGCTGCAGTCTGAACGTGGCTAAAGCGTCATGGTCTTATATATAGGTTATTGTACTACTGCTATTACTACACAATATTTATTAGTGACTTACTTAACTAAGAATTTACTAACACTGAATCATACTTAATAGGCAATTTGTTCTTTGTCTATAAGCAGATAGCTTCCTATTAGATGTTCCACTAACACTGAAATATTTGTGTTTAGTTTTGAAAAACACCTATCACTTTTTAACGTGTACCCTTCCAGAGCGACAGTGTCATATACAGTATGATGCCTGGGGATATGCTTTATATAACTGCGCATAACTTTCCCATCATAAAAGATAGAAATGTACCTTGTTATCTTTGAAAAGCTGAGAGTTGTGGCTTTCCGAGCATATTTCCTGCATTATCCTACACTGCGTGATGATGTTTTCCACCAAACTCATGCACTCCATCCACTTTGATTGACCCAAACTTTGCCAAAGAGTGTAGTGAGTCAAACTGGTCAACTGCTCTGAGCTTCTGTGTCCATTACAATTTTAAAAAGCCGCTCTTAAGTGCAGTTATTTCTCATATAAAAGCCAAATTACACATCTTGGTCTGTGTAATTGCGCATCCCTTGCTATTTTTATTTGAAAGGTTTATTTCAGTCAAAATGCACAAATCCAAATGTAATAAACCCTGTGGAAATGCAGGAAGTGATGTGGCTCTGTGCCCTGACATGAGCTGTTTCCATGACCAGCACCAGGAAAGTCATGGGGCCATTGCACTTTATTAGGAGGTAAAAGGATGAGTTTTAATAGCAAAATTAATAAAAAAATAAAAAATCCAGGCGAGGACAAATGCACTAATATTGCCCTTATGTCTGGAAGGGTTAACAAATAATACTACATTTCTTAAACAGATTGAAATAAATAAACAGAACAGAAATAAATGGAAACTTGAATATATCTGTATAATAAAACTTGACCTTCCAGATTCCTTGAACATAAAAGAAGATGAAGAGGCTGAAGGTTCTGCTGCTCTGGGAGCCTTATACTATCTGTTTGTATGTATTTTTTAGAAAAACAGTCAAAAATATTCAAATACGCAATTGTTTTAGTTAGAAATCATGTTTATTTTAAGTCATTTTTTTCCCTCACTGCTGAATGTTGAACTATCCACCCCACCCAGCAGAAGCAGCAGCCGTGACCCCTCTCCGTCTGATTTGGGGCATCATTTGTGTCAGCCCGTCATCCATCGGCTGTCCTATCATTGCCCCGCTCCCAGCATGGTGCTTCCACATCTCCAAACCAAACTAGCCCGGCGTCCTCCCAGCTCCTCTCTGTCCCCTGCTCTCCTTAAATTGAAATATTGTGATTATTCCCTCAATTCGGGGGAGGCTGGCCGTAATCGCTAGACAAATGACGCGAAAAAGCAATAAAAAAAGGCCCTCCCCGGAGACTTCTTTCGCTGCTGTGACACGGGCCATGAGGGACCCAGCCTGCACATCGTCTGCTGGAGTAGACGGATGTAGCGTGTAGCGGGGCAAAGCCATAGATCCCGGCTGCTTAAAGGGGGATTTGACTAAACAAATGGCAGCATATGGTAGATGAGAGGGGAGAGGTGGCATTGTTTTCAGACATAAGGGAGGGGTGAAGGGGGTACAAGGCAGGGGGGTCCTCTATCTCCGCCACTCTTCAATCTTTCATTATGTTGTCACACTCTGGCTGCGTGCTTCCAGTAACACTTTAATTAGCCTGCATGAGTGTAATTGTGCGTATGCGTGTGTGTGTCTGTGGGCCAGCTTGTTTTGCTGTGTAAATCTGTTCTGTTTATTTTACTCCCGCTATCTCTCTCTCCTATTGCGTCCAACTGCTGCAAGGTACAAAAAAAAAATAAAAATCCTCACGTCATCTTCAAATCTCTTCTCTCTTTGGATTTTATATTTATTTATCAATATTATTATTTTAAACAGAGGCTTTCCATGGCTGCGTACATCACAGGTAGAGAGTGTTTGGTACCTCCAGGGCACAGCTCAGCAGTCTATAAAAGCTTTGAAAAACAATTCAACAGTGCGATACCTTTTTTTTTTCTTCTTCTTTCTTCTTTTTTCGTGCCTTCCTTGGAAAATTCCCATCCAATTTTTTATCATTAGGATGCATTTTATTTGAAGTGTGCAGAGATGTGACAGGGAGTCAAAGGGAAAAGGAGGTGGTTGCCAACACAGATTCATACAGTTAATGCTGAGGTTTAGTATTGTCAAAGATAGGGGGAAATACAGTGGAGGAATTGATTTAAGATGAAACATTTATGGAGATGCAGAGCTCTTCAGGCAACAGTACGCCCCATTGTGGATTAGTGTGGATAATATTTTGAATTATATTATATTTGAATGAACCTGCATATTCCATATGGATTGTTTCTTTGCTGAAAGGGGGATGGGGTGAGGTGGTGGACAGGACTATTGTTGTACTCGATATTTAATAATAATAATGCATTAGTCTTATATTGTGGTTTTCCAGATGTGCAAAGTCACTTTACAATATTATTGCATTATTAATTCACTCCATACTCAGTCACAGCTGCCCTGGGACATACTGACAGACATGAGTACCTGTGTGCAAAATATTGAAATATCGGTATATTGTATGAAACAGTATCAATATCATGGGTTGTTGTATCGATATATCTCCAAGAGTATTTTTTTTGGTATATTTTACTAAATTATTTTGTTAGAAAGCTACAGTTTTGTTGCTTGTTCAAAGGAAAGAATCTAATTTATGCAACACATTTGACATTATCACTGTTTTGATGATTAAAACATGTTTCGTATTAACTTTTGTCGGCTTGTCCAAGAAAGAGTGAAAGTAAAAGAGAGACCAACTGGATGTCTTAAGCAGGAGAAGTTTATTTACCATCAGTAATACGGGCCTGGGGGGCCTTGAAAAGTCAACATAGTAGAATTTCAAAAGTGAACATAGTATGATCTTTGAGTGTTCAAGCCCCTTTGACTTCCAAAGGAGGAGCTTTATAAAGCAAGTGTGGTGAGACTCTAAAGGCCAGTAGACACCAGTTAGTCAGCAAAATGCCACAATTTAGATAATGGTATGCCAATGGTGTGCCAAGGGAAGATCATGGTGTAAATATAGCTTATGTGAGTCAATGTTAAACTGAGATGTATGTGGAAGATAATCTACTTAAATTCTCTTACATTAACTTTGCACCAGAAGTTGTTTAACAAAGAGCATCACAGTCATGATTTCGCCTTTATTTTTTATTGAACCGTATTGAATCATTTTTAAATATAACATACTGAATCGAAAGTGCACTTTATTGAGATATGTAACGTAGCGTAGCCTATGTAACGAGATATACCGGCAACTTCTGAATGATACCCAGCCCTATACCCTGCCAGTCTGCGTCATTGGGCACCTCTGACCACCAACCACTCACACACCAGATGTACGGGAAAGGTGGGTGTCGTGTCTTGTCTAAGGTCACTGGATAGTTTCAAAGAAGAGATGAGATTGGACATCAACAAGGAGCTTTTTTTAAATGTGAAAATGATGGGAAGAGGTCATTTCGAGCTGAAACAAAGGTACCAAATGCATGAACAACAAGTTTGCATTCACAACTCCACTCACTGTACATATAAGAGACAAAATATAAATTAAAACAAACAAAACTCAATGCACAATTCATCAACTCCAGAGCTCCATATTTTCCAAAACACAACAGTCTATACTCTTTTTAAAAGGTTTCTACAGTATTGAACTGTTTAAAGTCATTGCTCCGATTATTTTACAAACCAAAATCTCTACCAGAAATTTCTTTCTTCCTCGTTCTTATCTTTTTTTCCCCCCGTTTATGGTCGTACAAACTAATAATAATGTTAACAAAGGGACAAAAGTTTATCGTTTATGATCGTACGAAACAAACAACAATGAGAATGAAAGAATGTAAGGATTATTTGTTTTTCGTTTATGGTCATACAGACTAATAATAATGTTAACGAAGGCGAAAAAGTTTATCGTTTATGATCGTGCGAAACAAACAACAATGAGAATGAAAGAATTTAAGGACATCATATGTATTAAATGTGTGCAGTGTTTGGAGGATCTTGACATGCTTCCAGGTGGCAGAACATGTGTAAATGAATCCTGTACAAACACGACCACTCCCTCACACACCAGATGTACGAGAAAGGTGGATGTTGTGTCTTGTCTAAGGTCACTGGATAGTTTCAAAGAAGAGATGAGATTGGACATTGACAAGAGCTTTAAGAAAAGTGATGAATATGAACTGGAAATTAAGAAGTTGTGTTTAATGAAACGTTTAAAAAACATCATATGTATTAAATATGTGCAGTGTTTGGAGGATCTTGACATGCTTCCACGGCGACAGAACATGTGTAAATGAATCCCCTACAAACAGATGCACAGACTCAGGTACGAGGCGCCAGTGCAGTGTTTGGCTGAGTACCAGACCACACTGCCTCCAATAAAAAACTGCAATGCGAGCAGCTGCGGAAGTGGCCCCGTGGCTTTCCCCTCTCCTCGCTCTTTGTGGAGGAACAAGGAACAGGCAGTTAGCTGGCAGTGGCAGCGTTAGCCGGCGGGAGCTAACGGGAGCATCAAACCACGCCTGGCTCTGCGTGCCCGCCTGCCTAGTGCCTACCCACCGCTGCTGTTGTTGTTGCTATCACCACCACTCCCCTCCTCTGTCTCCTCCCTTCTCTGGCCTAATCAACAAAACTGCCTCAGCTGCCCCTTCGGATCCCCTGCCAGGGTCCCTATCATCCTCTGATCAAATATTAATGTGTGATACTGAGCTTGCTCACTAATCCAAAGCCAATTAATATTATCTGTCAATTATTTACAGATCCTGAGGTGCGGAGGCAAGTCCCAGAGGAGCGCACGGGCCAGGTTGAGAATAACTAATTGACTTCCTGGTTGGCCCCCTCCCTCGGCCCCTCGCTTTCCGTCTCTCCATATACCTTTCCGTCGCTTTTTTCCTCTTTTCTTTCATATACCCCTCCTTCGTTTTGTGTTGATGCGCGTCCTTTAAAGCCTAAATGGATGTCTTTTCGGCGGCGCAGGATGCAGCTTGGGCATTACCATTGCTGATATATCTGACATCGCAGAATCGGAGAAGAGAGGAGAGGAAAGGAAAGGAGGGGTGATGGCGGAGGGGGGGTTGTGTTCTCTGGGCTTTTGTGTCTCCTCGTACAGTGCAGCCAGAGAATACTGTTATTAGTTTTTACCAGTGATGCGAAACAACATGACATGTGTTTCTCCCATGCCCGGGCCTACTGATTCGGGTTGTTAGCTCCAATCACATGCGATGGAAAACTCCTGCCTTGTGAAGCCAGGCCTCCAAAGTGCTGGTTTGCCTGACTGACATTCAAAACAACCCGATCCGTTAAAATGAATGTGTTTATGCAAAATCTGCTAAGACATAAATATGTAAACAGTGAGCGTTGAAATGTATTTATGATGATGTAGAGGGGTATTGACATAAAGAATAATGGGTTCTTCCACTGTCCCAAGACACATGTGTGGAAGGAGGGGCCCCCTGTGAGTGAGTGAGTGAATGAGGGAGGAAGTGATGGTCTGCCAATGATGACTTAGTGTCTACTGTGTAACTTAACATTGACAAGGGGCTAGTCACAGCATTGATTTAATGGACTTCAGCTATTCACTACACTATATAGGCTTTGCACCGTCACGTGACCCCTGTAGCAACAGTACCTATGCCGCCATGACAACGGGCACGCTATGTCATTGACTTCAGTAGCATCGGAGAAACATGGGCAGGTTTTGTTGTGTATTTAGTTGTTCTAGACGCTCTGAAAGGGATAAAACGATTTGTTTCTTCCCTAAACAAGGAATTATCAAAAAAAGACGCGGATTATAACTAGCAAAAATAAACTGCGAAGAGATTTCCTATGGTACCATCAAGACACCCGAAGTTTTATCAAGGTATTTGCTATTTAAATTGTTTCATAGTTTATTTAATGAAAGAAGCACATTTATTGAACTAAAATTTCATTAATTTATCCAGGAAAACCCACACTAGTTTACGATTCAATGAACCCACATTGGGCTCCTATGATCAACATGGCGCACGAGTCGAAGAGTCTGTGAGCCGAACCTCGAAAGAATCGGCCATGAAAAGATCCTCATAAACGTTAGAAAGATCCACTCGCAAAAAGCGATTAATTCTAGAAGACATAGTTGTGGATAAGCAAGGCAATGAAGAAAACATGGGTCCTACGACGAGTGACATGTTTATATGTGCGTTGGAAAGATACAGTTTCTACTGCCACTCACACTGCAAATGTTTTCTTTTTAAATTTTAGTTCAGTAAATGTGCTTCTCTCATTAAATAAACTATGAAACAATTTAAATAGCAAATACCTTGATGAAAGTGACGTGAGTGTGTCTTGATGGTACCATAGGAAATCTCTTGCTTGGTTTATGTCTTTTTTTTCGATAATTCCCTTGTTTGAGCTCCCTGATGAGTAATTTCCCGAGGAACAGTGAAGAAATGATTTGTTTTATCCCCTTCAGAGCATCTAGAACAACCAAATACACAACAAAACCTGCCCATGTTTCTCCGATACTACTGAAGTCAATGACATAGCATGCCCGGTGTCATGGTGGCGTAGGTACCGTTGCCATGGGGGACACATGACGGTGCAGAGCCTCTATTCTCTTAAAGGTCCTACATGAAGCAAAATGGACTCTTGTGAGCTTTAAGCCATGTTATAATGCTGTTACCTCATTAAAAACAGACCTGGAGCTATGTTTTTTTTCAGTCACACGTTTGAGTAACCCGTAAGTGTTAGTTTGTTCCATTATAAGTTAGTTTTCATGATAACAGCTACCTTTTACTTTTATTTCGATAAGGATTGTCAGTTCCTGAAATCACCCAAATGATTCAATCGAACATGTAGGAATTAAAAAATACAGTGTCTGTATTACCACATGACATCACAAGGTGGAACTTAGTGGTCGTCCCATTGCAATTTAAAGATGGGTTAAATGCAAAGAATAAATTGTTTTATTTTGGGATCTTTGAAGAATCCCTCAGTCGTCCAGGTAGAATCCATGGCGAGGAGAAAATTCAGTTTGTCGACTGGACAAAAGTTAGTTTGGTTGAAGATGTTTCGCAGCTCATCCAAGCTGCTTCTTCAGCTTCTCTAAACAGAAATGGAGGACTCAGACACCATCTATCTTCTATTTACAACTCCATCCTTAAAGCTAAATCAAAACAAACAAGAGAACAATAGGTGTAGTCAGGTCAGGTCCAGAGGTGTGGAAGATACATTATGGCCATGAATTGTTATGCTAATTAGACCCAACACCCTGTACAGGTCAATAGGCCGAACTAACCAAAAGAAACTGTAAACAAGTAGGTGTGTTAGTTTCAGTTAGTTAGCTCCTCCCTGTAGATATAAGGAAGTGTCCACCAGCGTCTGACCAGAACTGAAGAAGCAACTTGGATGAGCTGCAAAATGTCTTCAACCAAACTAACTTTAGTCTAGTCGACAAACTGAATTTTCTCCTCGCCATTATTTTGGGATAATAATAGGTATCTTAACTGTACACCTTAACCTTAGTTTTGTTTTGAATGATTGTTTATAATGCATTGACTTTTTTCCATTTCAGAAAACGAGACAAACTGTGACGACATTTGGAAAGATGCTATTACAACTTCCGGTGTACCTACCGACTGTGATAAAACCCATTGAAGTAAATGTGATCAGCGGTACAATGAAGATAGCGTACGTATGTGCTGTTTGAAATCATCATAAATTTGGCGCTTCATCTTTTCGGAGTTGTGTGTCAGTGGGGAAATGATGTAAACTGAGGTATGGTTGTAATTGTTGATTAACGGAACACTACAATGACATGGAGATGAAGAAAACTGGGCCATTTTCTCATTTTTCCAAGATTTTGTCAGACTTACTACCGTGAACAGAGCCCATTGGAAGTTGTCATTGCATTAGACATTTATTAGAACAATTGAAGTACCCCACATTCATATTTTGACCTATATTAACCAGTAAAGTCCCCTATTACGATAGACTCTCAAAAAACAGTTCTAGAGGTTGACGTCATCTTGAAAATCCAGAATAGTTTAAGGTTAAAGGTGCATTTTGCAACATTTCTGGTGGAGGGTCCGTTAAATGCTTTTCTCCTTGAACACATTATTGCTTTGTCTGGAATGATTCACAGTCTGGTAATAAACTTTTCTATCACCATGGAGCCCAAATCAGACCAAGTTAGAGGTCAGATCTGTGGAGAGGTAGCCCGACCTCCTTAAATTGAATAAATGTAAGATAGAGATGTTTAATGTCATACTGTGGAACATTCCAAACAGAGCAATGACACATCCATAGAAACAAACAGACATCCACACAGTTACACAGTGCCAGAGTCCTGCACTGGGTACGGGCAAATGGTTGCTGAAACGGGTGGGTTTTAACGTTTTGGAATTTTACGGGCGGGTATGCAGGCGGGTAGTGATTACACACAGGCGGGTCAGGACTAAATCAGGACTAAACCAGGACTACACAAGGACTAATCTTGGACTTAAGAGAGAGAGAGAACCCCGTGCGAGAGAGAAAGAGCGATCGGGCAATGGCTGCACTTACCTCCGTGCGCGCCGAGATCTGCTTCAGTCTAAGCGGGTGCACCTCCGAGCCAGTCCCGACAGTGAGTCCTGGTTCAGTTCTGGTTTAGTCCTGGTTTAGTCTTCTTGGTTCTGTCCTGGAATTAGCTCTTGGTTAGTCCTGAGTTAGTCCTGGGTGTGTCCTGGTTCAGTCCGTGGCGTGTGCGGTGCAAAATTCTGGCATCTCAATCAATGTTTCTTCTGCTCAGTAAATAATCCCTGTACTGAAGAAAATGTAACCGTTTTATTTCATTTCAAATCGTAACACTGATGGATGCTTCAGTTAGAATGCTTTTACTTTGTGTCTGATTTATCACAGGCACGGGCGGGTAGCCGGTGGAAGGTTAATGGGTATGGGTGGGTGCAGGTTTAACTTTGATAAAATCAGGGGTCTATGAGCGAATGCGGTGCTGAACTGCACAGGTGCGGGCAGGTGTGGGTCTCCAAAAATGGGCCTGTGCAGGACTCTGCACAGTGCACCTTTAATGTTCACTTTATGGTCCTTGGAGGGAAATTTGCCCTCTACATTTGACCCATTGCACTGGTTTTGGTTCAAATCGTGAAATCGCCTGAACCATTGTATTGAAAGCTTAACCCCTTTACGTCTCAATTTATATAGATATATTTTTTAATTAAATTAATTTTAATTGAAATTTGGATATGTTGCAAATTTGCGACAACTACAAACAAGTGCTTGCCAAAAGGTTCCAAGTACATTGAATTCAGCTGCTAGTCTTGTATCTTGATCCAAACAGTTTGTCATATATTTGTGACACTCGGCATTAAGGGGCTATAGGGACATTAGAGTACGTAACTTTTCTGGAGCAGGGTCTGTTATTGCTTTGTCTTGAATATTTCACACTTAAACCTTTCTTTTATCATGCAGACCAAAGCAGCCCAAGTTACAGGCCAAATTTGTGGAGAGGCGACTCCACTCACGATCAGGATGCTTTATTTCTAGGTATTTTTGAGCTATAAAACCACCTGTAATTGTATAAATATAAGGTAGAGCTGTTCAATGTCATAGTGTGGAACATTCCAGGCAAAGGAATGACTTATCCATAAAAACAAGAAGCTGATTCCCAACCAAAAAGTTACACAGTGCACCTTTAAGAGCTGAATCAGAAAAGTATAAGGGCACATAGACTAGAATCCACCCATGGACCATTATGTAACCTACCTGGACAACTGAAAGATTACACAGATTTAAGACCACATGGTAATATAAAAGAAAGTATGAACTTTTTTGGACTGTATAAGACTAGAAGACTTTTTTCATGGTTATCGACATATCCATAGAAACAAGCAGGTGACGGACCCCCAACCGAGTTAAAGTTAAAGCGCACTTTGACTTTAACCTACTGTTTCCCGCCCCATTATAACGTACGTAACACTGTTTCCTGTCGCCGTCTGTGTGGAGAATGGTAAATAAACACCACACCGTCCTCGCACATACATTTACAGTTGTGTTTTCGTGATCCATTCTCACTTGTTTAAAGTAGGATGAAGCGCGTATCTGTGGTAATGGACCCTTCTCTCTCTGTAGTTGTTAAAGGAGTCTCCACTGTGCCTCTTGTATCCACTGGTGGTCTTGCGTCTTCTTGTATCTGTATGTGCGTTTGTGTGTGCGTGTGTGTGTGTGTGTGTACGGGGGTATCGCAGGGGGAATAATGATGGCTGGTCATTTGGATCCCTTAAGCCACAAAGCTAGCTCTTCTCCCTCTGCACAAGAAAGGCCTTCGGAAAAAAAAGGAAGAGAAAAAAACAGGATGAAAGAAAGGAGCGCAGTTATTTCTGACACTGTATTTGTGCTGTTACTAAACTCCTACCACCTCCCAGAATGCACTTTGACCTACCGGGCTTTCTAATTGGCTGGTAAGCATTGGTTAAAAAAATAAAAAAAAAAAAAAAAAAAAAAAAGTTTCAGCAGGCCCACTTTTTTCCCTGAAAGGCATGTGTCTGGCGGTTATGGTGTTTACCGGCGAGCTATCTTCTTTTTTTGTCGGTTAAATGTTGCGCGCTAACTAGCTCCTCTGGCCTGACTCTTGCCTTCATCACGTCTTTGTTCGTCGCTCCTTTTAATAAGTATAGATGAGTTGTTTTGCAGTTTCACCCCCCCCCCACACATGTGAACCGTCGACGCTAGCTTCCTCTCGTTAGCTAGCGCACGTCGCAGTTTAATCTCATATGTAAATACGGCGTTTGATCCGACGTACGACTCCTAACGAGCACAAAATCGCAGTTTTCTCCCCGCCTATTTCCTGCGCCGCTAATTAAAACAAAGAGTGTTAGCTTACTGTTTTTTCTTTCTCTTTTTTTTTTTTTTTTTTTTTAGCGACGGTACTTTCTCATCTACCTTCTTCTAGCTAGCTCCCTTGTTCCTCCGCTGGCTCTGTAGCCTCTTTGACACTAGCCCGCGCGGCGTCTTGATTCGTACACGTTTTATCCTTTACGCTCGGCATCTGCTGCATATTTTGCCCGAGAACCGCCGCGTGTGAAGTGCGTTTGTCACACCGGGAGAAAAAAAAAAAAAACGCGATGTTTGAAGCCGGAACTCTTTTGAAGCGGCTGCTGATGTGGGGCGGTTTTAACTGTAGCGCGCTCCCTCCTTCAGCCCGTAATGGGGGGTGTATCTGACCTCCAGATGACAGGAAGCGTCCCGAAACCCAAACGCTATGAATAAACACTAGCTTGATGCGTCTTTGTTCAGGTGTTGATATCATGTCCCGATCATGCTGCCTGCTAAATGACTGGAGGTCAGAGGAGTGCGTAGCTTCCATTTATCCGAGTGGGAGCCGTGAAAAGAACCGGGCACACAAAACGCTCCGTCCCTGTGATGAGAGCCCATTCACGTATGAAGATAAACTCGGCGAGATGATTTTCGCATTTGAACAGGCTCAATGACAAAGGAAGTGGGAACCTTTTTATTAAGAGGCGAAAACTGCCTTTAGAAAGCTCTGACTGTTTTTCTGTTTGTTGCCGCGCTGTGTTAGCCACCATTCTGTGAGCGCTCGTGGCTCTTCAAGTACTTCTCGTCACCAGTTGTTTGGGAATATGATTGGATTACGGCGTCGGTGCAATCGCGAGGCGTTTTTGTTCACGTGTGAGGTTGACTATGGCCCGTAAAAGGCTCAAAGTGAGAGGGCAAAAAGTGACTGAATAATATTCCCAACAACTGTACAACAACTAACCCTTATGTAACAGATAATACTCCCTACAACTGTACAGCTGCTTACCTTCATGTAACAGATAATACTCCTTACAACTGTACAACACCTAAGCTTTATGTAACAGATAATACTTCCTACAACTGTACAACAACTCACCCTAATGTAACAGATAATACTCCCTACAAATGTACAACAACTCAACCTTATGTAACAGATAATACTCCGTACAACTGTACAACAACTCAGCTTGATGTAACGGATAATACTCCCTACAACTGTACAACAACTCAGCTTGATGTAACAGATAATACTCCCTACAACTGTACAACTCACCTTCACGTAACAGATATTACTCCCTACAACTGTATAACTACTCACTCTTATGTAACAGACAATACTCTCTATAACTGTACAACAACTCACCATAATGTAACAGATAATGCTCCCTACAACTGTGCAACAGCTCATCTTTATGTAACAGATAATGCTCCCTACAACTGTGCAACAGCTCATCTTTATGTAACAGATAATACTCCCTACAACTGTGCAATAACTCACCTTCACGTAACAGATAATACTCCCTACAGCTGTACAACAACTCACCTTCATGTAACAGATAATACTCCCTACAACTGTATAACTACTCACTCTTATGTAACAGATAATACTCCCTACAACTGTACAAGAACTCGGCCTTATGTAACGGATAATACTCCCTACAACTGTACAACTCACCTTCATGTAACAGATAATACTCCCTACAACTGTATAACTACTCACTCTTATGTAACAGACAATACTCCCTACAACTGTACAACAACTCATCTTGATGTAACAGATAATACTCCCTACAAATGTACAACAACTTACCTTATGTAACAGATAATACTCCCTACAACTGTACAACAACTCATCTTTATGTAACAGATAATACTCCCTACAAATGTACAACAACTCATCTTTATGTAACAGATAATACTCCCTACAATTGTACAACAACTCATCTTTATGTAACAGATAATACTCCCTACAATTGTACAACAACTCATCTTTATGTAACAGATGATACTCCCTACAACAAGTATAGTTCTAAGTCTATGGACAAAAATATACGCTGGTTTACAGTAGGGATGCACCGATGCCGATACTGGTATTGAATATTGGCGAATATCGAGTATTGTTCCTATGATATCCTTTCAGCCAATATCCTGGTTGGACCTAACTGGACGTAACAACTGAACTTTTAGTCTTGCAAAGCTGCTGAGAAGTTATTTGAAAAATGAATTACAGTTGTGTAACAGTTTGTAAAAATGCTTTTCTTCATGGAGATGCTTTGTCTGGAATGTTCCACAGTATGGCATTAAAATTTTCTTTCTTCATGGAGACCAAACCAGACCAAGTTACAGGTCAGAAGTCAATCAGAGTGTGTTTTTCTCTCTACTTTTGAACTCTAAAACCATGTGTAATTGTATTCATGTAAGGCAGAGCTGTTTAATGTCACACTGTGGAACATTCCAAGCAGATCAGTGACATATCCATAGAAACAAGCAAATGATGGACCCCCATCCATATAGTTACGAAGTGCACCTTTAAGCTTGCAACAGTGAATTTTGCGTAATATAGGAGCTTTAAGAGTAGCAATTCAAAATCAGGCAAAAAATTATAACTGCCTGAATGTTTTTTTTTGTTTTTTTTTATGTGGAGAGGGAGACAGAGTAAATACAGGGTCGTTGGCTCAAACATTAATGACTGAAACATTTCCAGGAACTGTATGTTTTGATGAGAAATAGACATTGTGCACACATGGTCTTGAGCCTCTTCATAGGATCTCTACACCATGAGACTAAGTACTCAACTCAAGTAAGATGAATCAGAGTTAGAGTGTACATTTTGTATTTCTGTTTAATTACTTAAAGAAAACATATGCTGTTTTTGAGTATTTAGTATTAAACAATAACTAGGGCTGGAAAAAAAAAAATCTTAATCGCAGTAATTGCGATTGGGTTCCTGTGATTAATCATGATTAATAGTGTTGTGGTACTCGAGCCCGTTTTTTTAACAGTCTTGGTCTCGTCTCAGACTTGGACTCGATCTTGTCTCAACATTCAACGTTGCAGCCTGTGCGTTCGTTTGGAGTCTGCGAACAAGGCACAGTACACCACAAACACCCCCAGCACACGGCTATCACAAGGCAGATAAACTTCTTCAAACATTCTACCTGTCCATCTGCAGTAGTGTTGATTTCACTATTAAAGACTCCATACTCAATACTGATTCTAATACTGAACTCTTTATTTAGACAGTATGTGATTTTCAAAATAAAAAAATAGCATATTTTTCAGAGTATAGATAGGCAAAAAATGGATAACGAAGAAGAAAAAAACATATATAAGTTGCAGGTTTTGTGGGATATTTATTTTATAAAATAAAAAAACTGGAACCGACATTTCACCTTGAAAGGCAAGTTATAGTAATAACAACAGAACAGAGTATAACAGGCTGTTAATGTCACATATGAACAGTTCTTCAGATAACTATAGCATAAACAACAGAACAAGTTTACTAAACTCTCCATCTCACTCCAAATCACTAAATCCATTAAATTTTTCATCTGAGTAACACCGTGACCTCCGGAGGTAAACAGAGTGCCACTTCCTCTCTTCCTCTTGTCATCAAACTCAGCACCAGTTCCAGATAGAATTATTCTGGCCTTTCTGAATCCTGACAGGATGGTTTCGGTGTCACTGAAGTCCAGGCTTTGTCCATCCATCCACTGACTTCCAGGAAAGTTGCATGGTGCACACTCCCGGTGTCACAAGTTTCTCGCTCACTCCAAACTTTCTTTCTGCTTGTCGATTACCATTTTTGGCTGCATATTTCACAATTTGCAGCTTGTAATCTGCAAAATATGATTTTCTTTTTGAGGGCATTTGTGTTCAGTCTTCTCAGTTGTTCTCAGACAGGACAGAGGCTCTTTCTGCAGGAGACATGCGCAGTAGAGAGAAGTGACAGTGGAACAGGAGTAATAGGAGTAGCAGGTACTGACACACAAGACTATAGCGCTCTCTTGCAGTTGTCAGTGTGAACATTTTAATATATAAATCGCACCAGAGTATAAGTCACTGGAAACACCCAAATCATGAAAATAGTGTGATTTATAGTCCAAAAAATAGTTTTATATTCCCATGTGGTCTTATATCTGTGTAATCTTTCAGTCGTCCAGGTAAGTTCCATAATGGTCCATGGGTGGATTCTAGTCTCTGTGCCCTTATACTTTTCTGATACAGCTCTTAAAGGCACACTGTGTAACTTTTTGGTTGGAGATCAGCTGGTTGTTTTTATGGATAAGTCATTCCTCTGCCTGGAATGTTTCACACTGTGACATTAAACAGCTGTACCTTACAATTACAGGTGGTTTTATTGCTCCAAAATACCTATAAAACTTGGTATTCTGACTGTGAGTGGGGTCACCTCTCCACAGATCTGACCTGTAACTGGGTCTGGTTTGGTCTCCATGAAGATGGAAAAGTTTAATGCCGTACTGTGAAATATTCCAAGCTATAACATCTCCATGAAGAAAAACACACAGTACAAAAGAAAAGTTACACAATACACCTTTAATATATTCAGAAAAGGTTCATTTCATAGGTTCGATATAAGTTTTAGTATCGTTTAGTATCTGGATTTTGATACTTCTGGCAACCCTAGTCTCGATTACTTACTGTTTTGTATCCTCAAGCAGAAGACAAATTACTTTACCGGTCGTGTATTTTATTTTTGAACAATTACTGTATTTCATTGATAAAACCGTAGGTCAAGGGAAAGTGCACAGAAATGAATGGAGGATAGAAGAGCTCTTAAAACCCAATCAGCGGAGTACAAAATTGCCCCGACTCGGCCGTCCACATTCACTGAACACGCAGACCTCCACATGACCCGGCCAGGTAGAACTGCACTGTGACAAATGGCTGTTAAGGTCATTGTGGAGATTTTTCCCCGAATTTTGTACACAAACACAATTTTGGACTATCTGGTGGATTTCCGGTTGAAATTAAAATCGTCAGCAAAGATACTAATTGCGACTAAAGCTGTTATCAAAAAGAGATGTTTGTTCTGTAAGTATTGATTCTGACAAAAAAAAATCACAAATAGAATGATGAAACTGGACCCTCTTGAGTAATTTTAGAATGATTTGGATCAATATCGATGTGTTCTGGTATACTTACACAGACATACTTTTTTGGATCTAATATTTTAATGTTTCTAATGTTTCAGTGATTAAAGATCTCATATTAAGCTATTTTCTTTTCTATGTTATAATCTTGTTTCCTCATGAAAAACATACAAGGAACACATGTTTAACACACAAACCCTGCATGTTTTGCTCTTCTCCGAAACTGAAAACTCTCTGGTCCACCTTGATGTCATGTGGTAATACAGAAAGTGCTCCACTGTTTTTAACCTCCATACACCTTCACTGGAATCACTTGAATGATTTCAGTCCTGGAATTGTCAATCTCTACTGAACTAAAGGTAAAAGTAGCTGTTAACTTGAAAACTACCGCTTCATGACTTCACAAGGTGGAATAGCGCATTTTGGGCAACGGAGGTGTATACCAGGGGGGTCCAAACTTTTTTCATCAAGGGCCACATATCTAAACACAGATGAAGCAGAGGGCTGATCGAGGGCTGTAGACTGGTAGCCTAATTCATCAGCCGGTTTTACTTCGTCGAAACCATCTGACCTCGCAGTATTAGGATTTGTTCGCTCGACAGTAGGCAGGTACTTTTTTTCATTTAACCAATTACTACTATTTGGTCGTGACGTATGTAATGCGCTGCCAACAGGGCTAACTGGTATATTAAGCTTTTCCCAAATGCTGTAGAAAGATGAGCAATAGCGTCTTTCCACTTGATAAAATTCACCAAACATTCTCTTTATTCCATCTTTAAATCCTCGATCTCGGGAGTTGTTGCCAACACAGAATATTTGGCTCTTCTCTGATTGGCTGGTGCCCGAACACGCACTTCTGGGTTTTCGTGACCCATCTAATGTATTCTGATTCCTGACCTAGTCGCAGGAGAGAAATGAAATTGAGCGGCGGCACTAGGTGGCGTCAGCCTGGTTAGTGGACTGGTGCTCAGTACAGTGAATAATTGAAATATGTGCATGTTTAGCACATTAGAATGAGTCATCACTCTTTATTCATGCTAAGCTTCATAAAACCATACACTAAATATTAAATATTCATCAAGGTAGATTTTCAAAAAACTTCCAGTAAAAATAAATTTTTAATTGATGCAAGGTAATTTGGGCCAATTCACCTGAAATCCTGAGGTTTAAGAAAAACTTGTCTGAGGGCCGCATTTGGCCCAGGGGCCATAGTTTGGACATGCCTGGTGTAGATGGATATGTGTGAAACACATGGAACAAAACACAACTCCAAGTATGTTTTTGATGAAATAAGAACATTCTAACATGGCTAAAAACTCAAAAGAGTCAATTTTGCTTAATTTAATTTCTATCTATACATTTTCTGTTATATTTTTGATTAGAAAACACTGACTGACATTTTAACACCTATTTCTCTCTTCTCTTTTATTGTAGTTTTAACTAGGGATGTAACGATATCCAAATTGCTCAGTGCGATATCATCACAATATGCTCATGATACAATATTTATTGCGATATTTTGGAGAGGCTAGTATAATTGTAGATAGAACACTTTTTTGCTTTTAAAATACCTTGACAAGGTTTTAGTGTGAATTATTTCTGTCATAATACCAAGAATTCAAGTAAAAAACATATCTGTTGATGTTGTTTGCACTGAAATTAATAATAGGATATGTAGTTTCCAATGTTCATAAGCTGTTGCTACTGTAAAACCATGCATTTAAACAAAGGAACTTGTAATTCGATATATTGTGAGACTTTTGACGATACTATATTACAATATTTTGGTTATTGTTAGATCCCTAGTTTTAACATTTTACCAACTCAAATCAAACCCACATAAAAACAACCCTACCCACCTTCCTCCATTGCACCTCCGCCATCTACGTGCATCTGGAAGAAGAAAGAGACTTTACCAGGAGACATGTTCGGCGGACGGGTGACAGAAGCCAAGAAATCTGGCTCTCCTGCTTTGATTCCCCACCTCCAGCTCGGGAACGCCGCTCTGTTGACTGGATATTCTCCTAATTAATTTGTCTGCTGTTGGGTTACCTTGATGGAGGATCTCGTTCGGAGAGAGACACACACCTGGAGCATATGCTGTGGGGACTGGGATCGGTGCAAGATGGTGCCAGATGCCTTCAGCAGATTGGAGCTTGGATGTATGTTTCGGGTGGAGAAGGGACATTGCGCACGAACGCTTATACCGGCGCGCAGACTTTTATGGTATTTATTTAGACCATTTACTTTCAAAGCATCTGTAGTTTGAGACGAAAATGCTGCTTGTTAGAGGAGAGCCACATCACTCAGCAAGGGGTGCTGATGGAACAGTTGTTGTCGACGTTGTTGTTGTTGTGTTGGTGTTTTGTTGCTTCGAGAGAGTCTGTGTGGATTGAGAAAAAGAAGGCATTTTGAAAAGCTTGTAAATCGTCTTTGTGTTTAGTCTGGTCAGAACGGTTGCAACTAGTGACGGGACTTTTGGCTCTTTCACGGGATCCGAATCTTTTGTTCAAAGAGTCGGTCAAATGCGAGAACACGTTTTAACAACAAATGAATCATGATTAGAAATGACCAAGGTTCAGAAATGGTTGAGACTGAGAGTGGGAGTGTGTTTAGTGTAAAAATGCTGAAAAACTACAAAGAAAAAGATTGTATTTGTTTAAAAAATGAAAACCGATTCCAACCGTTAACCTTAAGAAACAGTTTAAAAGAGCTGACTCGTTCACAAAGTTTTCTTCAGTACAGCAAAAGCGTCTCGTTTTTGATTCTCATTCAGTCAGGGGCCTTTAAAAGTGGGGCTTGCAAGTTTTCTACAGTTGAGTTCCCTCTATTCTAGTTCTTCTCTGGCCATACAGAATTATATCACTGTATTTTTCAAACAAAGTGATATCCGTCTGGTTCATAGGTTGTATAAAGGACTAAGGGAGTATTCGGCTTAAGTCAAATGAAGCGCAAAAGGTCAGCAGTTATAGGAGCGAGTTTGGAGCCAGTTCCACATTAGGAATAGGAATTTATTTACAGACAAAGTAGCAAAATAAAAAAAACAGGATTGTGCAAAGCGGGTTAATATGAACATTTTAAGACTAAAATGATCTGGTGTGCTTATATTGTGTCATGTTTGTTCATTAACATGCTCTATCACAATCAAATAAAGAAAGAAAGAAAGAAAGAAAAAAGAAAAATGATGAGGCTCACTGCTGCAGTTACAGAGAGAGGGGCAGGGTCAAATGGTAGTACAAAGCATCAATAGCTTGGTAAGTTAAAATGACTTAAATTAAGAACATTTTACTTTATTTGAGTAGATTCAGCATTAAAAGTAAAATTATCTATCATTGGAATAACTGTGTTTTTCTTAATTCAAGCAACATTCGATTTTGTTTTTTAGGGCCTGTTCACACGAGAACGCAAAAATCTGAAACCACCGTCCAGAGTGGAGAAGTTGAATACGCTCCGCCGTAGTGTTTCCGTCTACACTGCCCAAGACGTAAAACTCTGGTCAGATCTGCTCATGACGCATACGCGTTTTCGTCACATACACACAGTACACAGAAACAAACATGTCAGATCATTTCCATGTGTCAAACCTTCAAGTTGCTCTGGAAGCTCTAATAAACTTACAGGAGGCTCCCAACAAATGTACAGAATCTGCAGAGAGACTATTAGTGAACAGAGAAGGATCTGCAATCACCTCTGTCAAATTCTGGATGCATCAGTTCGTCGCAGGCGAGTCAGATGGCTGTGGACGAGACCTGGAGAACCAGTGGATGGTGGGACAACTTTGTGGAATGAGTAGCTGATGAAAATGCGTGCCTTGAAAACTTTCGTATGTCTAAAGATGCCCTTGTTGCTTTAAAAGCATGCATACCCAATCCAATTCCCACACACTTTTGCATCACCGTTTGCACGCAGATTTCCTCCTTAAAACGCTCGTCTAAATGCAGAATAAAAAGTGAAGACACGATGCCACTTTCTTCTGTTTAGACCAGGGGTGTCAAACTCATTTTGGTCTGGGGGCTGTATCCAATCTACTTTGATCCCAAAGGGGTCGGATCAGAAAACCTCATGGCACATAAACCCCAAAAATAGCAATAAGTTCAAATATATGTGCAGAGAAACGCAAATCTATTACAGATTTTTTTTTTAATTGATCTTTCTTTTACAAAATATTATAATATTATGAACAACCTGAAACTTTAAGAAAAATGCAAATTCAACACAGTGTTTTAACATTAACTTGTATGGAAATAGGAATAAGTCAATTTTTCTTGGAAAATCCTGCACTCTGTGTCCACTTTTCTCATTTGTGACATTTTTGCTGATGAGGGTGTCACGGTCAACAGTCAAAACGATCGTCCTTTAAGAGCGTTTGGAAAGAGACAAGTCTTCATTTGTGCTGCTCTGGTGGGAGAATTATATTTTTAATAGAAAATATAATTCAAATATTTTTGTAGAAAATCAGCCGAGGGTCAGATTAAAAGTCTTGGAGGGCCGGATCCGGCCCCGGGCCATATGTTTGACACCCCTGGTTTAGACCATCATCATATAAACATAGCCTTATTATAAGTGCATAAAGTTATTGTTTTTCTTATTAGTTTAGCAACATGTATTTTCATATTTTAAATACAAAAAGTCTTATTCCACTGACAGATAGTTTTACTTGTCAAGTGAAATTTACCTGCAGTAGTAGTAGTAGTAGTAGTAGTAGTAGTAGTAGTAGTAGTAGTAGTAGTAGTAGTAGTAGTAGTAGTAGTAGTAGTAGTAGTAGTAGTAGTAGTAGTAGTAGTAGTAGTAGTAGTAGTAGTAGTAGTAGTAGTAGTAGTAGTAGTAGTAGTAGTAGTAGTAGTAGTAGTAGTAGCAGTAGTAGTAGTGGTAGTAGTGGATTTGACATTCCAGTCTAAATTGTATGTGTTAGTTTGGACATCTGACACAAAAAGTGATGTGTCACATAAAAACAAGTTGTGTGTTTTTCCCAAACTCCACACCAGAGATAGTCAAGACATGATACTTTGATGGTTAAATATATACTGATCAATATAATAAATACATCTAATATCTGTAGTATCTATAGTATCTGTAGTATCTGTAGTATCTATAGTATCTGTAGTATCTGTAGTATCTGTAGTATCTGTAGTATCTGTAGTATCTGTAGTATCTGTAGTATCTGTAGTATCTATAGTATCTGTAGTATCTGTAGTATCTGCAGTACTGTTAACGAGACCCCAGTGACTTTCTTCTGTTGGCATTGATTATTTTCTAGTGTCATATTCCGTCATGACCCTTTAAATTGTCCCATGTTCCTCTGTTCCCAAAATATCCTCGAGTAGCTCCACATATCGATCATCTGAGGTTTGTTTTTGCTGTTTCAGATGTTCTCGTCTCCTTCTCCACTGTCCCACGACGAGTCTCCGAGGGTCCCACTGCTCTCCTCCTTCACTACTGTACTCAAGAGTCTGTCAATACATCCTGAGGAGAGAGGGATGGACTGAGAGGGAGGAGGAGAGATGAAGAAGAGAGGAAGGAGAGATGAAGAAAAGAGCAGAGAGCGAGGAGGTAAACAGAGGAACGAGTAAAGAGGAGGTTAGAGGAGAAAAGAGAGAGGAAGACAAAATGAGAGAAGGAGGAGAGAGATGAAAGGAGAGAGGAAATGAGAGAAGGAAGAGAGGAGAAGTTGGAAAAAAGGAGAGAAAGGAATAAGGAAAGAAGAGAGAAGGAGAGAAAGAGAGAGGAATGGTGAGAGGGGGAGAGAGAAGAGGAGAGAGGAAAGGAAAAGAGGAAAAGAGCGAGAGAGGGCAAGGAAAGGATAAACAAGGGGAGAAAAAGAAAAAGAGGAAAGGGAAAGAGAGAGCAAAGGAGAAATGAGAGGAGGAATAGAGGAGAAGTTTGAAAAAATGAGAGAGGGAGACTTAAACAAAGGAGAGAAAGGAAGAAGGAAAGATGAGAAGAGAGGGGAGAGAAAGAAAGAGGAAACCAGAGGAGAGAGGAAGAGAGAGAAGGGAACAAGGAAAGAAGAGCTGAGAGGAGGAGAGAGGAAAGGAAGAGAGGGAAATGAGCGGGAGATGCGAGAGAGAGAGATTGAAAAGACGAGAAACTAAAACAAAAGAGGGAGAGGGAGAAGAGAACAAGGAAAGAAGAGAGGAGAGAGGAAAGGAGGCGTTGCTGAAATAGGACTCTTCCTGGCCTTTAACATGCCGGGGGCTTCGTTAAGGGAACCTGTGAAATCACTTTAATAGGCTGACATCACCCCTGGGCCCCTGACCCGGCCCCTGGGAGACCCCGCGCTCTTACACCTTCTGCACACTTCCTCGTTTGCTTCCTGCGTGTTCCGCTGTTACATCACAAACGCCTTTTCTTCTTATTGATTCGCTCGTCTCCATTCATTTCCTGTTGCTGCGTCGATCTAGGTTTCTTACCGAGTCCCGATACAAGGGCCCCTCCTCCTCTTCTGTACGTCTGTGTACAATCTCATACATAACTGATTTAAAAAAAAAGAAAAAAAAAAAGAAAAGATTAAAAGTCCCATATTACGCCGTATTGACTTGTGAGCTTTAAGCCATATTAGGAAGTTGTTACCGCATCAAAAACAGACCTGGAGTCAGGTCTTTAATATTTGTCTGTCTACATCGCCAAAGCTCAAAATGCTCTGTTCCACCTTGTGATGTCATCAAGTGGTAGTTTTCAAGTTAAAAGTCTTTAACCTGTTACCATCCACCTAATTTTGCGTGTGCACAATAGCACTACATACCCAAGTGCCATAGCTTATTAAAAGAAAACCTTAGAACCCACATGCTTGTGTGAGGCACCATTTTAAAGCTTAGGCCTTCTAGTTTCTGTAGATATGTACATGAAGACTGTGAGTGCTGCCTAACCTACAGTACAGTCAATTAAAAATTGTATTTTTTTTGCTTCGAAAAAAACAATTGAAAAAAAATAAAGGCCTTAGCTTGGTCATACTTCATGCTAGGCATTTGTGACTCACTACACTCATTGTTCAAGTTGTTGGCAACAACTGTGTAGAATTTCAGATCTCTAGGACAAAGGGTTTTGATGCTGTGAGCCTTTGTGTATACAAAATGACAATTCGGCACAAGATTTGTGCCAAAATAATAATAATAATAATAATAATAATAATAATAATAATAATAATTGTTATTATTATAATACTAATTCTTCTGAGCTTTAGGCATGTTTTCTCAAGAAAAAAACCTAAAAGTAGCCAAAATTGTCCTCCAAGTGCCAGATCTGCGCTCCATGGCCCCTCCCGCACTGCTCCCTGTGTCCCTCTCTGTTACGCTTATAAACACAGCTCCCGTTTCAAAAACTACTGCATGTCCCACCCACCATTTGAAAGCTCTGGTGATAGGCTAAAACAATATGTCAATCACTTTCTGGAAGATCCAATGACTGAAGAGATTTCCCGTAAACAACCTGATGACGCGTGCGTTAGCTTCTTCAGCAGCTTGTCCCACCTAAACCCCGCCACCGACAACAGCGGGGAGGGTCTCATTTTGAAGCTAAGAGTGTGAGGAAAACAAGCGTACCCAAGAGCGCCAAGAGAAACGGAACTCAGAGATATAACATATATATTTTCATTCACGCTTTCATCCATTCATATGGACGAGGATTTTCTGGATTATTTACCCACATGGAATTATTTTATGGAAAAAACAACTTGATATTCTTTTTCTGTGGATTATTACGGATTTATTGAGTACAACTTTTCATGGATTGAACACGTTTTGGACCGACAGAACCGGCTCAAATGTAAGAAACGCGTATCTTATTCTTTGATTATGATGTGAATTTTTAAGTTATCGCGTTTTGGGCTCGTTGTACGGCATAAAATGAATGATATGGTTGTTTTATTGAGAAATTAAGCTTTCAAACGATGTATGGCATGCCAGTAGTGAAAACAATAATGAAGGTGAATATACAGAGTGAACATTTTTTATTGGAAAATCGCCCGCCGGCGGGCGGGTGGATGGTAAGTGGTTTTATTCACGCTTACGTCACAAACCAGGAACATGTTTGGTAAGATGTGATTACTACTTCCGGTGACAAGGCCTGGTTATCCATATGGACCAGTGGCAACAACCTTTCACAACCAGTGGGGGGGCATCACTAGCCAGGCTGGGGCCACCTAGTGCCTCAGTTCAATTTCATTTCTCTCCAGCGACTACGTCAGGAATCAAGTTGTAGATCGTGCAACGGCCATTCGGTGAAGAGCTGTGAAGTCATGACGTCAAAATCAAGCGTCTGACTGGGTCCATTTTGTGGTACAGCACAACAGTAAACAAAGCGGTCGAGATGGATTTGAACGAAGACATACATTCTGTGTTGGCAATGATTACCGAGATCGAGGATTTAAAGCCAGAACAAAGAGAAAAAGCTCAGTTTTGTCTTGTATCTAAACTAGAAGTGCAGTGCTCTGAGCTCTAGAAGTGCAGTGGTGAATGGTTTTACTGTAGACAGGAAACAGCTGACGAGATCGCTCACAACTTTACAGCCTTTGGTCCACAGACAGATCCTGCCGCTCTATAGGCTACCTACCGACCTATCAATCGATCTGTTGCATTCAACACCATGTACAGAGAGAGATTGATATGATATGATATATCATATGATATGATTTAAATTGTCAAGCGGCAGCCTTTTAATAGGCGGCGACACGTGTTCGGCGGCGATACGCTGCTGTGCACTATGCATAGGTTAGACTGTCGTTAGGCATAAGTTGTGGACGCTGGCAACACGTTAAGCATTAGTTGGTATAAGTTATATATAAGTTATCAAAATGTTAAATATAAGTCTCTAATACGTTATGTATACACCCAACTTGTTATGAATACACTATGTATACACCCAAAATTGAAAAAAAACATTGATGGTTCAGCGCATGCCAGCGTTTTAGGGAAATTCTGGTACGTCAGCATACGCTTTCTAAATCGTTTTGGTGTGACAGAGCCTTTACATACGTCACGATCAAATAGCAGCGATTGGTTAGATAAAAAAAGTACCCGCCTACCGTCGAGCGAACGAATCCTAATGCTGCGAGGCCAGACGGTTTCCACGAAGTGAAACCAGCTGATGAATCAGGCCAGGCACCAGATGACACAAACTTTAAATAAGTTTTGTAAATTTGTTATTCACTTGAAAATGTTAAATGGCCATACATAACCCAGCATCAACACTAATTTCATAACAACAACAATAATAATGATAAACTGAACAAATCAAGATTACATGAGTCTGTTGAGTCAGTCCATAAGTATGCACAAATATACAATAAAAAAAAAAAAAAAGAGACAGAAATGAAATATGGACAGGAACCAACTGAGTGGTTATGATGTAGTTAGTAAATTCCATGAAATGAAATGCCGTTGTTTATGTGTTCTATTTTTGACAGGAAGATGTGTGTGTTAATATGGCTCTGTCTGGCGGGCTCGGTTCGTGGTAGGAAAAATGTCCCAATTTTCTTCATCTTCATGTCATTGCAGCGTTCCATTATGTTCGGCTAATCAACATTTACCTCATACCATACCTCAGTTTTCATCATTTCTGTGTGTGTCATTTCGCACTGACACAAAACTCCGAGCACACTGGGAACATGTGATTAGAAGAGATGATTCAAGATATTTCCAAACAGCACATACGTATGCAGTCTTCATTTTACCGCTGATCACATTTACTTCTATTGGTTTGATCACAGTTGGCCCAGTGTCGGGAACAACACCAGAAGTTGTCATCGCATCTTTCCAAACGTCTTCCTGGTTTGTGACCTAAGCGTGAATAGAGCCTATTCCAGGTCTGAAATCAAGTGATTCTAGTGAAGGTGTATGGAGTTTAAAAACACAGTGGAGCACTTATTGTATTAGATGACTGTAATGCACTTTTTTCCTTTTTTTTTCACTTACAGTTGGTCCAAAATTCTGCTGCGCGCCTTTTACCCGGAACCAAAAAGCATGAGCACATTACCCCGATTTCAGCGTTGTTGCACTGAATTCCAGTTCGTTTTAGAGTTGATTTTAAGATTTTATTGTTTGTTTTTAAAGCTCTGAATGGACTGGCCCTACAGTACGTCTCGGACCTCATCCAAATTTAGACCCCGCAAGCTCTCTGAGGTCCGAGAGCCAGCTTCAGCTCATGGGGCCTAAGGCTACGTTTATATGATGACGATCTGAACAGAAGACGCAAAAGTGGTGTCACGTCTTCACTTTTTATTCCGTGTTTAGACGAGCGTTGCATACGGTGATGCAAAAAGTGTTTGGAATTCGACTGGGTATGCGTGCCAGGTTTCTGTGTACTGTATGTATGTGACGTAAACGCGTACACAACGTGAGCAGATCTGACCAGAGTTTTGCGTCTTGGGCGGTGTGGACGGAAACGCTACAGCAGAGCATATTCAATTTTTCCACTCTGAAGGGTGGTTTCAGATTTTTTTTTTGTTTTTACCAGCAAGCGTTCTCATGTAAACAGGCCCTAAGATGAGACTTAAAACCAGGTGGGACAGGCCTTCTCTGTTTCTGGCCCCAAACTCTGGAACACTCTGCCCCCCCCCCAACGCTGGAACAGTCCCCAGAGTAGAGAGTTTTAAGTCTCGTCTTAAAACCCACTATTATTCTCTCACTTTTAACACTGCGTGACTTGTGTGGTCCTCTGTGTCTTTTATTTATTTAACTTATTTACTGCTATTTTATGATTTTTATGGTTTATGACATTTTGACTTTACAGATTTTATTGTTTTAGAACTGGTATGACAAAATTTTAGCAGTTTACCATTTGTTGTCTTCATTTTATGATTTCTGTGCAGCACTTTTGAAACTGCTTTGTTTGTAAAATGTGCTATAGAAATAAAGTGCATTTGGATTTATTACCACATGACATCACAAGGTGGAATAGAGTGTTTTTGGATTGAGAGAAGAACTCAGCCGAAATATGCAGGATCATGTGTGAATGAAACAAAACACAACTCTGGGCATGTTTTGGGATAGATCGAAGGCTACGTTTATATGATGACGGTCTGAACAGAAGACGCAAAAGTGGCGTCGCATCTTCACTTTTTATTCCCCGTTTAGACGGCCGTTTTCGGGAGGAAATGGTGATGCAGAAGTCTTTGGAATTCGATTGGGTATGCATGTGTAACGGACTAGGGCTAAGGATTTGACTGCGGCCTAAAGGGCGATCAAAAGAAGGTTCAGCAGGAGTGAAAGTGTGTGAATAACTCAAAGGACACAAAATCAGTTCAAAATGATATATTACTAGTATGAGTTCAGAGTATAGAAGAGGTATGAATAATAAAATGTATTTATTATTACTATAGATATATATAGGTATAGTTTAACAAAATAAAATAACACACACAGACACAAAAAAATAAAATAAAAATGACACAACCAGTAATTGTCTTTCAAAAGTCTGAGTCCAGTTTATAAGCGGGTGTAGAGGGTGGCATGGTCCATTAGAGTTATTATAATCCAAACTGAGTCGGTTCTGGTATTGTGAAGGGGAGTATATGTCCTACTGCGATTCATGCGGGGACCTGTAGCTCGCCATCCAGTGTTGAGTTGTAGTAGTGTAATGGAACGATCCAGTGGGGGGAAAAAACCTGACCTTTGAGATGTAACTAAGGGGAATGAAAGAAGAGTAAATCGGCTCCTGCAAATCTTTATTAGATCCGTGATTAATGCTTTTTTCCAAGTGTTTGAGCAGCAGCGTCGTAGCACCGGAGGAGAAGAGCAGGAAGGGTGTGTGTGTGTGTGGGGGGGGGGACGCCGGAACTTAAAGAAAGTTGTCCCGCCACAATAACGGCGCCATAGGAAGTGGTGCTACTTGACATGGTGACACATGTACTTAAAGCACCAAGGGCATCTTTGAACATTTTAACGCCATGCAGTTTCATCAGCTACTCCTTCCACAAAGTTGTCTCACCATCGACTGGTTCTCCAGGTCTCGTCCACAGCCGTCTGACTCGCCTGCGACAAACTGGTGCATCCAGAATTTGACAGAGGTGATTGCAGATCCTTCTCTGTTCACTCATAGTATCTCTGCAGATTCTGTACATATGTTGGGATTTTTGTTTCTGTGTACTGTATGTCTGTGACGTAAATGCGTACGCGACATGAGCAGATCTGACCAGAGTTAACTGCGTCTTGGGCAGTGTAGACAGAAACTAGGGTGACCATATTTCCGTTTGTGAAAACCTGGACCCCTTACCGGGGATGGGAGTTGGGGCCTCGACACTGAGCGACTCTCACCTCACAAGCTGTGTACATGGCCTCTCACTTGTCCCGAAAACGGAGAATTTCTTGTACAAGTCATTGTTAAATGCGCATTTGGGCTTCGGTATGTTGCAGGTTGATTGACTGTTTGTGTCTGCTCGCTCCACTTAAAAAAAAAACTTGAACGCCCAGGACAGGATGCAAAAAGTGGACATATCCAGGGAAAAAACAGACATTTGGTCACCCTAACGGAAACGCTACGGTGGAACGTATTCAACTTTTCCCGAAAACGGCCCCAAAAATGCCATCGCCGCCTAAACGAAAGGCACTTCCAATAAAAAATTTTGTAGTTTTTACCCAAAAGCGTTCTCGCGTTAACAGAACCTAAAAATAGCATAATATGGACCCTTTAATACATTCTAATTCTATTTTTTATACAGTATATTTGTCTGTTTTTGTCATCTGAGCTTTTTTGCACCTTTTTGTCAGTGTTCAAGCAAACAACAGTCTTTTCGACATTATCTTGTTTGCCTCTCATATCTGGCCCAGCTGTACTTGTTTCTCCAGTCTCCCACACCTGCTTGCGTTCCATTATACGATCTTTCTAACGCCAACTGCAGACTTGTGTGCGATTCATCCAAAAGGCTCCAGTGGTTTTAAGCGCTTCAATTCTGTTTTATCTCAGCGTTTGTGCTTTGGCTCTGACGGACGCTTGGTTGTATTTTTCGCAGGGCTGACCTTGATGAATGGCGGGAACAGGCTTGAACCCACCTGACACCGGTGAATAAAATATGTGCGCGGGGCCAGTGTCGGGACGTCCGCTGAAAGGGAGATCACTGCTCCTCGCTCCTTATTTATTCTCTTTTCCTCAGGCTTCGGACGCTGGCGGCGCACAAGCTAACGGAGATGTGACGGTAATGCGCGTCGGGCTGTTTGAACCTCCGAGCACAGGTCAGCCGTTTTAACAGACAGGTCCAGCAGAGGTCCCGGGGCTGAGCTAATGTGGACCAGGAGTGTGGCAGTAAAACAGGCCCGTCTCAAGGCAGGCGCTCAGGGAGGTGTGCGATTAGAATAGAGAGTCTGAGGGTTACACTTTATATAATAGTCGTAACAAAGCATGAACAAAGGCTTAATTTATTATGAACAGTTAATTAAGAATGATTAAGAATACTTTAATGTGTAGTTATTATAAACTGACTCACATCTTTGTTTTTGAAATGAAAAATTACTTGAAGTGAATTAAAAATGAATAATTATTTGCGTATTTGCGAATCTATTTGTTAATTAAGGCAGAGTTTGGTTTCAACAAAGACCCATAAAGTTAAAAGTTCTAGTCACATTTACCTGATGAAAGCTCTCGTGTGGACCAGGAGTGTGCCTCTGTCTGGTGTCTCTGTGTCTGGTGCTGTGGTACTGAGTCTATTCTGCTCTGAACAAGAGGAGGAAACAACCAAAACTGCACAGAATGGAAGAACAATAGTTTGAATTCATTATCACAGGGGATCATGCGTTTGACCAAATAATGATTTTCTGTGAAGAAGAGAACTTTCTTCTCAAAGTTTGTATTGATTCACGTACTTTGTCCTCATGTACCCCGGCAGTTACTGCAGTGATTCAAATTAAAAGAGTATTAGAGTGTTTTGGCTGTGTTTGATAGGAGCTGTATCTCGGATGTGTTCCAGTCTGGGGTTGCATCGCAGGAGGCTTGTGATGCTCACAGGTTGAAGGTTCTTTTCCACACTTGTTTTGCATGACTATTTATGTGCTGAATATTTTGCTGGTGGATACAGGCAGAGGCAGAGGCAGTGCAGAGTCTGTGGGTCCTGACTCTGCCTGATGGTTGTGGCTGTGCACTGCTCTGGGCAGGCCTTAGGGGGGCAGGCCCTCTCCTGGTGGGGATAAAAGCAGGAGGCATCTGGCTCCAGCGGAGCTCCAAAAACTCCAAAGTAGCCTAAGATCCCCCTCTCCTAGTTTAGCCAAACAAGCTGGACTAATCCCAACTATCAGGGGAGGCTCTGTCAAAACAAGCAGCAGGGCCCTAAGGCGAGCGGCTCCAGAGCGCAGGGGCCGCAGACAGAGGAAGGAGGCCCTCCCATTAGCATAATGCCTCTGGTGTGAGTCTGTGCTGCTGCTGCTGGCCTGACAGGCAGAGCACAGAGCACAGGCTGAGCCCGGGCCACGGGGGCTCCTGGGCTTTGGCTTTCAGCACAGGGGCCGCTCCGGTTCAAACCGGGCCCCGCGCTGATGGCAGCTCCTCTCTGTGTGATGCCTGCTCCTCTGGCTTATTTTTAGCAGCCTTCATCCTCCAAAAGCAGGTTGAGTCCTCTTCTGTGCCTGAATATGTAGGCCTATGCCCTGGGCTCACCGCCGCTCCCGTATCCCACCAGCCCCGGCTCTACCTCACCAGCTATTCTGGTGCTCCGCTCTGTGTTGTGGCTACCTGCTGCAAAGCGTGTCAGAGGGGAAGAAGAGAATAAGGAAGTTCTTGGCACAGAAAGCACTATAAATCTCCCTCTTCACAGATGAAATATTGATTTAGCATGCTCATTATCCTCCACAGATCTGCTCCCATATTCAGATGACTCGATTTGCTCCTATACAAGTTCAAAATGTGTTGTGAATCAAGTGGGAGCACTCTGTCTGTGTTTGTCGCCGTGCTGTGTCATTTCCTTCCGTATAGTGAATGGCTAAATGAAACAAATGAGTTCGGCGTATGTTATTAGTCCTAATGGGAACATAATGGGGTTAGCTTGGGCCACATAATAATGAATATCAATATGAGCAGGCTGGCCTTTTATTAAAGCCTTACATCATGCTGCAGACACGTCCAGGGGGACAGAGAGGGGGTATTTTTGGGTCCTGTTTGTTGCAGCGTGTGTGTTAAGTGTTTAATCAATGTCTGGGGATTATTTTGTCACCTGTGCCAGTGCAGGGTGGTACACAGGGATGCATAGTGCTGTACTTAATGAACCACGTCTATAGAAATACAGTGCAAAGATATGAGAGACTTTGGGGGAAACTCTTGATAATAACTACACCTTTAATATGGGCGGAGTTTATTAACAATTATTAAGGTTTAGTGATGACTTAATTAAGGAGTTAGAATTTACTTAAAGCTGCTCTACCAGATTTTTACTCTCTTAAAAATGCGAAAATCTAGTTCATTTTGCAGTGTCGGTTTGCAGTGGTCCAAATGTATTCCTCACTTACCTTATAGATTTTGAGCTTTCTAACTATGATGCGTGCGTTTTAATTAATGCGAGCTACCCAGTATTTAAAAAATAAACAAAATAAGCATGGTAAAGCAAGCAACTAGTAAGCAAATGCACACTTCTTGACTGGGCATAAAACACTAGCCTGATTCATCAGCCGGTTTCACTTCGATGAAACCGTCTGACCTCGCAGCATTAGGATTCGTTCGCTCGACAGTAGACAGGTACTTTTTTTATTTAACCAATCGCTGCTATTTGGTTGTGACGTATAATACGCCAAATCTCGTAGGAAGAAGGACAGTAACGTCTTTCCCCTTGATAAAATTCACCAAACATTCTCTTTGTTCCGGCTTTAAATCCTTGATCTCGGGAATCGTTGCCAACACAGAATGTCTGTCTTCTTCTACATCCATCTCGATGCTTTGTTTACTGAAAACGACCCAGACAGGCATTTGAGTTTGACATCATGGCTTCACAGCTCTTCACTGATTGGCCGATGCGCCGTCTACAACTTCCAGGGTTCTTGCAGATCGTCTAGTGTATTCCGATTCCTGACTTCGTCGCTTGAGAGAAATAAAATTGAGCGGAGGCACAGCTTATTCTGACCTTACAATATATCTGTACTCCGATAAGACACGTTTTTCTCAAATACATGGAGAAAATTGGGTACAGAGCTTTAACGTAATATGTTATTCCTTAATCCTAAACATTAAATTGTTACTAAGCTTGAATCGTGCTAGTTTGTTCATTGTAAAGTCTTTCTTCATGCTTTCTTTAGGCTGATTAAGGTGGAGTTATTTTAAAGTGTTGCCAAATCAACATATGAGCGACTCAAGTTTTCAGATATTTAATACAAAATTCTCATTATAAGATTATTATTTGCATTGCTGGAGCACACATGAAGAATTTTGTGTTTATATTAAAAAATCACAGCACTAGTTCAGCTACTTTTCTCTCCTTAATCTTTATCAACAAAGCCACATATAGCTGAGACAAGCTCCAGCCATTTTTAGCTCATGAAAGTCACAACCAAACAAGCCTGGTAAGTAGCTCCTTTGAAAGCCCACACATTTGAACATTACTGTAAATATGAGCGCTGCCCCCCTCCGCCACAGAGCCGGTATTCATGAGCTTCGGCTGCAGTTGGAGGCTACAGCTCCAGTGAAAGGCTCCTTTAAAAATCGGAAGCGTTGCGCGGTGCCCCGGGTCCAGAGGCCTGCTGGGACTGCGCTGGCCGGGCTCCAGTTGATTATCATTTGAGCGCACTGTCACTCATAAAGAGGCAGGTCCACAGCCCAATTATGTTTGAAAAGGCGAGCGGCGAGGCTGGATGTGATCAATGAGCGCACGCCCGCCGTCGATACGCTCCGAGTCAGGCCTATTGACCAGCAGACGCACACAGACGCACACAGACAGATGTTATGAGCTGGAGAATACGAGAGGGAGGGGGCGGGGCCAGGGAGAGGAGACCGGGTGACCACCTGGCCCTCTCTCAGTCGTCCGGTCAGATATAGGCCGCTGTCCATTGTCCATTTCACTAATGTCACGTATATTTTAAAAAGTCAAATTTACATAATTCTCTCAATGATGAAGACTGTGTGTATTCAGGGTTGTTATATGTGGCACCTATAGCTGGGGTTCAGGTGGTTGGAATGTGAGTCTGGTCACCAGGGAAGTTCAGATAGATATGATTGACAGATGGATTAGCCAATCAAGGCCACACATCGCCCAATCACGGTCCATATCCACACAAATATGGCTGCGTAAAAATATCACAGGGGAGTGAAAAACACTGTAGACTTGAGCCGATTGAGCTGGATTAGTGAAGCACTCAGTTCATTTGATAGATAGACACATACTTTATTGATCCCAAGGAAATTCAAAGTTCGGCAGCAGCAACATTGTGGCCAATCCTCCTTGTCAAAGCCTGATCTCATCAGATCTCAGACGCTAAGCAGGGCTGGGCCTGGGTAGGACTCGGATGGGAGACCACTGGGAATTCCGGTGGGGCGCCAGTGGCAAAAACTGTTGTCCTCAGGCAAGACACTTCACTCATATTGCCAAGTATGAAAGTGGTGTGTATGTACGTGAGTGATGGTGATGGTCGGAGGGGCTTATGGCGCAGATTGCCATCCTTGCTTCCCTCAGTGTGCCCCAGGGCAGCTGTGGCTACAACAGGAACTTATCTCCACCGAGTGTTGGGTGAATGAATAATGCACCAAATTGTAAAGCAACCTTAAGCATCTGGAAAAGTGCTGTAAGACATATGCATCATCATAGAAAAATGTTACCAGTGAGCAGTCCATCCTCTTGCATTCATCAGCTATAGTGATGTATTGTACACATGGAGAGTGGGACAAACAATTTCCATAGTGCATCCGTGGGATAGGACAAACATATGAGGTGAGAGAAAAACTATTTTAATCAACTTTGTTCAAAATGACCAAAACCAATTAGCACATTCATTTCACATGTCACTGAAATCAACAAATCTGACTGGATGATTGGACTTGACTCATATTGTCCAGACTGATATTACTCTGTATGAAAACACATAGAGACATTGTTCTGTACATGCCAGGCAAGGGTTTCATGACATTATAACATTCTATAATCCTATAATATTTAACACTGTTGGGGTATCTTAGATGATTAATGATAGATTAAATTAAATGATGAGTTTTCTTGTTTTCTAGTCAGTGACGAACATTTGTGAATTTACCTTTGGGATATTTCATGGCAAAGTGCACTGCGATCAATAGGAAAAACTGGCTCTTGCCCCCCATGTGGGAGTATGACGTCATCACACTGTAGAATCTGAAATAATGAAATCTGAAATAATTATTATTTCACATTAAAGGTGCACCTTCATGTTTCTATGGAGATGTCATTGCTCTGCCTGGAATGGTATGACATTAAACAGCTCTAATTTACATTTATTCAATTACAGGTGGTTTTATAGCTCAAAAATACCGATAAAAACAACATTCTGACAGTGATCACCTCACCACAGATCTGACCTGGAACTTGGTCTGATTTGGTCTCCATGAAAAGGTTTTATACCAAACTGTGAAACATTCCGGACAAAGCAATAACATCTCCATGGAGAAAAGCATTTGACGGACCCTTCACCAGAAAATTTATGACAAAACAATGCATCTTTAAGCTCAAATTATCCTTCCATGTCCCCCACATCCAACAGCATATTCCCTTAAGCTCGCCGGAGCTTGGGGAGGTCCTGAGCAGAGGTCCTGGGGGGGTGGGCGTGTCTGTAGCGACCAGAGCCTCAGGTGTGCGGCGTCAGGAGGCAGAGGTGACAGTTTGCCCGGCTTCCCGCCCCCTCCTCGTTCTCCGGGGAGAGGATCATGGACCTGCCCTGACTCCCAGACTCCCAGCCCACGGCAGCAGGGTGACGAGTCGTCCCGGCAACGCCCCCCACCTCTCCTTCCTCCGACCCCCCCTCCTGTCTCTCCCCCCGCGCGGTAACAACAGCAGCGACACCACTGCTGCTGCACTGCAATTAAAAGTCTGGCTCAGTGTGGCAGGAGCAGAACAAGCCTCTCACCTTACGCTGTGGGACCCACGCCAACGCACAAGATGGGACAATCCAACACAAGGCTTATTTTGGAGCACTTGGGTTTGAGATCAGGCCTGCTGTGAAAGAGTGTTCTCGCAATACTGCAGTTTGAAACTCTGTTTTGACACTAACAGAGGAATACGCAATACCTATTTTGATACCACAATATAAGAAAAACAATACAATAGACTATTTTCTTCCAACTTCTACTTCAATATTCCCATTTGCAATTGACACTAAGTACTGTCTATATTCCATCTATATCATATACTAGGTATTAGAACAATTTAAGGAGTTCAAAAGCAAAAAATTACATATGACTTTATGCCAAATCACTGCATGATAACAATTCTAGACCAACTTATTTTAGTAGTCATCTAGTCAGTGTTTACTTTTAATTAACGTGGACAAATGATCATGTTTATATGGAACATATTTAAAACCAGACAGCCATAAAAAATAAATATACTAACTAAAGGCTTCTAGATAGAGTTTTTGGTGATATTAGTTGTGGCTAGAATCTGTATAGTCTTGAATTACTAACAAATATTGCAATTCTCAAGGATTCATTTGATGGTCAACTAGAAAATATTTATGCAACTCTAGTTTGAATATTCCCATTTACAATTCACAAACTGTCTTGTCTGTACTAGACTTGTGTTCTCGCTCTTGCTGAAAGTGGTAAATGGTCACATTTTTATTTAGCGCTTTTCCACCTTCAAGGCAGTCAAAGCTAGCCTGATTCATCAGCTAGTTTAACTTCCTGGAAACCGTCTGACCTCACAGCATTAGGATTAGTTCGCTCAACAGTAGGCAGATACTTTTTTTATTGTACTTTTTTATTTAACCAATTGCTGCTATTTGGTCGTGATGTATGTAATGCGCCGCAATGCTCAGTGGTGTCCAAGTAAATGCGACACAACAGCAAACAAAGCAGAGAGTGAACATATCTGTCAACAATCATTGTCGTTTCTGTGACATGAACTTGCGTTTTACCCCCAGGACCTCCCCAAGCTCCGGCGAGCTTAAGGGAATACGCTGTTGGATGTGGGGGACATGGAATAAGCGAAGTTTGTGTCGTCTACATCCATCTCAACCGCTTTGTTTACTGTTGTGCTGTACCACAAAAGGGACCAAAGCGCTTGAGTTTGATGTCATGGCTTCACAGCTCTTCGTTGATTGGCCAGTGCGAGGTCTACAACTTCCGGGATTCTTGCAAACCATCTAGTGTAGTCCGATTCCTGACCTAGTCGCTAGAGAAAAATTTAATTGAGCGGAGGCACTAGGTGGTCAAAGTGCTTTACAACAAGGAACCACTCACACACACATACTCCAGTGTACGCAGACACTAAGGGCGAGGTGGGTTAAGTGTCTTGCCCAAGGACACAATAAGAGCATTCATCTGTGGGAGCCAGAATCACACCGCCAGTGGATCTGACCACTCAACCAATGATGTTTACGTCAAGAGCAGGATTCAAACTGCCAATCTTCGGATCAGCAGACAAACGCTCTACCAAGTGGGCTACTGCCGTCCTTAAAGTGACCGGGAAAAGGCGAAATCTTCGGAATTCGGTCTGATTTGTCAAAACAAGAAATTAAACTTTCAGTCGTCCAGTTGAGAGAAACAGACATCTTTATCATCCACAAATCCACTAAATACTTACTCTATTGGACATTTTCCAAAAGTAAAACAGCATTAAGTTATTGTTTAAGTTGTTTTGTTTGTCGGGCAGATTCTAATAATAAATAACTTTATTTCCATTTACCTTAATCCCCCGAAATGTGCTTCTGCGGTTTGTATGTAGTTCAGTGAATTGTTTGACCAGAAAGAACACTTTGAATTTTTTTTTTTTTTATTCAAAATGTAATATTACAAATTTCAATGATTTCTGTCGCCTGGGGGAGCCTGAATATTCCACCAACTTTTCACTAAAATTTTCAACTCTTCATTTTTATCTGAACTTTGAAAAATAACCCATTTATTACACACCTCTTTAGGACTGATGGGCTGGTGCTGGGGGTCAGATGTTACAATATTCTGTGCGCCTGTAATATTGAACGGAAATGGGGTGCAGGTCAAATAACTGTGGTAAACTGAGATTTTGGTGGTTCTATGGCGAGTTCAAAATCCTGTCACTGACAAGAAAACACTGCATGCTTTCCCTACTATACAAAGATGTTTAGATCAGTTTGGGCCAATCTGAGCAACCCGTGGTCAGTTCATATCAAGACGAACATGGCTGCTTATAAGGAAAAATACACACACACACACACACACACACACAAAACCATTGCAGACTCCAGCTGAATCAGTGAGTGAAGAACTAAACCATGGCTATGTTTACATGCACACCAAAATTCATCTTGTTGAAATACAGTGTTGCATCAGATTTTTCACTAGTTGAAAATGATGGAAAAAGGGCAAACTAAACTTGAAAGACAAAGATAAATGAGAAAAGACTGAAACTAATTTTACACTTTGCCTATGACGTCACAATCTGGGCAAAATGCAAAGGAGCATTTTTGAGTTCTCAGAGAAGACAGCTATGGTTTTATGGATTTATGAAACAATCTTACAATCTAGACAGAAGCAAAAATACAACTCCTGGTATGTTTTAATGAGGGTACAACAGTATAACATGATTAAAAGCTCCAAAAATTGTGCATAATGTGTTTTTTTTTTAAAGAGTGTGGTCATTTACTGTTTTGAAAATGCTATATTTGCAATACAAGTGTCAGTTTGTTTTTGACCATCTACCTTTGCTCCTTGCCCTAAATCACTCCCCCTTCAGAGCACTACAACCGCACAATCGGTCTTTTGCTCATGAAACTACTGAACATGTTTGCGAAGTTGTGCTGTGTTGTTCTGTATCATGTTTTTGTATATTTATGGAAAATTGCCGTGCAGAAGCATGAGTGAGCTCCTGGGCTGAGTATTGGATAGAATTGTACTGCTAACCTTAAGGAAGGTTTGAACTGGGCACAAGAGAGATCGCTGGATTACTCAAACTTGCATGGATGACATCTAAAACATCTTCATGCATGCTTTCAATGAGGGAACAAAATTATAACATGGTAGAACACTTTAAAGTTGATTTTGAATAATACCCACTGTAATATCCTCATAAAGGTCCTGTATTATGCTTATGAATCATCAGAATCTGAATTTATTTGTCAGTATTAAAAAACAGAAACACAGAAACAAAACACTGCACTCAGGTCCAGGTCATCAGCAGCGCAAACAACAATAAGAATAAAAATTGTCTAAAATATCATATGTCCAATACAGTCTTTAAAAAACAGCCCCACGTGTTATAATGTTGTTACCGCTTCCAAAACATACTCAGAGTTGTGTTTTGTTTCAGTCACACATGCTTGAGTAACCTTTTATTATTCGTTTGTCTACATTTCCAAAAGCTGAAAACGCTCCTTGTGATGTCGTGAAGTGGTAGTTTCCAAGGTAACAGCCACCTGATACTAGTACTGTGGTACTCAAGACCACTTTTTTATGGTCGTCTCGGACTCGAGTGCATTTGGATTCGGTCTTGTCTCAGTCTTGAAGGCGCTTGGACTTGGTCTTGTCTCAGTTCTTGAAGGCGCTTGGACTTGGTCTTGTCTCAGTCTTGAAGGCGCTTGGACTTGGTCTTGTCTCAGTCTTGATGGCGCTTGGACTTGGTCTTGTCTCAGTCTTGATGGTGCTTGGACTTGGTCTTGTCTCAGTCTTGAAGGCGCTTGGACTTGGTCTTGTCTCAGTCTTGAATGGAGCTTGGACTTGGTCTTGTCTCAGTCTTGATGGCGCTTGGACTTGGTCTTGTCTCAGTCTTGAAGGCGCTTGGACTTGGTCTTGTCTCAGTCTTGATGGCGCTTAGACTTGGTCTTGTCTCAGTCATGAAGGCGCTTGGACTTGGTCTTGTCTCAGTCTTGAAGGCGCTTGGACTTGGTCTTGTCTCAGTCTTGAAGGCGCTTGGACTTAAAGACGAGGTTCTCAAACTATGGGTGACGATCCAAAAAAGGGGCACCGAGTGTTTTGGCGCTGTACAGTTTGCTTATTTTAAGCTTAAACTAACATTAATCAAATAAAATGGAGATAGATTTATAAAAACACTGATTTAAATGTGCCAAAATACCTGTACCATACAAATAAACATAGGAAATGACAAAGATGGTCTTGATTTGGTCTCGAACCTTGAAGGTTTTGGTCTGGTCTTGGTCTCGGGACCCTGTGGTCTTGGACAGGTCTTGGAGTTGGACTTGTCTTGGTCTTGATTAGTGCGGCCTTGACTACAACACTACCTTTTAACTTCCGTCCATTTTTTAATCAATAGAGATAAGCAATTAAAGGGCTAATCCAAATGATTCTAGTGAAGGTGTATGGAGTTTAAAAACACAGAGGAGCACTTTCTGTATTATCACATGACATCACAAGGAGTGTTTTCTGCTTGAGAGAAGAACTCATGTGTGAACGTAACAAAACACAACTCCAGGTATGTTTTTTTAATGAGGAAACAACATTACAACATAGATGAGAAAATGGTGTAATATGGCTCCTTTAAAATCCGCCTATTTCAAGTACCATAAAGCTTTACTCCTTCATAAGTCCGAGTGTTTCTTCCTCACTGTACTAAAACAGCTCCAGTTCGTGCTCTGTTCCTGTCCACATTGATTAGAAGACATTAAATTTGAGTTATTTGAAAGTACAAATCGGATTTCACTTTTAACAGTCGGGGCCTATAGTGCGCGCTAGGAAGTCTGTTTTGCATTGGCCCTCGTCTCCGGTCCCCAAAGCCACTGTGTCTTCTCAATAATGATGAACGATTATGGCCCGCGGATACAGGCTCCGTGATATACGCACTCGTTAAAAGTAAAGAGGCTCGTTTGGCTAAAGTAAGCTGTCCCTGCATCACTGTGAGTGCGAAACTAATAATGTCTTTTTGTGAAGTCCTTCGCCATAAGTGGGGATGTATATGTAGACTCGAAACCCATATATTATAATACACATGAAGAATGAGTTAGTAGAGCTATTGCAGACTGTTTTACAGTCATTTAAAGGTTTAATCTGTTTAATCTGCATTTTCTCGATGCTATCTTGTGCAGATTACTTATAATTTGCACATTTGTTGTTACCTCCGCCAAGGAGGTTATGTTTTTGCCGGCGTTTGTCTGTTTGTTTGTTTGTTTGTTTGTTTGTTTGTTTGTTTGTCTGTTAGCAACATAACTCAAAAAGTTATGGACCGATTTTGATGAAATTTTCAGGATTTGTTGGAAATGTGAAAAGGAAGAACTGATTTCATTTTGGGGGTGATCCGGAAGAAATCCTGGATTCTGGATCACTTTGAAATTTTAGTTAACATTGTGGTAAATGGGGCCAAAACATTTTTGTTTCTCAATATCTCGGTTAATTATTGACCAAACCCCATGAAGTTTGACTCAGGGATGGACAATGGGATCCTCTTTCATATTCCAAATTGAAAGATACGAGACAAATATTTATGGAAAACACAATTAATATGAGGGGGACTGTAGTCCTTGGTGGAGGTCTGTGCTCTCTGAGTGCTTTTCTAGTTTAAACTTAGATGATGTCTTAAAGGGCCAGTACTCGATTCACTAAAGAACATGTTTCATAAGTCATAAAGAATATTAAAGTGCGTATGACAGGTTCTGATGATTCTGATTCTGATTTAAATTGGTGGGATAATACCTGTCATAAATATAAATTATAGGTTTGCACCAATCAAGAAGCAATTTGTGAAGAAATATGTTGAAAATTACAAGTGGAGAATTCTGTTCAAAAGTTTGGCACAATTTACACACAATAAACTTTTTTTTTTTTTCCCCAATATTTTAAACATTAGTTTAACAAATGAAGGTGTTTTCTTACATTTTTATTTGTCAAACATGCTTTTCTGTGTACATTAGAGGAGTTTTGTCTCTGTGTACAGTTAATGGAATTCCCTAGTGTGATGTCAGGATTTCAATTCAATTTCAGTTCAAAAAGTTTATTGTCAAATTTCCATTATGAACATATGAAAAATTGAAATCATGTTCTCACTCTCAATCTTTTAAATTAAATAATTAAAATAAATTAAAAATAAATACATAAATAAATAAATAATTAAATAAAATAAATAAAGGGAAAATCTTAAGTTCTTAAGGAGGGAGAGTTCAGCATCCTAACAGCCTGGTGATTTGATTTCCATTCAAGAAGTAAAATTTCAAACCTAAAATTGACAA
The DNA here is from genome assembly GCF_026225935.1 of Boleophthalmus pectinirostris. Taxonomy (NCBI): domain Eukaryota; kingdom Metazoa; phylum Chordata; class Actinopteri; order Gobiiformes; family Gobiidae; genus Boleophthalmus; species Boleophthalmus pectinirostris. The sequence continues at coordinate 10,022,198 of NW_026571353.1, read as the reverse complement.
ATTGAGTTTAAAAAAATATATTATTTATTTATTTTTTGTACAATATTAATTAAATATAATGATCTTAATTATGTTTTAGTGAAATGAGTAGTCCAAACTGTAATAGGCACGTTACATTGTGAGACAGACATGAGTCCTTATGATACACGTTGTAAATATAAATGATACTGTTATTGTAATATTATTATATTTCTGAGATGTTTGCTACTGCTTGAGTGAACACTGTTGTACTAAGAACTTTAATGTACAGTTTTATTTGCAGACTGAACAAATCAGACAATGAAATAATAATGTCACAAATTTGAGATTCAGTGCAAAAGGATATCAGTCCAACATGTGGAGACACATATATGGTATGGTTGTCTTTTAAAAACATAAATGTTTACTGTCCTTGTCTGTTTTAAAAATGGACCATGATTCCAAAATAAAGATGAATTTAATAAAATTATTGAATATAGTTTTACATTAATCAAGAAACAATTTGAGAAACAATGTTGAAAAATATTTTGAAAATAACAGGAAGTAGAGAGCTCTATTTTGAGAATTCCATATTGATGACAAAAGAAACACATTTTTTCTGATATTTTTAAACTTCACATCAACAAAACAAAGGTATTTTCTTATATTTTTATTCAGAAATGATTAATTCCTGTCTACAGTAGAGGAGTTTTGGCCCAGTGTACATTATGGTTGCGTGGTTATGGAATTCTCTAGTGTGATGTCAGGATTTTCAATTTTCAACAAAGAAGTCAAATTTTAAACCAAAAAAAAGCTAAATTGGGAAAAGTAAAATCTTAAATATAATGATCTTAGCTGTGTTATAGTGAAATTAGTTGTCTAGTCATAGTCATAGGCACTTATATACAGGGTTTGTGTGTTAAACATGTGTGAATAAAACAAAACACAACTCTAGGTCTGTTTGTGACGAGGAAACATTGTAACATAGATCGGAAAAAAGCCTAAGAGTTTATTTAAAAGAACGAGAAGCTGGGATTTTCTCTTGATCGCTTATACATTTTATACCTCGTGCAAAATGACTTCTCACATTTGAGCTGAGTGTCCAGAAGGCTCCGGGAGAGATGACCTTTACAGTGGCTCTCACAATTCTTTTTGCTATCAGCTAGAGACCATATTATTCTACATCAGCTTTTTAACCTTTAGCCTCTTTGTAATGTTGTTTCCTTGTCAAAAACATACCTGGAGTTGTGTATATAGTTTTGATATTTGAGTCAACCTGGATATAGGAGGCTTCATTTTACATACTATGCAATATAATGGAATATTGCAGGTGCTTTTACTTTAAAGAAAACACTTGGTTCCACAGCAGGTGACTCGGCCTTTCTGAATATGAACATTTTTATCACATTTTTATCCAATTTTTCAGTGTGTGGAGCAGCACGGTTCACCATGGTATGACTGATATCAAGGATGCTTCTGCGCTGTTTTACCAGTCTAGGACAGTATTTAAGGGGGCACTATGCAACCTTTTTGGAGGAGGATCTGCCCTTACTTGTCTTTATGAAGATTTTGCCTGGAATGTTTCACTGTGGGTCCTGACTCGAACTAGGAAGTACAAGCACATGCGTCCTGTGCTCAGGTCCCTGCACTGACTCCTGTGGCTCAAAGAACATCTCACACTCCGAGGAGCTCAGAGAATGAATGACTCCTGCTGGTGCCCAGAGTCAGGACTAAACATGAGGAGTCACTGTTTATGCAGCTAAAACCTGGAAAAGTCTTCTTAAACATGTGAGACAGGATTCTACTTTGAGGCTTTTTAAATCCAGGCTCAAAACGGTTCTGTTTAGCTGCATATGACTGAAAGGTTTTCACTTTTCATTCCGCACTCTTCTCTCTAATTTAATGTCTATCTATCTTTTTAGTTTTATGATGATTATTTATGTTTTGATTTGTTTGTTTTGTGATTTGTATTTCTTATCTGTAAAGCACTTTGAATTACTTTGTGTATGAATTGTGTTATACAAATAAGCTGGCCTTGTCTGTATGGCTTTAAACGGCACCAGGTCAAATCACAGGTCAGGCTTGGCAACCCAGTCACAGTAAGAATACATGTTTTTACAAAGGATTTTTGAGCAATAAAAACTTGTAACTGCATTAACACAATAGATAGATATATGCCAAAAGAAATTCAAAAATATAAATAAATAAATAAATAATTGAATACCATATTGTAGAAAATTCATGACAATGCAATATAATCTTCATAGAGACAAGAAGGAAGAAGACACTTCAGCTATGTTTACACTTAATGGGTATGTTGAGAAAAGAATATTTCCGTCCCTAAGTTTTCCAAAATAACACTGTGCACATAAAATTGTTTTCAAAAATGTTTTTTTTTTTTACATCAACCTGTATAAATACACTATAGAGCACCGTCATAACTGCACCAAGGCTCTGGGCGGCACCTGGATTAGATTCAAACCTGTAGCAATTATTTCATTACAGTTGTAAATATTACTCAAAAATACCTTGAAAAATGTACATTACTGAGCAGGCTCGCCTCTCCACAGATCTGTGAAAGAAGTGGCAAAACTGCCGACATCCAAGCTTCAACGATGTCTGGTCATGGATATGAAACATCAGTTGTGTGTGCAAATACAAACACATGAAAAGTGTTTGCACCAGAAGAAATGTGACTGCTGCTCTGAATGCATCATCATCATCATCATCATCATCATCATCAGAGTAAAAGAGAAACATTGGTTCGCACTTTTGGCACATCAGCTCCTAAAACTCTGTTTATCTCTCTTTACTCACAAACGCTAAACCGTAGTTTTCCAGATGCTCCACTGGAAGTTGGAGTTTTTAGATTCATTTTCCGTTTGCATGCAAATCTTTTTAAAAATACCTGTGTATGTGTAAACGGGGCCTTCAACAGAATAGCTCCCAAAGTTCTGCAGGAAGAATGGATCTACAAGGATTTCTGCAGGATCAGGATCAATGAGCGAATCACTAAACTCTGTTAATCTGAAGTGAGGGAAATGTGATTTGTTTGTAAATGATGAGTGACCAATGAGCTCCTTTGTTTCACATGTATCACTGAAAGAAACAAATCTGATTGGACGATGGTGTTTGGTTTGATACCATGTGGATAAAAAGTACAGAGAAATATCATTCTGGACATGCCAGGCAAACAAAATGCATCTTTCAATAACTTTGAATGCATCAGGTATTATTTAAAACTCCCATTGTTTTAATTCATTTCTTTCACACAAAATAAACATAGTAGCTTTCCATCAACAGGTAAATGACAGCATCTCACACACAACAGAATGCAGCACTGCTCTCTCTTATTATTTTACTTATTAATCCTTATGAATACAGTGGATTGAACATGAATTTTAATGGGCCTAATGTATGCGTTTTGGTGCGTATTGATGTAGGAGGTCGTGGAAGAGGTGGTAGAGCGCCAAAGGCTAAAGGGGAGGGAGACGAGGAAACTTGGGAGGGGAATGCCAATGAGGAGGACGGAGAGGACAGAAGAGGACAGACGAGGAAAGAGGCGGAAAGAGGAGGAGAGTGGAAGGGCAGAGGAGGACAGAAGAGGACAGACGAGGAGAGCAGAAGTTAGAGGAGAGTGGAGGATAGAGGAGGACAAAGGAGGAAAGAGGAGGAGAGTGGAGGACAGAGCAACAGAGGACGACAACAGGGGAGGATAGAGGAGGACCGAGGAGCAGAGTAGAGGATTGAGAAGGACAGAGAGGAATAGAAGAGGACAGAGAAAGAGAACGGAAGATGGAGGAGAGTGGAGGATAGAGGAGGACAAAGGAAGAAAAAGGAGGAGAGTGGAGGATATAGAAGGACAGAGGAGAGGAAAGAGGATTGAGATTGACAGAGGAGAATAGAAGAGGACAAGACGAGAGAAGAGGACAGAGGAGGAGAGTGGAGGAAAGAGGAGGACAGTGGAGGATTGAGAAGGACAGAGGAGAATAGAAGAGGACAGAGCGTGAGAGAGAAGGACAGAAGAGGAGAGACAGAGAGATAGAGAGAGGAGAGTGAGAGGAGAGAGAGGAGAAGAGGAGGACAGAGGAGGACAAAGGAGGAGAGTAGAGGATTGAGAAAGACAGAGGAGAATAGAAGAGGACATAGGAGGAGAGCACAGATAGAGGAACCGATTAATACCTCCCGATCAGCTCCCGATCCGTAATCGTAGGTCGCAAGAATATCAAACCTGTTTGAAATCCACTCGCCCCATGTGAGGGTTTCACACTGTTGAAATAGTTCATATAGTGTGAGAATATAATCCGTGTATCATTTGTTCATTCATTTTTCAATATAAAAACAACAATAAGAAAGCAAAAAAATAAAACTAAAATAAGAAAATGAAAATGAAAAAACAATAATTGTCTTCATTATTTGTCGCAAAATGAAAAAAACTAAAAACAGATAACGATTTTTTATTTTTATTTTTTTTATTTTCTGTTTAAATAAATAGTTTCCCGTTTTCGTGACTTAAACTGTGATGCCAGACATTTGCGCCGCATACGGACTGAACCAGGACTGAACCAGGACTAAACCAGGACTGAACCAGGACTAAAACAGGTCTCAGTCCTGGTCTGGTCCCAGTCTGGTACTGGTTTTCCTGATCACCTGACAGTCTACGTGGGTACACGTCCGGGCTAGTCCCGACACTCCTGGTTCAGTCCTGGTTTAGTCCTGGTTCAGTCCTGGTTCGGTCCTGGTTCAGTCCTGGTTTAGTCCTGGTTCAGTCCTGGTTCGGTCCTGGTTCAGTCCTGGTTCAGTCTTGGTTTAGTCCTGGTTTAGTTCTGGCTTGGTACTGGTTCAGTTCTGGTTTAATCCTGTTTCAGTTCTGGTTTAGTCCTGGTTTAGTCCTGGTTTAGTAGTGAGACTGGAACCGAACTGGCACTGAGCCCGGGACTGAGACTAGGACTGAGACCAAGTTTAGACCTGGTTTAGAGCTGGTTTAGTCTTGTTTCAGTCCTGGTTTAGTCCGGCATTGCAGTTTAAGTCACAGAAACAGGAAACAGCCTTTATCCATTTAAACATTTAAACACAAAACCGAAAACTGAAAAAACAAATCCTTATCTGTTTTTTTTTTTTATTTTGCTTTTGAAGACAAATAATGACAATGTTTTTTTTTTTTCGTTTCCTTATTTTTAGTCTTAATTTGAAAAACGAACGAACGAATGATACACAGATTGAACATGAATCGTGAGCTGCGAACTTTTAAACCCTGGGATTTGGTCGGACAGTTTGAGCTGAGGCTGAGTGAAACCATCGAAAATATTGCACAGTTTACGTCCGGCATTAATGTAATCACACCCTAACTCGAACACCGCCTTCGTACCCGACCGAAACAGGTACTACTGAGATGCTCCGGTTTTGATTCGGCTGACAGGTGCCGGGCCACATGCAGGTGCTCCCGCTCCCGCCTCCCTCCTTCCTCGCTCCCCCCCCCCTTCGCATCCTCCAACGGCCCGCAGCGGTACTCCCCCCACCTCCCCACCACCTCTTAGGCGCCGCACAAGGAGGACGGGCAGCTCATTGTCTCTGTGAAGATGGAAGACTCGGAGAGGAGGGGAATTCTCTCCTCTCCTTTTCTCCGGCTCCTTCTTGTGTTATTAGAGCGGGAGACAGGTGGTGGAGGTTGTGGATATGCAGCCTAATGTTAGCCCAGCCTGTTGTCATGGCCCCGGGCTACGGCAGGGACGCACCGAGCAGGAGGCAGATACTCATGCCACGGGCGAGATTTAGCGGCACTGTGAAGCTTCCGATCTACCACACACACACACGAACACACGCACAAACACACACACACTCTTTTGGCTCATATACGCGGGCAGGACAGGGGATGGCTGGCGCTGTGTTGTTTCATCAAGGCGGTAGAGTTACATGTGGTTGCAGAGGAGGAGATTACGTTGCTTGTGAGCTTGACAGAGGTTCGGGGTGAGGGTCGGATGGTGTTGTGAAATATACCAATTGCTTCTGCGTTAGAAAAAAAAACGCACCGGGTTTTGATAGCAGCAGCTTTTTCATGTCAAAGTCATTTCACATTACACAGACATTCATTCGATACATAATGCAAATGGTGGGTAGTTGGGTAGACTCGGCTGTCCCAGGGCGGTCTGGTGAACGCGCTGGCTGCCTGTCTTGCCTGTAGAAACTCAAAGTGGGTTATTGTACTGGCTGCTGTACCAAAGATTGAATTAGTAGTGCTTAATGATGGGTCAAATGCAGAGGACAACTTTCCACATTGGGTTACTACTATTGGGTAACTATCTTTCAACGTATTATTATTATTTTTTATTCATTATTTTGATTTACAAGTGCACTGTAAACCCAAATAAGTTACCAGAACCCCAAAAAAAACTGAGGCAAGGAGGTTGGTAAAAGGTTGGATGGTTGAACTCAAATATTTGCAGTTAGAGTTTTCAAACCACTGGAAAAATTGTATTAAATTTTATTTTTATATGTAATCCATGATTTTTGTACACACATTGAACATACAATCAAGTATATCTACACACATTATAGTATACATATAGACACATCATAGTATATATACATTATGCACAAATACCACGTGAAAGTCAGAGGATTTACTAGTCTAATCAATATTATATAATATGTATATAGATTAATAATACATACTTACATATACTGTATTACACATTGTAGTATACACATAGTACATTATACACACATTAGATATTATTTTTTAATGACTTAATTCTACTAAGTTGTACCTCATCTATGTTTTTAAGTTACTCTCACTTACCCACAATAGTTCCCTTTAATTTAAAAAAAAAAAAAAAGTAAAAAAAAAAAATACTCAAAAAGAAGAATGTGTTACAGCAACTTGACATAATTAAGTTAGTAGGATTATTTCAAAAAAATTTGAGTGTACACTACTTAATCTATTTAATTACTTTGAATGTTTGGGTTTACAGTGTGACATTTCTGTTATTTTGTTGATCAATTCTTTGAGCAGCTAAAACCTGGAAAAGTCTGGCCACTACTTTGACACTGTTTAAAACCAGGCTCAAAACGATTCTGTTTAGCTGTGCACATGAATAAAAAGTTTTTATTCCACGCTCTTCTCTCTTATTTAATGTCTCTTCTTTTAATTTTACAATGATTATTTGTGTGTTCAATCCCTCAGTCATCCAAGTAGAATTCATGGCAAAAGAAGAAATTCAATTTGTCAACTGGACAAAAGTTTATTTGGTCCAATATATTTCGCAGCTCATCCAAGCTGCTTCTTCACTTCTGGTCAGACGTTGGTGGATACTAGCCTGATTCATCAGCCGGTTTCACTTCGTGCAAACTGTTGTCTGACCTCGTAGCATTAGGATTTATTCGCCCGATGGTAGGCGGCTACTTTTTTTATTTAACTAATAGATGCTATTTGATTGTGACGTATGTAATGCGCCAAATCCTGTAGGAAGAAGGACAATAACGTCTTTCCCCTTGATAAAATTCACCAAACATTCTCTTTGTTCCGGCTTAAAATCCTCGATCTCAGGAATCATTGCCAACACAGAATGTCTGTCTTCGTCTACATCCATCTCGACCGCTTTGTTTACTGTTGTGCTTTACCACAAAAGGGACCCAGACAGGTGCTTGAGTTTGACGTCATGGACTTCACAGCTCTTCGCTGATTGGCCGGTTTGTGGTCTACAACGTCCGGGGTTCTTGCAAACCGTCTAGTGTATTCCGATCTCTGACCTAGTCACTGGAGAGAAATGAAACTGAGTGGACAGGCCGGTTAGGTGGATACTGCCTTGTATCTGCCTGAATGGGGAGCTAACTACACTGAAACTACTCTAAAACTAATAGTAAACAAGTAGGATTAGGTTAGGTTGCTTTATTCGTACCCGTAAGTAAATTTGCTTTGCAGATTTGAGAGGCAGGTTCCACATTTCACATTTCATTCATCCACAAAACACGTATAAAAACAAAATTACAAATTAAAGTGTTACAGTGCTCCAGCGCAGAATGGCCTGTTCTATAAACAATTAGTTTAATTCATCCATCACGCTTGGCTAACATCACAATAAATATTAAATATGTTAAAAACACACAATCTTAGATAAATAGATTACAGTCTATTCATAAGTACAATACCAGCCAGAACGAAGTAGGTGTGTTAGTTTCAGAGTAGTTTCAGTGTAGTTAGCTCCTCCCTTAATGCAGATATAAGACAGTGTCCACCAGCCTCTGACCAGAACTGAAGAAGCGGTTTGGATGAGCTGCGAAACGTATTTGACCAAATAAACTTTTGTCCAGTTGACAAATTGAATTTCTTCTTTTGTGATTATTATTTATGTTTTGATTTGTTTGTATTGTGATTTTAATGTATTTCTTATTCTGCGAAGCACTTTGAATTACTTTGTGTACGAATTGTGCTGTACAAATAAACTTGCCGTGTCTTGTCTTGCCAGGTCATTGTGCATGCATAAAACAAAACCTAAAAGATCCAAAGGTCCGTCTTTCCAGTCTTCAGAACGTGGGCTGCAAAGTGCGAAAAAAACAAACAAACTTGAACACAAAAAGTATTACAGTATTGAGTTCTATCCATTCCATATGTCCTTTTGCTTTTAGTTTTACTTGCAGGATGTCCATCACCAGGTTATCTCCGTGGAGATGTTGTCACTTTACCTGCAGTGTTCCACAGTATGGCATTTGATATCAATCTCATTCATTCAATTACAAATGTTTATATTGCTGAAAATGGAAGCTACTGTAGAACATTTCAGGTGACGCAATAACATCCAAGAGCAAAAAGCAGTAGCGAACCATCCCTCAAGAAAAGTTACACAGAGCACCGGAAAATCTGTCCCCAATCCTCCAGCCCTAAACCTGATTTGGGTGAATAATTGCGAAATCAAACAGCGCATACATTAACATTTAACATAAAACAAGCAAACCAGAGAAGTTAACAAATCAAAGCAGCTTAAAGGTGGAGTTTGTGTAGCATCTGCGTGCGTCTAAAGATCAAATTACAACTCAGCACGTTCTATCTGTTCCTTACAACACCCTGCAGGCATATGGCATTGTCTACAAACACGCCAATCAAAGGGACATGAGGACGAGACGGGCTTCATTTACTGTAATTAACAACACGACATCTAATGGTATTGAATTAACTATAGTACATTTATCTGCGCCTTTTAAAGAAAGAAACATGCACTCTTTTTGCAGGGCTGAGATTGTCTGTGTGTTCATGTACTAACAATCTGAATGCTTCTTATGCAAATTTGAATCTATTTGACAACATTTGACAGGTGAGAATCATGCTGAGAGGAACTTGTAGTTTGGAATATGTTTTGTTTTTCATGTATCTATAAGCTTAGTTATGTGAACTTTAAAAACATAGAGAAGCTTCACGGATTACAACATGATGCCACATACTGGATTCATTAAACGTGTGAGCTCCCACAGACTAAACCTGCAGAATAGTTTTTTGCCGAGGACATAAGAATATGACATGGGACACTAGGTGTGTATGGGCTTTAAAAACACAAAGGAGCTTCATGGATTACAACATGATGATAGGACTGTGTAATCAATTTTGAGCTTTGAAAAATTACTTAAAGTTGCACTTTGTAACTTTTTGGTTGGAGTTTGGTCTGCTTGTTGCTTTGGATGTGTCAGAGCACTGCTTCGAATGTTCCACAGTATGACATTAAACAGCTCCATCTTACATTTATTCAATTACAGATGGTTTTATAGCTCCAAAATACCTAAAAAAAAAAAAAAAAAAAAAAGAAAAGGATTGGGTTCCATAAAAATAGAAACATTCCAAATTCATTTCATTTTTTTTTTATTTTTGAGCAAGATACATTACAAACATAAGGATATGTACATGTACATGTTTGGGACCATTTCTGGTGCTCAAAAACAGTAGGTTGAAGTTTTTTTAAAAAAAATGTTGGTGTCCCTCCATACAATAAAGGACTTTTAATATATTCAGTCGATGAGCCTCAGTTTTGTACTTTGCCCATGTTTCCATTTTTTAGTAAGGGCAACTCTCCTCGGGGTCACATTGACCCGAAGATTTTTTTTCCCTTCCCGCTCTCTTGGGGCGGGTCAATCAGACCCAAAAACTGTATTTTCTCGTCTGGCGAGAATTTATTTGAAAATAATTTTTGGGTCTGATTGACCCGCCCCAAGAGAGTGGGAAGGGAAAAAAAATCTTCGGGTCAATGTGACCCTCAGGAGAGCGTGAGGTTTAAGATTACAACTCCAGATATCTTTATGATGAAATAACAACCATCTAACATGGCTTAAATCTCTCAAGAGTCAATTTTGTGTAATATAGGACCTTTAATGCTATATATCCAGGTATATATCTTTATATATTGAATTACTGCATTATTATTACTATTATGTATCACTGTTGCTACTGAAAAATGAATTTGAGCTCAGTTGGTAGAGCATTTGGTTTGATCTGAAGGTTGGTGGTTCGAATCCCGGTCTTTGGGTTGAGCGGTCAGATCCACTGACCCACAGGTTAGAAGGTGTGAATCCAGCTCCCACAGATGAATGCTGCCGTTGTGTCCTTGGGCAAGACACTTAACCCACCTCACCCCCACTGCCTGTGTACACTGGTGTGTGAATGTGTGTGTGAATGGGTGAGTGGTTCCTTGTTGTAAAGTGCTTTGAGTGTCTTGAAGGTGGAAAAGCGTTAAAGAAAAATGTGACCATTTACCAATTTCCTTAAATAAAGTATCTCTCTATCTATCTATCTATCTATCTATCTCTCTATCTATCTATCTATCTATCTATCTATCTATCTCTCTATCTCTCTATCTCTCTATCTATCTATCTATCTATCTATCTATCTCTCTATCTCTCTATCTCTCTATCTATCTATCTATCTATCTATCTATCTATCTATCATATTTCAGATCCATTTGTTTAATTATAATGACTTCCAGCCGTACCTGTGTTTCCCAGCCCTCTCCTCTCATGTCCACCCTGTACGTGGATGTATGTGTGAATGTGTATGTGGATGTGTACTTGTATATATGTGTGTGTGTATGTATGTGTATGTATGCGTGTAAATGTGTGCGTGTCTTTGTTGTGTAGCTCTAATCCCTGGTCCCGCGGGCTCACGGGGGACCAGCTGAAGCGGTGCAGCGGAGCCCCGTCTCCCTTTCACTTGCTCCCCATATGGTCCTCCAGCCCTGGGTCCCCGGGGGCCTGTTAGCGCCGCACCACCCAGGCCTGTCCTATCCTCACCCTCACCCCCGCCCTCAGCTCAATCCCGCGCCTGCCACCGACCCACCGGCTGACCGGGCTCTCCGTCACCCCCCTGGACCCCCGCTGCCTGCCCCCCCCCACACACACACCCAGGTCTGGTCCCATCTCCGCCCCCCCGGACACTCCCCTCTCGTGGCTTTGTTTGCGCCGTCTCAAGACTTCATCTGTCCGTTTTGTACTTTTGACTGTATAGTGTACAATTGGATAGTACTATTACGTTACTGCTGTTACTACTGCAAATAAAAAGTGATTAAAGGTGAATTTATATTTCAGACACTTTCATTTCGGGACCACATATTCATCTCTAAGTTGTTATTCAAATTGTTATTAAAATTGTATATAAGTGTATACACAAAAACATATATTGTAATCCCACTACTTTATTGAGAAGAAAATATTTAATGTGTTAATACTTGCAAATACAGCTTTAGACAAAAATATATCGAAAGTACTTTACAAATACTGTATTACCAATGCAGTAGTTAAACACTTATTATTATGAATTTTACTATTACTTATTGTAGCTATTAGTACGTGGTCCCTAAACTAAAGTCTTACCAATTTATTTGACAATAATTCCACTTTAATTAGCCTTAATAAAGCATGAACAAAGGTTTAATTAAGAATGAACAAGAATGCATAAGGCTTAATTAACCTCCTAACCCTTTAGTTAACTACATACTAAGCCTAAATCATTCTTAATAAACCATTTGTTAAGTGGATAATAGAATTAGTGCTGGAATTAACATGAATAAAAGTGAATATCTGTTTAAAAATCTGAATTAAAAAGTACAATATAAGAATTTAAATTAACCTTAAATGCGCATTGTTTAACTTTTCTGGTGCTTTTTGTCATGAAGCTTTGTCTGGAATGTTTCACAGTATGGCATTAAACCTTTTTACCAAACCAGGCCAAGTTACAGGTCAGATCTGTGGAGAGGCGACCCCGCTCACAGTCAGAATCTCTGTTTTTGTAGGTATTTTTGCAATATAAAACCACCTGTAATTGAATAAATGTAAAGTAGAGCTGTTTAATGTCACACTGCGGAACATTCCAGACCAGAGTAATCACATATGCATAGAAACAAGCAGGTGACAGACCTTCCACCAGAAAAGTTACACAATCTACCTTTAATAAAGCATGGACATTAGACTTAATTCCTAACCCTCACTTGTTTTTAACTACTTAATAAGCCCAAATCTTTTAATTACTCTTACTTAATTAATACCCCAACTCTTAATTAGGCTAAATATTATAGCTACCAAGTCGGAATCATTCTTAATAAATTACTACAACTATACACTACATATGTTACTAAAGCTTATTGAAGTTATTACATTGTGGTACTGCTATATTTCAGATATTTTTACATACTTATACTTTCTATTAACTGTAATTTTGTCATGAAATTGTTGACAGTGGAAATTTTATAATACACAAACTATAAAAGTGTTAGTAAAGTATTAATGCGTGTATGTAAATGTTAAGAAAGAAAAAAAAGTTGATTTCTTTGTACCTTTTTGTGAGCGTGGAGTTGTGTTTTGTTTTATTCGCATGTTTAACACACAAATCCTGCATATTTAGGATGAGTTCTTCTCTCAAGAAAACACTCTGCTCCACCTTGTGATGTCATGTGTTCATACAGGAAGTGCTTCTTTGTGTTTTAACTCCATACATTAGAATTATTTGGATCATTTCAGACCTGGAATGGCCAATCTCTACTGAACAAAAGGCTTCATGACATCACAACGTGCGAAGGAGAATTGTGAACTTTGGAGATGTAGTCCAGTGTTGGGGAGTAACAGATTACATGTACTGGCATTATGTAATTAGAGTACAAAATATGAGTAACTGTATTCAGTTATAGTTACTGTTTCAGTGAGTGGTAATTGGATTACAGTTGAAATAAATGGATTACATGGCAGTATTTTCCTGTTTTCACATTTAGGGCAAAACCAGGACTAAACCAGGACTAAACCAGGACTAAACCAGGTCTAAATCAGGACTAAACCAGGACTAAACCAGGTCTAAATCAGGACTAAACCAGGACTAAACCAGGACTAAACCAGGACTAAACCAGGTCTAAACCAGGACTAAACCAGGACTAAACCAGGACTAAACCAGGTCTAAACCAGGACTAAACCAGGACTAAACCAGGACTAAAACAGGACTGAAACAGGACTTAACCAGGCAGCAGTGATCTCATATAGAAAACATTTCTCTATCAATAATATTTTTTAATGCGGTTAAGGAAAGACTGGGTTTTTTATTGTCTTTTAACAGATAAAACATCTTATGTTAAGATATTCTAGTCTTTTCTTCTCTACAGCAAACAACACTCTGTTCATGGAGACTTGGGCTCAACAGACAATTTGAAAAGAACAAGAATTTTCAGGATGTGGTTGGTACATTCATGTAGTTTTAAAAAGCCTGACAATATCAAGTAATCCAAAGTATTCAGATTACATTACTCACTTTAAGTAACTTAATGGATTATGTTACAAACTACATTTTGGGATATATAATCTGTCCTCTGTAGGAGAATACATTTTAAAAGTAACCTTCACAACACTGATGTAGACAGACTAATAATAAAGTGTTACTCAAACACGTGTGAGTGAAACAAAACACAAGTCCAGGTCTGTTTTTGATGAGGTAACAACATTTTAACACGGCTAAACAAGAGCTCACAAGAGTCCATTTCGTGTAACATAGGACTTTTAAAACATTTTACTACACAGAATGATCCATGCTTATTGAGCCAAGAGTTGAAACCAGATCCATCAACCAAAATCAAACATGACAATGGGACATATGTCTGTAGAACTATTACATTGATTATCCATATTTCAGAGCAGAAGAAGTCACCGTTATAGACTGACTGTAATGTACTGATGTGTTGGATGTGAACATTTAAAACATGTTTGAGGAAGAGAAAGAGCAAATGTCAAGAATTTGGGACAGAAACTAACAATTCTGAACCTAACATCTCAGTGACTAGTCTATTTCTTCGTAGAAACCATCTGACCTCGCAGCATTAGGATTCGTTCACTCGACGGTAGGCGGGTACTTTTTGTAATTAACCAATCACTGCTATTTGGTCGAGATGTATGTAATGTGCCGGAACACTGTCGGCTTCACAGCTCTTCGCTGATTGGCCAGTGCGGGGTCTACAACTTCCGGGGTTCTTGCAAACCGTCTAAAGTATTCTGATTCCTGACCTAATTGCTGGAGAGAAATGAAATTGAGCAGAGGCACTAGGTGGCACCAGCCTGGCTACTCAGTGACCTCCATCTTACTCCAGTTGTAAACTTGCAAAGAATCTTCTGAGATATTGAGGACTTTGTGACTAAATCAGACCACATCCCCGCTGTGTGTGTCACTTTAAAACTGTACCGATGGCAAACCTAAAGCAAAAAGAGCCTGATATGTTTCTAAAATCCGTTCTGAGACAGCGTATAGACTGTGCGATGCCATTCTTAAAGCAAAACCGTTCTTAAAGAGAGTAAGAACCCCGAAAAATCTGGCGTAAGAATGTTATAGTAATGTGAAAAAGTTAACAGTACATAGAGACTTATGCATTTCAGATTGGTACTCTTAGGTGACAGTACACTAGAATAATGGACTCCTGTATGTTTTTGTGAATATATATTTATTTGGCTCACCATTGTCTGTGTTGCTGGGTTTCAGATGACATCACGTCATCACCAAAAGCAGTTGGGGGTCAGGAAGTAAAGACAGGCACACAGAAAACCCATTAACCTCCATTGACTCGGTGCCAAAATGCCAAATTTCTGCTCAGTCTATGATCGCTGCAACCGCTCTAAACGTGAGAAAGACAAACGTGTACCAAATGTGGAGTCAAAAAACGTACAGAAAAAAGACGACAAAAATGGATAGGGATTATTGCTTTGTCTGGAATGTTTCACAAACCAGACCAAGTTACAGGTCAGATCTGGGGAGAGGAGACCTCGTTCATAGTCAGAATGCCTGTTTTTCTAGATATTTTTGAGCTATAAAACCACCTGTAATTGATACATGTAAAGTAGAGCTGTTTAATGTCATACTGTGGAACATTCCAGACAGAGCATTGACTTTTCCATAGAAACAAGCAGGGACAAACCCCCAACCAAAAAGTGACATAGTGCAGCTTTAAGTATGAGTTAGATAAACACAGTGTTGGGAAGGTTACTTTTAAAATGTATTCCCCTACAGATTACAGATTACATTAATTTACTTAAGGTGAGTAACGTAATCTGATTACTTTGGATTACTTGATTTGCTGTAGAGAAGCAAAGACTAGAATATGTTAACATCAGTACGTTTTGTCTACTTAAAGACAATAAAAAGCCCAGTCTTTCCTTAACCAGATTAGATCTGTATGAGATCACTGCTGCCTTCAATTATGTCCACTCTACTGTTAGTTGTCATATTGTTTATTAAAAAAACAAAAAAAAAACACTTTCAGTACAAACATAAAGGCACCTGTCCAGTAAAAATCAGTAATATTTGATGTTTTTTTTTTTTTTTTTGTTTTGTTTTTTACCTAAAATGATGCAGAATCAGGTTATTAACAGTGTGGTGCATGAGAGGAGACAAGGGCACCATGGTTTAGTTCAGTTAAATCCTGTTTTAGTCCCGTTTTTAGTCCTGGTTTAGTTCTGGTTTAGTTTCTGGCAATGAATGAATTACCAAAATAAAAAAAATAAAAAAATAAAAACAATGGGAAACAGCCCAAAATGTGAAAACAGGAAAATACGACTGTGTAATCCATTTATTTCAACAAAGTAACTGTAATCCAATTACCACTCACTGAAACAGTAACTGTAACCGAATACAGTTACTCATAATTTGTACTCTGATTACATAACGCTGGTACATGTAATCCATTACTCCCCAACACTGGATAAACATAAATACATACATACTACTTCTACCAGTTTAAAAAATCTGTCTTTTTTGGGGGAAATTGATATTGAAATCCATTTGTATTAGTTTTAATATGGCAAAACTACAAAACATTTTTTTAAAAAGATGTATATTTTTAAGTTCTGTTAAATATTGTGATTTCTATTTCAAAATTTTAATCCGAATTCATGGCATTTGACTCGGCCTATTGTATTGAACTGTACATTTTCTCGCCCTCGTTGATCCTGCTTAGTATACAGTTCCCCATATCCTCTTTCCCACTCTTTTTAAAACATGATTTACCCAGCAGGCCTCGAACGCACCACCAGTCGGGCCTCCTGTGCCTTTAAATCATCTGTCACTACCTCCCCGGGATTAACATGGGTTTGTAAATGAAGAAAAGTACACAAATTCACACAACTTCTTTGAACACGCCGTAAACATTTCCAGATTGGCCACTGCACGCCGACACGTGTTTCAAGTCATAGCCGGAGAATTCCATGATCACCACTTTTTTTATTTTTTTTTCTGCACTTTTTCAAACTCCTTTTTTGAATGAAATATTTATCAAGAGGAACATGAAGCTGTCGAGTTCAGATCAGCGCAGAAATCTGTACCTGAGATCTTTGAACTGGATTACAGATCAGTGACTTTCACGTTGATTTTGTCAGCGAAGTTTTTCAGATTTTTTGGTGTAAATCTGTGAAATATTCATACTGTAAAACTTGATTTCCTGGCTGCTTCAGAGGTGGTCCACAGATTGAGTGCTAGCGCCCTCTGTTGATTGCAGAGGGTAAGTGTTCCATACTAGTCACTGCATCGCTTTTTTAGGATTAAAACACAAATTAAATGTCAAATCTTTCATTATAAAGTGAATTATAAATATAGTTTACGTGATCAGTATTTTCATTTACAGTTATAATGATTTAATGATAGTTTTGTTGGAAAATTGTGGAGAGTGTAACTAAAATTTATATAAAAATTAATAATAATAAAGTGAATTATAAATATAGTTTACGTGATCAGTATTTTCATTTACAGTTATAATGATTTAATAATAGTTTTGTTGGAAAATTGTGGAGAGTGTAACAAAAATGCATATAAAAATTCAATTTTGAAACATCTTTTCATAGCACTTACTTACTTTTATTCATTTTATTTCCCACCTATAATCTTGCTATTTTCTTATTAACATTTTTTAATTTCACTCCAGATACGACTGTAAAGTAGCAATTATAAGTTCACAATCCCATTCTACGGTAACAGAGTTATTTTCAAGTTTCAGTCGAGTTTCCGTTGCGAGACCGGAAACTGACGCTGCTTGAAAATAACTTTGTTCAATTTCAGTTTTCAAGTTGGAAAGAAAAAATATCATCCAACTTTGAGATAACTACCAATTTACTCAAACATATGGAAGCTAAAACAAATGAGTTTCAAACATTCAGAGTGATTTATTGGACAAAGATAACGCATCTGTCTCTACAAATATGGTCCAAAATCTTATCGCAACAATCGTCTTTATTTTGTTAGTTACAGAAAAAAAAAAAGATGTATTTTCGAAGTGCGCTACCAGTGAAAAGTCATCAGACATAGACATCAGATATATGAAGTAAGATATGGAATTAGGTAAAGAAAAGAAGTGAAATTTGTCAACTATTGTCCAATATTTTGTGTATTTATGTTCAAATCCTTCACGCTTTGCTTCGCTGACAGCACTCCAAAATCTCGAAACTCAGCTTCAATGACGTTTTTGATTGATTTGATGATTTCTCCTTCACATCTATGTCAAGAAACGTATTTAGAATTAGAGTAGAAATTATGTAGCCCACTGGTTTAGCCTTAATTAGACCTGAAAAAACGCTGATTTAAAGGTCCAATATTGTGCAAAATTGATTCTTGTGAGCTTTAAGTCATGTTGTAATGTTGTTACCTCCTCAAAAAACAGACCTGGAGTTGCGTTTTTGTTTCATTCACACATGTTTGAGTAATTCTTTATTATTAGTCTGTCATCTCCAAATCTCAAAATGCTCTTTTCCACCTTGTGATGTCATGTAGTAGTAGTTTTCACCTTTAGTGCAGTAGACAACGCCAATTCCAGAACCAAAATGATCCAAATCTGGAAAAAAAACTGTATCTAGAGGAGTTAAAATGGCTTAAATTAAGAACATTTGACTTTATTTGAGTCAACTTGAGTAAAGTAAAGTCAAGAAAATGATCTACCAATGGAATAAGTATGTTTTTTTGATTTTTTTCAAAAAGTTTGATGTTTTAAGTCTTATTCCACCGGCAGATTATTTTTAGCCCGATTCATCAGCCGGTTTTACTTTGTTTCACTTCGTACAAACCGTCTGACCTCGCAGCCTTAGATTTCGTTCGCTCGACGGTAGGCGGGTACTTTTTTTATTTAACAGATTGCTTCAATTTGGTCATGACATATGTAATGCACCGCCAACAGGGCTAACTGGTATATTAAGCTTTTCCCAAATCCCGTAGGAAAAAGGACAATAATGTCTTTCCTGTTGATAAAATTCACCATATATTCTCTTTATTCCGTCTTTAAATCCTCGATGCCGGGAATCGTTGCCAACACAGAATATATATCACTCTTTGCTGATTGGCTGGTGCCCGAACTTGCACTTCCGGGGTTTTTTGCAAATATCTTGTGTATTCTGATTCCTGACCTAGTCGCTGGAGAGAAATGAAATTGAGTGGAGACACTAGGTGGAATCCGTGTATCATTCGTTTTTCAATATAAAACCAAAAATAAGAAAATGGAAAAAAAATATATATGTATTTTCTTAATTACTTGTCTCTATAACCCTAATGAAAAAAAGGTAATGATTTGTTTTTTCAGTTTTTGATTTTGTGTTTAAATGAAGAATGGAAAAAACTTATGACAACCGTTTCCCGTTTAATGTGACTTCAGTGACTGCGATGCCGGACTTTTGCAGTGCATACGGACTGAACCAGGACTGATCCAGGTCCGGGACCAGACCGGGATCAGAAGCAGACTCCGAGGTTTGACGCCGAGCTTCTGCGGGGTGCGAGCCTCCGGTCTGGTCCCAGTCCCGTCTCGGGCTCAGTCCCAGTCTCAGTCCCGGTCTGGTCCCGGTCTGGTCTCGGTCTCAGTCCCGGTCTGGTCTGGTTCCAGTCTGGTCCCGGACCTGGATCAATCCTGGTTCAGTCCGTATGCAGTGCAGAAATCCGACATCGCCGTCACGGAAGTCACGTAAACGGGCTGTTATCCGTTTTTTTTCCATTCTTCATTTCAACACAAAATCGAAAACTGAAAAAACAAATCATTATCCGTTTTTTTCATTTTGGTTTTGGAGACAAATAATGAAGAAAATAGTAGGTTTTTCATTTCCTTATTTTTGGTTTTATATCGAAAAACAAATGAACGAATGACACAAGGATTAGGTGGCACCAGCCTGGCTAAGATCATTTTACTTGTCAAGTGAAATTTACTCAAATCACGATCAAACTTTCTTAATTCAAATGATTTTAAACACAGTGGAGCCCTTCCTGCCTTCCCACATGACATCACAAGGTTTTTAAAGAGAAGAACTCAGCTTAAATATGCAGGATGTGTGCGTTCAACGTGTGTGAATGAAACAAAACACAACTCCAGGTCTGATTTTGATGAAGAAACAACATCATAACATTATATCGATCAGAAAAAAGCGTAATCTGGGCTCCTCCAAACGTAAAATCCGCACTGTGTTTCCTCATATATAGGTGGTTGGTGTTGTGTACATGTCCCGTGCTCTGAAACAGCTGGAGGATGGAGGGAGAGGGAGCAGGAGGTGAGAAAGCCTCTGCTGTTTTTCACACTTTGAAACTGGATCTGCTCAGGCCGTGTTGTGTCTCGGAGTGCCACATCCTCCACTGGGCCCTGCGCTGTCATCGGCTCATTCTCTCTCTCCTCTCGTCCTCTCTCGTCTTCTCTCACTCACTCTCAGTCCCTCTCTCTCGCTCTTCTGTCCTCCTCTCATCCTCTTTCTCTACTCTTCTCTCTATCTCTGTCTGTGTGTCTCTCCTCTCCTTCTCTCTTTATCCCTCTCTTCTCTCCCTCTTTTTCTCTCTTTCTTTCTCGCCTCCCTCTCTCCTCTCGTCCTCTCTCATCTTCTCTCCTTCACTCTCAGTCCCTCTCTCTCGCTCTTCTGTCCTCCTCTCACCCTCTTTCTCTTCTCTTCTTCAGTGTCTTTGCTTGTCTCTCCTTTCCTTCTCTTTCTCTCTCTCCTCTTACTCTCTCTCTGTCCCTCTCTTCTCTCCTCCTCTCTCTCTTTTTCTCTCCTTCTTTCTCTTCTCCCTGTCTCTCTCCTCTCATCTTCTCTCGTTGTCTCTCCCTCTCTCTCATTCTTCTGTCCTCCTTTCACTCTCTTTCTCTACTCTTCTCTCTATCTCTGTCTGTCTGTCTCTCCTCTCCTTCTCTCTTTCCTCTCTCTCCTCTTATTCTCTCTCTGTCCCTCTCTTCTCTCCTCCTCTTTCTCTCCTGCTTTCTCTTCTCCCTCTCTCTCTCCTCTTGTCTTGTCTCCCTCACTCTCTGTCCCTCTCTCTGTCTTCTGTCCTTCTCTCACTCTCTTTCTCTACTCTTCTTCTCTGCCTTTGTTTGTCTCTCCTCTCCTTCTCTCTTTCTCTCTCTCCTCTTACTCTCTATCTCTGTCCGTCTCTTCTCTCCTCCTCTCTCCTCTTGTCTTCCCCCCCTCACTCTCTGTCCCTCTCTCTCACTCTTCTGTCCTCCTCTAACCCTCTTTCTCTACTCTTCTCTCTCTCACTGCCTCTCTTGTTGCCTCTCTCCCCTTACGTTCTCTGTCCCTCTCTTCTCTCCTCCTCTCTCAGTCTTTCTCTTCTTCTTTCACTCTTTTTCTCTACTCTTCTCTCTCTCTCCGTCTCGCCTCTCCTTCTATCTTTCTCTCACACTGTTCTTCTCTCCTCCTCTCTCTCCCTTTCTCTCCTTCTCTCTCTCCTCTAATTCTTTCTCTCCTTCTCTCTTATCTTCTTTTGCTTCTCTCTCCTCTTACTCTCTCTCTCCCTCTGTCCCTCTCTTCTCTCGTCCTCTCTCTTTCTCTCCTTCTCTCT
The DNA here is from genome assembly GCF_026225935.1 of Boleophthalmus pectinirostris. Classification (NCBI taxonomy): domain Eukaryota; kingdom Metazoa; phylum Chordata; class Actinopteri; order Gobiiformes; family Gobiidae; genus Boleophthalmus; species Boleophthalmus pectinirostris. The sequence continues at coordinate 10,000,960 of NW_026571353.1, read as the reverse complement.
TGCTCCCTCTCTCTCTTCTCTCTCTCTCCTTTCCCTATGTCTCTTTGTCCCTCTCCCCTTTTCTCTCCTCCTCCTCTCTCTTTCTCTCCTTCTCTCTCTTTCTCTCTCTTTTCTCTTCCTCTCTCTCTTTCTCTCCTTCTCTCTCTCCTTTATCCCTCTCTTCTCCTCACGTTATTTCCAAGTCACATATTCACATAAAGTTAAATTGTACGTTGTTGTTGATCATATTTACTGTCTTCTTCTTCTTCTTCTCCTTCTTCTTCTTCTGCAAATAAAGACGTACACACACTTCCTCACACTCACACCTCGAGAATCACCCCCCCGCCCGCCCCGCAGCTGGCCAATGCCCCCCCCCCCCTCCTCTGGGCTAACGGCTCAGCGGGGGGGCGGGGCTCTGGACCAGCCTAAAAGAAAAGCACGCACATCAAGGACGACAAGAACCACGGGGGGAAGGAGGGCGAAGAAAAGTAACGTATGATCCTCTCTTTCTCTGAGCGACCTCCATCCTCAAACTGCATTTCCCATCAGCCCCTTCTGCCGTTCGCCCAGGTCGGCTTGGAATAATTTTACATGTGTCAAATAAAGGTCAGAGGTCGTGTCTTGACCTTTAAGAGCTGCAGGAATTGAAATGTGTTAACTGCTTTAAAGAAGACATATTGTTCTTGTGTCTGCTGTATAACTCTGGACATTTTCAAATCGTTTTATTGATTTAACCGGAGGCCCAGAGGGGTCAAAACAAACGCAAACGCCGCGACAAATGCAAATGCGACAACACAACAAAAAGCCACAACACGCCAAAAAAAGCCACAACACACCAAATAAAAATCGACAATGGAAATGGCCGCGGGACTCTATTTTAATGCAAACGCCACAACACATTAAAAAGCCACAACACATCAAAAAAAGCCACAACACATCAAAAAAAGCCACAACGGAAGTGACCGCGGAACTCTATTTTAATGCAAACGCCACAACAAATACAAACACCACAACACATTAAAAAAAACAACAAAAGTGAAGTTGGAAACGTAAGTAAAAGTAATTTATTGTTTTATCATTATTCGTTTCAGGTTGTAGTTCTTCTTCTTCACTTGCCGCTTGATCGGTCCGTCTGAAAATAGAGTCCTGCGGTCACTTCCTTTGTGGCTTTTCTGATGTGTTGTGGCTTTTTAATGTGTTTTGGTGTTTGTATTTGTTGCGGCGTTTGTATTAAAATAGAGTCCCGCAGTCATTTCCATTGTGGCTTTTTAATGTGTTGCGGCATTTGCGTTTGTGTTGTGGCGTTTGTATTTGTTACGGCGTTTGCATTAAAATCGAATCCCGCGGTCATTTCCGTTGTGGCTTTTTTTGGTGTGTTGTGGCTTTTTGTTATGTTGTCGCATTTGTATTTGTTGCGGCGTTTGCGTTTGTTGTGACCCCTCTCGGCTTCCATAGATTTAAAATGACGTAATAAAAGAAACAAATCCACTAACTTTCATCTAAGAAAACTGTGGCGTCCAGTAGGAGCTTGTCAAAACTAACGTGCTGTGAAGCAGTCGGCATCTTCAATAGACATCTGCACTTAACCCGAATGACTAGTGGATTTTTTTGTTCATTTATACCAAAATAATTATGCGACATGACTTTTCAGCTCTTAAAATCTGAAAAACTTCACAAAATCTAATTGTTTGTAGTTTCAATTACCGTATTTTCCGCACTATTAGGCGCTCTGGATTATAAGTCGCTCTGTCATTGAATGGTCTATTTTAAAACTTTTTCACAAATAAACCACACCAGACTTTAAACACACCAGTTCGATGGCTCAGTCGGACTTTATTTGGCGCGTTCACGGTGACTCTGGGCTTTGTTCAGTTGTGGCGTGTAGGGAGGGTGCTGTCTGGGACCTCTGGATGGTCGACGTGTTCGCAGTGACTCAGTTGTTCAGTTGTGGCTAGAAGTGGCACATTGCGCTCGCTTTTTCAGTTCGTTCCTGTTCTATTCCTCGTCCACGTGGAGTGATGAGTGTGGCTGCGGGTGTTTGTTGCCGCGTGGTCGCTGTCTGCTCCGTGCATGTTTGCGTATGCTGCAGGTGGTGCGGCTTTGTATTTTACTGAAGTCGTGCTGGGACACCTGATTGGATTCGTGTACAGGGCGCTCTGGATTGCGAGGCGCGCAGTTATTTTTTGATGGGGTTGGAGGCTGAAGAGCGCACCCTATAGTCTGAAAAATACAGTGATTTTTAAGTATGTCAAATTCAGCCGGCTAGAACCAGGCCTGCGTGATCACCAGATCAATAATGCAAGGCAAGACATGGCAAGTTTATTTGTATGGCACAACTCATACACAAAGTAATCACACTACACAATACTGCAATACAGTAAATCACAATACAAACAAATCAAAACATAAATAAGCATGATAAAATTATAAAGAGAATAGTGCGTAATGAAAGTCTTTCAGTCATATGCAGCTAAAAATTATTGTTTTGAGCCTTGATTTAAACAGCGTCAAAGTAGTCAGCGTCAGTATCTCTTTGGACATGGCATTACCCTGTAGGAATATGTGGAGCTGGGAGATTGCCAAAAAAAACCAAACCAAAACAAAAAAAAAGCCAATGTGAACCAAACCCTATGAAAATCTGCTATTTTGGTAAACTGTGATATTTTCCAATCGTGTCACTCAAGCTCAAACTGTACGACCAAATCGCAGGGTTTAAAAGTTCATAGCTCACGAATCATGTTCTCACACTGTACGATCCGGTGCTCGGATGTGACCTGCCTGCACATGTGGAGATCTTGTTCCGGAAGAAGAAAACCACGGAAGTTCAGAGACACAATGCCAAAACCCACAAGACAGACGCACTGCTTTGGCAATTTGTGCCATTCTCTGCACAGACAAGCCCAAAACGAAGAGGCGACAAGTATGGTCACAGAAATAGCTGGGCAACTCTAGTGTGAGTGAGTGACAGGTGGATTTAAGTTGCAGCTACAATAGTATCTAACCACCACCAGTATGGACTGAATGAATAATGCACTGTAAAGCTTTGGGTGTCTTGAACAATCCATGTATCATTCGTTCATTCGTTTTTCAAAATAAAATTAAACTGATGTCGGAGTTTTACGCCACATACGGACTCAACCGGGAATAAACCAGGATTAAAACAGGACTAAACCAGGTCTAAACCAGGACTAAACTGATCTCAGTTCCCTGGTCTCAGTCCTCGTCTTGTCCTGATCTCAGTCCCGGTCTCAGTCCTAGTTTCAGTCCTGATCTTGTTCCGGTCTGGTCCCAGTCTCATTCCTGGTCTGGTCCCAGTCTAAGTCCTGATCACCCCACAGTCTATGCTGGCGCAACTCTGGGCCCGCCCCGACACTCCTGGTTCAGTCCTGGTTCAGTCCTAGTTTAGTCTGTTTTAGTCCTGTTTTAGTCCTGGTTCAGTTCGTATGCTGCACAAAAGTCCGGCATCGCAGTTTAAGTCACAAAAACGGGAAAACAGCCATTATCCGTTTTTTCCATTATTCATTTAAACACAAAATAAATCAAAAACTGAAAAAACAAATCATTGTCCATTTTTTTCATTTCGGTTTTGGAGACAAATAATGAAGAAAATTGTTGGTTTTTTGTTTTCTTATTTTTGGTTTTATTTTGAAAAACAAATGAACGAATGACACAAGGATTTTGAACGGTGCTATATAAATCAAATCAATTAAACCTTTTGTGTGTCAAGAATAACTTTTTTTTTTTTCTCAGTACCTAAAAGCATGAAATTAGAGATGTTTTGATGTGTTAAACAATGTCATTTTATATCACTTTCTGACTTAACTGCATTTGTCTGTACCCAAAGCCTACAGTGTATTATCAGATGAGTATTTTTCTTCCGCACATGATCCCAGCAGAATCCAGTGTAGCTCTTGCGTAGACACAGCCTTTTGAACCGCTCCACCCGGGGGACATATAGCAGTGCCAAGGTGTGAAGCTCCCTCATGAACCTTATATTGTTCCGCGGTACGACTTTAGCAGGTGTGAGGGCGCTCGCCACGGCAACGCGCCTTTTCACTTCTCTGCCCCGTCCGTCATCTGTCCTCCATCAACTATTGAGCGTTCGCCTGCGGTTTTCCATCAGGTTTCGCCGACTCATGTGGTACCGCCTTACCCCAACCGATTACTAATTCCATTATCCTATCTCCCCTTCGCCCTCCGCGCTCAATCCGTTCGTTTTTCTCACTTTCTCTTTCTCTTCTCGTACCGGGCCTTGCTCCTGCTCGGTTCCATTTGCAAGGTGTGATATTGCTTTAATTGAGCAGAAACATGCGGAGAGATCAGACATATCTCGGGGGATTAAGAGCCAAAGCCGGTTGGAGGGAGTTGGTGCGACGGGCAGCCTCTGTTTGGAGCAAGGGGTCTGCTGGGAATGAATGTAGTTAGTGTGACCCTTGAACCCGCGAGCTGTTGACGTGGAAACCGGCCAAAAGGGGTCCAACAGAACGCTTTTGTTAATCTCATTCAGCGCTCCCTGTGAACCGCGAGCGAGGGGGCTAGAGCTGGCGGTGCGGACCCGAGGAATGCGCGGTCCCGCTTTATTCCGCTTTATGCTTTGGAAACAGAGGTGGGCCCTGGAACTAGCAAGGCTCCTCTAGCCGGGGTACCTCCTCCACTCAGCTCAATCGACACTGACAGTTTCCTGGCTTAGGCTTGCCAACTGGCAGGGCAGCGGTGCGGGGGAGGGAGGGAGGTAGAGGCAGGCGGGGGGGGTAAAAGAGCGCCCCGTCAAGGCTCCGAAGGCCACAGGCAGGAGGACATGACTTCTAACAGGAGTGCTTGAAATGACCTTCATGAGGAGTTGGACGAATGAGTGGAGGCAAGGTCAAGAGACAAGTCCAGGGATATGAGTGTGGTCACCGTGCACTCTGTTGTGTCTAGGCCTGTCACGATAATTACTAAATCGACTTAGCGTTCAGTGTACGAAAGCTGGAGCAATATTTATCTTCTGTATGTTTTCTTTGAATCACTGTGAGATTTTTGGTTATTTTTGGGCTGTATAAGATGTAAGATTTAAAAGGTTGAAATAATCATTTCTAGAACTCATTACAGATGCAAACTAAGCATTGCAGCATTTTTTATAATAATATTGTAGATTTAGTATAGTTTGTGGTTTAAAATCTGCTCGCACGTCAAACGTATTATCATGACAGACCTAGTTAAGTCTTGAGCCAAAAACATCCAAGCATGCCTGTGTAATCAAATGTGTTTATTTGAGTGAGCACATTGATCATTTGTCATTTTGAGCAAAATGACATTTCTCTCCCCTCACTTATATTAACATAACCAACGTAACGTAACCCTGGAAGTGCAAGTTCGAGCACCAGCCAATCAAAGATGCTGTGTGTCCCGAGGTCGAGGATTTAAAACAGGAACAAAGAAAATGTTTGGTGAATTTTATCAAGGGGAAAGACGTTATTGCCCTTCGTCCTACAGGATCTGGGAAAAGCTTAATATACCAGTTTGCCCCGTTAGCAGCGCATTACATATGTCATGACCAAATAGCAGCGATTGGTCAAATGAAAAATAGTACCCGCTTACCAGTGCAAACTAATGCTGTGAGGTCAGACGGTTTCTATGAAGTGAAACCGGCTGATGAATCAGGCTACATTAACATATCCTCCTGAGACCCGAAGAAAAAGTGTATTGCATCAGTTTATTTTTCTTTATATTTTTGCAACATGTCTTCTGTAATGGACGCCGGGGATATCTTGGTGTTAAATCCATGTGAACAACTGAACAAAAACAACATTTTTGATGATGACCAACATCTCTGGCAAGCTTCTACAGTCGCCTCAAAACGTTTTTAGACTCCCTTTTAATTTCTTTTTTTTTTGTTTTGTTTTTGTTTTTATCATAGTGCAGCCACAAACTAGCTCCTACTGAGTTCATTTTTTATCTTGGACATGATAGTATCCTATAATCCTCCAGTCTAATTCAAAACACGTAAAAGAGGGACTGGTTAATTCAGTGTCCACTGTAAAGGACACACATGAATGGGCCAGGACTTAGGAGGATATGAACTCAGGTAAATTCATCAGTGACTAGACCACAGGTGTCAAACATGCGGCCCGGGGGCCAGATCCGGCCCTCCAAGACCTTTAATCTGGCCCTCGGCTGATTTTCTACTAAAATATTTAAATTCTATTTTTTATTAAAATATTTAATTTTCTGCGGTGCTTAGCATAGCAGCGTCTCCAGCGTCTCTGTACGTGGCCCCTCCCACCAGAGCAGCACAAATGAAGACTTGTCTCTTTCCAAACGCTCTTAAAGGACGATCGTTTTGACTGTTGACCGTGACACCCTCATCAGAAAAATGTCCAACATGAGAAAAGTGGAGCCGAGTGCAGGATTTTCAAAAAAAAAAAAAGACTTATTCCTATTTATACAAGTTAATGTTAAACAAGTTCATATTAAAATATTGTGTTGAAATTGTGTTTTTCTTAAAGTTTCAGGTTGTTCATAACATTATTTTGTAAAAGAAAGAGTTCATCAATTAAAAAAGATTTTTGTAATAGATTTGTGTTTCTCTGCACAAATATTTGAACTTATTGTTATTTTTGGGGTTTATATGACATGAGTTTTCTGATCCGGCCCCTTTGGGATCAAAGTCAGTTGGATGCGGCCCCCGGACCAAAATGAGTTTGAACCCCTGGACTAGACTCTTTGTAAAGTATTGAAGAAGTGTGTATTCTGTATCCCAGGCAAACAAAACTCCATGTTACAATGCTGAAAAGTAAATGAAGTTTAGAGTTTGCCACTTCTGGGAGTCAGCCACTACTGACGACAGTATCTCAGTTTGTAGAATGCCCATCCTTTGATTCAAGGGTCTGTGGTATGGATCCCACTCTCAACATGAACACAGTTGACAGGGACTGACTGACTCACAGGTTAGTGGTACGATTCCAATGCTGTTGTTATATCTTTCGGCAAGGCACTCCACCTCAAACTCAATGTCTTTGAATGTGTGTGTAAAGGCCAAATTATAGTTCTGCGTTAACTCAGGTCAACTGCGTCAACTCAATGCCGCAGTTGCCTTGTCGCTGTTGTTTTCGGCTTATGGATCTGCGCCGCGAAGTAATTCACCGCCACAACAGTAGGAGGCTATGATTTAAAAATGGAGTTTGTGTGTATACAAAATCAAGGGGAAAGCAGAGAACTGGAAATGTAGAGAAGACCAATCACAGCCCTTATTGTCTGCATCTCTTGCTCTCTGACGTTTCGACGAGAAGTTAGAACATTTCAGAGGTGCACGTTGGTCGACGCAGACTCTATGCAGCGAGGGTTCAAAGCGACGCAGATGATTTGACACACAACCATAAATTTGGCTTTAGTGGGTGAGAGGGTTCTTGATGATAGAAAAGCTAAGATTATTTACTTTATTGTATTGCTTTGTCTTGATTTTTCTACAGTATGGCATTAAACTTACATTTGTTTATATTCCTTAATTTACACCTCAAAAAGCATCCTTAGAGTGTGATGGCACACCTCTCCACAGATCGGACTTGTAACTTGGTGTCACCTTCCTTGTCTCCAGGATGATTTTTTTGTAAAGCCATCATAATTCTATGGACATACACCACTGTACATAAAAGTCACAGTACTGATATAGAAGCGGAAGGGCTCCCTCTCTGTAATTTTAGCAAATCTCAAGTATCTTTCCAATCAAGTAAGAACGCCGTGCCTAATAGAAGCTCATAATTTGCAGTTCCACCAGAAGAAGGCACTGAGATAAGTTCAAAGAAGACACTATTGCCAATAAATTAGTACTAGGTCTCAGGGCCACGGTTCACATTTTGTTATTAAAATGTTAAACTATAAAAAGTGACCTTTGAGATTTCTCTTTTTGTGCCACTAATTTAATAACTGTTTGCCATAGTAACAAAAGTTGGACATTTGAAGTTCAATTTTGCCACTTTTTACAATTGCAACAGTTCAGAGGTTGAGCAACTGACCTCTATAACATGATAGGCCGGTATTTTATTTTTTTTTAAGACTGATCTCGTTGTACCCATATCTGCATGTCCTTAATAATTTCATACTGTCAACAGAAAGCTTTTGGGAAAAGTAACCACAACTTTTACTTAAGAGTACTACATTGTAAACTATAATTTTGAAGTTGAAGTACAATTTTATTCTTTTCCCGAGTTATATGATCCATTTGTCTATCATCATTCAAGAACAAAGTTTGCAAATGAAGTCAAACGGCATTGCTATATTTGAAAATAAGTCCTTACAAAATCTTGAGAAAACACCATTGTACTCCCTCGTGGGCATTGTGGGGCCCCTGGGAGCCAAACTGAAGGGTGCAGCTGTGAACGGGGCCTGGGACATTTAGCCCCGGCAGCTTAGTCCAGATCAGTCCAGATTAAACTAGAGGAGCTCTCCACTGCTCTCAATACGAGTCGGCTGGAGAGTAAATGTAATCTGCAAGACTGCAAAAGAGGGAAATCTGCATATGTTTGCTTGAATAGCTCAGAATACTATTGTTTTTTGAGTTTTTTTTTTGGCTTTTTTACTCTTTCCTAATTAAAGTACACAACCAGATGAGTTAGCTTTGTCATGGTCTGTTGCCTGTTGATATTTTTGACGGCTTCTGAAAAGGATAAAATGAAAGCACTGTATTTTTCGGACTATAAGGCACAATATTAATAATGTTGTAATATTGAATCGATTTTCATACATAAGGTGCACTGGATTATAAAGCACATTAAGACACAAAACTGTAAAAACTTTATTCAACTCTTTCACAATAACTCTCAACATTGTTCAGTTGTATGTTATTAGGTTCTTTTTTCAGACCAGGATACTGTCCTGAGGAAGTCGGACTGCAGACAGCGCCAAAACCTGTATAAATCAGATGGCCAGACACGTCACAGCAACATCACTTGACCACTCTGAGAAAGACCGCTAGTGAGCAGTCTATCAGATATGAAAACAAACTCTTGGTCGGAAAAAAGAATCTAAAAACATAAAATATCGGAAGACCAAATGAACCTCACTGGACCATTGTTCATTTGTAACACATAAAATACAAAACAATACATTCGCATTTTCAGTTCATTCCTTTTCCACAAAGCCATCAAATTTTTCATCTTCAGTGTCTGAGTTTAACAGTTGGGCGATCTGGTCATTATCTAAGTCAGTCTCGTTGCTGTTACTTAGCTGTTCAGTGATGACTCCGGACGGCACTTTTGACTGATCCCTTAGCCCGGGCGTCCACGAACCCTCGGCAGATCGTGACGTAACTTGCCTGGCGTTGCCGCACTGTCTTGGTGAATGTGTATTACTCCACAAGGCTCCTGAGTACGTTAGCAGTAATACTCCGACAATCCATCAAGCGGTGCGTCTTCGTAACTTACCAAAGTCGCACTAAAACAGTTTGACAGATGTACCACATAAAATCAGTTCGAGGTCAGTAAACACACCCGGAATTAATACATAAGGCGCACTGTCAATTTTTGAGAAAATTAACAGATTTTAAGTGCGCTTTATAGACCGAAAAATACGGTAGTCTATTTTGACAGGAAATATACTAGTATAAGCATGACATTTGGGTGAAGAGAGGGGAAAGACATTCAGAAAACTGTAAAATCTGATGACATTCAGTAACACATGGTAGTGTAGTGTGACTTTCTGACAGCAAGAAGGTTCTGGGTTCTATGCCGGGTCTTTCTGTGTGGAGTTTGCTTCCCTTATCAACCTAAAACGAATACGATTGGTCACATCCTCCAGCTAAGAAATGCTTGAGTATGTTTACCTGCTTTACATGTTTAGGCTTCTTCCTGTGGTCAGAAGTTGAGGATGGCTACAGGTAAAACGCACTCTCTGACAAAAAGAATATCCCAAGACTAGGTCAAGATCTGGAGATGGGACCCCACTACTCCTGACAAGTTGCCCCAGAAGCATTGAAGGATGAGTCAAATGCACTTAATCATGCAGCACAATTTGTTCACTTGTTAAGGGCTGAAATCGAAATCGAAGCGCTTTAAGTGGCCGTTTTTATTTACTACTCAAATCAATCTGGAAACAACATATTTCACAACACCTGTACCCATTTCTTTTCATACAATAGCACTTTGAGAAATAGTTGCGAATGAAACATCTGCAAACTCCACTCCGCATTCAGACACTTGGTTCACCCTCAGCTTCTTCTTATTTGCGGGTCTTGGTACTAACTCGCGATGGGCGCAGTGCAACAAATGTCCCGGTCTTTATTATCGCTCCCTGGCAGAGGAGGAGGAGGAGGAGGAGAAGGAGGAGGAGGCTGACAGCAGACAGGAAGTGTGGAGCGGCTGCCTCTGCTCCCACTGCGCTGCCAGTCAGCTGAGTCCACTGCTCAGCGGCACCAGGGAAATACCTGCAGCTCAGCACAATGGGACCACTGGGATTACAGGCCCCCCGCCGCACCACAGAGAGAGAGAGGGAGGGAGAGGGAGAGAGAGAGGGGGGAGAGGAGGAGGAGGAGGAAGAGGAGGGGGCGGTGGAGACTCCAAAACATCACTGGAGCTTAGAGCAAAGACAGGAGAGTTTTCTGATGTTCTGTTACAGAGTTGCTTTGCGCATTCAGACAGTGACAGGATTTAGAGTAAAGTCTTTGGTTTTTAGTGCGGCCTTTATTATGAATTAGATCTGGGTGATCTGGATGATCTGCTTGTCAATCACACCCATCTGAACTCTGGGTCATTCACCCCTGACAGAGGATAGTGATTCTGGATCCTAAGCAAATTACAGGGTGTCCCAAAAAATTAGGCATCATTTCGCAGGCCAATAATTTTGTCAATTCTTGTTGAAATAACCTCAAATTTTCACAGAATGTATAGAAACAGATCAAGATGTAATATTTATTTATTTAAATTTTTTTTTTTTTTTTCAAGTCTCAAGAGGAGGAGTTCAAGTATCTCGGGGTCTTGTTCACGAGTGAGGGGAGGACGAAACGTGAGATTGACAGGCGGATCGGTGCAGCGTCGGCAGTGATGCGGTCGCTGTATCGGACCGTTGTGGTGAAGAGGAGCTGAGTCGAAAGGCGAAGCTCTCGATTTACCGGTCAGTCTTCGTTCCTACTCTCACCTATGGTCATGAGCTCTGGGTAGTGACCGAAAGGACGAGATCACAGATACAAGCGCTCGAAATGAGTTTCCTCCGCAGGGTGGCTGGGCGCTCCCTTAGAGATAGGGTGAGGAGCTCAGTCACACGGGAGGAGCTCGGAGTAGATCTGCTGCTCCTCCACATCAAGAGGAGCCAGTTGAGGTGGCTTGGGCATCTGTTCCAGATGCCTCCTGGGCGCCTCCCTCGGGAGGTGTTCCAGGCATGTCCCACTGGGAGGAGGCCCCGGGGAAGACCCAGGACACACTGGAGGGACTATGTCTCTCGGCTGGTCTGGGAACACCTCGGGGTCCCCCGGAGGAGCTGGAGGACGTGTCTGGGGTGAAGGAAGTCTGGGAGTCCCTGCTTAGGCTGCTGCCCCCACGACCTGGCCCCAGATAAGCGGACGAAAATGGATGGATGGATTTTTTTTTTTTCTGTTTTCAGGTTGAGACGTTCACTCCCACAGAGAAGTCATTTTGCATCTTGGAATCTGCTCGCACACACTCACCCAAGACTATCCAGCCTTCAAAGAAAAATTTGGAAAATCTTCACCAACTGGCAAACTAATTTAGACTTGGTACCAAAAATGTAAAGAGGAAGGCTGATTATGCAGGGCTAAAGGATCTGGTAGACAAACATCAACATCATCATTGAGCTAGATCTAGTAGTTTTCAAGATAATTGCTTTTAAAATGATGTTAAATTCTTTGGGACACCTTGTATTTCAGGCCACTGGGTTACTTTGTCCCTTACTGCAACAAATAGCGGATCTGTTTGTTGGATCCATAAAAAGAACAGGATAAGACACTGTCCCTGTGTGAGATCAATAAGTGTCTGCTCCACTGGTACTGCAGCTCCCGGCCCAGAAAGAATTGTCCCATAGAACACCATGTTTTTTTGTGAAATTAAACTGCCCGTGTTCAGCTGGGCATCGACAGCTTTCACAAAGGTCGGATATTCTAGGGATTCTTCTGTGTTTTCACAATAGGAACTTTTTTGAAGTTTTTAATCATCAAAGCCTAAAGCACCTAAAAGTTAGCTCTGTATCATTGGTCAGTGCATGTTTATGATGTCACACAATGGGTGGGGCTAGGTAAGTATTCAGGAAGCAATACGGAAGAAAAAATACTTTATTTGGCACTTTGCGCCAATGAGCACAGGCCATTGAAAACAACACAACACCATCTTGGATTCACCTTCCAAGGCAGAGCACGGCACCGTTGGTTAAAAAAGCTCTTTGTGATGCTCTGTACCAGCCCACTCTCCTCTTTTCTGGTGTATGTTTTGTGCTGAGTGATTTACTGAGTGTCCCTGGCTTTAACGTGCCCCATATGGTGAACAATGGCCCATAAAGGCAACTCTAAATGACACCGGAGTTATAAAAGAACCTCACACTGGCTGTTTACATGCACACCAAACATGATCGGATTTCTGGAGTTATCATATTATTGAAATGTCATGTACACACAGTGTTGGGGAGTAACAGATTACATGTACCAGAGTTACATAATCAGAGTACAAATTATGAGTAACTGTATTCAGTTACAGTTACTGTTTCAGTGAGTGGTAATTGGATTACAGTTACTTTGTTGAAATAAATGGATTACACAGCGGTATTTTCCTGTTTTCACATTTTGGGCTATTCCCTTTTCTTTCTTTTTTTTTTCTCAGTAATTCCACTTATTGCTGGAAACTACACCAGGTCTAAGCTAGATCTAAACCAGGTCTAAAACCAGGTCTAAACTTGATCTAAACAAGTCTAAAACTAGATCTAAACAAGTCTAAAACCAGATCTAAACAAGGTCTAAACCAGGATTTAACAGGACTAAACCATGTTGCATGGACATGTCTCCTCCTCTTCTATCAATAATATTTTTAAGATGGTTGAGTAAAATCTGGGCTTTTTATTTTCTTTTAGCAGACAAAACATCTTATGTTACTAACGATCCTCGTCTTTGCTTCTCTACAGCAACTCAAGTACTCCAAAGTATTCAGATTACGTTACTCACCTAAAGTAATTTAATGGATTACGTTACAAATTACATTTGGGGGATATGTAATCTGTAATCTGTAGGGGAATACATTTTAAAAGTCACCTTCCCAACACTGTGTACACCATTACATTTGATGTGAGTGATCTGATTTCTTTCTGATTGTTCACACACGTGCCGGTCTTGACAAAAATTATTTTACAAAAATGAGAATGAAAATGTTAAAACTGTAAGAGTTATTTTAAGAAACATTGTACTTTGTCTCCCAAATACTAGAATCCATCAGATAGTCCATATTACGCTATTTTCTGATCTACTGGCATGTTATTATGTTGTTTCCTCATCAAAAACAAACCTGGACATGTGTTGTTTTTTGTTTTTTTTTCATTCACACATGTTTAACACACAACTCCAGCAAATTCAGGCTGACTTCTCAAACAGTTCCACCTTGTGAACTTGTGATCTTGTGATATCATACAGGAAGTGTTCCACTGTTTTTAAACAAACACTAGAATCATTTGGATGATTTTAGCTCTGGAATTGGCTTTCCGTACTGAACTAAAGGCAAGAAGAGCTGTTAACTTGAAAAACTACTGGTTTATGACATCACAAGGTGGAACAGAGCATTTTGAGTTTTGGAGATGCAGACAGACTAATAATAAAGAGTTACTCAAAAATGTGTGAATGAAACAAAACACAACTCTGGGTCTGTTTTTGAGGAGGTAACAACATTATAACATGGCTTAAAGATCACGAGAGTCAATTTTGTGTAATATAGACCCTTTATTTAAAGTGATAGTGTTGCCGACCGAGCGATCCCCTTCTTAAACTACTCACACAATCCGTTCTGGCATAAAAAGGACAAGGGCAATGTGGTATAAAATGTTACAAATCTCTGTGCGTGTGCCAAAGTAATTGAGGTAGGCTTTGTTACGTTAAAGTGCATAGAGTTCCAGATGATGTAAAGTAAAAGTGCTTGTGCTAACAGGCCTATCTGTACAGTGACTTAAGCTATCCATAAGACCTAACCTTGCACTGCACTGAGAACCCGGCCAGATATTGCACTTCCCTCCAACACCTCAGCTACTGTCCCAACTTTCAACTAAAAATCAACACTAAGGATAAGAATAAAAGGAGAAAGAGCAAGAATCAAGCAGCAGTGGCACTCTGTTAGAGAGGGAAAAATACATTTCAGACCTCATCCAAATTTACACCCCTGCATGAGGTCCGAGGGCCAGCTCCAGCTCGTGGTCCCCGAAACAAGACTTTAAACCAGGGGAGACAGGGCCTTCTCTGTGGACGGTCCCAAACTCTGAAACCCTCTGAGACAGAGCTAAACACACATGCACACCAACAAAAACCGGCATACTGGCCACCAAGGCCACCAGCCCACGAACAGGTGCTGATGATCTCCTTAAGTAGGGGGCGGTGTCTGCAGGTGAGGTGGGCGTAGACGTGCCCCACCAATCACGGGCCAGAGCTCCCACAGCAGGAATCAGGAGTGCTCAGCAAAATAATTTAGAACACACAAAACAAATTAGAACAAAAGACCTGGGGCCGTAACAGCAACTTTCTGGAAACTTTTCTGGAAATTGTACATGACCTGCATGATTCTTTGGCAAAACAAAGTTAAAACCACACTTAGGAACATTCTCCTTAGAGATAGATGAGTTTTATCTTATACTACAGAAGAGATCTATTGGGTTATTCTAGATTTTTTCTCTCTGGCAAAGTACATATACCCCCTGTGGAACCACCAAGCACAATTCATCGTCTTTACTGTTACTCTTTCACACTCTCGCTGCCCGCTAACGTTACTCATGTTTACTAATAGCATGCAGCCGGCCTTATATGCATATGCTGTAGGAGTCTTGGAGTCAGTGTGTGAATGAGCAGGACTTGGCAGAGCTATGAGAGGAGCAGATGGAGAAGAGAGAAAGAGGCCTCCATCACATGTGAAGCTCTTCTCTCTCTCTCCAGGCCTGTCACATGTCTTTGTTAGAGTTGATTTACCATCATGTTTTGTTCATTGAGAAAAAGATCTATGTTATAATGTTGTTTCCTTTTCACAAACATATCTGGAGTTGCGTTTAGTTAAATTCACACATGTTTAACGCACAAACCCTGCATATTTAGGCTTCTTCTCTAAAGTGGAGAACACTCACATTGGTCATGTTTACATGATGTTTTTAAATTTTGAATGAATTGTTCTGAATGAAATAGTTCTGAATTAAAAAATTCTCTTTCAAATTCAGATGGAAACAATAATTCTGAATTGAGGTTTACATGGAAAACACATTAAATTGCCTTTATTTAATTCCGCTCAACGTCTGGGGGTGAGGAAGAGTTCTGATTGGCCAGAGACACGAATGTATTTATGTCGACAGGGAAGAAAACACACACTTCAGTTACTACCATTTTTTTGTCATCTCGGTTTGTCGTTAACACCACGGACACTAAAATGACAAACTTTTTTCACAGTCGTTCCGATGATAATTACGCAGCAGCTGGAGAATTCTCTCATCATGCTTTACGTCTGTCAGCTGAGGAGAAGGGAAGAAGACAAAGTGAGTCAGCGGCTGCTCTACCTCAGCCCACTCCCACATCCCATTTGCAAATCCAAAGAGCAGTGGATCAAAGTCCGGACTGGTGGAGCTGGATTGTCCAGATCGTGTCAGAAGGGCGACCCAACGAGCAAGTGCTGAACGACCTGAATTATTTTTAAGATGAATAAACATTTACATGATTGAGCAATAAATTAATATGACTTTAATTAATTAACCCTCACGCTCTCCTCAGGGTCACATAGACCCTTTTCTTCCCAGTGTCTTGGGGCGGGTCAATCAGACCCAAAAATGTATTTTCTCGCTTGGTGAGAAAATAAATGAAAATAAAAGTTTGGGTCTGATTGACCCAGAATAAAGATCCCACTTAGTTCGGAATTAAGTTTTATTCAGAATTAAAGTATTTTTATTCAGAATTAAAGCTCTTATTTAAACACGGCAATTGCTCCACTCAGAGTCCTGCACCGGGTCCCTGACGGGTACGGGCAAATAGTTGCTGAATCGGGTGAGTTTTACACATGGGTGGGTAAGGATTAAATCAGGACTACACCAGGACTAAACCAGGACTAAACCAGGTCTAAACCAGGACTAATCTTGGACTTGGACTTAAGAGAGAGAACCCTGAGCCCCCAAAGCAGGGTGTCTGCAAAGAGCAATCAGGTGATAGCTGCCCATAACTCCATGGGGCGTGGAGCTCCCCGCTGGTCCTGTCACCTGTGGTCACCCGACGGTCTATGTGGGCACACCTCCAGGCTTGTCCCGACAGTGAGTTCTGGTTTGGTTCTGGTTTAGTCCTGTTTTAGTCCGTGGCGTGGCATCTCAATCAGTGTTTCTTCTGCTCAGTAAATAATGCCTGTGAAGTGATGACAGTCGAGTCGCATCTGGGAATTTGTATTCGTAATGAAGAAAATGTAACCGTTTCATTTCATTTCGTAATTGTAATTCTTGAAGTCTTAACTTTTCAATTCATATTCTGATGGATGCTTCAGGAGCCAACGGGTGTAATGTTAAAGGGTCCAGGCAGGTGCCAGTTTAGCTTCGATATAATCACGTGTTAACGGGCGGGTGCGGTGCTGTAATGCCCAGGTGCGGGTGGGTGCAGGTCTCCAAAAATGGACCCATGCAGGATTTTGGCTCCACTGTGTTTTTAAATTCCATACATCATCACCAGAATCATTTAGATGATTTCTGCCCTGGAATTTCCGATCTCTACAGAACTAAAGGTAAAAGGAGCTGTTAACTTGAAAACTACCACTTCATGACATCACAATGTGGAACAGAGCATTTTGAGCTTTGGAGAAGTAGACAGACTAATAATAAAGTCAAACATCACAAGGTACATTTAGTGTGATATAGAATTTTTTTATTTTATGTATGTATTTTGGGCAAGTAAAGGTGCCCCCCCCTTTTTTTGGAAAGTTGTTGAAAATCTAACATAGAAAACTGATAATTCACTATATTTTACTCTTTATTCTGCTGTCGTGGTATTTACAGTTGGGTGTTTTGGTTATACCAGTAAGTACCCCATATCACACCACACAGGAGTTCATTGTGTTTACAGTCACAGCTCTACAAGTCAGTATTATTACAGGGCAATCCCATTCACGACGCGAGTAAATCTTCAGCCTATATGTTTCCAGTCCTCCGTTTTTACGAGGCGGACGAGCAACAAGCACCAAGGGACCCTCCCACTAAATAAATGTATATGTTTATGTCCCTGCTCAGAGGTGGAGAGCTAGTGGGGCATGTAACGGTGTAGTCCCGCCCCCTGAGAGCTTTACGGCCAATGGGGTAATAAAAATGTCAGGCTCGGGGTATAGGGAGGAGAGAGAGGATGAAGAGGGTTGGGAAGGTGGTGATGAGGCGTATTTAGTCTGCATCAGGGGTATCCAAACTGCGGTGTGGGGGCAAAATGTGGCTCTAGGTCCTGGGACTTCAGCAGGCAGCCGAGCGGATCTGGACCAGCCCCCAGTTTGAATACGGCAGTTCAAATAAAGATACACTGATCACGGTTAGACTCGCCCATCAACTTTACATCGCAAAACTGCTCTAAGGTTCATATTTGTAGCATATATTTATTTTCAATTTGAAAGTTTTGCATAAATTATCAATAATGAAATGTTTGGGGTTTTTTTTTAAGAGAGAGAGAGAGAGAAATGCTGAATAAATGCATTGTGTAACAAAACAAAATAATCGTTTGAATAATCATGATTTCAGTATTGACCTAAATAATGGTAATAATGAGTTTTTCCAAAATTTAAGCAGCCCTAATTGTATACCGTATTTTTGGACTATAAGTCACACTTCTTTTCATGGTTTGGGTGGTCGTCCAACTTATACTCCGGTGCAACTTATATATAAAAATGTTCACGCTGACAGGCTGTAGGCTTGTGTGTCAGTATCTGCTGCTCCTATTACTCCTGTACCACTGTCACTTCACTCTACTGCGCATGTTTCCTGCAGAAGGAGCCTCTATCCTGCTGCAAGTAGTGAAATGTTCAGCTGAAAACAGTAATCAAGCAGCAGAAAGAAAGTTTGGAGTGAGTGAGAAACTTGTGAGCGAGGTGAAAGGTGGGGATGGAGAACACAGCCACGGCAACTGGGAGGGTGTGCCATGTAACTTTCCTGGAAGTCACTGGACGGATCCACAAAGCCTGAGCTTCAGTGACAACCAATATCATCCTGTCGGGATTCAGAACGGCCAGAATAATTCTAACCGGAACTGATGCTGAGTCTGATGACAGCTACTCAGAAGAGGAAGCGGCCCTGTTTACCTCCAGATAAGTTAAGAAGTGACACCGAGGAATGAAGAATTCAATAGATTTAGTGATTTGGAGTGAGATGGAGAGTTTGGTAAACTTGTTCTGTTCTGTTGTTTATGCTATAGTGATCTGAAGAACTGTTCATATGTGACGTTAACATACCAGACGCCTATTCAGCCTGTTGTTCTATTGTTATTACTAGAACTTGCCTTTCAACATGAAATGTTGGTTCCTGGTCTATGATTTTATAAAATAAATTTCCCCCAAAAAAGTGCGACCAATAGTCCGATGCGAATTTTATATGCTTTTTTCTTCTTCATTATGCATTTTTTGGCTGGTGCGACTCATACTCCGGAGCGACTTATACTTTTAAAAATACAATATATACTCCTCTTTTGGCATGCAGTCATCAGTTGTGCACTTTGCCAAAATAAACATTCCATTACCAAGAATGCAGAGACCAATACTTGTTTGTGTTATATTTACACCACATTTAAAACACATTTAAACACCATACAAGAAAAAAATCCACATTTTAGGTTAACTCGGAATTTACACCAGGAGCGTTATGTAGGCAGATCTGCATACGCATGTACTTTTAAAAGCTTCAATTTACACCAGAGGTGGCAGAGCTGATCCTGTGACGCCAGTCTCTGTGTATTCTCTCCTTTAAACACTAAACTTTTTATATTGTTTATGTATTCATTGTTGATTGGATGAATTATGTTTTATGAATTATGTACAAAAGTTGACAACAAGATAACACCGCAGATAACGAGTTTGCATTAATTAAGCTACTCACCATTTCACTTTGTTGTCTGCACCAAGCGGCTTTTCCTTCAGAAGTTCTTCTTGTAAACTTGCTGTCTGATGCCGTAAAGTGTTTTATATTTATCCTCCACGGCTGTAAACCTTCCATAGTCCATCACGAGTCATTCCCCGAGCTCTTGGATGCGACATACGGTGTTTACGTGACTGTAGTGGTTTTAGAGAACGCATTTTGAAAGGGCATCCGAAGTTTATTTTGACATCACGTGTTTATTTCCTGTCTTGCCCCTGTTATAAAGCCTGGAGACGCTCTGTTGACGCTGCAAAATTAGAACTCCAACTCTGAGCGAATACCAAACCTGCGCGTACGCTTTGGTGTAAATCGAACTGGTTAAGAGTCGAACCACTGAGTTTTGAAGTTTTGTCCGACACCAGCATAGACAGCATTCATTCCAATAGTCCCGTCTGGATGTCACAAACGCAAGTATCACTGGGCTTATTTTTCAGCCAGTTGTATTAGGTGGAAAAAAGTAGACTTCCCCTCTGCACTAATATACTGAGTTTTAAATCAGGGTCCATTTTGACGCTTCAGTTTGACACAACTGGCTTTACTTGATGACTCAGAGAACCCAGGTCCACAGGGGAGGAGTTACATGGAGAACTAGGGCCAAAAACCATAACCTCACATTTTTCTGGGTAAGTTCCAGAAAGTTCAGTGACATCCAAGATTTTATGTCACTGCTACAGTCCAAAAGTGGTTTAGCGACCTGTGGGTGATACTGGCAAATATTACTGGCCATAACGTCAGAATCGTAAAGGTCTCCATGGCGATGTTATTACTTTGCCTAGGATGATCCACAGTATGGCATTAAACAAATATATCTTTATTCAGTTACACTTGTTTTTATTTCTCTAAACTACTCCAAAAACGTACATATTTCTATCAGCGGGTCCACTTCTCCACAGATGTGACCAGTAACTTGGTCTGGTGATGTGGCCTTCTTGTCTCAGAGTTACATTAAATGCCAAACTGTAAAACATTTCAGGAAAAAATCAGCACGGAGTCAAGGAGGTGGTGGACCTTCTACCAGAAAAGTTACACAGTGCACCTTTAAAATGCATTTACACATTTATTTTTATTTTTTTTTTGCGAAGCTGACCTGTGTTCTATTTCCACCAACCCACTTTTGACAGTCGGATGTTGTTTAGAGAGAACAGCTTTGAATGAGCGGATATCACAGCTACACCTTTAACCTTTAAGTGTCCTGAAGGTGTAGGTGACCCTGACACCCTTCGCTCCTCGCCCTCCCGCTCCCCGTCCGGCGCGCTTCCTTTGTTTAACCCTTGCCCCGCCAAAACCAGCCCCTTCGCACAGTTCTGAGGCAGAGGGGGGTAGGGAGGAAGTGTTGGGTTACAAATTAAATATATGTGCGTCTTGAGCTGTAAATCCGCGGGCCTGCTACTGAAACTGCATGTGGTACCAGAGCCCCGTCCATAAAGTTTTAAAGCGGCACTTCCTCGTCTGTTTCTCAGATGGGTGAAGACAACGGGGCGCTGGCTGTGGCCCGTCCAGTCCAGGTGTCCCATCTCACCAGCACCAGCACAACACAGGTTGGATTGTTGTAAGTAAAGCAATAAAAACTACTCAAACATCCTGGGTTAGGTTTAAGTATGTAATCGTTTTCTCTCAGCAAAAACATACCTGAATTTGTCTGAAAATGTTGAAAACGTGTTTTGGCATTCTGTTAAGATTTTTCGGCCTATTTTTCCTGAAATGCCTGACTGAGATGACTCTCAATTCAACCCTCTGGAGCACAGACGAATGGCTGGAGTCTTTGTGAAGATGAGGCTTTGGAGTTTTGGCCTCTGCTGTTTTCTAATGCTGGGTGTACACTGTGCAATATTTTCAATTGTTTCACTCAGCCCCAGCTCAAACTCTATGACCAAATCATTGGGCTTAAAAGTTCACAGCTCATGGAACTATTTCAACAGTGTAAAACTCTCATGAGAGGCGACTGGTTTTCAAACACGTTTGATATTCTTGCAACTTACGATTACCAATTGGGAGATGGTCATGAGGTATTAATCGGTTCTCATTACTCCATGTATACTACACGAAGCATGACTCACAATTAAGCCAAAACTCGGCCCGATCCCAAAAACAGATGCACGAGTAAAAATTGGCTCAAAAAGGGGCCAAAAATGGCACAGTGTACACCTGGCTTAACTGTCTCTGTACTCTAATTTGAATTATTGACTAAAGTCAGCTTTCAAATTCTGTCAGAATTTTGGGAGTGAATTTAAGAATAGGTATAGTCCCTGGAAATGCTCTGAGACTGCAGATTGAGCATTTGTTGGGTCTTGACAATGTTCATCCATCAATAGTTCTCTTTTATCAGAAGCTGGACAAACAGAAATGAATAAAGAAAAACTACAAGGACTGATAAATACCATATCAGCCCCCTCGGAATTTGAGAAGGTATATCCACCCCTTTACATATATATCAAACGCCCACTTGCAGAAAGGAAAAGTACAAGCAAACTTTTTTGGGGGCTAAAAATATAAATAAAAAATAGTGTGGTTTTAAGTTATAATCTTACTGCAACCAAAACCTAGCTGGAATGGTCTGAAAATGTTTACTTTTCCAAGTTAAAAGTCCATGCCTTAATCAAATATCTAACATGGGCTTCATGAAGACTGGCTATGAACTTTAGTTTTATTGCTTCCATATAGCAGCCATTGTCTTTGTTCAGTTCTGTGCATCACTCCACTCTGGTTTATTGTGGCCCCTTCACACACTCATGACATTCAAATTCACTTGTTCAACATACATACATACATACATACATACATACATACATACATACATACATACTGTATACTTTATTCAAATAGATTGCCTAATACTGGGGTTTAAAGATGACTTCAGGTCAAACTGAAATTTTATTTAGCATGGACGTTTTGGGACAAACCCGACCATATGATAAAGGTTGATGGAAATAATATTCATTTAGATTATACAATGTTAAAGGTCCATTTGCAGTGAACAGGTGATCCTCATCACAACAGTGAAATATTACACTTAACCTGGATTATCCTTGTTGTTTTAGATAAGTCAGACTCAGTTCCCCTCTCTCTCTGACAGACACACATCAGACCCTGTGTAATCCTCAGGCTTTAGGCTGTGAGTGCGCTGACAGCTACACAACAGCCTGCTCCATCTCCCCCATGTGACAAATGATACACATGTAATGTATGCACATGGCTCTATGCATGTTACAGTCACAGGGCATTAGATGGGCTTTGAGCTACAACTCTAACTGCTAAATGTGTCCAGTCACCGCACGCTCATGGAGAGTCATTCCCTCAGTGAGCCGAAGCAGCACAATGGTTTATTTATTTATTTGTTTTACAACGTGTGAAAATGTTATATTTCTTCTTGTACTTTACCTTCAGATATATTTTTATTGTTTATAGTTTGGAAGGACACAAATATGTGCATGTTTAGAGTCAATTTGATAATGTCAATATGAAAAATAAAATCCTGAGTTATTTAAAGTGGAACTAGAAATTCTGTAGGAAAAACATGTTAATGTTAGAACTGGAAGTGAGTTTGTTTTGATGGGAAGACATGGCTTTGCTTTAGTGTTTGTTTGTCTTAGAGTGTATCCCATAATGCTTTGTGATGTGATGTCACAATCTATTTTTAGCAACTGTGAAAACTACTATTACATTTGCATTCGAGCTCCACATGCTGACAGAACTGGCCATGCAAAAAACGAGCTGGGGGTCGAATCAGGAACCTTCTTGTTGGAAGGCGACGCTTTAGTTTCTAGTTCTACAATTACAGAAACTGAAATAACATTCTTTCCCAACCAATAGAAAGCAATTTTTTTCTATGTGCCTTTAAACGTACTGTATGTCCCAGCACTGATGTCTCTCACTCATGCTTCAAAACTGCAAATCAATCCTTCTGTGTCCCAAAGTCCCTTTCATGTGTGACAGCCCTGCTCCATGATTATCTGATTGTTTTTGGTGCTTAGTGGAAAGTGAGTAGCAGCGTGTCATAGCAGTGCTCCCTATAGCCGTATCCAGAGCCTGTGCGTGCCAGGCCGGAGCTGCCATAGGCCCCTCTGAGCCACTGATGACGGACACTGGTCAGGTGGGTGTAATGTGTTACTCTGGTGGACGAGGAGGAGGAGTGCAGAGGGTCGTGTCCGTGTGGATGAGGACGGATGAGGAGAGAGAGAAAGAGAGTAGAGAGGGCTGCGTCTGGGTGAGAGAGAGAGAGAGAGAGGGCTGTGTGGTGGTGGAGGTCTCGATGTCCCCCCCCCTGAGAGCGGAGGCCTGGTGGAGCTCTGATACTCGGCAGCTCCTGGTTTCTCTGGACTGGGAGCAGAGCGGAGGAACCACACCTGCTGCATCTGCTGACGTCCGAGGAAACCACGACACCTCTGAAAGCATCCAGAAATGTGTTACGCAAGAATGTTAATACTCAAGCTCTCAAGGCATAGCACAGAGTCAAAGAATGATGGATATACATTTACATCACTGTTAAGGACCTTGACGATGGAACAAATTCAAAACTCGTGATTATTTGGGTCACACTTTGAATAAATATTTGTCAATTGTCCAACACACTGATTCATATTCTGGCCATTCTCCAAGTTTTGTGTGAGGCCCATCATTCTGGAGATATTTAAAGGTTTCACATGATACTATTTTCTGATCTATGTTCTAATTTTGTTTCTTCGTCACAAACAGACCTGGAGTTGTGTTTTTTTTCATTTACACATGTTTAACTCACAAACCCTGTTCCTGTTCCGTCATGTGGTAATACAGGAAGTGCTCCACTGTGTTTTTAAACTCCATACATCTTCACTAGAATCATTTGGATCATTTCAGCCCTGGAATTCCCATTCTCTACTCAACAAAAGCTGAAACTTGACAGCTTCATGACATCACAAGGTGGAACAGAGCATCTTGAGATTTGGAGATATAGACAGACTAAAAGTAAAGGGTTATTCAAACTCTGGGGGGGAAAAACAAATCTAGCTAAATGACTTAAATAAATTACTTAAATTAAGAACATTTTACTTTATTTGAGTAGATTTAATTAGACAAGTAGAATTATCTACCAAAGCCGTGAGTGTGTTTTTCTTAATTCAAGCAACATTGGATTTTATTTCTTATTTTAAGTTCAAAAAGTTGTTGTTTTTCTTATTTTAAGTGTAGCAAGATGTATTTTCATATTTGAAGTACAAAAAGTCTTGTTCCACTTTCAGATTATTTTACTTGTCAAGTGAAATTGACTCAAGTCATGATAAAACTTTCCTAATGCAAGTCATCTTAACTCGGCTGGATTTTGTTTTTTGCAGTGAACATGTGTGACTGAAACAAAACAACACTCCAGGTATGTTTTTGATGATGTAAAAACATTATAACATAGCTGAAACATGGCTTAAAGCTCAGAAGAGTCCATTTTGTATAATATAGTACCTTTAAATATATTCAAACTTTTTTACACACTTGTATCATTTTTAGTATTTGACTTGAGCCATTATTGAAACCACAATGAAAATTACACAGACCTAATGACAGCTGGACTCCAGTCAAGATTATGGCCAGAGGAACTGTCATCAATATAATCTTTTATATGTTTGAAAATGCTAGAATGAGATGATTGCTCCCTTTGTGATGACTCAATAAACCTCTCAGTCTTCAAATTGTAAAAGTTGTCAGCTGTCTGATGCAATTCATTGTTACAGAAGGGCTATTTTACTTCCATGGGGTATAAACTGCTAACACATAACACATTTAGATCCCTATGGTAACTTTTATTGTTTTGAAAATGCTTGCCGAAAACAACTTGTTTAACAAGTTTCGCTTTCATTGATGCCCTGAGTTTTCTCTCCTTTTGCTCTCCATGTTAAGGGCCTGTTTACATGAGAACGCTTGCGGATAAAAAAGTCAAAATATTTTATCGGAAGTGCCTTTAGTTTAGATGGTGACGACGATTTTGGGACTTAAAAATGCAAAAATCTGAAACCACCCTCCAGAGTGGAAAAGTTGAATACTCTCCGCTGTAGTGTTTCTGTTTACACTGCCCAAGACGCAAAACTCTGGTCAGATCTGCTCATGTCATGTACACGTTTATGTCACATACATCGCCACTTCATGTCACTATAGCTGCCTGACAAGCATACACAATCCAATTCCACACACTTTTGCATCATCGTATGCATGCAGATTTCCTCCTGAAAACGCTCGTCTAACAGCAGAATAAAAAGTGACGACGTGACGCCACTTTTGCATCTTCTGTTCAGACAATCATCATGTAAACATACCCTAAGGCTACGTTCAGACTGCAGCCTTAAGTGACAGAAATCCGATTTTTTGGCCCCTATGTGACCTGTATCTGATCTTTTAATGACAGTCTGAACGACACAGATCCAGTTTTTTCAAATGCGACCCAGGCCACTTGGATATGTGGTCCTGATCCGATACATATCTGATCTTTTGACCTGCGACTTCAGTCTGAACGGCCAAAGTGCATTCATCCAACCTACACGTTATCAACAAGCCACAAACGTCACTATTCTGCGCTGAAGTAGGTGAAAATTGTTAATGAACTCCGTGTCACTGAAGTGAAGCACATCACCACTCTCGGCTACGTCTCCACATCCACACGTTTCTTTCAACGGACGTCGCTGCCACTTCTCCACAAAACGCCACGGCCAAAAACCTCATCCTTCTCCTTCTAAATCTCTTCCTTAAAACATGTAAGTTGTTCATGTTCTGGCTCCGGTACGAGAGGAACTTTAAAATCTCCAGGTGCTCAATGCTCGCGTCCATGTTTGGACAACTTCCGTAAACACAGAGCACGCTCGCTGCGGTTGACGTCATCGTGTCTCCAGTGCACATGCGGGACACTTTTGGACTGTTTTATGTTCACACTGGAGATCACATGCAAGTCGCAAAAAAATCCGAATTGAGTGTTAAGCCCTGCAGTCTGAACGTCACTCCCCCTTCAGAGCACAACACAATTAGTCTGTATCCCGCTAATGAAACTACTGCACATCGCTGGTTTGTCAAGTTACTGTGTACAGTTTTGTATCGTTTTTGTATATTTATGGAGAACCATCGTGCGGGAGCATGGGTGATGTATTGCACAAAATCTTACAGTTAACAGGGTTTGAATCGGGCCTGGGAGAGATCGCTAAATTACTCAAACATGCATGGATGACATATAAACCCTTTCAAACATGTTTATGATGAGGGAACGGTGTTATAACATGGCAGAAATGTAAAAAAAAAAAAATCGATTTTGCATAATACCACCTCTTTAAGTATATATGCCATACTTTGTTTTCTATTTGCATAGTCTTTATCTAACTTCTAAATAGGTTTAAACGCCTCATGTAAAGCCTAACCGCATGCGTTGCCCTTAAAGCAGCCTCACTTTGTTCACTTTCCACAGTATCTCCGGTGAAATTCCACTGGAAGCAAACATTTATTCAGCGTGGCCTAAATCTCTTGTCGGGCTCATTGTCTTCTTGTCATTTAAAAGTTGTAATCCCCGTCCTATGGCATTGTTTACGCTGCTCCCTCTTTACTTTTCCACCGAGCACATCCTGCCTGCCAGACTTCCATGCTTCAGCGGACTTCTCCTTTGAATATGTGGCAGATGAAAGTAAAAACAGGATTACAGTCTAATCCCTCTCGATTGTTTGTGTCTTTTGGCCACTGGGAGAGCTCTAATGTGGTTCTGGAGAGGGGGGCGCGGGGTGGACCGGGTCGGGGGCGACGCTGTGCGGCCTAGTGGGGCGGGGGTGAGCCGGAGCGACGTACGCGGAGACGTAGACAGCTAGCCACCGACGGAAGACACTTTTCCTTCGGTACTGTCCCGTAATGAGATCCGGTAATAAAGTGGATGTATTCATGGACAACTGAAGCCAGCAATTAAGGAGAGAGGTAGCTTGCTTCAGACGGCCACTTTGGATCTTTTAAATGTAAATACGCTGGCTTCTCTCAAAAGTGCGCGCCGCGAGATCTTCCAAATGAAATCCCCTCTCGCTAATGAGGGAGCTGTGATATTTTCTCCGCTGCGGTACCACGGTAGGCAGGCCCGGCTTGTTGAAATGTTTTAATCAGGCTCAAGGAACAGGGATTATGATATAAGGGAGTTGGTGGAGCCTAGTCTTCTGGCTCTGTTTCCCATATCAACGTAGAACTTGTTTGATCTGCCCTCAAATCTACACTAGCGCGGTGACGGTCTTAATTAGCTAAGTGCATGTAGACAACGGATCCTACACAGGAAATTGCGAGGAGAGTTGACGTGCCACTGAGTAATGTTCTGTTGGAGTTAATAAAAGAACAATAGTTGGGAGAATAAAGGCCTGCCACTGTTGCTACATCTACAAAGAACAAAATAATGCGTAAATAGTAGTTCCTGTCGAAGAACAAATTACACTGATTTCGAGAGCAAATTGGGCCTGTTTGGTGTGGCATTTGGTGTCTTGGCGAGGTTGTCCGTCGTCGCCAGTAAACGCCTGGTGCCTTGATCAGTCGGTACAGCCAGTCACAGACGCATCACATGGGGACATTGTTACTTCCCATCTGCCGTTAGTTTGATAGATAGTCTCTTAAGCTTCTTCACTGTCTCCTTCACAGGCAGGTCAAGACGCTAGACACTGATTCTAAATGCTCTGTAGTCGTGAAAAGCACTTGTCATGTTACTGGATGAAGATCATTTTAGTAGAACGAAATGAGTGGGGGTCCTTGGAGCATGAGTTGGAGGACCCCTTAAAATTGTCTTGACTTTGATCATTAATTAAATACTACTATTTCAACATCAAGCCCATGCACATGTCTCCAGATTAGCCTAGCTCCGTTAGGTGCTTCCAGTGGCTCCCTGCCCATTCAACATGCGTAGTAGTGCTCTAGTGGTCACATGTATCACATGACCACTTTGACCAATCAGAGCAAGAGAAGCTAGAGCCGTAAAGCAGTTTTTAAGACACCTGAAGGACTTTGAGCTGAGAAAATGGTTATGATCTAAGAATAGGTAAAAATCGCCACATAGGCTGACATTTTTGAAAAGTATAGTGTAGGTGCCCTGTCAGCCTAACACGAGCAGTTTGTGATTACACTGCGCTCTATGAGAAAAATCCTTTCTGGGCAGGTGGGATTTTTTCGCTGAAGTTGCAGTGAGTGTCTACGCCAACTCAAGCCAGATACAAGCAGCAACCCTATCCAGTCCCAAACGTATTGTACCAACAGATGAGAAATAAATCTTTCATTCATCCATGAATTAAACTGCCGGCAGTACTGGCTTATCAAAGCCTGATCCCGTCAGATCTCAGAAGTTAAGCAAGGCCGGGCCTGGTTAGAACTTGGATGGGAGACACTGGGAAAATCAGGTGCCACAGGGGGGTGCCAGATCTGTTGTTGTGTTCTTAGGCAAGGCACTTGCCTAGTATGAAAGTGGTGTGTGTGAGTGATGGTCGGAGGGGCCGATGGTGCAAATTGGCAGCCTCGCTTCTGTCAGTCTGCCCCAGGGCAGCTGTGGCTATAGTGGTAGCTTACCACCACTGGGTATGGAGTGAATGAATAATGCTCTGTAAAGCGTCTTTGAGTGTCCAAAAAAGCGCTATATAAAACTGATGCATTCATTATTATTAAACTAAATTTTATTGTCATGCTATTGTGGAGACAAAAGTTATATAGTGTACCTTTCAATGGAATATCTTCAGGAGCTGGAATCACACCATTCTGACCACTCTAATGTTGAAAGCGGGATTCAAACCACCAACCTTCGGATCAGTGGACGAGCACCAGCAGCTTTACCAACTGTGGCTCCTTAGTTATCCCAGGATTGGGAGCAAGACCGCACCTCACAGACGCCTTCCAGTCCAGACCTTATTTATACTACCTGTTACTACTCTCCTTCTCCTCTTTTTTTCTACTCACTCATTCTATCTTTCAAGTTTGTGTGCTTTCACTCTCTCTTTGCCGAACATCTCTTCTCGTCTGTCGTGATCTTTGTGTTCATGCATAAAACACTCACATTTACACTGTTCTGGGGTTGTGCTCCTTGTTAGTGAACCGGCAATAAACAACAGCTTGACTCAATATTGTCTCTGGATCTGTTTGGTAAAAAGGAGCGAGGCTGGACTGGCAGAGGACCAAAACTCAAATGAGCTTCGATACAGGAGTGGATTGTGAATGACGGGGGAAGCCTAGCAGCCAAATCGCCCAGGCCGTTTGCAGTCTGTAGTCAGAGGAAGATTTGACTGTGGCCCGGAGAGGTAGCAGCAATTAGCCTTTATTTGCATTGCCACTGAAAATCCTCCAATTAGCATCATTTAAATGGTTACTTCTGACATGCCCTGGCTTAGTGCACATTAGCATCTAGATTAGCGTCTAGTCATGGGACAAGGCAGACTGGCTATTCACCTAGGGGTAGCTATTGCTGAGGGGATAAAGAAACATTTTCAATCCAATAATTCCAAAATGTTCATTGACTATTGACCGTTCAGATCATAATTACTGTTTTACTGTTTGACATGTATGTTCAAAAATTTTGCAGGGACTTAAAACAATATGATCCATTGGAATTAACATTGGTCAGCATGGGACAAAGTGCTTTATATAGGCTACAGCATTGTTTTCCAAAGACTGAGGCAAGAGATTGTTTTGGGGTCGCCTTGTTACGATCTGCATGTAGCTCTGCAATATACAGTTGTATACATGGATCTGTGACCTTATTATCATTCTGGATAAGCATTTGGTCAGAATATCCTGTCGTCAGTAGGGCCACTATTTCTATGTTTATTCCTTTCACTACTACATGTGAATTGGTATTTTATATTTTTATATAACAAAGCACAGAAACAGACTGAATACTGCACCTGATATGCATGTTGCGCTCTCCTCTTGCAGCCCTGACTGCAACGTTCTACAAAAACACAGACAGGTCCACCTATCTCATTAGAAATGTTGAAATGTTAAGACATGTTTTGTATCATTTCTAATCTTTTTGTAATTATTTGATTGACTATTTTGTTCCAGTATTGTTGGTTAAATTGAATGTTGAAAAGAAAAAAAAAAGGGCTACATTTACCGTATTTTCTGGGCTATTAGGCTCTGGGTTATAAAGCGCACAGTCATTAAATGGTCTGTTTTTGAACTTTTTTCACAAATAAACCGCACTGAACTTTAAATGAAACACAACAGTGTGATGGGTCAGTGGGAGTTTGTTTGACGCGTTCACGGTGACTCTGGGCTTTGTTCAGTTGTGGCGTGTAGGGAGGGTGCTGTCTGGGACCGCTGGATTGTCGGCGTGTTCGCAGTGACTCAGTTGTTCATGTGTGGCTCACAGTGGTACATTGCACTCGCTTTTTCGGTTCGTTCCTCCATTCTATTCC
This sequence comes from Boleophthalmus pectinirostris, assembly GCF_026225935.1. NCBI lineage: Eukaryota > Metazoa > Chordata > Actinopteri > Gobiiformes > Gobiidae > Boleophthalmus > Boleophthalmus pectinirostris. The sequence continues at coordinate 9,970,340 of NW_026571353.1, read as the reverse complement.
TCGTCCGTGTGGAGTGATGAGTGTGGCTGCGGGTGTGTTTCGCTGCGTGGTCGCTGTCTGCGCCGTGCGTGTTTGCGTGCACTGCAGGTGGTGCGGTTTTGTAGTTTACTGAAGTCGTGCTGGGACACCTGATTGGATTCGTGTATAGGGCGCTCTCTGGATTGCGAGGCGCGCAGTCATTTTTTGATGGGGTTAGAGGATTAAGAGCACACCTAATAGCCTGAAAAATACGGTAATGTCCAAATAGGCGACTTATGGATCCTTTTATTGCTGGTTCAGTGTTCAGAGAGACTGGATCACTCAGTCAACATTAAAATATCCTCATTAATGTTAAATAATGGTCAAATCCACCTTTATTTTGTGATTTATGAATAATGTCTATTGACTTCGCGAAGGTTTGTGACTTTTAAAATACGGGTCCCCAGAAAAAATGTTTGGGAAACACTGGGCTACAGTATGTGTGTCTTCATCTACCAAATTAAAGCAAATTTAAAATTACTAGTGGAAGGAGCTGTACCCATTTTTTTTCTGTAATAAAGTCAAAATTTTCACTCCCCCGTACATATAATGTAAAAGCAGCTCTAAGGTTTAAAATGAGATAACAATGTGCTGTCTGCTTCTAATTATTAAGTGTTTCTTTTGACTGTGAACCATAAAGTAACATGGTGTGGTTAGCATACTAGTTGTTGTGGGTACGCCGCCTATTCCGACATCCCTTCATTATGACATGCCTCTATAGAATGTAACCTTGTTGGTAGCAGTGCTGTGATGGCAAAAGTCTGCTATGGCATCTGAAATTTGTGAAACACGCTTATAAACTCATCCCAGTGAATAATTAAGACACTAAGAATGTGTTAATAACACAGTAAAACAGTTTTAAATATTTTTCAAATGCAAAACACTGCAAAAATAAAGAAAAATTCCAACAAACATGTCATACCACTGCTATGTTTGATGTACAACATAGTGAAGGAATCATGGACTAACAAGTAGAAACTCATGTGGCGGTATGTAAATATCTGTTCTAGAGATCGATATAAGCTCTGCCAATATTTCTGGGTCAATATATAGCACCAAATCGGATTGTTTTTCGAAATTTAATTGAATTTGACTACAAACTCACCCACAGCAATTTTTTTTAATGATAAACTTATAAAAGAGTTGTGTGTAGTCATGTTTTGCGCAGTTCAGTGTTCTAATAATGTTTTATGCCTATTCATTATGCAGCAGGTCGACAAAAATAAAAGACTGGTCTCTGCTGGAGCTTTAACGCCGTTAACGGATATGCCAAAAAGTGCAAATATCGGCCCAAATGTATCTGTACCCCCTGCTTTGTCTCCTCCTGTGACCTAAATCAGAGCTTTCTTATGTAACTAGTCAGTATATCTGTCCACCTCGCTACTCGCCACGAAACCTTGGTTAGCTCAGATCCAGTCCCACAAAAGCAGACTCTGATCTTTCTCGGCTCTCTTAACACATAGTTTTTAATCCTGAGCAAAGTCTCTTCTCCACCTGGCGGAGAATAGTCAATGCTTTTAATCCCTGTTTCTGTCTGTTTCTCTGGCTTTTGGTTTACTCTGTACTTCTGAAGTGATGCAAGCCGCCTGCGTGTGAGTGCAACAGTCAGTTTTGGTCCCCGCGGAGATGGCGGTGGAGAAGGCGGGGGTCTGTCTGCATGTAGCTGGTGGCGGTAGGTGATGGAGGTGGGGGGTACATATGCGGTTTGGGTCTCTGGGGACGTACCCGCTCTCCTGTTGTTGATACCCACTGCGATGCCGGTTCGCTCAGCCCTGGCGCATGCACACGATAGGGATGACGGAGCATGCGACACCTAAGTTTAGCCTGCACGGAGATGATGGAGAATTCCAAAAACAGATGTCCAATTCATCTTCAGAGCAACCGTTTTGCATTGGATAGCGTACAGCAAAGGAGGTAGTACTCTGAACTCGCAATTCTAGCATTTGTGTGTGGAGTTTACATGTTCTCTCCATCTGCAGGTTTCCATCGTCAACATAAAGCAGCAAAAATACTCAAGACGCTTTGAACCAAGATTGTTAACTTTTCAAACTCAAGAAAATGGGAAAACCAACTAATTCTTATGCTATGAAATTTTCTTTGCTGCTACACATTATAGGAGAATTTGCCAGATTTAGGCTGTGATTTGCTTCTCCCCGAGTTCAAGGAGGCGTGACCTAACTTTGTGTTTTCGTGTGCGATTTTGAAGCCGCTGCACTCCTTGTGTGTGGTGTCTCTGTCAGATTGTAACCACCAAACAACAGCAACACTACAGCAACAGGCCATAAAACAGAGCATCAGGAGCAAACAGTGACAGACACATTTTCATTCATATTATCCGTAGAATTTGTTCTCTGCAAATAATGGCACTGAGTCCACAAAACAGCACATTGATCCAATTTGAAGCGTTCTTTAAAAGTCAAAAGGCAAGAGGAATTCCACAAGTGTGTCTGTTTACGTCCATGCAGCGCAAATCGAGGTGAAACTGCAGATTAGCGATAATGACTCTACTTCCTGTGAACTTTATTGCCAAGATTCTATGCATTAAAAATCATGTATCTGAAGTATTGCACCACATTTCACAAATAATAATAACACAGTTTTGCCTTGAATCTAAATTAGAAATTCAATGTTCTGATCTTTTAAACACTTAAGAGTCTCAAGGTGAGAGTGTTTTACTGTAGACAGGAAACAGCTGACACAATCGCCCTTACAGCTTTACAGCCTGTTAGACTTAAAGGTCCTGTTACACAAAATGGACTCTTGTGAGCTTAATTTTGAACATAGGGCCTCACTTCCTAGTTAGCAGGAGTGTTGGTGATGTGTGGAGACACTTTTTAAAATATTCCATCCAGACATTGTATTTGCAGAGGTCGCTGGTGCTAGGCTAGTGCATGTCAATGGCCATAGTTATCCTGCCACTAAAAACCCACTCCACAAAACACCCGAAGCAAAACTATTATTACACCAGACTGTCCATGTGAATGTCTGTGTTGACAGAATCATGTTTGAAATAAAACTAACCTTTCATCGCATGAATTGTTGCATGTTGAGGGACTATTTTCTCATATATCAGTCCGCCGCTGCCAAGCTTTCTATCAGGAAGTACAACTCGCTGCTGCTGCTCAGACACAAATCCTTCAAATACAAGGTTGGTTTTACTTCTAAAATTATTCTATCAACACAGACATTAACATCGACAGTCTGGAGTAATAATAGATTTGCTTCGGGTGTTTTTGTGGAGTGGTAAGACTGTTTTTAGTGGCACTGGACTAACTAATGGCCATGTTGACAAATTGCAAAGGTGTATCTCAAGCCTAGCACGTATTGATAAAATGAAATATGATATCTTTTCAGTGTGTAAAGGTCCCCACAATGTTACACATCGTTCAAGACAACCATTTACATTCCTCAGTACAGGCGTCTATATTGGAGGAAGCTCGACGGAGGCAACATTAGGGGACCTGCTGACTACACAGGCGGATCACTGGAACACAGCCCCAGGATCAGACCCACCATCTCCCTGCTAACTCCACCCCTGTGCAGCCCAGATGGGTTCTGTCTGCTACCGTAAACATACTCACCCATGTAAATGATGAAATAGAGAGACACTTCTTCACACTTCACTGTAAGAGGCAACAGCAGAGTGACAATGGCAGACTTTAATGAAATAAACATGTCAACTTTTAGAAAATCAAAAAATCGCATTTGAAAATTTGAGATATGGATAGGCAGTTGGATTTCAGTGTCAGGAAACAAGGGGAGACTTTTAAACATGCATACACTGGGGCTGTAAAATTTTGGAAAAACATCTATGACAAGAATAACGATTCATGTTTTTAAATTAGGATTCAGTTCATACGAATATTTAAAACAACCAGAAGCACAGATGTTACAGAGAAGACTAAAATACGAAGCACTTTAGTAATACAAGTGTCCCTCACAGTTGAGAAAATGTTTGTGGAGGCCTAAACTACAGAATCATTTTGTCAAGTTTGCTGTCTGAAGATGACATTCTAATTAACAGTTTCAACATTTAAAGACCCTGTACTCTTTTATTTTTTCTTTTTTTTAGGCATGTTTGAGCAAAATGTGTCTTGCCTCAGTATACTGTAGAAATATTGTATAAACACTCATCAGAAAGTGCGCTCTTAGCATGATAGTTGTTGTTGGCATAAGCATGGTGGCAAAACTTCGCTCTGGTCTCTGAAAGTCGTCAAATGTGTTTAAAAGCTCACCGTAGTGAATAATTAGGATGTATAAGGTAAGTAAAGAATAACTTTGGATCACTGCAAACATTTTGAAATGAACTAGTTCTGTTTTTCAAAATTTTAAGATTGTAAAAGTCAGACACAGCCTTACCAAAATTCTTACCAAGTATTTATCATGTCAAGAAAGCTTTAATTGTCCGTTTAATTGTCTTACTTTTTTTTTCGTTATAATGTTTCCTCACCACAAACATACCTGGAGTTGTGTTTTGATTCATTCACATTTAATTCACAACCTGCATATTTGAGTTCTTTTCTGAAACAGAAAGCAATACATGAAGTGCTCCACTGTGTTTTTAAACTTCATACACCGCCACTAGAATCATGTGGATGATTTCAGTCCTGGAATTGCTTCTACTGAACAAATGGTAAAACTACCACTTCATAACGTCACAAGGTGGAACAGAGCATTTTGAGCTTTGGAAATGTAGACAGACAAAACTATTTTAATGGCGTGAAATTTTAACGCTTGTTGTGACCTAGTGAACTAGTTTTTTCCTAAGCCGTGGCCACTGCTAGTAACATTAGAAAAAATACAGGATCTGGCTGTAAACAAGAAGCAAAACAATTTGTATGAAAATGTGAAGCCCTATCAGGTGCACTAATGTTACTCATATGAGGAAAACATGAAACAGTCGGCTCCAAAACATACGGCAAATCCACGCTTACCTTTGATAAGTACAGTGACAGAGACAGAAGTTTTGCAGCCTCTTTCCTCTCTCTTCTCCGTCTGTCCACACTCCTCCACGCTGTTCTTATATCCATAAACTCACAGAGGAGCGTGTAACGCAGCAGGACTCATATCGGTCTCACTATTTAATAGATATTTCTGCCGCTGGACTTATGTAAACAAACATCGCCATGTGATGACATCATTGTCCTTAGTACAGCCATAGATCCATGGTTGGGGCAGACAAACACAGTCGCGCTAACTGGAGATTTTATGTTGTTAGGAGTATTAAAATTATAATTCAAGGAACAAAAATGTGCAGCATTCAAGAGATTAATCACGATTAAATATATTAATCGACTGACAACACTAGTGTGAATTCAACAAAACATAACTTTGGGTATGTTTTTGTTGAGCAGCATTATATGGCTTAAAGGTCACAAGTGTCAATTTTGCACAACATAAGAACCAACATGCACCTGGTAATACTATAACTACAACACAATGGGACTACTGCTACCATAATTACAATTTAATCCATTAGTTTAAAGTTTGGATCCAACAGATTTCAAAACGGAATTGAGAAAAAAGATGTTATGGGCCTTGAGGGAGGTTGACGAAAGACTTGTGGTCAGCGGTCAAGGACTGCACTTCCTGGGCCTGCAGCCACATACTTGTTGAACCTTGGGAAGGACTTGGATGAAGTGTCTTGGCTGGAGCTCTTGCCGTTGTTGACAGCTGTGTTGTGTCTGCTTGCGGTGGGACGTCCAGGGCAGGTGCTGGGTGCAGGGGGCTGGGTTGGCTGCATAGCGCCCCCATGGTTCACCCGGCTTATCTTCACCACTCACCGCATTAACGCCAACGGACAGGAAGCAGTTGTTTGCCCCATGCAAGGTCAGCGGTGGTTTCGGCTCCTGACCCAGCTCCATCGGGCCGAGGGGTGAGAGCTACTTGGCCCCCACCCCTCCCTCCCTTCCTTCTTCTCCGTCCTCGCAAAGGCCAATGTGGCTCCTGTGGGCTTTTGTTGCATGATGGGATACATTCAGCTGCTCCGTTCCACCGGTTCGGAGGAATGCTGCGGGTGTGCCCCCCTCCCATGGCTGGCCACTGGAGCGGAGAGGGATATCAAAGCGGCGCTGGGTCGGGGCGGGAGGGGCGCTGGCAGGGTCATGTCTCATTGGGCAGAGCGGGGCAGAGGAGGGGAGGGGGAGAGGGGCTGTCACATGGCTGATGGCTGATTTACCACTTCACTGGAGAGGTGAGGCTCGCGGGCCACCTCTCCCTCCCTCGCACACACACTTCATTGACAGATAGCCATGTTGTTCAGTACCTCCACAGTCTTTTTAACAACCAGCAACATCAATGCTCTTTCTCTACGGCCTGGCATCTTTTTAGTGGAGCTCCATCTGAAGCACCTGTATCGATTCCTGCTCCAACCAATTCCTTTCACAGCCCCCTCTAACTGACAGTCTTTGTGCGCGCTGTTCTGTTTCCCCTGGTCTGTATTTTTCCCTTTTTGCCATTTTTTGTCATCTGCGCCCATTTCCTGCACTCTCCGAGCAGCCCCTCTCCCCTCTGCTCTCACACCCTTCACATTTGGTCCATTTTGGTTGGCGCGGTGATGGAAAATCCATGCCATTCACTTTGTTGTTGTTGTTATTTGAGGCAGCCCGCGTGTTGTCAGCCATCCCTGTGTATAAAAGATATGCTCTGTCTGGCTTTCAAGATCCACTCACGCATCAATAAATAAAGCCTATTCCATGAGCACGGACAATTTCACATTGTCCGACGGAAAGCAAAAGCAGTTCCTTTTTAGTAACGGAGCATGAGGTGCAGGGAACACGCCTCTTGTAGTGTCTTTCAGGAGGCTAATGTTTATTGATTAGAGCTCTTAGATGTGTGCTGTACGAACAATAAGGACAAGTACACCTGCTGTGGACCTGGCAGTAGTTCAAAGTCAGGTGCGCCTCAGTAAACCTGCCAAATGCGTACAAAAGGAAGGTGTAGATCCAACCAGGAAGACGGCGTTTCCTCACCTGTCTGTTGTCAATCAGAGCCTGTAGCCTACTTCAGGGGTCCCCCAACCACCAAGCCACCTGCTGCCTGGCCTGGGAGGAAAATGTTATACAACTTTTTAGCAGGCTCAACCTCTGGAATAAAGCTACAGCAAACTAATCAAATGCTAATCAAGCACTTAACTATGCTGAAGGTGAGACAGTCAGTGTGCAATGGGGTGTAATGACTCAGTGATGTTAGATAGTAAACAAGGGCAGAGCAGTTTCTCTAAAACTACTCGTTTGAGGCTTGACTTAAAGTGTCTATGACAGATTAGACCACTCATTTTGCTAAAACACAGTTAAGATCATTATATTTTTTGCAAAAACATGTACAGTTACTCTCCCAGTTTGGTAGTTTTTTAGGTTTAAAATTTGACTTCCTGGTTGGAAATTGTGACATCAAGGAATCACCAAGAAGAAGTTTGGGGACTGCTGACCTACATTACATAAATGATATCTTTCATATAAATGCACTCTTTCTTTCCTCCTACATTTTTTTTTTCCAGCTATGTGCCACAGCCTTAGCCAGGCTGACACATCCTAGTGCCTCTGCTCAATTTCATTTCTCTCCAGCGACTAGGTCAGGAATCGGAATACACTACGGTTTGCAAGAACCCCAGAAGTGAATCAGTGAAGAGTTGAACCAACCTGAGTTGCCATAGCAGACTGCATAGGCTATCCTCCTTTGGACTTCCTGTGTCAAATACAAACTTTGCATTTTTTATTGCATCTTTAATTCACAAGATCATCTCGCAGAAACGATAATGATCGTTGCCAGACATGTTCACTCTCTCTGCTTTGTTTGCTGTTGTGCCAGCAGTTACTTGGACACCACTGAGCGTTCTAGCGCATTACATACATGCTATTTGGTCGTGACGACCAAATAGCAGGGATTGGTTCGTCAAGCGAGCGAATTCTAATGCTGCAAGGTCAGACGGTTTCCACGAAATGAAACCGGCTGATGAATCAGGTTATCACAGCCCTCCTTCACAGCAACAAAACTAAACACCATCTTCTCTGTTTTCTCCTCTTCACTACCATCAATCTCTTTTATCCAGTGTCCAAGCAGGATCTTTGCTTTATGATTGAGATATCAGGATGCATACACTTAAATATAGGAGTGGAGATGGGTCCCCAGTGTTTCCGTCGGCTCCTAACAGGTTGTTGCAGTAGTATTGAAGGATGGAGTTAAATGCAGTACACGATATAATGGCAAAAATGTATTAATAATATGTAGAAATATATACTAAAGATACGTAGAGCTTCCCTGTTGTGTCTCCAGAGTTAACCTGATTCCTCTTGGGCACTGGTTGTAATACTCGGACTACAGAACGCAGAGAAGGGACACTTTTGTCCTGAGAGCTATTACTCTCTATAAACTGCCCTGACTCAAGACCTACTTAACCAGACCTCATACTAATCTGCACTTAAAGTTTCTATAATACACAAAATTGATTATTGTGATCTTTAAGCCACATTAGAATGTTGCTACCTCATCAAAAACATACCTGAAGTTGTGTTTAGTTTCATTCACATGTTTGAGGAATCCTGCATTATTAGTCTGCTTACATCTTCAAAGCTCCAAAGCTCAAATGCTGTTACATAATGGTAGTTTTCAAATTAACAGCTACCTTTTAGCTTTGTTCAGGAGAAATGGGCAATTCCAGGGCGAAAATTGTGTAAATGATTCTAGTGAAGGTGAATGGTGTTTAAAAACATAGTGGAGCACTTCCTGTTTTACCACATGACATCACAATGTGCAGCATGTGTTTTCAGTTTGAGACAAGAACTAAAGGTCTGTTTTTGACAAGGAAACAACATTATAACATAGATAAGAAAATAGCATGATATGGGGCGTTTAACCTGAGACCTTTGATTGGATTTGAGTTATTTTGTTTATATTGATTGATTGATTGATTCACATAAACAAAACATCCCCAGTTTTCATGGGAAGATAATAACTGGACCATCTTAATCTCAAAATATGTTGGTCATTCAAAGTCTTCCATTTAGATTCTAAGATGTTTTGTTCCTCGGCGTGTCAACTCTGAAGACACATGGATGGAGAACAGAATACAGTGTGTTCTGAATCGCCCTCTTGACCTGTTTGTCACATAATGCCCTGGATAACACTCTGAGATCACACTTCACATCTGACTTGTCGTGGGTTCAAGGAAACATCAACCTCGTGTGATGATGGGATTGCGTTATGTCTGACTGTTTGATTTTAAAAAAAGAGAACAATGATGGCTATGGTGGAATAGAGCTGCAGCGTTTTTTAGTATCACATGCTTTTTATATACATTGTGATGAAAGCGATTGTTGAAATAAGTAGCAAAAGTTTGATATGAATAATTACGGTAAAGCTGTATGTCTCAGATTTTGTGAAGTTTCATTAAATGTTGACTTTTCATTTCCACTAACCCCAACCCTGTGCACTCGTAGACCTGTTGTTTACATACAGTAGTGAGGAGGGTTCACACGGCTCTGTAGGGGGACTGTCAGACTATGCCACTTCACGCTCTAGGGCGTATGTCTCCTGCAGAAAGAGCCACTGTCCTGTGTTGTATCAGGTCAGTATCTTGTAGGTTTTCAGCAGATTTCATGCTCTCTCTAGTTGTGTCGATCAGGTATGAGTGGATGTCTGGCTACTGAAGTTTGAGACATTTCTTCTCGTCATTTATGCACTCACTTGCATTTAACACATATGGGTTATTAGGGTGTATCCTCACTAAGGTTCATTTAGCATCATAACTTATTTTATCACATGGCAGTAAATTGTTTTAGTGTGCTGACAACAACAGCTAGTGTTGCAACTTCATGTTAACTGCACAGACAGCGGTGCTTTCTGCACTCAGGCTGTGCACACATCCACTGTGTTGGTAAACAAATAATCTGTCTACTGTATATCCTCATGGCTGTATGGTCCCACAGCCCTGTTTTCTTATGTGTAAAAGATATTTTTGAAAGTAAATCCATAACCCCTACCCTCACTCAGGCCCCAACCTTAACCAGAATCTCAAAGCCAAACAGTAACCTTAAACCACACTTGAGCATTATAAGACTAGGATAAGATAAGATATGTTATAACTGCGGATTAGATAGATTAAATAATAAGAACAGGCAAGTGACTTGGGTGAATTGTTGCAGTAAAGATTACGTTGCCGTATTGCACGTGTTTACAACAGGTGGATGACACATGTTCAGGTCTGTTATTGTTCACTGCACATTCTGACAGCAGCAGGAAGGAAAGACCTGTGGAAGCTCTCCTTCACACAGCAAAGGTGGATCAGTCTGTCACAGAAGCTGTTCTCCAAAACAGACAGGGAGGCCGGCAGGGGGTGACACCAGGACCCTCCTGTCCCCCACTTCCGACAGCTCAGGAAGTCTCTACTGCTGCTTACGGTCATCTTAGGAAGGCCCTAACCTGAACCATAATCCTAAAAACCCAACATGGGAACATAGAGCTTCTGTTGTGTGCTCCCTCCCCCTACGTCACAAATTTGGCCACTGTATTTACTTCTACATGTTGTCTCGAAAGAAAAAGAGAACACTGTGGTGGTCGAGTTTAGCTCTGAGGCAGCTGTCAATCATCTGCAGAGTGTCAGTGTCATCTGAGGAACGCACATGGCTCTGGACCTAAACCCACACGACCCAACAACGGAGCAGGGAGCAGGGACTCAGGTCGGGCACAGGCCTCAGTCACACTCAGCCTAAGAGTGAAAAACTCTCCTCCTCACACAGTGCCTGGGCTCTGACTACAGCTGTGTGAGTGCAGAGTAGAGTACAGTAGACCTCTCCCGTTCTACAGCTTCACTACATACTTCTCCATCCATCCTCTGCCACGCCACATATGTTTTGAGTTTGGCATCTGAGCGCGGGCTGTCGACGGGAAAAAAACGAGCCCATTCAGAGATAAGAGAGCCCTCCTCGTTCCCTCTGTCAACATGTAAGTCTTAAGTGAAGCCGAGTGCTATGTGGGATTCCTGTCTGGTATCCTGTCTGACATGAAAGCCCGCTCCCTGGGACTGAGGAAGGGAGCTCAGAGAGTGGAGTATTCCCGCCGGACCCTCAGGCAGATGGAACAGGAACACCTTGAAGGATGGGAGTGTCTGCGAGCCCCTAGCGCTGTACGTCTCTTCTCCTCTTTCTCCCCCGCACATGAAACGTAACGCGGGGCTGTCTCAAATCTCCGCCAATCTGCCACGTGAGCGACGCCGGGAGAGCACCTGGCTCTTCAAGGGAATCGGGCGTTTGAGATGTGACAGAATGCCTTGTCAGACAGAATCACCGTAATGGAGAGATAATCCCGTAGTCATCACTCACAAAGGCATGTCTGCAGGGCATCTTGGAGGAATAGCCAGATCTGCTTTGCTACGTTTCGACAGAAGCTATGAGTGAAGTTTCCGTATTTACAGTTAAATCAAAGCGGAATGGCGCCATAAAGGTTCTTATGAGCTTGAAAAACATGTTAATTCCCGCTTTACGTAATAAGAAAAAGTTGTAGAGGGAGATCAGTGAGTGTGTTTTGCCCATACGCTTTGCCGGTGCGTAGTCCCTGAATAGAACAGGATTGCTCCTTGTAGGGCTGTCAGCGCCGCCGACAAGCCTAGCAGGATAGTTTGCAGCCTGCGCGGTGTAGCAGGGATGTGCCTTTCGTCTCGTGTCACTCAAAGACCCTTGGAGGAGTTTTCGCTGCTCAACCACCTTCCTTGACCTGTCACTCAACCGGCTGACAGCTGGTAGACCGCTCCCCCTCCTCCCTCCCGCCTCCTCCCGCTCTTCTCTTCACCCTCCATGTCGTGCCTCTCCGTTCGTCCGCGAGCTCGTGTGTGTACGTGTGTGCGCGCGATCGGGGGGTCTCATTTTCATGTGTCAGGCGCCCCCCGTCACCGTGACAGCTCCCCGTACGCCTGTCTCATTAGAAAGAGCCAGCTTGGTCCGGGGAAGCAGCAGGAGAAGGCGATTGGCGCGCGGATCTACCCAAAACCAGGAAGTGTGAGATGGGTTCTGCTAACACCAGTCAAGCAGATCATCATGGGGCTTGATCTAACATCCACACGCGTACTGATCTACACATATGAGGAGGGAGACACAGCGGACCACCCTTCTCCCACTGACAGCGAGGTGCACATCACAGGACCTAACTGAATTACTCAAAAAGTGGAATACATGGATAAATTAAGCTTTTTAAAGTTAAGTTTCGATGTAGAAAGTGAAATTTATACAACGATTTCTGTTATGTGTTCTGTCTTAGGAGAGAACAAACTGACACGACTCCTGACTGATTTTCACATTCATTTTCATTTTCTCTCTGATTTTTTTTTAACAAAATTGATAATAGAGAACAAAATGAAGGGGTATAATTGGGCCATCAACCACAATGCCAAACCAATATCAACAATAATGTACTATACATCTGTAAACTCACTGATCAGCTATATTATGTATCATTATGTGTTCTTGTAGCTTTAATTGGCTTTGAAACATTCTTTTGGTCGCCTTGGGATAAGTATTTCACATTTTCTAACTTAAAATAATGTCAAGAAAACTACCGTATTTTTCAGACTATATGGCGCAGCGGATTATAATTCACATTATCAATAATTTTGAATTCTCTCGTCTATTTTCATGCATAAGGCACATTAAGCGAAACAAACCTACGACACTTGAGACTGAACCCTTAGCCCACGATCCATTGGCACATCGTGGCGTAATTCGCCCGGAGTTGCTTCCCTGTCTTGGTGAATATGTATTATGAATGTGAAGGCGGATCTTTTTTTTGTTTTGTTTTCTACGAGGATGGCTCAAATATACATTGAGTAATAATGTGTTTAATGCAGCTTTGCGCACATTTGTTTACGTTTTACAGAAACGAAACAGCTCGCTCCTTGTGCGCTGATGCAGTCAGCTTCTGTCGAACTAAAGGACACGACTCAGTGGAAATCGGGATGAAACAATAACCGAAATATCGTGAAACTGTATCATCAAAAGTCTCACAATAATATCGTTGGCCATCACTGAATTATAAGTCTCTTTGTTTAAATTCATTGTTATGGTGAAGCACAGCCAGAACTGTTGAAAAAAAAAACAAAAAAAAAACCTCTAGCCCTAACTCTAACCCTGTTGAAAAAACAGACAGAACTACATAGATCCTCCATGATCCTTTGCTCTGTTTTAGTCCAATCTACATGATAAAAAAAACTGTTATTAAGCACTGTTAAATCTTAATTATTTGGATTATGGCAGGAAAGGAGCATATTCACAGTTTTGTTAGCTTCTGCAAAATATCGCTATAAATATTGTACTGTGAAATGCATATCGTGAAAATATCGTATCAAGAGATTTGGATATTGTTACATCCTTAAGTGGAATATATGTGAAAATTGGTTTGAGGTCAGTAAGCACAAACAAAATTAATACATAAGACGTGCTAGATTATAAGGTGCACTGTAGATTTTTGAGAAAATGAAGGGATTTTAAGTGCGCCTTATAGTCCTAAAAATATACTTTCGGTAAATTTTTTTCTAATGACATATATATAGTCATAGGTGGGCCTTTTGGTGAGGTATGCTTTGAACATAATTTGATCTCGGAATTAGTCCACTGATGGTTTATGGACTTAAAAACTGCGCACGAGATGTTTGGATTTCTACCTGTGACGCAACAATTTAGGGATATTTCAAACTCAGGAGAAGGCAACCTCATTAACAGGATTATTGAACCATGCATGAACGAAACTAAATACAACAAGATGACAATGTTGCGTGGTAAAACACTGCCAAAAAAATAAAATTTGCATTATATGTGTTCACAGTAATATGGCATCAGATTGTCACGAGGTTGAGATTGCGATTCGATTTTTTTTTTTCACCATATCACCCTGTCAAAACACTTCCCATAAATTCCCAAGGGTCCAAGGCTCCAAGGAGTATATTGAGTGATCCGATCAATATCTGTCATTTGTAATAAGACTGCTCAGAAACATGTCTCAAGTCCAATTAAATAAAAGATTTTTGGGACATTTCACACCTCTGTGTCAGCTAGGTAAGTTTTTGTCATTCTCAGTAAGTTTACCATTTAGTGATATGAACCAGCCCCCCTGCAGTTTTCTTTTAAAGCTCCCCGCACATCTTCAATCGGGCTAAGCCTTGTGCTGCTCTGTGATTGTACCCCAGTTATTTTCTCCCGGGGGACCAGTCTTCATCGAACGAAACAAAGGTGTTTACTTTTTAGACCTGCATCTCAAATGGCCTTGAAGGACCGAGAAAAAAACTGTTCTAAAAAAATCTTAACATCAGACAGCTATGATTCCCAAACCCTTTATTGTTTGTCCTTGAGTGTTAATTGCGCAACATGCAAGAGACATCCATTAGCCAGGCGCTGCGTTTGATGTTTTTGATGCAAGACCTAGATATGACTCGGTGAATGGTTAGATTATAATTGCGCGAAGAATTTGTAGCGTTATAATTTGGGGAGAGGCTTTGTATTCCTCTCTTTTAATGAATGTAAGATGGCCATCGCGGGGAGGGGAGAAGGAGCAGAGATTTGGTGAGTTTATAATGAACTGTGAAAGGCTTTTGAATATGTATGAGGATGCGAGACCCTAGGCAAGATGTACACAAGCTCCCCTGATGGGTGTGAAGTTGATCATATCATTTCCTTCCAAAGAGCGCGCCTCATTTGGAGCAGAGTTTAATCCCAGCTCAAACGCCGCGACCGAAAGTGGAGCGCGAGGAGCAGTGAGTTGTAATTTCGTGAGGAAGTCGGAGAATGGGAGATTTGTGCAAAGCTGCTTCAAAACACGGACTGCCTCACAGCTTAGTGCCATGGCGAAGTGAAGGCTGCGCTTTTGAACTCAAACTTAAATTGTTGTTGTCTGGGACAGTTGAACTTCTCAAGGAGTTGACCGTAGAACTTCAAAGATATGCCAATAAGCCCAAGTCATCCAGTGCTATGTAATAAGAGTACAGCTTTGGTAAATATGCAAAAGGTTCAATGTAAAATATTAAAAAAATATATGTACAGGGTGTCCCAAAAAATTTTACATCATTTCGCAGGCCAATAATTTTGAAATAACCTCAAATTTTCACAGAATGTATAGAAACAGATCAATATTTTATATTTAATGTTTTATTTTTGTTCTGTTTTCAGGTTGAGCCTTTCACTCCCAAACAGAAGTCATTTTGCGTTTTGGAATCTGATCGCACACAGTCACCCGAGACTTCAATGCAAAATTTGGAAAAACTTCACCAACTGGTACCAAAAATTTAAAGAGGAAGGCTGAAGGATTACATATGTGTGCGAGCAGATTCCAAGATGCAAAATAACTTCTCTTTGGGCATGAACGGTATGACTCAACCTGAAAACAGAACAAAAATAAAACACTAAATATAAAATTGTTATCTGTTTTTATACATTCTGTGAAAATCTGAGGTTATTTCAACAAGAATTGCCAAAATTACTGCCCTGCGAAATGATGTCTAATTTTTGGGACAAAATTATGACATAATAACGCTTGACTCCATCTAGTGGTCAAAAAAATCAATATGCAAGATTAGCTGTGTAGAAGATAAACCAAATGCCGGAAAACTGACTACCTGTCAAGAATGGAATAGCTATTTGGACTTAATGACTTAATGATTTTATGTTCATTTTTGTGTCCGTGTTATCGTGGAATCTATTTACATTTCTCCAAACGTACCAAACAGTCCTCTGGAAGGTTGGATTTTTCTGCTTGCTGTTTGTGACACTTTCAAAAGAAGTAATTCCAGGCAGATCACGTGGAGAACTCGACTCAGATTGTTACATACAACAATCTCATTTCCAGGTAAACCGGAGTGAGCAAAAAATATGCAATATGAATACTCGACCTAAAACTTCCAAACAAGGGATTAGTACAGAAGCCAAGAGGGGTCACAACAAACACAAACGCCGCAATAAATACAAATGCGACAACACAACAAAAAGCCACAACACACCAAAAAAAGCCACAACACACCAAAAAAAGCCACAACGGAAATGACCACGGGACTCTATTTTAACGCCGCAACAAATACAAACGCCACAACACAAACGCAAATGCCACAACACATTAAAAAGCCACAACACATTAAAAAGCGAAGCGTGAAGAAGAAGAGCTACAACATGAAACAAATAATGATAAAACAATAAATTACTTTTACTTGAGTTTCCACTTTCTCTGTTCCTTTACTTTTCATGTTTTAGTTCTTCATCTTCACTTGCCACTTGATCGGTCCGTCGGAAAATAGAGTCCCGCGGTCACTTCCGTTGTGGCTTTTTGATGTGTTGTGGCTTTTTGTTGTGTTGCGGCATTTGCGTTTGTGTTGTGGTGTTTGTATTTGTTGCAGAATTTGCATTAAAATAGAGTCCCGCCGTCATTTCCTTTGTGGCTTTTTTTGGTGTGTTGTGGCTTTTTGTTGTGTTGTTGCATTTGTATTTGTTGCGGCGTTTGCGTTTGTTGTGACCCCTCTCGGCTTCTGTAGATTAGAGCTGGAAAAAGTCCTGTAGTGATGGTCATTTTTACTCAATTCCTGCTAGAACTGATCTAAAAAGTAAATAGACAGATAAACTAAAATATAAACATTGTACTTCAAAAAAAAAAATAAAAAATCTCTTTAAAGGTGCACTGTGTAACATTTCTAGCTACCATAAAGATGTTATTGCGTTGTCTGGAGTGTGGTCTGCATTCCTTTTATCATGGGTGTTTGTAGTGCTCAAACGTACCTTTAAAAACAGACACTTCTCCATAGATATGACCTGTAATTGGTGTAACGGCATCTCCTGCTTGCTTCCATGGAGACATAATCTATTTAATGCCATACACTGGAATATTAATATACAAGCAGGTGGTGGGTTTTCCTCCAGAAAAGCTACACAATGCACCTTTAACAGTTTGAAGTGTTGATATTTTTGCATTTCAATACTTTGGTTTTCCACTGTGTCTCTTTAAAGGTGCATTGTGTAACCTGTCTGATAAAGGATCCACCAGTTTCTTGTTTCCATGGAGATGTTACCGCTTTGTTTGCAATGTTCCAAAGTGTGGCATTAAATTTATCAACCATCAAGCCCATTTACAGGTGAGAATCATGTTTTTAAAGGTATTTTTGAGTAATTAAAACACCAATAATTGAATAACTACATCTTATAAAAGTTTAATACCATATTGTGGAACATACCAGTGGTGGAAGGTAACAAAGTACAAAAGTAAAAATACAGTACATAGGTAGATTTAAATTTTAGATATCTGTACTTTATTTTTACAGTGGATACTTTCTGCTTTTACTTCACTACACTTGAGAACATGTATTTGTACTTTCTACTTCACTACATTTTAGATCTGGACTGAAAAGTAAAAAGTGCTTTTCTTTATGGTTTGAGATTCTGCTGAAATTGCTGAGATTTATTTTTTAGCACAGTTATTTTTTGAGTTTCAGTCTCAACTTTGAGCAAACCAAATACACAAAAACAGCTAGAAAATGTAAGAAAACTATTCAATCATTTAAAATCAGCTAAATTCATTATCAGAATCTTGACATTTCATCCTTTAATTCTAAAAATCTCTCCAAAATACTTTTTTAATCTTAGTTCATTTTCATATATGTAGATTTCTTCATGTGATATTTTTACTTTTACTGGAGTAACTTTTTGCCCCTGTATCTGTACTTTTACTTAATTAAAAAAACTGAGTACTTCATCCACAACTGAACATTACAGACAAATCAATAGCATCTCCATGGTGACACGGAGCTCCAACCTGAAAAGTTTCGCAGTGCACCTTTACCTCCATACAGCCAGTACACACACATACTCACACATATACACACATATACACACACATACACACACACATATATAAACACACATATACACGCATATACACACACATACACACATATCCACACATATATACACACATACATGCACATACACACATATACACACATACACGTATACACACACACATACACACATATCCACACATATACACACATACATGCACATACACACATATACACACATACACGTATACACACACATGCACACATATACACACACATACACACACACATATATAAACACACATATACACACATATACACACATACACACACACATATACACATATACACACATACACACGTATACACACACACATACACACATATACACACACATACATGCACATACACACATACACGTATACACACACATACACACATATACACACATACACACACATACATGCACATACACACATATACTCACATATACACACACATGCACACATATACACACACATACACATACACACACATACACACATATACACACACATACATGCACATACACACATATACACACACATACATGCACATACACATATACACACACATGCACACATATACACACACATATACACATACACACACATACACACATATACACACACGTACACACATACACATAGGCACACAGACATAAAAACACATACACACACACAGATACACACATATACACACACACACACATACACACACATATACACATATATACACACACATACACACGTACACACACATACACACATACACACATGTACACACACGTACACACACATATACACATATACATACACATAGGCACACAGACATAAACACACATACACACATATACACACACATACACACGTACACACATATACACACACATACACATACACACACATATACACACATATATACACACATATACACACATATACACACATATACCTGTCCTCTGACCCTACACGCCGCACGCTCTAAGTGATGACCCTTCAACCTGGAACATTTCAATTCCAACCTGCCACGTCTCCCTGGAGAATGATTTGAATGTTAAGTGCGCCCCGCCATGGAGGTGTCATATGAAAATGTATCCGCGAGCCCGACGGCGGCGCAGGGCTCACTCCACTCTCCTGCTCTGGCCTCATTTCCTCTGCCAGCAGGTGTCCTCTCTGGATATAATAGGCTTTACATGTGTAATTAACACATGGCCTGGCCCGGCTCCTGTCACCGGGACTTTCTCTCTCTCTTTCACTCTCCTTCTCTCCCTCTTTTTCACTTTCTCTCTCGTTTTCTCTCTCTGTATCTTTTTCTCTTTCCCTCTCTTTCTTTCTCTTGTTTTCTCTCTCTGTTTGTATCTTTTTCTCTTTCCCTCTCTTTCTTTCTTTCTTTCTCTCTTTTTCTCTTTCTCTCTCTCGTTTTCTCTCTCTATGTATCTTTTTCTCTCTTTCTCCCACTCTCTCATTTTCTCTTCTCTCTCTCTCTCTTACTCTCACTTTCTCTCTCTCCCTTTTCCTCTTCTCTGTCTCTCTTTGCTTTCTCTGTCTTTTCTCTCTCCTCTCTCTCTCTCTGTCCCTCTCTCTCTGATTTTTCTTTTCTATCTCTCTTTCTCTCTCTCTTTGTTTCTCTTTCTTTTTCTCTTCTCTCTCTCTTTCTTTCTCTCCTTTAACCTCTTCTTCTCTCCCCTCTCTCTCATTTTCTTTTCTCTCTCTCACTCTCTCTTTCCCTCTCATTTTCTTTTCTCTATCTCTCTCTGTTTCTCTTTTCTCTCTTTTTCTCTTCTGTCTCTCTGTCTTTCTCTCTCTCTTTTTCTCTCCCTTTTCTCCCACTCTTTTTTCTTTCACTCTCTCTTTCTCCCTTTCTCTCTGTCTTTTCTTTCTTTTTTCTCTTTTTCCCTCTCCCTCCCTCTTCTTTTGCTCTCTTTTCTTTCACTCTCTCCCTGTCTCCCCCTTTCTTTCTTTCTTTCTCTCTCTCTCTCCTCTTTTTTCTTCATTTCCTCCCGCGCTCCTCTTCATCCTCTTCATTATGAGAGGTAATGGTCCGGGTGCAGACTCACACTGGGGCAGGAAAGGTGTGAGGAGAAAGCGACACCCACATGTAAAGACGGAGAGGAGGAGAGACTTATATTTATTTATATTTGTTCAGAGTAGATTTAAGTACCGCGAGTGTGTCAGGAAAATAAATGACCATTTCACTTCAAACACGTGTACAAATACGAAGTACAGACGAAACATGTTACCACTAGACCACACAATTAATATTTATTTATATTTATTTTTTTACTGAACAACAGCCGAAAAAGCGAGGACAAAGCCACACCTTTAACTGGAGTGGAGAGTCGGGGTTAGACAGTTAGAGCAGCCTGCACCTGTAACTGGCTTTCACTGGTTTCTATAAGGGCCAACAAGCTGTAAAAAGTGCTCACTTCTTATTTTTACTTTTTATTTTTGCTTGGATAATTTTACTGCATGGACAAAATATAAGATCATACGCAATTTATTTGTCCTACATTGGGGAAACAAAACAAAAAAGCAGCTGCTGTAGAAAAAGAATGCAAAACATAAAAATAATCTAAACAATTTGATTATTAAGTAACAATAGCATAAAAGATTAAATGGGGAAAAAAAATCTAATTTAAAATAATCTTTTGCTATTTCTTTTTTTTTTTTTTTTTTTTTTTTTTTGTAGTAGTAGTAGTAGATGGATAACACATGCACTTAAAACGAAATTATTTGCTTTGGATTAACATAAAATTATTAATAATGAAATAATAATTAAACACACAGTGGAAAATTTGACCCAATTTAAAATAACCTTTTCCTTTTATATTATTATTATTATTATTATTATTATTTATTTATTTATTTATTTATTGTTTATTTTTATTGAAGGTAAATACATATGATTAATACTACATACATTAATTATTTGCTTTGGATCAACATAAAAAAAATGAAACTTACAGTAGTCTATAGACATCAATACAAATAGTAAATAGTATTACTGTGACAAATGCATGAATAGATATATAGTATTTTAAAGGTGCACTGTGTAACTTTTCTGTTGGGGGTTCGTCATCTGCTTGGTTCTCTGGATAAGTCACTGCTCTGCTTGAAATGTTCCACAGTATGACATTAAACAGCTGTACCTTACATTTATTCTATTACAGGTGGTTTTATAGCTCAAAAATACACTGTAAACCCAAATAAGTTACCAGAACTCAAAAAAATTAAGGCGATCGTTTGTCTCAGTTATTTTAAGTTGATGAACTTAAAAGTCACAATATTCCAAAACTTAAAAGGCTGGATGGCTTGCTACTTGTACATTTTGATAACAGGTTAATTTTCAGTTTTAGATGTAGTTCATGATTTTGTACACACATTGTACACACAATTCAGTACACCCAGTTGTATCTACACACATCATAGTACACACACACTATACACACTATAGGAGGGGGATTTTAAAAAAGTCAGATTTACTAGTCTAATCAATATTATATGTATGTAGTTTAATAATACATACATACATTCATTACACATTATAGTATACACACATTACATATACTTTTTCAATGACTTAATTCTACTAAGGACCTCATCTTTATGTTTAAGTTACACTCACTTATACCCACAATAGTTCTCTTTAAGCAAGTTAAATTTACTTAATTTTTACTTAATTAAAAAAAAGAACATGTTACAGCAACTTGGCATAATTAAGTTAGCAGGACTAGTTCTAAAACTTTGAGTAAACACAACTTAATCTATTTAATTACTCTGAAGTCAGGAGATTTACTAGTCTAATCGATACTAAATAATATGTATATAGTTTTAATAATACATATTTACATACATTACACATTATAGTATACACATAGTACATTATACACACATTATATATTATTTTTAATGACCTAATTCTACTGAGTTGTACCTCATTTATGTTTTCAAGTTACGCTCATTTATACCCACAATAGTCCCCTTTAATCAAAAAACATTAGTTAAATTACTCAAAAAGAAGAACATGTTACAGCAACTTGACATAATTAAGTCAGTAGGACTATTTCTAAAAATTTGAGTAAACACAACTTAATCTATTTAATTATTTAAACTCAGGGGATTGACTAGTCTAATCAAGATTATATAATATGTATATCGTTTAATAATACATATTTGCATACTTTGCACATTATAGTAAACCCATAGTATATTAGTTCTCTTTAATCAAAAAAATATTAGTTAAAATTACTCAAAAAGAAGAACATGTTTCAACAACTTGACATAATTAAGTTAGTAGGACTATTTCTACTACTATACACAACTTAATCTATTTAATTACTTTGAATACTCTAGAAGAACAGGTATTCTGACTGTGAGCGGGGTCACCTCTCCACAGATCTGACTTGTAACTTGAAGAAAAGAAAGGCTTAATGCCGTAGTTTTACTCAAGTAGATTTGACTTTTACTTAACAAATCTGAGTGTGTATTTCAAACCCGCTGTATTGTCCAGTTAAAGTCGAGCGCAGTCAGACACTCGGATGCCTGGACCTGGACTCCATCATTAGCTAAGAGCATACGGACGCAGGCAGAGTTAACAGCTTGTTGTGTGGGCCCGATAATGCCTTAAACCCCCTCCCCCTCCCCTCCTCCCGCTCCTGAAACCTGTAATTACCAGGCCCGTGTTAATCAAGAATGAAACAGAGGCAGAGCACTGGGCTAATTGGGGCCGACGTGCTTTGTAATTAGAGTAATAGTCACACGTTGAAATTTTATGAATGAGTGACTTTGCCGGCTCCTGTGTATACTCTCCGTGATTACAGTGTTTGTATGGAGAGGAGGAGAGTGCACAATATGTTAGCGGCCATTTTTATGCCCAAACAGCAGATTTTTTTCTCCAGGCCTCCTTACTAGGCCAGTGTTAATTATGTCTGTGGCCGAGGATGCAGAGAGAGAGAGAGAGGGAGAGATGGGGGGTGCGATGGAGAGATGGGGGGAGGGATGTCCAATTATTTCTTCTTTCCTGTGTCGTTTCTTTCTTTTTTTTTTTTTTTTTTTGCCCCAAAGCTTTTTCTCACCCATGTGCTTCGAGCTGCCGGGGCAACAAGGTGCAGATCTGTGTAAGTGATGCTGCCGCCGTGGAAAATAGAAGGAAATGTTGCGGATTATTTGAGCAGAAAATCCAACTGATTTTTGATGGTTGTAAGGATTTTTTAATAAAATACCACTACTTGACATGGTGCTGAAATTTCATAAATAAAAACTACAAACTTGTTAAATGCACATTGATTTATTTTCTTTTTCTGTGCAGTTAAAAATGCACTATGGAACTTTACGAGTGGAGAGTTTACCACTTTATCTCTTTGGGATTTTATTGCTTTGTCTGCAATGTTCCCCTGTATGGCATTAAACTTATCACAATAGAGTGGAAAGGCGACTCGGCTCACAGTAATAAATGTTTTTCAAGGTATTTTGTAGTAATTAAAATAACTGTATTTGCAACATAAATCTGTATAACTTTATATAAGGGAACATTCCAGGCAAAGCAATCACATCTCCATGGAGACAAGCAGGTGGCGTTCCCTTTACAATTACAGATGTTTCTGAAAAGTCTTAAAAAAACAAGCACCGTATTTTTTGGACTATAAGGCTCACTTAAAATCTTTAAATGTTCTCAAAAATTGACAATGCAGTGCGCCTTATTAATTCTGGTTGTGCTTACTGAAGTCGAACCGATTTTATGTGGTACACGGCGCTCAAAAATCTGTCAAAATGTTTAGTACGACTTGGTAAGCTACAAAGTCACACTGCTTGATGGATTGTCGGTGCATTATGGTTACTGTAGTCAGGAGCCTCGCAGTGTCGTGTCCTTTAGTCCAACAGAAGCTGACTGCATCAGCAGCACATGGAGTGAGCTTCTGTAAAACGTAAATGCGCGCAAACCTGCATTAAACACATCATATGTTTGAGTCCTCCTCGTAGGAAATTAAAAAAAACTAACTTAAATTATCCACCCACATTCATACTGATAATACACATTCACCAAGACAGGGAGGCACCACCAGGCGATTTACGCCACGATCTGCCAATGGATCATAGATGCCTGGGCTAAGGGATCAGTCTCAAGTGTCGTCTGTAATGTGCCTTATAATCTGCACCTTATGTAGGAAAATAGACAAGCAAATTCAACGTTATTGATATTGTGTCTTATAATCCTGTGCGCCTTATAGTCCAAAAAATACAATATTTGTACTATGAGCAGACTTGCCTCACTTGTTTATCTTCATGGAGATGGATAAGTTTGAGAGCATAATGTTGAACATTACAGACAAAGATATAACATCTTCATGCAAGCAGCAGACCCTTCACCAGAAATGTCATAACTACAGTTTTAGTCTTTGTACATCTCCAAAGCTCAAAAAATAATACTCATGAAGCTGTAGTTTTTAATTTAACAGCTCCTTTTACCTTTGGTTTAGTAGAGACTGGAAATTCCAGAGTGTTTTCCATTTGAGAGAAGAGCTCATGAATATGTATATGTATGTTGAAAAATAGACGAGCGAATTCAACATTATTGATAATCCGCTTTATAATCCGGTGCACTTTATAGTCCGAAAAATACGTTATGCTGTTTTCTGATCTATTGTTATAATGTTGTTTCCTCATCACAAACAGACCTGGAGTGTTTCTACATGTGTGAATGAAACAAAACACAGCTCCAGGTCTGTTTGTGATGAGGAAACAACATTATAACATAGATCAGAAAACAGCATAACGTATTTTTCGGACTATAAAGTGCACCGGATTATAAAGCGGATTATCAATAATGTTGAATTCGCTCGTCTATTTTCATACATAAGGCACATTAAGCAAAACAAACAGACGACACTTGAGACTGATCCTTTATCCCAGGCGTCCATGATCCATTGGCAGATCATGGCATAATTCGCCCGGTGTTGCCTCCCTGTCTTGGTGAATGTGTTTTATGAGTGTGAATGTGGGTGGATAATTTAAGTCTGTTTTTTTTTACAAGGAGAACTCAAATATACATTGAGTAAGAATGTGTTTAATGCAGCTTTGCACACATTTGTTTACATTTTACAGAAACGAAACTTAAAACCACATAGCTCATTTGCATAAACAATAAGAGTTAAAAAAAAAACAGCTCGCTCCTTATGCGCTGATGCGGTCAGCTTCTGTCGGACTTTGCGAGGCTCCTGACTACAGTAGCCATAATGCTGCAACAATCCATCAAGTGGTGCAGCTTTGTAGTTTACCAATTTGACAGATTTTTGAGCGCCGTGTACCACATAAAATTGGTTCAAGGTCAGTAAGCACAACCAGAATTACTACATAAGGCGCACCGGATTATAAGGCGCACTGTCGAATTTTGAGAAAATTAAAGAATTTTAAGGTCGCCTTATAGTGCGAAAAATACGGTAATATGAGTCCTTTAAGTTCCAATGCATACGGTTTTACTATAGTTGTCTAAATTAAATATATATGACATACGTAAACAATAAAAAAGTAAAAAATCTGTTTCTCTCTCCCCTCACAGTGGGAAGCTTCCTGGTTCGATTCTCCGACTATGGGGCCTTTCAGTGCGTAAGTTTCCATTGGTTTCCTTTGCCAACATGAAAAATCCGCACTCCACTGTAGTTCTTTCTGCTAAAATCATTTAAGACAACTATTACAATGTCCATAAGTTTGTCCGATTGAAGAAACAACATTAAGAACCTTTTCTAGCACACGTCCTCTTTAACTCATTTGATTAGACTCCATGTAGTACACAAATGCGAATGATGAAATTAAGGTGTTTTAGAGGAAATTCCAAACCTCTTACCTTTGCACACCTGTCAGTGCTTGCACATGAAGGAGACGAGCGCTTGTATTTTTGGAAAGACTCGTCCAACACGGTGCTGGAGCAGTGACACCATCTGACAGCGCATCATAAGAAAACACAGGCTACAGCAGATTTGCACTCACTAATCTTTACAAAGCCTTTAGACAAATCGTGAAAACAGGAGGAAAGTGTAAATAAACCATTTTGGAGCTGTTCGTTTACATTTACAAGAGACATTCATATCTGATTGAAATTGTTTTTGCACATTTAAACAATCCTTAATGTCCTGTACAAAAAAAGAAGAGAGCATAAATCATGGAAGGTTATAAGGTTGTGGTACTCACTTTTTACTCAGTTAATAATAATACATTTGGTTCATGTTATCAAAAATAAAAAGGTGCAGAGGGCAATGAGAAAACACAACAGCCTAGTGAAACCGTACACACATCGGGGGAAACTGGGAGGGCGTTCAGTACATGAAAAAAGGAACATAGAACAGAATGCGAGAAGGAAAAGGCGAAAAACGAGCAGCAAAACACAAAGCAGAGCAAGAACAACTCAAATCAGCCATTTCTGACACTGTAAAAGAGAGAAGCACATTATGGACTGGGACAGAGCAAACATCATTGGGACAGAGGAAAACAAACACGGGACTATAAACACCACGGGAACGAGGGGGCTTTTTTACTCTCACACACCTGGGATACTGTCCTGAGGAAGTCGGACTGTAGATGGCGCTGTTATCCTGTCTCCACCAGTAGGACGACAGCACTAAAACCTGTATAAATCAGCTGAGTGGACACAACACAACAACATCATGTGACCACTCGGAAGAAGACCCCGAGTGAGCGGTCCAAACTGTCAGGTATGAAAACAAACTCTTGGTCTGAAAAAATAAATAATAATACATTTGTTTTATAAAGTGCTTTTCAGAGAACCTTAAAAATGCCTAAACTCTCCAGTGTTGGTTCTGTTTACTCTTCTTTAGAGTCTTTGGAACAGCAGATCAGCGTATTTCACAGTCAACGTTCCCAGGTTCCTCTTTAGACCGCGGTTGATCATGTGACCACAATATGGCGGTCCAAGTGGTTTTTTAAGGGCAGAGTCACTTTTGTAATTCTGTAATTCTTGTTTTTTAACAAATTATTAAAATCAACACATTTGTTTACCAGTGACCTCAATGAAACAATGCTCCCTCTATTGCAGACCTGGACATTGTATAGCTCCTGTACATATGGCCATTTGGTTGACTCTAATCAGCCCGTTTAAGGTCATTAGAATTGGAATTAGAAAATAAACATTTTATAATTTTACCTCATGCATGGACTGAAGCTGCATTGCTTTTATTTTAGAGGTGTCTTTTTTAAATGACATTTTTTGTAAGGCAACCTCACTTTTTCACTGAGACATATACTCCTACTAGTCTTGTCAAAACAATGATATTTACTGCTTTTTATGAAATAATACAATTAATATTT
This sequence comes from Boleophthalmus pectinirostris, assembly GCF_026225935.1. NCBI lineage: Eukaryota > Metazoa > Chordata > Actinopteri > Gobiiformes > Gobiidae > Boleophthalmus > Boleophthalmus pectinirostris. Next base: position 9,943,169 of record NW_026571353.1, on the reverse strand, counting down.
TGCAGAATTGAGTTTTGCATTTTGGCTCTTCCCTCCACAATATTCTCTGTTTCTCATGTGGCCCCAAGGAGAAAAGAATTGCCCACCCCTGCTCTATAAGCTCCCTCAATTGTAGTGTACAAATGACCTATTGATAGAATCTCTTTAAACTTCTTCAAAACTTTAACCGTTTTTAAACTATACTTTAGTTCTTTCAAATATTTTCAGTGTCTTCACAACATTCCTCGCTGAACCTTTTGTACACATAAAACCATACTCTTTGCAGCTGACACAGGTTTAAAGAGATCCACCGTGGGGTGTCTGGTTCAAGTCATTTGTAAGTATTTTTTGGATAGATTCATTCCAGGAACATGTCCATAGATCTTGATTTGTAACTTTTCCTGCAAACACTTGAACAGAAAAGTTACACAGTGCACTTTAAATTCCATCTCACATACGCTCGCTGTGTTTAGCTGGACACGTGGGAGGTTTGGACACATTAAACACACGAGAACACTATAAAGAAATAGCACTTCTCTATGACAGCGCCAGACAGTGATGTTATTTTTACTATTTACCGCAAAAAGGAATAAGTCATGCATTTTACGGCTATTGAAAAAACTAAACTAAACCTCCCGATCACCCACAGATTACAAACGGAAATGAATCGAACCTCGTGCTGTCAGTCCGATGCCAACACTCCATGATTTACCCGAACCATCTGAGCTCCTATCTGAAGCCGCTATATAGGACTTCCTCTATTTCGGCTACTATTACCTCATTTGTCAAGCCACAGCCGACCGCATCCCACTTGAAAAGAGCAGAGGGCATCAAGGAAGTCTAACCCTGTGAACGACGCACACTCAAGCCACAGCTCCAATAATATTAGGCCAAAGCTCTTCAAAAGACCCATTACTCATGAGTTAAGGAGTTACCAGAAGAGTGAGTCAGCAGCGAGAAAAACATCTGTGGTTAGCGTGGCTGTCTGTATTTTGGTTTGTGGAGGACGTGAGCGGATTCCAGCAGGAGGACGCGTCAATGTGTGAGGCGAAAGAGAGAAAAAAATCGGTAAAAACAAATGTCTTTTAAAGGGTTCATGTTACGCTATTTTCTGATCTATGTTCTCGTTTTTTCCTCATCAAAAACATGCCGTAGCTGGAGTTGTGTTTTGTTTCATTCGCAAATTAAACACACAAATCCTGCATATTTAGGCTGAGTTCTTCTCTCAAACACGCAGTTCCACCTTGTGATGTCATGTGGTGATACAGGAAGTGCTCGACTACGTTTTTTAACTCCATACACTTTCTTTCCTAGAATCATTTGGATGATTTCAACCCTGGAACTGCCAATCTCTACTAAACAAAACGTAAAAAGTAGCTGTTAACTTGAAAACTACCACTTCATGACATCACAAAGTGGAACAGAGCATTTTAAACTTCAAGTGTTATGTGTGAATGAAACAAAACACAACTCCAGGTCTGTTTTCATTAGGTAAAAGCATTCTAACATGGTTTAAAGCTCACAAAAGTCAATTTTGCGTAATAGAAGACCTTTAAATGTTACTTACTGTTTGTGAAATTGTGGTTGATTTTATGAGGTGATGTTTGTGGTTCTTCAAACAAATGTAGGTGATGTCACGCTCTCAGGTCGGGCTGTTAGTCAGAATTCCAGTAAAGATTATCAGAATCCTGGAACCTGATATTTATTAGTGATGACAAGGTCCATTGTTCTGCTTTATGTAGCTAACATTTCTACAAGATTAATTGCAGTCGAAGTTAAGTTGCTGTTTGAACAGTTGCAAATCACAAAGACTGCAGCTCTTAAGACAGTTCAGTTACATTTACTTGAGTAACGTTTTGAATAAACTGTTCTTTTTAGAGTACTTTTAAGCAGCATACTTTTACTCCTACTTGAGTAATATTTTTATTGAAGTAACTATACTCTTACTCAAGTAAAAGTTGTGGTTACTGCTTTGGGTAAATCTACAAGTGACAAAAGCTTTGATGTTGGCAATATGAAATGATTTGAACATTTGTGTTTCTTGCATCGCTCCTTCAGATATAATGTCGCTTCTCTCATGTTTGAAGTATGAAAGTGGTGAATGTGTGAGTGATGGCGGTGGTCAGAGGGGCCGATGGCACAGATTGACAGACTTGCTTCCATCCGTCTGCCACAGGGCAGCTGTGGCTACAGTAGTAGCTTGTGAACAAGCTTGTGGAGTGAATGACCAATGAATGTAAAGTTTGGGTATCTTGAAAGGCACTAGATAAATGCAATGACTAATTAATAATGAATTAAAATACCAGATTTTTGTGTTATGTTTTGAATGTTTGATCTTTCAGGTCACATTAACTTCAAATTATAGATCAAATCTTACCTAGTTCGTTAGATAGTTGCTCTTTAAGTTACTCTTAGATGAGTAGTACTTTTCCCAAACATTTTATTTTATTTATTATTTTTTTTACTTGAGTAATTTCTTGCACCACTACTTTATACGTCTACTTGAGTACTAATATTCTGAAGTAACGTTACTTGAGTATAATTTGTGGCTACTCTACCCATCTCTGTATTTAGGCATATAGTGTTTTTCAATATTCAATTAATTTAAAAAAGTTTACTGGCAAATTTCCCTATGAACATATGAAAAATTGAAATTACGTTCTCTCTCTCAATCTTTTAAATTAAATAATAATAAAATAAAAGGTAAAGTCCTAGTGTTCTTCTTCGGGGCAGAGTTCTAGCTTCCTGGCAGCCCCGTGGTTAGAGAGGGGAGATGTCTTGCAAGGAGGGGAGTGAAATATCAAGGAAGACATACTTTACCAACTTTTAAATCACAAGAGATGCTTCTTTAGACAGTAGAATGATAAATAACTCCGCATTCTTTGTAAATGCATGTGGATGTAATTTTTGTGTGTCATTTTCAGTATCAATAGTATCAATACTTGTTCAGTTGAGTATATACGTAGTGCCAGTACTAGTTTTACTGTAGTATTGGTTAGGGTCTGAGTATCATTTGTTTTGTTATTTTTAAAGTTGTTGTTTTTTTTTGGTTTTTTTTTACAAACCTTATATGGTCTTATATAGTATCCCACATCTTAAGAGAGCTTTACTAACAAGTTCTGAAAAAACAGTGATCCCCATTAGCTCAGCAGTCCGAATTTAAGTCTTCTCCCAAACGCTTTACCGTGATGCGCTTTTACGACATGTTTTACACACCCGCTCCCAGCATGCATTGCCTTCCCCTCTGCGTGTCTTGGCCGCTGCGTATCCCCCCGGAGCCTTTCCTCCACGGCGCCCCCTCTCTTTGGACCGGGGGCATCTTCAAAGCTTCTGTAATGACACGCTGTTCGCCTTCATGACCAACAAAACAACAGGCATCTCTCAGCTCACATCCGCCTTCGGGACCCCCATCACCCGCCGCACTCGGTAATGGACAGTGCACCACGCTAACACTCCCCCCCCCCCCCAACCATACACCCCCACCCCGCACACGCACACTGACACATTTTGGGTTTACGTGCTTCTGGGGGACATTGCATAGACTTCCATTCATTTCTCGGCACTTAAACGTTATTTTCAGATCGGTTTTAATGTCGTTTCCTCATTAAAAACATAACTGGAGTTGCGTTTGGTTTAATTTGCACATGTTTAACGCACAAACCCTGCATATTTATTTAGGCTGAGTTCTTCTCTCTCTCTCTCTGTGATGTCATGTGGTAATACAGGAAGTGCTCCACTGTGTTTTTAAACTCCATACGTCTTTGCTACAACCATTTGAACGTTTTCAGCGCTGGAATTTCCCATCTACTGAACAAAAGGTAAAAGGTGTAGCTGTTTCCTTGAAAACCTCTGCTTCATGATATTGCAAGGTGGAACAGAGCATTTTGAGCTTTGGAGATGTAGACAGACTAAAAATTGAAAAATCTGAGGAGGTAACAACATTTTCGAGGTGATGTTCCTGATTTTTATTGTCATAAAATAACAAGTCCATTTTAAACTGCTAATTTCTCACTTACTTTAATGCATTCCGAGCATCCTAATCACCGCTTTGAGTTCTCATCACATTAAATCTTACAAGAACTAGGATGCTAATTGTGTACTTCCTGTTTTGCTGAGAATAAAATACTCTATAATTAAATACAGGGTTCCTACTCTTTTTTGCTGACAAAATTTCAAAATTTTTCCATAACTTCTTCATGACCTAAAGTGAATTTTCCATGACTTTACGGCACCTACATGTGTAGAATTTATCATGTTTTTAAGGCAAAATATGAAATGTTAACCCTTTGGTATTATAGTTTTTTAACATTCAAAATACTGTCAGTGCAATTATTGTCGTCTCTTTTAAACAAAAGACACTACCAGTTAAAACTTTTAAAACACCACACTTTTTATAGTTTTTGACTGTTTACTGTTGACCAAAACGTATTCTAAACTTTTGATTCTTCAGAGTATCCACCTTTGGCAGATATAACAGCTGAACACACTTGTGCCATTCTTTTTCACAACAGAAATCAAATATTCTTCAGAAAGTTCTTCCCAGGTCTGTTGCAGAAGTTCCCATAAATGTGTGACACATGTAGGTTGCTTCACTCTCTTCACTCTCTGGACGTCCAGTTCATCCCAAAACAGCTCCATTGAGTTTAAGTCTGGAGACTGTGCTGGACACTCCATGTTTTCAAGTTCAATATCATCTTGTTTGTTTGTTTTTTCCTGAAGTAGTTTTGGCAGAGCTTGGACTTGTGTTTTGACCGGTAGTGTACATTCAGAAATAATCATAATAGCCTGATGAAAACTTAACAGAATGCTGCAGTTGCGTGACAGCGATTCTAAATTTCCATGACTTCTCCAAAACTTTCATTAAATTTACAAAATTCCATGATGTTTCCAGGATTTCCATGACCGTGGGAAACCTGTAAACGCATACAGTTGACATCTTCTTGAATAACCATAATCTAAGACCTAACCCATATTTAACTCATGTGTTAAAAGCCCTTTTCCAAAATGTGCTTGAGGTCGAAATATGTCAGATGTGTGCTATTGATCATCAGAAAGTGTGTCTTAGCATGCTAGTTGTGAGCTCATCTCTGAAACGTGTAATAAAACGCTTAGAAACCCATCGAGGGAAATCATTTGGATCCTGTTTTTCACGTTTCTAACACATTAAAATTCAGGCACAGCACCATTAACATGAAATCACATCATTCATCCAATAATAAAGGACTATGTCATTTTTGCCCCCATGTGGGTGACAGGTTCCCATGAATGGAGCGTGTATACAGATTTCAGTCCCCACAATGTCACAAACACTCGCCCACACGGCCCCTTTCTGCGTCGCCCTGTTTTGTTTCCCCCCTCTCTTCGAATCCTCCAACTGTTTCAGACTATTACGGCTTTCATCTTTGCTTCACCATTTACTGGAGTGGCTGGGGCTATTTACACGTAGCCGGCCAGTGTTTTAGAGTTCCTTGCGATGGTTTCGGATGGACTCTTTTCGCTACAGTTACGAGTGCTGTTGTTGTCTGTTATGCCGCAAGACTTCGCCGGTAGATGCACTCCGCCTTGTTGGTTTAGCTTAGCTTGGTTGCGTTTATCAGTGCCACCTGCGCTTGAAGTAGCCTCTTAATTATCAGATCAAAGCTTGCGAAAAGGTGCTAAGTGGTTAGGAGCCGCGGAGGCACGCTACTGGCCTTTGATCCAGCCTTCCCCAGCCTTTTCCGACAGCAGCCTGGCTTAAATTAAATATGGATAGACGTTCTCCTGGACTTGTGCCCTTTCTGTCTTCATAAGCGACCACATTACCGGCCAGTCGCATTCTGTTTGATGTAAGCGGCTGGTTGAATGCGTACAATAGCGCGCGCCGTGCTTAAAGCTGAAGTGGCCGGGTAGCGGTGGGCACCCTGCTGCGTTACCTGTAAAGGTCTTGACTCTCGGGCCAATCAAGTGGACGGTTATTAAGACGTGCGTGTGCGTATGTGAGTTTTCCGTGCGGCGTTTGATGTATTATTTGTGAGCAGTTTTATCCGAAGGGAGGGTAAACAGAGGCGGTCGCGTTCCCCGGCGTTTTCCAAAATCCGAGACGTCGTGCAGGATCTGGCTCGGCCTGGGAGATTGTCACGGCACTTCTGTCTTGCATTATCCCAAAGCCCATTTACGAGAGCAGTGGGCAGACTTAGCAGAAACACTGGGGTTCTTGTGTCACCAGATGTTTTATAGGCCAGGCGGCGGGGCAGGGAGCGGGGGGCAGGGAGGGGGCGGGGGGGGGGGCAGGCGACAGGGGGAGGCGGGGGGCGGTGGGGTTGGAGCGGGCAGGGGCGGCAGTCAGGTGCTCTGGGTGCCCTTTTATGGGCCAGTCCGCCCTATGAAAGTGGCTTTTGGGAGCGCTGCGGAACATCAGAGACCCCCGCACCCCATCAAACCCCCAGCCTCCTTCTACACAGGAATGTCATAAACCTTTAAAAGATACTCTCTCCCTTTCATTATTCACATCCGCTCCCCCTCGCGCCGCGGTCCAACCTCAATGCGTCGATTCAGTTTTGTTGTGCACTTTCCAAAGTATCTATGATCTTGGGTAATCTCGCCCGAGGGAGCACAGGCCACAGTATGTTTTGTGGCAGTCCCATGTGGAGATAACTGGACAAGTCTGTTTCAAGAGAGTGGACTATGTCGGTCTCTGCTGGTATCCATATGATTTGTTTATTATATAACGAAGCAGTAATTCAATGAGAAGATAAAAAATGTATTATAACACTGTGTGCATAACCAGGTGATGTAGAATTCCAATGGAGCTCAGCAGTCCCACCCACATAGAAGATGGCTCTATTCTGGAAGTTAAATTTCCTTTCGTTTTTCCATAGACGTTTGGAAAAAGTCAAATATTAAGAGTTCAAAGACCAGTTAACCAGCTATGTGCAAATTAATATCCATAACACAGTTGTTTTAAGTTCAAAAAGTACATTTAAACAAAAAAACAAAAAAAAACTGTTCTTGTGGTCATTAGTTATTACTTTCAATACGCGTTTTTGGGAAAGTCTATGTGAAAAATGAATGGAAAATTTACTTCCCTCCTTATTTTGCAGGGCCATTTGTTGGTCCTAGTTCGCCCGTTTTATAAATTAATTTAGCGTCAACATGCTGCAGCTCACAAATTGTAACAGGTTGCTGCATAATGACTTAAAGAACTGCTGATCAAATGTAAAATTGAATTACTTTTTTATTGATTTGATTGATGGATGAATTTACTCAGAGCAGTGTGTGACACTGACTCTGTTACATAAAGATGAGTTTTTGTACAGTTGTAGGGAGTATTATCTGTTACATAAAGATGAGTTGTACAGATGTAGGGAGTATTATCTGTTACATAAGGGTGAGTTGTTGTACAGTTATTTGTAGAGAGTATTATCTGTCCATTTTTAGGCTGGTGCAGTGGGTGAGTTGTGTACCTTTGTAGGGAGTATTATCTGTCTGTTTATAGCCTGGTGCAGTGGATGAGTTGTCGTACAGTTGTAGGGAGTATTATCTGTTACATAAGGGTGAGTTGTTGTACAGTTATTTGTAGGGAGTATTATCTGTCCCTCTAGTCTGGTGCAGTGTGTGAGTTTTTGTACAGTTGTAGGGAGTATTATCTGTCCCTCTATAGTCCGGTGCAGTGTGTGAGTCATACAGTTGTAAGGAGTATTATCTGTCCCTTTGTAGTCTGGTGCAGTGGATGAATTGTTGTACAGTTATTTGTAGGGAGTATTATCTGTCCCTTTGTAGTCTGGTGCAGTGGATGAATTGTTGTACAGTTATTTGTAGGGAGTATTATCTGTCCCTCTTTAGTCTGGTGCAGTGGGTGAGTTGTTGTACAGTTGTAGGGAGTATTATCTGTCCCTCTATAGTCTGGTGCAGTGGGTGAGTCGTTGTACAGTTGTAGGGAGTATTATCTGTCCCTTTGTAGTCTGGTGCAGTGGGTGAATTGTTTTACAGTTAGTTGTAGGGAGTATTATCTTTTTATTTGTAGTCTGGTGCAGTGGGTGAGTTGTCGTGCAGTTGTAGGGAGTATTATCTGTCCCTCTATAGTCTGGTGCAGTGGGTGAGTTGTTGTACAGTTGTAGGGAGTATTATCTGTCCCTCACCGTGACAAATGTCTCCAGCTCAGAGCCGATCACGTGAGCAGCTTTACATCACATGCAAAAGCGGCATATGGAACGGATAAAGAGGCCGTGGTTAACTGTGATGTTGACACTCGAAAAACCTGCTCCCCACAGAGAATAGCCGCACTCTCTTTATCTTTACTGGACTTGTTTTGTGAAGGCCCGTGTCCTCACCTCAGCGGGGCTCTCGCGTTCACATTCTGCAGCGATCTGAGAGGCTGGTGTTTGGGTAAAGAGCTGTACTGACATGTAGCAGCTTGAATAAGGTTAAGTAAGGATGACTAGAGGAGCAAATGGCGTGAAGTCCGCCGTATCGATTTCAGCGTCAGGTTGGGGTTTCATTACGAGATAGCGAGGATGTTTGCAATTTCTACAAATGCTTCTGCAAAACCACAAGTCGACAAGTGTGCTGTGCGAATGAATCTGAAATGATTGTGACTTCATATCAACAAGATCTGGCTAATTTAAGATAGATTTTATTGATCTAGATTCAAGATTTTGTGCATAGCCAGAGAATTAATAGAAAGGTACATTAAAGATGCCCTGACTCGAAATTGGCGTCAGATATTGGCTGTGATACAAAGCATTTTGCTGGATTGGATATCGGCTTCCAAATATAGGTTCAGGCGATATCCTGGTTGTTCCAAGAAATTGACGTAAAAAATGTATTTATGGCCCTGTCACACCTTGACGATTTAGCCAGCGTATGCCGACGTACTAGCCTGATTCATCAACTGGTTTCACTTCGTGGAAACCGTCTGAACTCACAGCATTAGGATTTGTTCGCTCGATGGTAGACGGGTACTTTTTTTCATTTAACCAATCGCTGCTATTTGGTCATGACGTATGTAATGCACCGCTAACAGGACTAACTGGTATATTAAGCTTTTCCCAAATCCCGTAGGAAGAAGGGCAATAATGTCTTTCCCCTTGATAAAATTCACCAAACATTCTCTTTGTTCCGACTTTAAATCCTCGATGTCGGGAATCGTTGCCAACACAGAATGTATGTCTCTTCGTTGATTGGCTGGTGCCCAGACTTGCACTTCCGGGGTTCTTGCAAACCATCTAGAATATTCTGATTCTTGACCTAGTCACTGGAGAGAAATGAAATTGAGCGAAGGCCCTAGGTGGCGTCAACCTGGCTTCCGACGTACCAGAATTTCCCTAAAAGGCTGGCATACGCTGAACCATCGATGTTCAATTTTGGGTGTGTACATGCGTAATCGTAACGAGTTGGACATATACATACCATATTAGTAACTTATATAGAATGTTTTGATAACTAACTTATACCGACTAATGCTTAGCGTGTTGCCAGCATCCACAATTTATGCCCAACAACAGTCGAACTTACGCACGATGCTCACATGTTGCCTCGATGATTCATAACTGCACTAGACATCGCAATAGTAACATTAATCAGTGTGATCTCTTCTTCTGGCTCTATTGACTCGCAAATGGTACAGTGACAAATCGATGAGATCATGCTGATGTTGAAGGACAGCTAGTATATATTCACGTCTCAGCCTTGCCGGATCCTCCATGTCTGAGATGATTTGTGTAGCGGGTGGGACCACAGGCTCTGCTCACCAGGAAGTCTGGATGAGTACTGACGGTTTCCCCATTTTTATATACCAATTTCCCTACACTCTGCCAATACGCCATCATATTGTAGCTATAAGTTAGAAACACATTCAGTAAGTTCTGTCGTCGTCGGAACATGTCAAATACATCTGCATACGTCAATATGCGTTGGAAGTAAGTTCGAAAGCATGTTACTCATAAGTTCTGGGTACACTAGACATTATCTCAATGTATTTGGACTTATGAGTAACTTACAATTAACGTGTGTCAACGTGTGTCAACGGTCGGATAATTTATGGTCCACGTATGCAGGACATATAAGAACACACTGACATATGTCGTGAAATTTTCAATGCTCAAAATTTGTCAATGACCTTTACGTATGTCGATGTATGCCAGCGTGCTTCAGCGTGCTTATAACTTACACAAAACTTATCTATAACTTCTCAGTATGCCAGCGTATTTGCAGAATCTTTCATACTTCGGCACATGCTGGCTAAATCGTCAAGGTGTGACAGAATATTTCTGTCTGTTGTTTAAATTTTTAACAGCTACATAACACATTTGGATGTGTTTAGCCTTGTTTCATTTTATATTATCTTGAAGGTAAAAAAGCTGTTATTTTTAGTCTCTGGTTGATATTGGTAACAGCAGATACTTAAAGATGTAGTACTGGTCAGTGTCAGAACTGAAAAAGCCGGATCGATGTATCTCTAAGGTTAATGGTGGTAAACTGATCAATGCCACACAAAAAGGATTGGACCCAAACAGGCCTTTTATAAAGAAAAAGCACTGAATTACGCTATCAACAAAACATCTTATCCCATGGATTAGATCACAATTTCTCTTCTCTGTGATCGATTATTGAAAGTATGCTATCTGTTACAACATAGCAGGCCTATCTATACTATTTTAGGATTTCTTCTTTCTTATCTTGGGGTCATCCCTCTTTTCCTCTTTGGCCCTTGGACCCTGTTGTACCCCTGTCCTCCTCTCTCGTCCCTGAGCTTCTTTGAACTGACCTCCTCCCCACACTATCTCTCTCTCTCTTTGTCTCTCTCCTCATGCATCAGCGCAGCCTGACCGCTTGAGAGCCCATCCTGTGCCAGGTGCATACACTTAGCTGTGCTCTCGCTGGTTGGCTGCTTTACTGTTGTGGGGAAAAAGAGGGCACGGAGGCTGTTGGCTGAGTGAGGAATGTGTGTGCGTGTCCAAGTCTGTTTGCCCCACTTCCTCACAGGGAGCAAGAACATGGACAGCACATCCTGCTGCTGCTGCTGCTGCTGTGAAATGTAAAAGAGGTTTGCTTTGTGAGGGTGGGTTAGCTAAAGGATAGACAAGGTCATCATAATAATAATGCATTATTCTTCAGTAGCATTTTTACAGACACACAAAGTTACTTTACCATTTTGTGCATCATTCATTCACTCCATACTCAGTCCAGTCTACCAGTCTACACCACTCACAGCCACACCACTTTCAAACTAGGCAATATTGGTGAAATGCCTTGCCTATGGACACAACAACAGTTTTTACCACTGGTGCTCTACGGTGGCACCTGGTATAACCAGCATTCTCCCATCCAGGTACAAACCAGGCTCAGCCCTGCTTAGTGTCTGAGATCTGACGAGATCAGGCTTTGACAAGGAGTTTTAGCCACTTCCTTAAGACTGAGTGCACAGTAGCCGCCCAGGAGCTGGCGTCCGCATATATATAACATATATATAACATATATATAACATATATATAACATATATATAACATTTTGGGTTGCTCAGACACTTAATAAATAGTTTTTGCAAATCATTATTCAGTTGTGACTTTATTGTGTTCCATCAAAATGATTAAAAGATAAGCTAAATATTTTATATATGATGTGTGGACATATAAATATAAAAATATTAAAAAAATATAATTCTTTGTTTTGCACTCATCAGATCCCAACTAGCCCTAATAACAAAAAGAAATCAATCAAACATACCACGCAAGAGTTTGGGTCCTTAATGCAGATCTAGTTTCAAGACAGAATGCCAAAGGTTGATGCACTGACTAGTTTATCACCATATGAGCTCAGTCCCACAAAGGGAGCATTTAACTACACTGTTGAGCAAGATAAAAGGTAAATACAACTAACAAGGAAATATGGAAAGTCAATCAAAAATACATTCAGTGATACAAGTAAGAGAAATGCAAAAAATAACAATGCATTATATTTTCTGTGGCGGTGATCTGTGCCTAGCCTGATTCATCAGCCTGTTTCACTTCATGGAAACGTCTGACCTCGCAGCATTAGGATTCATTCTCTCGACAGTAAGTAAGTACTTCTTTTAATTTAACCAATCACAGCTATTTGGTCCTGCCATACGTAATGCACCAAATCCGTAGGAAGAAGGGCAATAACATCTTTCCCCTTGATAAAATTCACCAAACATTCTCTTTGTTCCAGCTTTAAATCCTCAATCTTGGAAATAGTTACCAATACAGAATGTATGTCTTCGTCTACATCCATCTCGCTTTGATTACTGTTGTGATGTACCACAAAAGTTGAGTTTGACATCATGGCTTCACAGCTCTTCTCTGATTGGCCGGTGCGCGGTCTGCAACTTCTGGGGTTCCTGCAAATCGTCTAGTTGTATTCTGATTCCTGAAATGAAATTGAGTGGAGGCATTAGGTGTCACCAAACTGACTCATCTGTGCCTCAGATAGCTTTAAAATCTAGAATACACATTGTCTTTTTAGAAATGATTAGGCTGAAGAATAAAAAAAAATCTGATCAAATTTGAACTCTGTAGTTATGTCAAATGCCATGATTATCACAAATCTAGTTTTCCCGTTATCCAGACTCTAATAAGACAAGCTTCAGTTTGAGCTCCACATGCATGAAGAGGCCCGTGAGAGCAGGATGGTCGGGGGGTAAAGGCGACCGCTCCGTGGGTAGTGGAGTGGAATAATGTCCCTGTTTATATGGCGCTGTGGCCGGTGGGAGCAGGGAGGACTTCAGGACAGCACACGGGGGCGGGAGAGGGCTGCTCTGATGTATGGGATGTCCCCTTTAGAGCCTGGGAGGTTCAGAACAAATGCAGGCTAAAGGGGAGAAGACATGTCTACACTGGAGGAGCAGGTTAAAAGGGTACAGCCATTTATTTTGGGATTGTTACAACTCATTCCCAATAGTGGAGTTTGGAGAAGTATACTGGAGAAAAATACGAGAGTTACTGTGTTTGTATTTAGGTCAATACACAGACGCGAGGCTTTTTTTGACCACATGTATTTTGTGTTTTAATGTTGTTTCCTCATTACAAACGTACCCAGAGTTGTGTTTTGTTTCATTCACACATGTGTAGCGGGGAGGGGGGGGTAGGCTGGCTGGGCTTACGGTGTCCCCACTAACATTTTTAATTAAAACACAAGGACAAAGGCAGTAAAAAGTGGAAAAATATAATTCTTTATTTAATTAAAATTGATATTTAACAGTTCATTTTAAACATTAAACAAAAGCACAAATTTAATATAATAACACAGCAAACTGGAACTAAAATGTAAGACCCAAATAAACTAAATTAAATCACACACAAAACTAAAACTATTAATGCAGAACCAAACGATAATCAAACCAAAGCAACCAGTTGAACCCGAGATTTCAGTAACCAAAGTGCTAGTGCTAGTAAAGAAACAGGATCCACAGGCTGCCAGATCACTTTCAGACGGAACTTTCTGCAACTTAATCAGGAAAAATCAGAAGTTATGGTTTTTTGGACCTAGCTTCTTCAAATACTCCTTCTCCTGTGGACCTGGGTTCACTAAATCATTTAGTGAAGCCACTTGTTTCAAACTTAGGTGTCAAAATGGACCTTCATCTAAAATATGATCATCAAATTAGTGCTGTTGTAAAATCTAGTTCTTTCCAGCTAAAACATCTGGCAAAAATTAAAGCCATTTTTTCGATGAAACACTTTGAAACTGTCATGCATGTGTGAAGACTAGATTGGACTATTGTTACATTTTCTTTTATATTGAGGGGTTGTTGGTTTAACTCTTGGTTTAACTCTTAAACTCTTGACTTTGAACTTCAAATGAACTGTTTGAAATGAGTTGTGTGTATAGTGAGTGTGTTGTATGTATAGAGAGTCTGCTGGTGTTATGTATTGTTGTGTGATTGTTGCTGTACTTTTTCTTGTTCTGTAGATGATTTTACATCAACCTGCCGAGGGACTGAAGATGGAAATTATCCACGTTGGCTATAATCTTTACATATTTACATGTCCTGTCCCTTTACAAATGAATAAAATAAGAAATATTGTAATGCACTTTATGCTGGTGTCAAAAGTGCCAAAATGCACTTTGCTGTTTGCAATGGGTCCAAAACTCAGCAGCTCAACTTTTAACTGGAAACCGGAAACACAAGAGCGTCTCACCTATTTTAGCCTCTCTCCATTGGCTCCCAGTCTCTTTTAGAGTCAATTTTAAAATTCTTTTATTTACTTTTAAGTGTTTGCACAGCCGAGCTCCCTCCTACCTCGCTGACTTGATCCACCCTTACGCCCCCTCTCGCACTCTCAGGTCAGACCAGAACTGAGACCAGGACCAGGACCAGGACTGACATCAGAAATGAGACCGTGACAGAGACTGGGACCAGACCAGAACTGAGACCAGGACCAGACCAGAAATGAGACCAGGACTGAGATCACAACCAGGACCAGGACTGACGTCAGAACTGAGATCGGGACTGAGACTGGGACCAGACCAGAACTGAGACCAGGACTGAGACCAGATCTGAGACCGGGACTGAGACTGGTTAAGTCCTAGTTTAGACCTGGTTCAGTTCTGGTTTAATCCTGTTTTAGTCCTGCTTCAATCCTGGTTCAGTCTGTATGCGGTGCAAAAATCATTGCAGTGCAGTTTAAGTCACATACAGGAAACAACTGTTTTGTTTTTTCCGTGATTAATTTAAACACAAAATCAAAAACCGAAAAAACTAATTGTATCCATTTTTTCATTTTGATTTTGGATACTAATAATGAAGATTTTATTTTTTTTTTTTCATTTTCTCATTTTGGTTTTATTTTGAAAAACGGATTGAGCGGGGTTACCTCTGAAAAGATCTGACCTGTAACTTGGTCTGGTTTGGTCTCCATGAAGATAAAAGGTTTAATGCCATACTGTGAAACATTCCAGACAAAGCAACAACATCTGCATGGAGAAAAGCGTCTGATGGACCCTCCACTAAAAAGCAGCACCTTTAAATTGTTCATGATTCCAAAATGTGTCTCAATTTATCCAGATTTGAGACACAAATGACGGGTTGGGGATACCTCTTTCATGAAAAAATAAATAATAATAAAAATACAATTATGTTTTTTCCTGACTAAGAGTTCAAAACTTAGAAATTTCATCTTTAACCTGCAGGGTACGTCTTCTGTTCACTTTACCAAACCTTTTTGTATCTCCTTAATTTAAAACGTGACGACGGCGATTAAAGCTGATACAATTAATTCAAGGCAAATGAAGTCAGGTTGGCAAACTGGGTATAAAATTTGTCATGCCACCTAATTAAAGCAGTTTGCACTATCACCGGAGAAAACAATTTCCAAGTTTTAGCGCGAGGGAAGTGCAAGCTCCTAACGAGAGTTGGTGAAATTAGCGCCAAAATTAGAAAACGATAAATTAAGGGAGTTATTTTAGACTTTGGTGTCAGTAAGTTTTGCAAGAGTTTCCAGTCATTTTTTGAATAATACCCAAATGATTTTCAAACCAATTTAAAAGCATGTATTAAATTAATAAAATTTTAAATAAAATCATAAAAAAATTAATTAAATTATATGCAATGCTACGTAATAATCAATATGATAGATTATGATTATAAATTCATTCTCTTCTTCTTTAAAGTTGCACTATGTAAGTTTTGGCGGGAGGAAGCGTTCAGCCACTTGCTTGACTTCGTAGAGATGTTATTGCCTTGCCTGAAAAGTTCCACAGTATGGCATTATATCGGGCTATACTTGAGATTTAAAGCTGATAACCGATAAACTAAAAAGTCCAAATATCGGCCAATATATCGCGCGACTGAGAGGAGGGGAAGAAAAAAGGAGAAGGAGGGGAGGAAGGAGGACAACAGGGAGGGGAGGAGAGGGACAAAGAGGAGGAGACGGAGGAGAAGAGGGCGAAGGAGGAGGATGCAAGGATGAGGAGGAGGGGGCCGAGAAGGAGAGGGAGGCAGAGAAAAAGAAGGAGGAGCAAGAGAGGAAGGAGGAGAGGGGGAGGAGCAGGGGGCCACGGAGGAGTGGGAGTAAGAGGAGGGAGAGGAGGAGGAGGAGAGGAAGGAGGAGGTTGAGGAAAACAAGGAGGTGGAGGGGAGGGACAAAGAGGAGGAGATGGAGGAGAAGAGGGCGAGGGAGGAGGACGAGAGGAGTAAGAGGAGGTGGTGAAAAAGAGGAAGGAGGAGGGAGAGGAGGAGGAGACGGAGGGGGGAGGAGAGGGTGGGGAGGTGGAGGGGAGAAGAGGGGGAGGAGTGGGGGGCCACGGAAAAGAGGGAGTAAGTGGAGGACGAGGAGAATGAGAGGGAGGAGGAGGAGATGGAGGAAAAGGAGGAGGAGAAGGAGAGGGAGGAGGAGGGAGAGAAGGAGGAGAGGGAGGAGGGATGGAGGAAAAAGAGGAGGAAAAGGAGGAAGAGAATGGCAGGGAGGAAAAGTAGGAGGAGAGGAAGGAGGAGGAGAGGGTGGGGAGAAGAAGGAGGAGAAGGGGGAAGGAAGTGGAGGAGGGTAGAGGAGATTAAAGAGGAGAGAGTGGAAGAGGAGAGGAAGGAGGAAGGGGGGGATAGAGGAGAACAGGGAGTAGGAGAAGGAGGAAGGAAGAGAAGGAGAGGAAGGAGGAGGAGTAGGGTGAGGAGGAGAAGGAGAGGAAGGAAGAGGAGAACAGAGAGTAGGAGAAGGAGGAAGGAAGAGGAGGAAGAGAAGGAGAGGGTGGGGGAGGAGAAGGAGAGGGAGGAAGAGGAGAACAGGGAGAAGGAGGAAAAAAGAGGAGGAGAGGAGAGGGAGGAGGATGAGGAGAAGGAGAGGAAGGAGGAGCAGAGGGTGGGGAAGAGAAGAAGGTAGGAAGAGGAGGAGGGGAGAGGAGAGGAAAGAAGAGATCGAGGACGACGAGGGGGAGAAGGAGAGGGAGGAAGAGGAAAACAGGGAGTAGGAGAAGGAGGAAGGAAGAGGAGGAGAGGGAGGACGGGGCAGAGGAGGACCAGAAGGAGGAGAGGGAAAAAGAGGAGGAGATGAGGGAGGAAAGGAGGGAGCACGAGGCGGTGAAGAGGAGAAGAAGAAGGAGGGGGAAGGGGGTAGGGGGTAGTCGGTCATGCGAGAGCCGCCCCAGTGCTTGTGGTCATTATCAGAGGCGAGTCTCAGCGCTGCCGCACCAATTAGTTTTGACCCAGAAGGAATGGTGTGTCGAGGCGCGCGGCATCGGACGGACGCGCGGATAACCTCACGCCAACACGGGCCAGCATGACCGCCAGCGCCACACGGGCCGCCGCAGACCTAACAGACAGCGGCGGAGAGCACAGAGACACGGATGCTTGTGTGTTGTGTGTTTGTGTGTTTGTGTGTTTGGTGAAGGGAAGGTGGCGTTGACGGGACAGATACGGCGTGGCGTGTGTGTGATTACAGACGACGCTGTCAGGACGAGGCTTGTTCACATGTCAGCTGTGTGTGTGTGTGTGTGTGTGTGTGTGTGTGTGCTCCAGGTGTCTCCATGTGAGCTGGAATCAGTTTCACCATTTCAAATCGTGAGCAGTGTTGGCGTTGCATTTTTTTTTTTTTTTATGATAACATATAATTGTATTTACATTTAGGAGGGAGCTATTGTTGTCAGAGCTGAACACACTGACACAGACATGACTGCCTCTCAGCTTTCACAAACACTAACAGCCAAGTTACTGAAAATACAGTATGTACAGAAAACATGTACCGTATTTTTCGGACTACAAGTCGCACTTTTTTCATGGTTTGGGTGTTTCCTGCGACTTATACTCCGGTGCGACTTATATATTAAAATGTTCACAATGACAGAGGCTCTAGTCTTGTGTGTCAGAATCTGCTGCTCCTGTTCCTCCTGTAGCACTGTCACTTCACTCTACTGCGCATGTCTCCTGCAGAAAGAGCCGCTGTTCTGTAGGGGTGTGCAAAAATATTGAAATATCGATATATCGTATCGTTTAATGTAATGATACAGTATCGATATCGTGAGTTGCTGTATCGATATATCACAAAGAGTATTTTTTGGTATATTTTACTACATTAATTTGTTGTAGAGTATAGTTTTGTTGCTTGTTCAGAGGAAGGAAACTCGTTTATGCGACACATTTGACATGTTTGCTGTTTTAATGATTAAAATGGATGTTTCATATGAACTTTGCACAAGAAGTGGTTTAATAAAGACTTTTGTGATTTAGCCTTTATTTTTTATTGAACTATATCGATTTGATTTGAAATATATATCGTATTGAATTGAAAGCTCACTGTGTTGAGATATGTATCGTATGGTGGCCTGTGTATCGAGGTATGTATCCTATCGGCAACTTCTTAATGATACCCAGCCCTACTGTCCTGTCTATAAAATATCGATTCAGTGATATATCGCGATACATCTTTGTGCGATTCTTTTATCAATTCAAAATGTGTGAATCGATTTTTAAAAGTCATGCATAAGTTCAATTTACTGTTGTCATGATACTGTTCTCATTCAAATTTAAATAAACTGTATTTTATTCAGTTTTGTTTTTGTGAATGTTAAGCCACAATATATCATCCTTTGTTTTAGTATCAGGATATATTGGGATATATCGAATCGTGACAGGCATATCATGATGCATATCTTATCTACAGATTCATGGCAATGCACACCCTGTGTATCATGTCAGTCAATCACACCATTGCTTCTGTACCACTGAAAATTTAAACTTCAGTGACAACAGAAACCATCCTGTCAGGATTCAGAAAGGAAAAGAAATTTCCTGGTCCCGGTCTCAGTCCCGGTCTCAGTCCCGGTCTCCGTCCCGGTCTCCGTCCCGGTCTCAGTCCCGGTCTCAGTCCGGTCTCGTCCGGTCTCGTCCGTCCCTGGTCTCAGTCCCGGTCTCAGTCCTGATCACCTGACAGTCTACGTGGACACACCTCCCGGCCTGACCTGACACTTCTGTTCAGTCCTGGTTTAGTCCTGGTTTATGCCTGGTTCAGTCCTATTTCAGTCCTAGTTTAGTCCTGTTTTAGTCCTGGTTCAGTTTTAGTCCTGGCTCAGTCCTGGTTTAGTCCTGGTTCAGTCCAGCATCGCAGTTTAAGTCATGGAAACATTTAGTTTAACTCACAATATACTGTCCTTTGTTTTAGTATCAGGATATATTGGGATATATTGAATCTTGACAGGCATATCGTGATGCGTATCGTATCTCCAGATTCATGGCAATGCACACCCCTATATATCATGTCAGTTGATCACACCATTGCTTCTGTACCACTGAAAATGTAAACTTCAATGACAACAGAAACCATCCTGTCGAGATTCAGAAAGGCCAGAATAATTCTAACTGAAACTGATACTGAGCCTGACGACAGCAACACAGAAGAGGAAGCGGTGCTCCGTTTACCTCCAGAGGTCGTGGAGTTGCTCAGAAATGACACCAAGGATGAAGAATTGAATGGATTTAGTGTTTTGGAGTGACATGACATCTGTTGTTTATGTTATAGTTATCTGAAGTCTGTTGTTCTCTGTTCTGTTGTTATTACTGGAACTTGGCTTTCAAGATGTTCCTGGTTTCTGATTTTATATAAATTTATCTTAATATATAAATATAAATGTAATAAATTTCCCCCAAAAAAGTGGGACTTATACTCCGGAGCGACTTATAGTCCCGAAAAAAACACTATACCTCAGAATACACATTTTTACTTATTCTGGTACAGGTAGTATTTCATTTTGGAGTTTTCTGTTTGAGAGAAGAACTCAGCCTAAATCTGCAGGGTTTGTGTGTTAAACATGTGTGAATGAAACAAAACACAACTCCAGGTCTGTTTGTGATGAGGAAACAACAGTATAACATAGATCAGAAAATTCAAATTCACCTTTTGTTGATTTAATCACATTATATAATTGTTCCTTCATCAAAAACATACCTGGAATTTTATTTAGTTTCATTCCCACTTCTTCCTCCTGAGCTGTCACAAAATGATTTTCACAGGATAGTTGCGTCACAGGTAGAAACCCTGTGTAATTTAGTTTTAAAGTCCAAACGCTAGACTTCCTGAGCATTTCTTCCTTCAAATCGTGTTAATTAAAACTGTGAGCTTATAGTAGTATTAATGTGTGCTTCTTTAAGTCATTATAGCCTACAAAGAAAGCATAATACGTTTTTTTTTTTTTTAATAATCAGCACAATTTCGAGGCAACATAACTCATTACAAGTGGAGATGTGAGTGGAATGACATCATTTTGAAATAATTCTATGATTGACAAACTATTTAATGTGACAAGTGGAAATTGTCATCTTAATTTCCTGAACGGTTTGAACGCACCACCACAGGCTGAATGTTGTGCGTCACGACGAGGCGGCGCTCCACTCTGTCCCCGCGGCCTTTCTCTCTCTGATTAGTCAAAGTCGTGTCGTAATCATCAGAGCCTCCGGGGGGCGCAGTCTTTAGTGTTTATCGTGCGTCCAGGTGGTAGCGCTCCGGCACACGCTCCCCCACAGTCATGACTAATGAGCAGCGTTTAAGGCTGCCATACCTGAGCGCTCGGCCAGCCCTCAATATGGCCAGGTTCAAATGAGCAACTTGACTGCTTTTTCCAATTCCCAAGATGCACCGGGCTCCAGCACACTCCCCTCTAATCACAGACTACTCATTCTCCATTCTGTGAGAGCACTTTCCTTTGTTTTAGTGTTTTAGTTTCATACTGGTGCTGGAAAGTGTTTTGTGTCTTTAGGCAAGACACTTCACCCACCTTGCCTAGAATGAATGTGTGTGTGTGTGTGTGTGACTGTGAGAGAGAGAGTGATGGGTCAGAGCCAGAGGGGCCGATGGTAAAAATCAGCAGCCTTCCTTCAGTGAGTCTGCCCCAGGGCGGCTGTGGCTACAGTAATAGGTACCGCCGCTGAGTGTGGAGTGAATGAATAATGCGCTGTAACGTCCTTTGAGTGTTCAGGGGCACTCGAAAAAACAGTTTGTCTCCTGGTAGATCAGTTTAATTCTCTACTGCGGGACTTTTGGGGGAAAAAACATTAACATCACCATGGAGACAAAAAGGTTGTAGACCAGAAAGTTTCCTCACGCACCATGTAACTTTGGAATGGTTGACTAAATGGCATCCTCTCTGTCTCGCTTTTATTCAATCAGCTGTTTTTATTAAAACTAAAGAAATAAATGGTCCAATGAGGTTCATTTAGTCTTAAGATATTTTATGTTATTAGGTTTTTTTTTCAAAGAGTTTGTTTTCATAGCTGACAGTCTGGACTGTCCACTAGCGCTCTTCCTCAGAGTGGTCACGTGATGTTGCTGTGACGTGACGTCAGCTGATACAGGTACAGTCCAACCAAGCCCCAGGGTTTCAAAATGTCCATTCAAGTCAATGGGCTGAGCTCAATGGCACATGACTCCAGATTTGCCTTTAGCCCGGCGAGGTACTTCTGGTGGCTTTGGGCCGTCTAGTAGTGTACTTTTCTCCAGCGGGCACACGTGAACAGAGCGTGGTCTTGTGTATCATGTGATCACTTTGACCAATCAGAGCGAGAGGAGCTAGAGAAGAGCAGAGCAGAGCCGGAGCTAACGATTATAAAGCGTTTTTTAAGACAACTGAAGGATTTTGAGCTGAGAAAAAGTTTATGATCTAAAAATAGGTAAAAATCGCCGCAAAATCTGACATTTTTGAAAGTTATATGTGCCCTTTCAGCTGAACATGAGCAGTTTGTGATTACATTGCGCTCTATGAAAAAAATCCTCTCTCAGCCCAGGAGATTTTTTCCACTGAAGTTCCAATGAGTGACCACTACATCAACTAGAGGCAGCGACAAGCAGCAATACACTATCCAGTTATTTTAATAGATCCATGAGTGCAACTTCCTCAGGACAGTGCCCCAGGTGTGTGAGAGTACAAATGCCCTCTCGTCCTGGTTTATAGTTCCGTGGGCACGTTTCTGTATTTTGATTGCCTTTTTAATCCAGCGACGGTGTTTGTTTGGAAGACAGCACCAAAATCTGTATAAATCAGCTGACCTGACTAGGGATGGGCATGATTAGTCGATTAATCGATAATTGATAATTAAGAATTTCATTGATTACGTTAATTTTAATTGACAAACCGAATGTAGGTTGCTGTGCGTAGCGTAGCGTGACCAAACAGGGGTCCGTACATGTAGCTCTCTGCACTCAGAAGGAGCGAGACACAAACACTCGGTCAGTCTGCAACGTGCCAAAGTACAAATGTGTATTTAACGATGACTTGTACAAGAAATTCCACACTTTCCGTTCCGGTCGAGACAAGTGTGAGTCCATGTGCACAGTGTACAAAGCAGCACATATGTTTCAGTGACCAGTGGGAAAAAGTTTTACCAGGTGAGAGTCGCGCAATGTTGATGACGAGTCCCCACCTCCCACCTCCCGTACGGTGTCCTGGTTTTGACAAACGCAAATATGGTCACACTAACCTGTATTCCACTGAGTCATGTATTTTAATCCAACAGAAGTTAAACCGTATCAGCGCACATGAGCTGTTTTTTTCTTCGCTTAGTTTATGCAAATTAGCCATGTGGTTTTAAGTTTCGTTTCTGTGAGACTTGCGCAAAACTGAATTAAACACATTATAATGTCAAACGGGCTGATGTGACTCTAGAGTCGTTACGTTTTATATGTCGTAAAGTTGAATTTTATTTATGCAGATTAGTAGTGCAGATAGTAATAATAATGATGATCATTTTAATATAAAAACATTAATGATTAATGGATAATCGATCGTTAATTCTTCCGACGATCGATTAAGAAAATTTAATCGAATGCCCATCCCTAGACCTGACACATCACAGCAACATCACATGACCACTCTGAGGAGGAGCGCGAGGGAGCAGTCCAAACTGTCAGGTATGAAAACAAACTCTTAGTCTGAAAAAAGAAGCTAATAACACAAATAAATAAATATTGTTCCCTGTGGCAGCACCTGTGTGTATGCAGTTAATGTTAAAGTTTTATGCCTTAACATTCAACTAACATTCCTGGCTAAGCAACAAAATCTCCATGATGGACTCTCAGAAAAGTTACATAGTGCACCTTTAGTGTATTTTGATGCGCATGTTTGATTGATATTCATTTGTATATTGTGTGTCAAATGTTGTCTTCTATTGTTCTCTGGTTACTAATCAAGTACTGACAATAAATAATATGACTGTGTATCGGCCGTGTGTGAGTCAATAAAAGGACAAAAACAAAAAAACAGATTTGACTTTCACTCATGGTCAGAACATTTGTGTGGTTTGAATAGTTTGCGATTCTCGGGCACTTCTTTTTTTTTTTTTTTATTGAAACGCAACAAAAAAGAAAGGTGAAATGTGTCATCACCGCTATCAGACATTTTTAGCTGCTGCGTCCTGCCCGGGGAGGAAAACAGAAAGACAAACAAGCCGAGCTGGGATCCACGTGACAGCCTGTCATCTGTGCAACTGCCACTGTCATCGGCACAAGTTTGGAACGCTCGGCCCAAACTTTCCCAACTGACAAAGAATAAACAAACAAAACTTACCCAGCCTCATCTGGCCCAACCATAGACTTTACTTTACGAACCAAACCTAAATCATGTGCCAACTTCAAGAAATTTAAAGAGTACATATTACATTATTTTCTAATCTATGTTAAAATGTTGTTTTCGATGAGGAAAACCTGGAGTTGTGTTTTGTTTTATTCTTACATGTTTAACACACAAATCCTGCACATTTAGGCTGATTTGTTCTTTCAATCAGAAACGACCACCTTGAAAATTATAATGGCATGAAACCGTGTATCATTCGTTCATTCGTTTTTCAATATAAAACCAACAAAAAAGGAAATGAAAACACAACAGTTTTCTTCATTACTCCAAAACCAAAATGAAAAAACGGATAAACCAGGACTAAACCAGGACTAAACCAGGACTGAACTGGTCTCAGTCCTGGTCTCAGTCCTGATCACCCGACAGTCTACGCGGGCGCACCCCTTGGCCTAACCCGACATTCCTGGTTCAGTCCTGGTTCAGTCCTGTTTCCAGTTTAGTCCTGGTTTAGTCCTGGTTCAGTCCTATTTTAGTCCTGATTCAGTCCTGTTTTGGTCCTAGTTTAGTCCTGGTTCAGTCCTGGTTCAGTCCTATTTTAAGTCCTGGTTCAGTCCTGTTTTGGTCCTAGTTTAGTCCTGGTTCAGTCCTGGTTCAGTCCTATTTTAATCCTGGTTCAGTCCTGTTTTGGTCCAAGTTTAGTCCTGGTTCAGTCCTGGTTTAGTCCTGGTTCAATCCTGTTTCGGTCCTAGTTTAGTCCTGGTTTAGTCCTGGTTTAGTCCTAGTTAGTTAGTCCTAGTCCTGTTTTAGTCCTGTTCAGTTTAGTCCTGGTTCAGTCCTGTTCCAGTCCTGGTTTAGTCCTGGGTGAGTCCTATTTCAGTCCTAGTTTAGTCCTGGTTTAGTCCTGGTTCAGTCCGGCATCGCAGTCACAGAAATGGGAAATGCTGTTATTATTCATTTATACACAAAATCAAAAACTGAAAACATGAATCGTTATCCAAGAAATAATGAAGAAAACTGTTGTTTTTTCATTTTCTTATTTTTGGTTTTATATTGAAAAACGAATGAACGAATGACACACAGATTTACATGACATCACAAGGTGGAACAGAGCATTTTGAGCTTTGGAGATGTAGACAGACTAATAATAACAGATTGCTTAAATATGTATGAAAGAAAACACAACTCCAGGTCTGTTTTTTAGGAGGTACCAGCATTATAACATGGCTTAAAGCTCACGAGAGTCAGTTTTGTGTAATGTAGGACCTTTACGTTCTACACATGATGGATCTGGGATGGCTTTTGGGAAACTGTGAGACATTCAAACTTCTCTGGCTTCCTCCCAAACCATAACGCTGCCCTGTGATTGGATTGGACTGGTCAGAGCAGCTCAAGCTCAAACGCAGACATGAGAGGGGCTCAGAATAGATTTCCCCGAGTTTTTGAACCCACAAATATCATGGGGATCCATCACAGTGTGCAAGGTAAATCAATTGCCTCTGTGGGAAAAAATAAAGTTTGTCACATTTTGAATCTGGTTTCTTGAAATTAGTTAAAGGTGTATTGTGTAACTTTTCTGGGGGAGGGTCCCTCAACTGCTTTTCTCCATGGAGATGTTATTGTTTTGTCTGGAATGTTTCACAGTATGGTATTAATCCTTTCTTTAATCATGGATATCAAACCACACCAAGAGACTGGTCAGATCTGTGGAGAGGCGACCCCGCTCACACCCAGAATGCTTGTGTTTCTGAGCATTTTTGAGCTATAAAACCACCTGTAATTGAATAAATGTAAAGTAGAGCTGTTTAATGTCACACTGTGGAACATTCCAGACAGAACAATTACATATCCATAGAAACAAAGCAAACCAAAATGTTACATAATGCATATTTAATTATGTAATATTTAGTACATAAATTGTTATCCTCAAATATTTCCAATTTAAGAAAGAAAGAAAAAAAAAAGAATATTGATTGATGGCTAAAAAAACAAGAAGGAGTAGTAGTAGTAGTAGTAGTAGTAGTAGTAGTAGTAGTAGTAGTTTATTTTGTAGCACTACAAAACAAAACAAAACATAGACTGGAACCCGAACACAATTTACAAAACAGAAATTTGGTTCGGTGATGTGTGCAACACAAAACAATAAAATAAAATTATGTTACAGTCGTCCCTCGTTTATCGCGGGGGTTACCTTCTAAAAATAACCTGCGATAGATGTATTCAAAAAATATTAAACTTTATATTTTACAATTATTATATCTGTTTTAAGGCTGTAAAACTCCTCACCACACACTTTATACACTTTTCTCAGACAGGACTGTTACAACACTTGTGCGTCCTTCTTAAAACTTATTGCTGCTGTCGTCCTTATGTTATTTTCCTCCTTTATGTAACAAATCGAAGATTCATTTATTCCGTAATGGAGCCCTGCAGCGCAGAGTCCTGCACGGGTCCATTTGGAGACCCGCACCCGCACAGTACAGCACCACACCCACTTGGTAACCTGAGATTATATCAAACTTTTGCGCTGCATACGCCATGGAGTGAACCAAGACTAAACCAGGACTAACCCAGGACTAACCTAGGACTGATTTCAGGACTGAAGAGGAGGACTAACCCAGGACTGAACCAGGACTAAACCAGGACTGAACTAGGACTCACTGTCGGGACAGGCTCGGAGGTGACCGATCACGTTGCACTTCAGAATCACACTGCTAGAAATCGAACATTTATGTAAATTTGGCAGTTGAACGCATTCTGTACTGTACAGGAGACACGGCACGGAGGAGACTGATTGACAATGGTCTACAATCCCTTAGGCAATCAGGACGCAGGGGGAGGAACACAACATGCATTCATACATAGTAATAAAAAAATAAAAACTTGCAAAATTGCACACAAAAAAATCTGCGAAACAGCAAGACCGTGAAAGGTGGACCACGATATAGCGAGGGACGACTGTCAATAAAACAATTAAACAATGAAATTAAATAAATGATGTCATGAAGCGGCAGTTTTCAAGTTAACAGAGACTGTCAGAGATCAGATCGTCAGTTCCAGGACTGAAATGATCTAAATGATTCTAGTGAAGCTGTATGGAGTTTAAAAACACTTCCTGTATTACCACATGACATCACAGGGTGGAGCAGAGTGTCATAAATATGTTTAAATATGCAGGGTGTGTGTGTTCAACATGTGTGAATGAAACAAAACACAACTCCAGGTGTGTTTGTGATGAGGAAACAACATTATAACATACAGTAGATCAGACAAAAGCGTAATATTGGCCCTTTAACTACACTTGACCATACATGACTTTGAACTGGTGTTACAGAACCGTGCGATTTGAATATTCATGTGACTGATTTGACATAAGGGCCTCGGGCACTCTCCCCCCTTCACAGACACCCAGACCTCCGTACAACTAGAGCTAGCTGCTGCGTACGCCCCTAGGCCTTTTGGGTAATGTAGTACACAGACAGGATACAGGAGCAAGAGACGAGGTGAGGAGTGCAGCATTTATGATTTAACAATGTAACAGACAGATGTAAACATGTAGGAATATGCAAAGCGGATTTAGACGAGTGCACGGGAGATTTGTGAGTCGGTAAAAATAGAATGTGAAGGAAAACTGTGAAAAATTAAAGGTGCATTGTGTAACTTTTTTGGTGGAGGGTCCGTTAAATGCTTTTGTCTGTGGAGATGTTATTGTTTTGTCTGGAATGTTTCACAGTATGGAATTCAACTTTTTTATCTTCATGGAGACCAAACCAGACCACATTACAGGTCAGGTCTGTGGAGAGGTGAACCCGCTCACAGTCAAAACACCTGTTTTTCTAGGTACTTTTTAGTTGTAAAACCACCTGTAAAGTAGAGCTGTTTAATGTCATACTGCGGAACATTCCAGGTGGAGCAATGACACACTCTATAAGTTGGTGATAGATCCCCAACCCAAAACGTTACACAGAGGCAGTGCTACCATTAGGCAAAAGTAGGTGGTTGCCTAGGGCCCCCAAACCTGAAGGGGCCCCCAACCAATTGCCCTCAGTGTCACTAATGGCCAAAGTCTCAGGACAATTACATTTTCTCTCAATATGTGCCAAATTACTTTTAAACAATAATCATAAGATAAATAATAATCATCATATGTAATTGATGTAAACAAAAATGTAACTGTACTAGCAAAAAAATAAAACTTCTTTCAGTTCGGGTTATCTAGTCGGCGATTGAACTAATAACACAAGTTTCCAATCCACCATAATTCAAATAAATAGAGATGTGCAAGAACAATGGGGAAAAACAGACAATAAAAAAAACAAAACAAAAAACAAAACAAAAACAGTGCATTATAGTGAGGGCCCCAAACTCAAGTTCACCTAGGGCCCCCAAATTGCTAATACCGCTACTGAGGTTACATAGTTCACCTTTAAATTGCAAAAGTAAATCTGTAATTGTGGATTATTTTGATCTCATATAAATTTAAAATGAAATTGTAAGAAAGCAGAATCACACACTTTGATAAAATGTTACAAAAATGTGTGATTCTGGAGCCAAATCCTGTCTCCTTGATTTCAGATAAGCATGACTGACATGTGGATAAATCAATGAGAGAAATGCAGGGTTTGTTTGTGTCAGAACAAAAAGTGGCTTATGAGTAACAACGGAAAAAAGAAATAATGCAGAGGACTGAGAACTGGCATGGATTTTTGGAGAATCAACAGTTGAAGCACCAAACTTGTATCTATCTCAGGTAAAAAAAGTTCTGTATTTTGCTCTGAGAATGAAAGATTGTTCTAGAGGAGATGACTTCCTGAGAAACACGTGCCATATCTCATATATTTCCATGCAAACTAACGCTAAAGCTAAACTATAAAATAAACACAGTTTTCAAATTGCATCATCTTTTTGAACTGGGACTTTTTGAAATGGCATGAACACAGTGTCTTCAAATTCTGCAGTCTTACCAAAAGCCAAGTGTAATGTTAAATAGTGAAATTTAGCATGAAGGATTTTGGCAGAGCTGTGGTTTAGTTCTCTCCAACAGTGTAGAGGAAGGCTCGTGTATTAGTGAAGTGTTCAGAGTCATATAGTGCACATGATTGGTGTTTGAGTGTGTTGGTGTGTGAGCAGCACAGGCCTGTAGAAGTCTATGGGCTGTTGTTTGCTGTGTGTCTGGTGCAGCTGCCTGACGCTGTGGTCACCGTGAGCCTGGTCCTTTCCTCTCCTCCTGCCCGGCCCACATCACCGCTCCTCAGACGCATTAATTGGCTGTCAAAAATGTGCTGAATTAAGGCATTAATGAGCCTGGATCTGAGTCCTAACTTTGGCAAAGGGGGCTGTGTTCCTGCCGCGCGCGGGCGGCGGGCAGGCGCTGGCTCCCCCTGCCTCTGTGTGTGCGCGGGCCTGTTACAGATATGCATCCAGGACATTTGAGCGGATTGCATTTCATTAGTTTGATTTGAGCGGACAGCACTAAGCTGCTGAGGGCTGTGCGCTGACAGCTAATTACAGGAATCAGCCTTGTCCACTGATAGAGAACAATGGGCTGGGATGAGCCGCCTCGCCAGGGGGACAGGCCCTGTTCTGCCCCGCACAGAGCCACGCGTCCCCGGCCTGGAGAAGCATTACTCCTCTTAAACAATATGGAGGCTCTAATTGAGTGCTACCTTCCCTCCGATGCTTAAACTCTATTTTGAGAAAGAAACAAGCAATGTTTGAAAGAGAGGCCTTATTGGCCTCAGCCCTGTTCCAGCCAACACCGCTCACCTCTGCCCTCCCCCCTGGACCTCCTCCGAACGTCTGCCAGTGCATCAGAGCGCCTGCCAGTGCCTGAGAGCACCTGCCGATACATCAGGGCCCCTGCCAGTGCTTTGCAGCCCCTGTTGGTACGTTGAAGCACCTGACAGAGCATCTGAGCACCTGACGATGCTTCTGAGCACCTGACGGTACCTCTGAGCGCTTGGCAGAGCATGGGCCTGTCTGCTTTTCTGTCCATCTTTACATGATCTAGAGTCAGACTCAGCTCAGTCATGTGGACACTTTGGCCCTAAACACAGAATTAAATGGATTAGTGAAACCGTCAGTAAATGTAGCCGAGCGTGGGCCTCAGCACGCTGAGCAGGGCCTGGATCAGCTGATGCTGCCGATGTCTGTAGCCGTACACACAGATCTCAGGTTCATGATTAGTTGAGCTGGATTAGATGAGCCTGATAAAGTCAGTTAGCCTGCTGTTGTGCAGGTTTACATGAGCTCGTTTGGAGCCTCCGGCCGCTGAGGCCAGGTGTGACACACACTGCACTGTTATTCTGGGAGCAGCTCCGTGCTTTGTGCCATTTTCAGGTCAGGCCTGCAGGTCATTTTCCTGCAGACTCCACCAGTCTGTTCCCTGGTGCTGATGGAAGGTAATGACTGAGAGGCGGATGGAGCGGGCAGAGCAGTGACAGGACAGGCGCTGGCCGGACACAGCCATGTGGTCCTGGGGGTCAATGCGAGGTGCCCTCTGACTGACAGGGCAGCAGGTTTGTTAGGGAGATTTGTCCCGGCGCGGATCTCCTGTCGGCCCGGCTCTGGCACTTGTGTCAATTTGCAGCCCACGCAGGGTGCTCCACGCTGGGGCTGACAGGTGAGGCTGGTGTGGTCCTGTCCGCCTAATTGTAGCCCGCAGTGGTGCAGTGTGGGAGCACAGGCCTGTGCCCTGCTGGTCAGGCCCAGAGCGGGCTCCTGTGAGGGGAACGTGAGGCTGAGGCCTGCCCCTCTGTCACCACTGTCTGTGGGACATGCTCCACATCTGTGTGTATGAAGCCACACTCACATGCAAACAATAAATCACAGCACATTTACATGCACACGTATGTGTTTGTACGTGTGTGTACACACATATATGTAAGTGCACACACACATACTGTATATGAGTACACACATGTATATGTGCTCCTGCTGCAGTCTTCAGGGACTGGTGGGTTTTAGGGCGCTGAGGGGGAGGGGGGAGGATGGGGGTGTAATTGTCAAATTGTCCATCTTTCAATTCCCCACAGATGTGTGTATGTAAATATGTGGAACACAATCCTTTAGCCGCTCCTGTGTTTTTGATGCTTCAGAACATGATAAATGGGTGAGAATTAATATCCTGAGACTCCAGATACTGGCGCTTTTGTATGAATATCTCATGGATCTTTGAAACACTATCACGTCTCTATGACAACCCTGCGGCTGACAATATGGATCTGAAACTAATTATGTAATGTTTGTGTTTATATTTGGGAAGCAAACTCACATGTGATTTATCATAACTACATCTATATTATATCTTCAAATAGCAGCTTACAAAACATCCACACCACTTTCTTTCTTTTTTTCTTTCTTATGTACAGACTAAGAGACAATAATAATTACTTCTTTTACCTAAAGGCCAAAGCTGTACTGTGTTGTATTTCAGAGATATCTTTGATTTAGTTCAGTCCACCGATAAATCTAACATGTCCAATTTCATGTCTCCTTTTTGATGCCAGTTTTAACTCTGCAGTTGCATAAATATAAATATTCTTTTCTATTATAATAAAATATGACAGAACCACTAACATCCAACACAATACATTTTAGCATTAACACCAGTCTGCATTGAAATCTCACATTCCACAAATCAAATCCATGTAACCATTATTCCCTCCATCTGTTTTTTCTACAGCTTCAATGTTGTTTTGCTTATTTGATGAACACTGACTAGCCTGTTTGTGTGTTGTGGAGGAGGAGGAGGAAGCGTCTGGGGAGGGGGAAGGGCGGCGGAGGTGTTTGGTGTTGGGAGAGCGCCGTGCATGGGGAGGTGTGCTATTTCCTGGCTCACGAAGGCCCGGGTGCCAGCTGTGCGCGCGGGGCCCCGGCTGCACGCTTCCTGGGGGCACCGCACCACCAGTCGGTCCCTGCACTCCGGGATGAAGGGGGGAGTTTGGGAGGGGGAGGTAGGGAGGGAGGGTGGGGAGGGTGTCTTGTGATGAAGGAGAGGGGAGGGGGGGTATCATGTAGTAGAGACACCAACATGTGTGATGGGGCATTAATTAGACCGGTGCTTTCGGAGGAGCCTTGGTGGATTTGAAACTAGCCAAAACCAAGTAACACCTCGGATTATATGTTCACTGACGCACACACCATCGCCACAACAAAACTGGGACTATACTGAACCAAAAGTGGACTAAACCAGGACTAGAACAGGACCTAACCAAGTCTACATTAGGACTAAAACTGGACCAGGACAAGTGTAGATGAGCATCAAAATCAAAACATGACTCTACTGGATTCTAAGAAGCTTTGCACGTCGATATATGACATAGGATGAGTTTTAAAATACAGAGAAAGGAAAGACCAGGCTGTCGGGATGGACAATACACCACATTTTTTTACTTTTGAGATTCATTTTTCCATACCAATACTCGATACCGCTTTAACAACAAACCTAAAGTATCCACAGATGCATACGTATCGAAACTCCAAGTTCCAAGTTCAAACCATTTAAGATAACAACTATGATTAAACGATAAGAGGTGCCATTTTAACACCTTCTCTCCATAAATAATCTGGATTTTTTTTCATTTTTAATTTGTTTATTACATTATATGACTCCCCGCGCACGTGCTTCATCAGCAGTACTTCCACCACAGCTTGAAAATCTCTGGTCCGTCACAAAAAGGGTTGACAAGGGTAAAAAATAACAACTTTTTTTTTTTTTTTTAATGACAGTGACAGTTGCTCGTCTTTCTGAAAATAATAAAAATAAACAATCCTTATAGTGTGCAGTAATATTTTTTCAGTCCTTCTTGTGCGTTGAGATCCACATTTTTTTTGTTGTTGTTGTTTTTCTTCTTTTTTGTCACAATAAATTATAAAAATTGTTTCTTTATATGCCTTTTTTTTCTGTTTTTTTTATTGCAAAACTTACATTTACCAATACCCACTGATACAAATGAAAAAAATGTGTTTTAGAGGCAGTTCTTACTATGAAACTATCTGTTATATTTGGTTCATATAAACGTGTCCTTTGACTTCCTGTTTCAAATTAAAGGCCTCTCTTCATAGTGTTATAATTGTAGCAACAGATTTAAATTTACTTTTTTATTGCTTTTATTGACGTGACATTTTTAATTCTACATTTGCAGCTCACAATCTGAATTTTGGAGAAAGCTACATCATGGTTTAACTTGGTGGATTTGAAACTAAAGCACCACAGAGGAAATTATGAGCACTCAAGCATCGCATGTAAATACAGAGCTGTGGGCGGGGATAGGGGGTAGGTGAAAACTGATTTTTGGAGCGCTCAAACTTCAAATGCAGAATAATGCAGGATTACTCAAACACACACGAATCAATCAAAATACAACTGTGAGTACGATTATGAAGAGAGAACGTCATTGTAACAAGATTCTTTTAGACGTACTTGCACCACTGTTTGAGAACCTCTAGTCTGGAAGTAATAGGATGAGAAAGAAGGAGAAATAAAATTATAATAACAAAATGAAAACAGTTGAAGATGCTCCAGAAAATTCCCCATAACTTAACTGATGGACAGAATATCGCTGATTGAGATCCGATTTAATCCAAATTTTAAAATGATTATGCAGTTTTATGAATGACAAAAGACTTTTTTTTGTTTTTTAGATTTTCGCGTTTTTAAAAGTTTTAAAATGTGGTCACACCATATTCTCAGATGGATGGGGGGGCATTGTTCTTTTTGTTATGAAATATCCAAAAAAGTAAGTTCACAAATATTGAACCTGATCGTTTTTATTTATGACTAGACTCACGATCTCGCTGTATTACTACTAAAATCTGGAATTTAACCATAAAAAATTTATCTGCTTTAAATGTAATCAACCTATACACTGTTATCTGAAACCCAAGCAATTACCTTTACTATAAAATTGCGAAGTTACCCGATAAAAAAGTGAAACCTGCACCTTCACGTCCACGTTTTTGTAATATCAAAACAATTTTTACAATCAGCAAAATAAGTATTACTCCATTACAACAGTGTATTTCGTGTTAATTAGACAGTTTTGGAATCTCCCTTCTGCATCTCTGGAAGACTGGGCACCTCTCAACCAACTATCAACCTCCTGCATCCTCTATGGCACCACACTGGCACCCAGAGGCCACACCGGGTACTGCACCTTCCAGCAGAAACTCTCTCTCGGTCTATAAATACTCTAATTAGCTAGCAGAGTACCTTTGGAGACGCTGTTTGTTGTCTTGTATCTATAGAAGTTGCCGGTGTGTCTCTCCAGGCTGGACGGACGGTGTGTTTTGGTTATGGTACACATATGGCCACAGACGGTTGGAGGAAGAGACAGTGAATCACCAAGAGGAAAAAGAGACAGTTTTTAATTACGGTTCAAGAGTTTTTTGTGGTTCAATGAATGTAGGTTTTTGTAAAGGAAGGAGATCATTCACAAATATGATGAAGGAGTATGT
The DNA here is from genome assembly GCF_026225935.1 of Boleophthalmus pectinirostris. Taxonomy (NCBI): domain Eukaryota; kingdom Metazoa; phylum Chordata; class Actinopteri; order Gobiiformes; family Gobiidae; genus Boleophthalmus; species Boleophthalmus pectinirostris. Next base: position 9,909,248 of record NW_026571353.1, on the reverse strand, counting down.
TTTTAAGATATTATGATGTGCCAACTCAGAATAGCTTATAATAAGACTTTGAAAATGTATTGAATTACAGTATACGAAATACTCCAATTAAAACGTATTTTGCAACATATTCTGATACATGGTCCAATCAGAGTACTGCATTCTGAATACTCTGAGCTGCATTATATTATAATGTAAAAATATTACATATAATTACAAAGAGCTTTATTTTACAAAGTTTATAGGTAGATGTTTTAAATGTTCTGGTTGTGAGTTCTACCTGGAAAAGTTGAATTAATTCCAATAAATAATACAAAAATAACAATTGTATCTTATGTTTCTAATGTAATTGTGTGTTTTTATGACTGCTTTTAAAGGTGCAATGTGAAACTTTCCTGGTGGAGGCTCTGCGATATGCTTGTTTCCATGGAGATATCTTTATTGTTTTCTGTGGAATTTTCTACAGCACAGAATTAATTGTTAGTTTCCAAAAAAGTAAGCAAGTTAAAGGTCAGATCTGCGGAGAGGCGGACACGCTGACACTGACAAGGCATGTTTTTAAGGTATTTTTGAGTAATAAAAATACCTGTAATTCACTTATGTAAGCAGTTATGTAAGTCAATTTAATTTCTCTTCAGCGACTAGGTCAGGAATCAGAGTACACTAGACGGTTTGCAAGAACCCCGGAAGTTGTAGACGCACTGGTTGTAGACACACTGGTTGTAGACACACCGGTTGCAGAAATTGTAGACAAACTGGTTGTAGAAGTTGTAGATGCATCGGTTGTAGAAGTTGTAGACGCATCGGTTGTAGACACACTGGTTGTAGAAGTTGTAGATGCACCGGCCAATCAGCGAAGAGCTGTGAAGCCATGACGTCAAACTCAAGCGCCTGTCTGGGTCCCTTTTGTGGTACAGCACAACAGTAAACAAAGCGATCAAGATGGATGTAGATGAAGCCATACTTTCTGTGTTGGCTACGATTCCCGGATTTCAAGGATTTAAAGGATTTAAAGCCGAAACAACTAAAATGTTTGGTGAATTTTATCAAGGGGAAAGACATTATTGCCCTTCTTCCTACGGGATTTGGCGTATTATACATACGTCACGACCAAACAGCAGAGACTGGTTAAATAAAAAAAGTACCCGCCTACTGTCGAGCGAACGAATCCTAATGCTGCGAGGTCAGACGGTTTGACAAAGTGAAACTGGCTGATTAATCAGGCTACTTCACCACAGCATGATGCATGCAACTGCCACCATCTGCACTACATGTATCTGTACCCTATACCCACTTCATACAGTGAAGTACAAAAGAGAGGAACTTCCCAGAAAACTGTGAATATTATAGATATTTTTCATCTTTTCGGATGCATTTGAATGTATTCAGATTGTGTAAGTGTGTAAGTGCGACTATATACAGGCTATGGGTTCTGTGGGCTTTTTCAATTATGTGGTGGTGTGGCAAAGGGCCCTAAACATGCTCTAAGATGGTCTACAAATGAAATCTTACTACATAACTACACTAAATTATAAGCTCACCATTTCTTTACCTTTTTGTAGTTAGGACCTGTACACTGTCATAAAAACTTTTATTTTAGTTTCACTTCGTTCACACGTTATTTGTGTTCAATAAATGCAGGACACTCAAATAAATGAGTAAATAATTGATAGATAATTAAACATATTAATATCCGTATCATGCACGCACCTTTGTCTCACTGAACAATTAGTATTACTCAAGTTTTAAACAATAAAAGCAATAAGAGGATCCATAAGTCACCTATTTGGACATTAAATGTAGCCCATTTTTTTTCAACATTCAATTTAAGCAGCAATACTGGAACAAAACAGTCAATAAAAAATGATAAAACAATTAGAAATTATACAAAACAAGTTTCTTCTAATGAGATAGGTGGGCCTGTCTGCATTTTTGTAGAATGTTCCAGTCCGGGGTCCACGAGGAGAGCGCAGCAGCAGATCAGGCCACCCCAAAAAAAATCGCGACTCAATCTTTGGGAAACAGTGTTCTACAGTATAGCTTTAAACACATGTATCTTGTTTTTTTTTTTTTTTCAGTTACAGGTGTTTTTATGACTCAAAACTACCACAAAAACATGCATATTTCTGTTAACAGGTCCGCTTCTCCAATGATCTGACCTGTAACTTGGCCTGGTCCAATTCTGGGTCCGGTCAAGCGGTAGCAGATTTTTTACATTCAAATAGTCTCTTATTCAGAAACTAGAGGGACTATTGAAATAAGTAAAGTATCAGAATGTAGGAAAGAGTTACACTCCAACAGGGTAAAGTTAAACCTGTGATATTCTTTCAAGTTGTTGACAAAAAATTTAAAAACTCATGTTGGTAACGGAGGGAATGAAATATGCAGCACTTTTTTGGGCAATAAATACAAACAGTGATAACTAGCTTGGTTCTCACTTACATATCCTTAACAAACTGGTTTGAATATTTGCTTCATATAGTTTTCTACCATATGGTACAAGATTAGGTTGAAAAACCTCTTACTTTTTGAGTAATGAGATTTTTTTATTAAGAAAGGTCATGGTAACGGAGGGAAAAGTAACGGAGGGAAAATTGTGCAAACAAGTAGAAGGTGCAGGATTTTGCATAATTTGTCAGCTTTTTTTCTTCTGAATACTTTAATATTACTTCAAAATGAAAGGAAACTATTTCTATAAAATATGTCAGTCCTTCCAAGCTATTTTTTTTTTTCATTTTAAATACATTTTTAAAAAAGATTGGAAAAATCATGTACCTTCATCAACAGTTCAAAGATGGAATAAGACAAGATATGATGAAATACATCCATTTATTTACATGATTTGCAGGTCTTTGAAATTTGGGAAATAATTTTTGTTCCATGTTTCATACATGGTCTGTTTAAAACGTATGAAACTTTAGAACCAAAAATGGTACAGAAAAAAGGTAAACAGTTTCATAAACTAGAGTACATATGTATCTGTTCAATACATTTTTATATCAGATGCATTAACTTGAATTTTTGGCCTTGCTGTATACTTCTGCTTGACCGGGCCCTTCTCCAAAGATCTGATCTGTAACGTGGCCTGGTCCACTTCTCCAAAGATCTGACCTGTAACTTGGCCTGGTGATGTGGCTTGCTTGTCTCTATGAAAATCATGAAATTAAATGCCATGCTGTAGAACATTTCAGAAAAACACAACAGGAAGCAGGTGGTGGACCTTCTACCCGAAAAGTTACACAGTGCACCTTTAAAGTAGATACAGAAGTTGAGTGTATTGAACTGGAGTTATTCCTCTGTACGTGGCATATAGTCAGAGCCAGTCGTCTGCTGCTGTCTCCACATGGGGGAGGACTGGCTGGCTGCACTGATTTCCGATAGGTCTGCCCCTCCTCGGCTGCTGTGGCCCCCGGCTTTTCCTCCTCCTCCTCTTCCTCGATCAATGACTGAGGCCAGGCCAGCTCCAGAGCGCACCGCAGAGAAGAGCCCCCTGATGGTAGACATGTGAGCTGCGTGCGTGGACTCTAATGGCAACGCAATGTACAGGGATGTTGTTTATTATCAAGAGAAAAAAATAATTAGCGTTAAAGGTGTCTTGTGAGCTTTAAGTCGTGTTATAATGTTACTACCTCACCAAAACATACCCAGAGTTGTTGTTTTTTTTTTTCCATTCACATATGTTTGAGTGTCCCTGCATTATTAATCTGTCTCCACATCTCCAAAGCTTAAAATGCTCTGCTGCACCTTGTGATGTCATGAGCCATAATTTTCAGGTACCTTTTACCTTTTGTTTAGTAAAGATTATCAATTCCAGGGCTGAAATCATCCAAGGCTAAATTCAGACTGCAGGGCTTAATGCAATTCGGATTTTTTATTTTTTTTGTGTGAAATCCGATGTTTTTGCGAAGTCATTCACATTTCCAATTAAATGTAACTTGTATGTGATCTCCAGTGTGAACTTTAAACAACCGCAGCGAGCGTGCTCTGTGTTTACGGAAGTTGTCCAAACATGGACGCGAACATTGAGCACCTGGAGATTTTAAAGTTCCTCTTGTACCAGAGCCAGAACATGAACAACTTACTTGTTTTAAGGAGGAGACTGAGAAGGAGAAGGACGAGGTTTTTGGCCGTGGCGTTTTGTGGGGCCGTGGCAGTGACGTCCGTTGAAAGGAACATGTGAATGCAGAGACATAGCCAAGAGTGGTGGGTAGCGATGTGCTTTGCTTCAGTGACACAGAATTCATTAACAATTTTCTTAAATTTTCTGCCTACTTCAGAGCAGAATAGTGACCTTTGTCGCTTGTTGATAACGTGTAGGTGGGATGAATGCATGTTGGTTGTTCAGACTGAAGTCGCATGTCAAAAGATCGGATATGTATCGGTTTTAGGAGCACATATCCAAGTAGCCTGAATCGCATTTGAAAAAATCGGATCTGTGTCAATCAGACTGTCATTAAAAGATCAGATACAGGTCAAAGGGGTCAAAAAATCAGATTTGGGTCACTTCAGGCTGCAGTTTGAACATAGCCCAAATGATTCTAGTGAAGGTGCTATCAAAAATAGCGTAATATGGCCCCCCTTTTGGTAAGTATTCCCACTGTGAGTGAATATGAGTGAGGTGGTGATATAATTTGAGCAATTACTTGTACCTATTTTATCATTTTCTGCTTTTTTGTACTGATTCTTTACAACATGATTTGGTACCTGCAAAGACTGGTAATTCAGGGGCCAGAATCATCCAAATGATTCTAGTGATTGTAGTTATTGTATTACTGTATTACATCACAACATGGTGTATTCTGCTTGACAGAAGAACGAAATATGCAGTGTTTGTGTGTTAAACATGTGTGAATGAAAGAAAACACAACTCCAGGTATTCTTTTGATGAGGAAACAACATTATAACAGATATCGATAAATAGCGTAATGTGGGCCCCTTAAAATTTTGATTGGTATTCCCACTGTGAGGAAACATGTGGGGCCTTATGTTGATTATTAATAATTCATTCATTCATCATGCTTGGCTAAAAAACACAATAAATATTAAATATATAAAAAACAATTTTCCAAGACTTGGTACCAAAATCAATAGATAAATAGATTAGTTTATTCAGAAGTACAATAGCAGCTGGAACGAAGCTCCTTTTAAAACGATTTATTCTATATCTTGGGACTCAAAGCCTCTGAAACTCTGAGTTTAGAGAATGCTGCAAGGCTTTTAGAATCCTCTGGGACCTCCGCTGTACCTGTGTTCAGGACAGGGAGTCCAGGCTGCTCTTGAGGATGGACAATCACCTCACTAACCCATTTAACCAACTGATTCTGGGAGTTCTTGTTTTCAGCAGAGATGCTAAATAATTAGTATTACTCAAGTTTTAAAGGGAAAGTCCAGAATTTTGGACATAAGACCTCATTTTCTAATTAGCCAGAGTGTTGGAGACGTGTGGAGACACTTTTTAAAATATTCCATCCAGTCGTTGTGTTTGCAGAGGTCACTGGTGCTAGGGTAGTGCATGTCAATGGTCATAGTTACTGTGCCACTAAAAACAGTTTTACCCACTCCACAGAACACCCGAAGGAAATCTATTATTACACCAGACTGTCGATGTGAATGTCTGTGTTGATAGAATAATTTTAGAAATAAAATCAGCCTTGCATTTGAAGGATTTATGTCTGAGCAGCAGCAGTGATAGAAGCTTGGCAGTGGCGGACTGATATATGAGAAAATAGTCCCTTCAACATGCGACGATTCATGTGATGCAAGGTTAGTTTTATTTCAAACATTATTCTATCAACACAGACATTCACATCGACAGTCTGGCGTAATAATAGATTTACTTCTGGTGTTTTGTGGAGTGGGTAAGACTGTTTTTAGTGGCAGGCTAACTATGGCCATTGACATGCACTAGCCTAGCACCAGTGACCTCTGCAAATACAAGGACTGGATGGAATATTTTAAAAAGTGTCTCCACATGTCTCAAACACTCTGGTTCACTAGGAAATGAGGTCCTACGTCCAAAATTCCAGACTGTCCCTTTAAACAATGAAAAAGAGTAATTGAAGCAGCAATAAAAGGATCCATAAGTCTTCTATTTGGACATTAAATGTAGCCCAATTCTTTTTCTTTCCAACATTCAACTGATCGTCACAACCCAAAAAAATCTCTTGTGACGCACCTGAGGGTCATGACCCAGTCTTTGGGAAACAATGTTTTATAGAACAGTGTCATCATGGTTCTATGTACACGGTAGAAGGACAATTTCCTCAGATCAAAAGGCGCTGGTGGCCTCTTTTACACACAGCAATACAGTTTTCATCAAAGTGGTTTAAAAACACAGTGGAGAACTAAATATTCAGGCTTTGTGTGTTAAACATGTGTGAATGAAATAAAAAACAACTCCAGGTGTGTTTGTGATGAGAAAACAACATTATAAATAAAATACGGGCCCTTTAACCAGTTTGAAGACTAGATACTCAAAATATTCTGAAGCTACATCTCACTTTTGGTCCTTCTCGCCCCTCTGCTCGTCTGTGTGAGGTACAACAGATGCTGCCAGCTCCAGCGTGGATCAAATATCTGCCACAATCCTTGGATCACTTTTCATCCCAGCTGGCCCAGCAAAAAAACACGTTACCGCGGCGTTACCGGGTCCGTTCTTCGGGGAGGGACCTTCTTCACCTCAGCGGCAGGTACCAGGTGTGTGACAGAGCGGGGCGTCCCGGGGGAGGGGGGGAGGCGTTACCATGGCGACCAGCGCAGGTGTGTAAAAGCTTACGTGTGTGTGTGTGTGTGTGTGTGTGTGGCCGTGCTCCGGGGACCAGGTCGGTGAGCGAGCGGGGGTGATTACAGCGGCTTAATGGCGTACAGCTGATGCCATACAAGAAGTACAGTCAGCAGCAAATACTACGCAGATACTCACCCCCCCTCCCCTCCTCTTACACCAAATTACCCACAACCCCCCTCTCCCATCACACGCACACACACACCCACACACACATTAGGCACAACAGGTGACACAGGTCTCGACAAGCAGGTGGAAAGATGATGCCATGGCGACCCAATATGGTGTAACTTTTCCATTAAAGGTAATAGCTGTAACATGCGCTCCTACCACTGTATTGAATCCTATTTGTTTTTAGAGAGACATTTTAAAGTCACACCGTGTAACTTTTTAGCCTTAAGTCTATAGTTGTAGTGGTAGAGATAGATTAAAGAAAAAGCATATTTGTAAAAAGTATATTTTCATTACAATTAAGAATGATAAACTTTTGTGCCTTCGTTAATATTATTATTAGTTTGTACGGCTATGAACGGGGAAAAAAATCCTTACATTCTTCATTCTCATTTTGCTTATTTTCATATGATTATAAACGATAAATTTATGTGCCTTCTTTATCATTATTGTTAGTTCATTGGGAAAAAAACAACAACAATATCTAGATAAATTAAAATGACTTAAATTAAGAATATTTTACTTTATTTGAGTGGATTCAACCTGTCAAGTAACATGATCTGCCAGTGGAATAAGTGTGTTTTAAGTGTGTCTTAATTCAAGCAACATTTGATTTTGTTTCTTATTTTAAGTGCAAAAAGTTGTTGTTTTTCTTATTTTAAGTGTAGCATGATGCCTTTTCATATTTGAAGTACAAAAAGTCTTGTTCCACTGGCAGATTTTTTTACTCGTCAAGTGAAATTGACTCAAATCATGATAAAACTTTCTTAATTCAAGTCATCTTAACTTGACTAGATTTTGTTTTTTTGCAGTGTTTGTACGACCATAATACACTACAATACAAAAAAGAAAGAAATTGTATTAAAATAAAATTTAGTATTCATAGTATATCATTTATTTTGCTAAATATTTGTAAAGTTTCGTCATCAATGTTCAGCAACCACAAAATTTTTGAAATTTTTAAACTATGTAATGAACAGGGACGGGTTAAAATACACATATATATTTTTTTCTTCTTCCCACTTCTTTTCGAGAAATGTGCTTTTCTTTGTGGTCATGGTCATGAGCTCTGGATAATGCCTGGGAACACTTGGAAGAGCTGGAGGAAGTTTCCGGGGTGAAGGAAGTCTGGGAGTCCCTGCTTAGACTGCTGCCCCCGTGAAATGGAGGGATGTAGTATGTGTATGATTGTTGTTTCCTTCTTGGCATATACTCGAAATAAAAATGAATCAATCAATCATTTTGGATATTTTTATTGCAGGTGTGGGAAATATTATGTGTTGGTCAGGCTAATTCACTCAATATTATGGACTTTGGAATGACAACAGGGTGGAAAACACGTATGACTATCTATAGGTCTATATAACATGTTTTTTCTGTACTTTGAGTGCCATAAAGAACATGTTTTTCTGGACTTTGAGTGCCATAAAGAACATGTTTTTCTGGACTTTGAGTGCCACGAAGCAGAAAAACTGACATATGTGGACCCCGTGGCATGTTCCCACCCATGATAAGGTGTACTGGGTCAGCAGTATTGTTCATTTTCTTGCTGTATATGCTAAATCAACAAGTTAATGTTTTGTCAAAATGTAGTATAAAGCTACCCCTGATTTTGAGTTGGTCAGAGACGTCGTTCCGGGGTGACAGTTGTACTTGGTAATCAACTTGAATCTCTCACAATGGAAATGCTGAAATAAAGTGGCCTGTTCTCTCGGATTCTCCATCTCCTGTGCTTCTTTTTAGGACACGCATTGAACCTTCCGAAAAAACCCACACAGGGTAAAATGTGCATCTTTACTGTGAGTGGGTTTGCATCTCCACAAACCTTCAGATTGTTTGTTTCCATAGACAACTTGTTCCTTCTAATTCTTTTCTCTAAATCTTGTTCTGTTTTAATTTTCTATTTCTAAGCAGTCATTCGACTGACGTGAAATACTGTAGGGAGTTATACTTTACACAAATTGTTTTTCATCCTTGAATCAACCACAAAGAGCACATTTTTTCATCTTTTCACACAATGTAAACGTGAGGAAATACTTCATAAATAAATTCAGCGTTAAAATGTGAACAGAAAAAAACCCTGAATGAAACAGAATGTCATTCACCTGGTTTAGAAGAGTTTGTCCAATGTCTCCCCCTGCTGTCTGGAAGAGGGATTATCAACTGTACCACACTACAACTTTGTACAGGTTTACTCTGTCTCCTTTCCCTCTCTCCTCTCTCCACTCTGTTCTCTTTCTCTGTTCTTCCTCTCCACCCACTTCTCTCTCTTTCTTTTTCCCCCTTTCCTCTTCATCACAAGTTTTTGAACAGCTCCTGTGGTGGACTGCACTGACAAAAAGACAGACACCTCCCTCTCTCCTTACCTCCATTCTCACTCTCTTCTATCCTTTCTTCACACACTCTTAACTCCTCTCTCTCCTCTCTTCTCCCCCTTTTCTTCTCATTTCTCTCTTTCCTTCTTTTTTTAACCTCATCTCCTTCTATTCTTGCATTGTGGATTTTGGTTCGACTGATAAAAAAGACAAGCATCCCCTCCATCTCTGTACCTCCTTTATCCCTTCTTCTTTCTCCTCTTACTCCCCTCCCTCTCTCTCTCTCCTCTCAGCCCCTTCTCCACTCTCTCTCCTCACCACGTCTTCGGACAACTCCTGTGGCGTATCTTCACGAGTGTCAAGACGACTGAAAGAACGACAGACTCCCTGGCTCCATACCTCCATTCTCTCTCCTCTATCCCTTCTTCTCGCTCACCTTACTCCTCTCCATCTCACCACACTGTCCTCTCTTGCTCTCACACTTCTCTCTCCTCGCTCTCCTCCCTCCCTCTCTCCAAACCTCCATTCTCTCTCTTCTCTATCACTTCTTCTCATTTTCTTACTCCTCTCCATCTCATCACACTGTCCTCGCTCTCTTCCTCTTCTCCATCCCTACTTTTTGCGCCTCTTATTTTCTCTCTCTCTCTCTCTCTCTTTCTCTCCATATCTCCATTCTTTCTCTCCTCTATCCCTTCGTCTTGCTTTTCTTACTCCTCTCTCTCTCCCTCTCTCCTCTTTCTCACCTCTTACTCCTCTCCACCTCATCGTATTTTCATCTCTTCCTCTCCTCTCTTTCTTCTCCATACATTCTTCTTGCACCCCCTCCCACTCTTCTCCTCCCTCTTTCTCCGCTCTCTCTCTTCTCCATCTTCATGGCAAACCAAGTTTTGGACAACTCCTGTGGTGTATCTTCACGAGTGTCCGAGGACTGACAGAACGACAGACTCCCTTTCTCCGTACCTCCATTCTCTCCCTCCTCTTTCTCACCTCTTACTCCTCTCCTTCACATCACACCCGTCCCTCTCTCTCTCTCTCTCTCTCTCTCTCTCTCTCTCTCTCTCTCTCTCTCTCTCTCTCTCTCTCTCTCTCTCTCTCTCTCTCCTCCCTCTCCTCACCACAAGTTTTTGGACAACTCCTGTGGTGTGTCTTCACGAGTGTCTGAGGACTGACAGAACGACAGACTCCCTCTCTCCTCTCTCCCCTCTTTTTGCATATCTCTCTCTCTCTCCCTTCTTCTTGCATCTCTCTCTCTCCTTTCTTCTTGCATATCTCTCTCTCCCTTCTTCTTGCATCTCTCTCTCTCTCTCTCTCCTTTCTTCTTGTATCTCTCTCTCTCTCTCTCTCTCTCTCTCTCTCTCCTCTTCTTTGCATCTCTCTCTCTCTCTCTCTCTCTCTCTCTCCCTTCTTCTTGCATCTCTCTCTTCTCTCTCTCCTCTCTCTCCTTCTTCTTGCATCTCTCTCTCTCTCTCTCTCTCTCCCTTCTTCTTGCATCTCTCTCTCTCTCTCTCTCTCTCTCTCTTTCTCTCTCTCTCTCTCTCTCTCTCTCCCTTCTTCTTGCATCTCTCTCTCTCTCTCTCTCCCTTCTTCTTGCATCTCTCTCTCTCTCTCTCCTTTCTTCTTGTATCTCTCTCTCTCTCCCTTCTTCTTGCATCTCTCTCTCTCCCTTCTTCTTGCATCTCTCTCTCTCTCTCCCTTCTTCTTGCATCTCTCTCTCTCTCTCCCTTCTCTCATCTCTCTCTCTCTCCTCTTTTTCTTGCATCTCTCTCTCTCTCTCCTCTTCTTGTATCTCTCTCTCTCCCTTCTTCTTGCATCTCTCTTTCTCTCTCTCTCTCTCCCTTCTTCTTGCATCTCTCTCTTTCACTCCCTCTCTCTCCCTTCTTCTTGCATCTTCTCTCTCTCTCCCTTCTTCTTCATTCTCTCTTCTCTCTCTCTCTCTCCCTTCTTCTTGCATCTCTCTCTCTCTCTCCCTTCTTCTTGCATCTCTCTCTCTCTCTCTCTCTCCCTTCTTCTTGCATCTCTCTCTCTCTCTCTCTCTCTCTCTCTCTCTCTCTCTCTCTCCCTCTCTCTAAGTTTTTGAACAACTCCTGTGGTGTATCTTCACAAGTGTCCGAGGACTGACCGAACGACAGACTCCCTCTCTCCATACCTCCATTCTCTTTCTCCTCTGTCCCTTCTTCTTGCCCCTCTTTCCCTTGCCTCCCTCTCTCTCTCTCTCTCTCTCTCTCTCTCTCTCTCTCTCTCTCTCTCTCTCTCTGTCAGTCCCTCCCTCTCCTCTACCTCTTCTCTCCTCACCAAGTTTCTGGACAACTCCTGCAGCGTATCTTCACGAGTGTCCGAGGACTGACAGAACGACAGACACCACCTCCCTCTCTCCATCTCTCTCTCTCCATCCCTTCCTCTCTTTCTCTCCTCCTCCCTCTCTCTTCCTCCTGTCTGTTAGGAGATTAATTAGAGGAGTACCCAGCAGCCCTTGCGTCAGCCGTCATCAGCGTGTGGCGGTGTGGCGGTGGGTACATTGGGGTTTTTAATAGTGCCTTGGATGTACGCGGTGACATTTTAAAAGTGGGCGTCGCCGCGTGTTTTGTCGCTCGAAAGGTGCGCGTGTGTGGGCGGGGATTTGTTGCATGTCGAGGACTCAAATCTGTACACACACTGACACTATGGGGACAAAAATCAGGTCTGCGTTACGCACACTGTAAAAAGTACAATCTAGAAAAGTTAAGACGACTTGAATTAAAAACGTTTATTTTAAGATTTGAGTACATTTCAGTTGATAAGTAAAATTATCTACTAATGGAACTTGTATTGAAATTTGAAAATACATTAAACTGTTTTATCTTCATGGAGAGCAAACCGGACCAAGTTACAGGTCAGATCTGTGGAGAGGCACCCCATTCCCAGTCAGAATGCCTGTTTTTCTAGGTATTTTTGAGCTTTAAAACAATCAGTAACTTACTTTTCCACTAGGAAAGTTAAACAATGCACCTTTACAATAAAAAAACAAAAAAAAAAAAACTCTTTGCACTTAAAACAAGATACAAAATCGACTGTTGCTTGAATTAAGAAAAACACACTTGATACATAATTTTACTATACCTCCTGGGCGTCTCCCTCGGGAGGTGTTCCGGGGCCCCGCGGACAACCCAGGACACACTGGAGGAACTATGTCTCTCGGCTGGCCTGGGAACACCTCAGGGTCCCCCCAGAGGAGCTGGAGGAAGTTTACAGGGTGAATGAAGTCTGGGAGTCCCTGCTGCCCCCACGACCCGGCCCTGAATAAGCGGAAGAAAATGAATGGATGGATGTCCAGTCACGCCGTTTCTGTGTCCACAAGCCTTTCCCTTTCCACACAGCTTTGGGTATATTTGTTTACGATTTACAGAAACGAAACTTAAAACCATTGCATAAACTAACCAAAAAAAAACAAAAAAAAAAACAGCTCGCTCCTTGTGCACTGACGCAGTTCAGCTTCTGTCGGACTTAAAAAGGACACAACTCAGTAGAATATATGTGTTCTTTCTGTGACAGAGGGGTGTTCTGCTAATGGTGAGTCTGTTCTGTGTAAGTAGTTCTAGCTACGCTTTTTCCTGTTTGTCTATGGTTTGTTTAAACTGTTTTCTGCAATAGCATCACATGACTGATGTCACGAACCCAGCGAATCAGGAAGGTGAAAGTCACAATGATCCAATAAGGTCCAATAAGGATGCAACTAGAGCTCCTACATCAGTGTATCAACGTTTTCAGGTGTCCACACTGTATCGTAATCTGATGAATTCGTGGGAACTGGCGGCACCAGATCTTTCGGTCTCTGGAGCCATTTTCCATCAGATTAGTGTGGACGAACACTGCATCCACGACGAAAACAACTCAAATACCTAATAGTGTGAATGAGGTCTAAGTTACACTCACTTTTAAACACAATAGTTCCCTTTAATCAAAACATGTTAGTTAAAATGACTCAAAAAGAAGAACATGTCACAACAACTTGACATAATTAAGTTAGTAGGATTATTTCTAAAACTTTGAGTATACACAACTTAATCTATTTAATTACTTTGAACGTTCGGATTACAGTGTACTGGTTAAAAGAATTTGAGGAAGGAATTAATCGCCTGGTCTCAAATAAAGGTCTGGTCTGTTAAGTGACTGAAACAAATAAACTCCCCGGCTGTTATCTGGTATTTTACGGTAATCAGATTTTTTTGAGTAGTCCTAACTTGTCAGGTTTTACAGTGGGAAAAATGAATAAAAATACCCATTTCCTTTACCGTTCAAAGTATTTAGTGATATCATTGGCTTATAAATATGACTTTCCCCTTATCCTTATCTATATTGTTTTCTTGTTTTTCTCCCCGGATCGGTCCAGTCACTCATCACCATCACTCCTGCCTGCGGGCCTATAGCTGCATGTGTCACACCGAGCTGAAGGGATGGTTACGGCGGAGGGATGCGGCAGTGACGGGGTTACGGTGGAGGGGTACGGCGGAGGTATGATGTCTTATCTGAGTGTTTACTGTTTGCCATTATCGCTGTCATTACGGCTACCGAGCGTCTGGTCTTATCATTACCGCCGAGCTGGCTGTCAATTTCACCACTGGCGGCGGACCCCCCCTCCCCTCCCTCCCCTCCCTCCCCTCCCCCTGTCACGCTCTTCCTCTCTCTCTCTCTTCGCTAATACGCCACGTCGATCTATCTATTCTACTTCCTTTGTTCTTCCCCATCACTTCGGCGTAGACTTTTTAAAGGGAGTGTGTGTACTAGGTTATACTGTAGTGGTGCGAAGGGGTGGGTGGGTGGAGGGATGAGGGGGGATGGAGGGAGGGGTAAGCGGCGGCGGGGTGCGGGGGGTCAGCGGAGATGCCAGTTCAGTTCGGTTTTCTCGCTCGCCTCCTCCGGGCCCTAATTGAGACATACTGTCAAAGTGATAAACACATTTGCATAGAGCGAGAGTTTTTTTCTTTTTTTTTTTTTTTTTTTTTTTTTTACGGTTTTCTTCTTTCTCGGCCGCTCTGTTAATCAGCTCGCCTTCAGTCACATGACCGAGCGGTGTACACGTCTCGAAGTACGCTCCATATAGCTATAACTCACATAGCAGTACAGCAGACAAAGAAAAGGTGAAGACAATCGAATAGGGAAAAAGTCCATGGGAAATTTTTATTTTTAACAAAGCATAGATTTAACTGGTATTTTAGGCTATGTTTAAATGAATGACCGTCTGAACAGAAGACACAAAAGTGGCGTAGCGTCTTCACTTTTTATTACGCGTTTAGACGAGTGTTTTCGGGAGAAAATCTGCATGCATACGGTGACACAAAAATGTGTGGAATCCAATTGGGTCTGCATGCCAGGCGGCTCGGTGGTGATGTATGTGACGTAAACACGTACGTGACGTGAGCAGATCTGACTAGAGTTTTGCGTCTTGGGCAGTGTAGACGGAAACGCTACGGAGGTGTGTATTTAAGTTTTCCACTCTGGAGGGTGGTTTCAGAGTTTTGCGTTTACAAAACGAAAGGCACTTCCGATAAAATATTTTGTCGTTTTTACCCACAAGCGTTCTCCTGTAAACAGGCCCTCAGTCAAATTTTAACAGTCCAAACAACACCAAAATATTTTAAATAAGAAATGGGGAATAGAAATATAATAACTGAAACAATAAAAGTGACAGGCATCAAACAAAACAAAACAGGCTTGGTGATCAAATATAAATCCTTTAGTTTGTAGTTAAGCTTTTGGTAGATCAGAATAAAAATGGTCTGAAAAATGATCTAGTAAATTAAGAAGAGCAAAGCGGGGGTTAGGGTTGGGGGGGGCAGAACAAACCCAACTCATTCGACAAAGAGTAAAACGTATTCGGCTGTTTAAATACATGAGGACCTATCCTTTGCACACAAATATGTCTGAAAGCTTCCTTACTCCATAGTCCCCCGTCTGGCCAACTGTGGAGCAGTGGCCGAGGTATCCATCACTACCTATCTGCAGATTTTGGTCAGGATCATAAACTGTATAAAGAGGTGGACTAAGGACTTTTAAAGGACTTTTTAATGGACAAAATAGTGACATAAAAACACCAGGATCATGTAGCAGTTACAGAGAAAGTGGCCGCAATATTCCAATGTCAGTCAATGGGAGCCAGGGTCAGAAGGAGCCGGAAGAACCCATTTATATGTACAGACCATGGTCAGGACCCAGGAGTAATTGAATAATTGCTAGATAGAGACATTTACCTCCAGTCTGTGTAATATTCCATTCCAACAGTCATTCCAGGTTGCAGACCCCATCTCCAACGGAAAAGTTACTTAGCGCACCTTTAACGTCACATGACCTCACCTGCGCTTCTTATCATGAAAGCCGCGCAGCTCTCAGTGCAATTGTCCCTTCATGCATCAGCAGATTTTATGTAAAAATTCATTCTTCCAATGCAGGGGTCTAGAACTGAGTGAAAGAAATGCCAGCGCTCTTTAGTTCTTAAGGAATATGGATTATGAATGAGGGCCAGGATTCAATATGTATGAAGCTTTTATATGCTCCGGGCCACGGCTTTGTACCCAACAGCAGGTGAGAGGGCGCACGCTTTGACTGCAGGTAAAAGACTAGGTTAGCCATTTTGAGACTGTGAAATAATATATCAATAAAGCTTAGGGAGCGTGGTGGTTTCTCATGCAGATTCTAATATCATAATGTGAGCTATTCAAGGTATTTGCCATTGAACATAAAAGGTATTGTACAGTGAGATGGAGATTGGGTGTTTTTTATTTTAATGGAGCTTTTGTGGGGTTCTGTTTTTTACACAGTACAATGTAGAGAAGTGAAATCATGGAGCTGTGGCTCTTGCATTAGGTTTAATAGCTCAGTTCTCATTGTATAGTATTTAGTATATTATAGCACTGTATGTGTCCAGGTGTACATTCTACCATGTACTTTGAATCCTCTGTAGACATTTTAAAATTGATTTTAAAGGTCTTATATTAAGCAAAATTGACTCCTGTGAGCTTAAAGTCTTATTATAATGTTATTACCTCATCAAATACATACCTGGAGCTGTGTTTTGTTTCATTCACACGTTTAAGTAAAACTTTATAATTAGTCCGTCAACATCTCCAAAGCTCAAAATACTCTGCTCCACCTCATGATGTTATGTAGCTCAAGTTGAAATTAACAACAGCTTTACCTTTAGTTCAGGAAAGATCTGCAATTCCAGGGCTGAAATGATCCAAATGTTCCTAGTGTAGGTGTATGGAGTTTAAAAACACAGTGGAGCTTCACAAGGTATTTTCTGTTTGAGAGAAGAACTCAGCCTAAATATGCAGAGTTTGTGTGTTAAACTCCAGGTCTGTTTGTGATGAGGAAACAACTTTATAAAACATTATAAATTATATTATAGAGTAATACGGGCCCTTTTGAACACTTTTGAAACCCATGCTAACGCTGCACTTGCAGTCAGTGTACACCCGGCGTTCACAGGCACAGTCAATACAGTGGGATTTCTCAGTGTCTTTTAGAGTCGTTTTTAAAATTCTTTTATTTACTTTTACGTGTTTGCATGCCCTAGCACCCTCCTACCTCACTGACTTGATCCACCCTTTCATGTCCCCTCTCACACTCTCAGCTCAGCAGACCAGCTCCAGCTCGCCGTCCCAAAAACTAAACTTGAGCTTTGTGGGGACCGTGTGTTTTCTGTTGCTGCCCCATGGCTCTGGAACCATTAGAGATTAGAGGTGGAGTATGTACCTGTTTTTAAATCACTGCTAAAAACATACCTTTTTTCACTGGCTTTTAACAAGTGACATGTACATTTCTTGTTGTTGAGTATGTTATTGTTTTCTATGTTTTTAGTAGTTGTATTGTGTTTGTATTGTGTATTGTGTTGTACTGTGATTGTCATTGTCTATTCTGTGTTTGTGTACAGCACTTTGACCTACTGTAAAATGTTTAAAGTGCTTTATAAACAAAGTTGGTACAGGATGGTATGGGTTTAAAGCTCACTGTATTGACTAACCTTTTGGAAATATCATTAAAAGTAGGTCAAATCTGGTACTTAAGAGGAGGAGATGAAGACTGTATTTTCCGCACTATAAGGCGCACTGTCATAGAATGGTCTGTTTTCGAACTTTTTTCACAAATAAACCGCACCGGACTTTAAACGAAACACAGCAGTTAGATGAGTCAGACTTTGTTTGGCACGTTCACGGTGACTCTGGGCTTTGTTCAGTTGTGGCGTGTAGGGAGGTTGCTGTCTGGGACCTCTGGATTGTCGGCGTGTTCGCAGTGACTCAGTTGTTCAGTTGTGTCGAGAAGCGGCACGTTGCGCTCGCTTTTTCGGTTCGTTCCTCCGTTTCTTTCCTCGTCCACGTGGAGTGACGAGTGTGGCTGCTCCGTTTGTGTTTGTGTGCGCTGCGGGTGGTGCGGCTTTGTAGTTTACTGAAGTCGTGCTGGGACACCCGAGTGGATTGTGTGTATAGGGCGCTCTGGATTGCGGGGTGCGCAGTTGTTTTTTGATGGGGTTGGAGGCTTAAGAGCGCGCCCTTTAGTCCGGAAAATACAGTAGGCTGATGGTTTTGCTGCTGCAGTAGTGACGATTGTAATTTAGGAGTTTTTATGTTTGAAAAATGTCTATGGCTACATTCAGACTGCAGCCTGAAGTGACCCAAATCCAGTTTTTTGGCCCTATGTGACCTGTATCTGATCTTTTAATGACAATCTGAACGACACAGATCTGATTTTTTCAAATGCCACCCAGGCCACTTGGATATGTGCTCCTGAAACTGATACATATCCGATGTTTTGACATGCGACTTCAGTCTGAACGGCCAAAGCGCATTCCTCCGACCTACACGATATCAACAAGCCACAAATGTCTTTCTGCACTGAAGTAGGCGAAAATTGTTAATGAACTCCGTGTCACTGAAGCGAAGCACATCGCCACTCACCACTCTTAGCTACGTTTGCACATCCACATGTTCCTTTCAACGGAATGCTCCACAAAACGCCTCAGCCAAAAACCTCGTCCTTCTCCTTCTCAATCTCCTCCTTAAAACAAGTAAGTTGTTCATGTTTTGGCTCCGGTACGAGAGGAACTTTAAAATCGCCAGGTGCTCAATGCTTCCGTAAACACAGAGCACGCTCGCTGAGGTCGACGTCATCGTGTCCTCCAGTGCAAATGCAGGACACTTTTGGGCCGTTTAATGTTCACACTGGAGATCACATACAAGTCACATTTAATTGGAAATGTGAACGACCTCGCAAAAACATCAGATTTCACCAAAAAATCCAAATTAAGCGTTAAGCCCTGCAGTCTGAACGTAGCCTATGCCACATTTTAGAATGCAATATGTAACTGTTATGTGTAATTTTAAGGTGTAACTTTTCTGGTGGAGGGTCCCTCAAATGCTTTTCTCCATGGAGATGTTATTGCTTTGTCTGGAATGTTCCACAGTATGGCATTAAACCTTTCTATCTTCATGGAGACCAAACCAGACCCAGCTACAGGTCAGATCTGTGGAGAGGCGACCTCGCTCACAGTCAAAATGCAAAATGTATTTTTGAGCAATTAAACCACCTGTAATTGAATAAATGTAAGGTATAGCTGTTTAATGTCACACTGTGGAACATTCCAGGCAGAGCAGGTGAAAAAAGCAGGTGACGCACCCCCAACCAAAAAGTTACACAGTGCACCTTTAATATAAAACTTAGTATCTTAAATAGCATCTTTATTTCACTCCATCACGAGACAAAATAAGTGCACGGTGTGGACGGGCAGCCTGGCAGAAGCAACAGCAGTGAGCGGACTGAGAGCTAGTTTAATTAAGCCTCCTCTTCCTCTTCTTCCTCCTCCTCCTCCTCTTCCTCCTGCCGCAGTGGCTCTGACTCTGCTGTCACCGTCCGGACTTCATTATTTAGAGCTGTTATTCACTCCGGGAGAATTTGCTTATGCCACGCTCCATCCTTTCACAATAGATGGCAGGTCCAGCGTACACCAGTCAAAAGTGAGAGTTAGACGGGCCTTTTTAGTCACTAAGCAGGAACAGTGCTGATGTGGTGGAAATGTTCTTTATAATGACAAGCCAAACTGTTTTTCTATACGCTCTTATTAGGAGACATTTCAATCAAAATGCGCAGTGTACAGTTTGATCTTGGAAACCGCTAGAAAGAGTTATTCAAGAGCTCACATTACACTGTTTTCTCATTTGTGTTATAATGTTGTTTCCTCATCACAAACATATCTGCGGTTGTGTTTTGTTTCATTCACACGTTTAACACACAAAGCCTGGAGGTTTACGCTGCGCTTTTCTCAAACAGAAAACACTATGTTCCACCTTGTGATGTCATCTTCACTAGAATCACAAAGAAGAAGATGATAACTAATAACTAACAAACTAATAACTAGGGGTGTCAAATTATTGCGTTAATTGCGATTAATTAATTACAGTCATAATGAACAAGTTATGTTTTTTAATCGCATTAATCTTATTTTTAATCTCTAACTTTACTGTTTCTGTATGCGAGTTGCCTCATTATAAAATCTGTTTTTATGTGTTGTTAGGACACAGTCCCGCACTGTGCAGTCCTGCTCCGCTCCCTCCCGCAAAGAATTGTAGCCTAATTTTCATTCCCGTTCTCGCCCACATCTGCGATAAACCTGCACACGTCTGATCTCTGAAAACATCGTGACACAGACACAGAACAGACTCACCTTCAGCATCAACATCCCTCTGTCACAGAAAGAACATCTATATTCCACTGAGTCGTGTCCTTTAGTAGAAGCTGAACCGCATCAGCGCACAAGAGCGTTTTTTTTTTTTTTTTTTTCTTCTTAGTTTATGCAAATTAGCCATGCGGTTTTAAGTTTTGTTTTTGTAAGTCTTGCACAAAGTTGCATTAAACACATTATAATGTCAAACAGGCTGATGTGGCTCTAAAGTGGTTATGGTTTATATGTTGTAAAGTTGAGTTTATTTATGCAGATTAGTAATAGTAATAATGATGATACTTATATAAAAATGTTAATGATAGTACGAAAATAATGTAATAATGAATTTAAATGAAAATACCTCAAGTTGAAGCTTTTCTCATCAATTTTTAGGTGAGATTAAAAATGAGATTAATTAGATTAATTAATTACAGATCATAATTAATTAATCTCTCAATTTTTTTTATTGCTCGACAGCACTACTAACTAATAAACTGAAATTACAAAAATATGGTGCACCTTTAACAAATGAATCAATATCAGTATAATTCATGATGGAAAATTAAGTGTCTCGTGTTTTGTTGCGTAACCAGTTCCATTCAAAATAGCCATAGCCACTTGGTCTTGTGTAAACAGTAGCAAAAACTTTATAAATGTTCGAGGTGGCAGAATACAATTATATTATTTCAATGCTGATGGCTTTGGGGAAACATTAGGTAAAAAGTAAAATAAAGAGAGGATTAAACTAAAAGGTCCATTTATTGGTGGCGCCGACCGCATTTGTTTGTGTGGATTGTTAGCATTAGCTTAGCTGGCTGTACGTGGGTGTTGACAGGCTGAAAGGAATTGCAAATATTTTTCAAAGGAAGTATTGTTGTCACTCGCTGTTGAGATGTAACTGAGGGGACTGAGAGTAGAGTAAATCAGATTCAGCAATCTTTATTAGATCTGTGACGTTAATGACTTTCATCCAAGTATCTGAGCAGCAGCCACGGAGTTCCAAAATGGCCGTCCATTCAAGTCAATGGGTCGAGCTCAATGGCGCATGATTCCAGATTAACCTTTAGCCCGTCGAGGTACTTCAGGTGGCTGTGGGCCGAGTATCATCAAAGTTCTCACAATAATATCGTGGACCATCACAATATATCGAATCACAAGTCTCTTTGCTTAAATTAAGAGTTATGAGTTATGGTGCAGCAATAGACAGAGGAAGACAGTAGACAAAAAAGACAGAGGAAACTACATAGACCATGATCCTTTGCTCCATTTCAGTGAAGACTACATGAAGAAATAACAGTTCTAAGCACTTTTACGTCTTAGTTCATTGGTTTAAGTCTTGACAAAGTATTTTAAGAGGAAAAAGTAGCATATTAACAGTTTTGTCCTCCACAAAATGTCGCAATAAATATCGTACCGTGAGATGTATATCGTGAAAATATTGTACAGAGATTTGGATATTGTTACATCCCTAATCATGAGCCTCCCCATCATATTATGAGCTTTCCCATGATATCGCAATAAATATCGTACTGTGACTATATCGTATCATAAGACTTGGATATCGTTACACCCCTAGTCTCAAGTATCATCTGTTTGTTTCGCTTAATGAGACTTATAATCCGGCGCACCTTATGTATAAAAACAGACGAGAGAATTCAACATTGGTGATATTGTGCCTTATAACAAACAAGCTACTTTTTTTGTAAGAATAAATATTACATAAAAATGGTAAAAACTTTCATTATTACATATATAAATAAATATACAAACAAATAAATAGGATGTTATGAATGGAAAAAAAGCTTAGTTTGAGGCTGGTAAACTCACAGATCATTCCTACTGTTCATATCCATATAGTTCTTTTTTAATTTTCTATTATTAGTTTGTACGACCGTAATGAACACAAAAATCCTCAAATTTTACATTCTCATTATTGTTTATTTTTGTACGATCATGGACGATAAACTTTGTGCCTTCTTTGTAATTATTGTTAGTTTGTACGACCATAAATGAAGATATATTTCTACATGTATGTACTCAGTATTGGGGAGTAACGGATTACATGTACCAGAGTTACATAATCAGAGTACAAATTATGAGTAACTGTATTCAGTTACAGTTACTGTTTCAGTGAGTGGTAATTGGATTACAGTTACTTTGTTAAAATAAGTGGATTACACAGTGGTATTTTTTATTTATTTATTTTTCCATAATTCCACTCATTGCTGGACACTATACCAGGTCTAAACTAGGTCTAAACCAGATCTAAACTCTGTCTAAACCAGGACTAAATCAGGACTAAACCAGGTCTAAACCAGGTCTAAAACCAGGTCTAAAACCAGGTCTAAACCAGGTCTAAAACCAGGTCTAAACTTGGTCTAAACCAGGACTAAACTTGGTCTAACTTGGTCTAAACCAGGTCTAAACTCAGTCTAAACCAGGACTAACCAGGACTAAACCAGGTCTAAAACCAGGTCTAAACCAGGATTAAACCAGGACTAAAACCAGATCTAAACCAGGATTAAAACAGGATTTAACAGGACTAAACCATGCTTCATGGACCGTGTCTCCTCCTCTTCTATCAATAATATTTTTAACTTGGTTAAGTAAAGACTCGGCCTTTTTGTTTTCTTTTAGCAGATAAAACATCGTATGTGAAGATTTCCTTGTTTTTGTTTCTCTACAGCAAATCAAGTAATCCAAAGTATTCAGATTACATTACTCACCTTAAGTAATTTAATGGATTATGTTACAAACTACATTCTGGGATCTGTAATCTGTAATCTGTAGGGGAATACATTTTAAAAGTAACCTTCCCAACACTGTATGTACTGTATATCATAGATGAGTGTGTGTATGTGTATCGTGAGTTTTCCCACGATATCGCAATAAATATCGTCCTGTGAGGTTCATACCGTGATGATATCGTATTGTGAGACTTGGATATTGTTACACCCCTACTGCCAACTGTTGAGTTAAGACTATTTCTAAACCTATTCCATCACAGATATTTATGGAAGTCCATGAGACACCCTGTGCATTTTTACGCACTATTTATCCCATTCAAATGCGAGTACAATATTTAGTTGTACAAAACAGCGACTGGAAGTAGCTTGAGGCCAAACTTCCTGAGACAAAAACCTGTCCGGATCTACAGTTGTCAATCACGGAGCACACGTCGCCGTAATGAAACGCCGTCACCAAATGTCCAAAAGCTGTCAGCCAACATCTCAACAACACCTGCATCCTGCGCAAACTGAATGAAACATGTCACACTAAACTTTGGATTTGAGTGACGTCGGAGACAGGACGCCCTCTGCTTGTTTAAAAGTGTCATCGCGCTCTTTAGTTTGCCTGTGGTGCTATCAGAGGATTATGGGTAATACGCGTGTGTCAGTGTAGGGGAGATGGATGAGAATGTCCCACAGTGTTTGGGGTGTTTTTGTGCTTTGTTAGAGCTCGGTCCTGACTGGCAGCTGTTCAGCCACACTCAGGTTTGTCACAAAGTCTGGAGCTAAAGTGAGTTATACACAGTGGTTCTCAAAAGGGTGCCGTGCGGACCGTTGGTGGCGTGCCTCGGCTAATGATTTCTTGGAGGTGATAGGTGGTATTTACGGGTCCCGGGGGAGATTCTGTTCAATTGTCTTAGCATTTCTTTTCACATTTATTCACTGTTCTGCACAAGTGAACTTAAATACAACCTGATAATATGCTTTACAGGCTTTTCAGAGTCCCTCAAAGCACTACACTGTACTATTATTCAGGACAATATATCAGGAGACTTAGATATTGTTATCATGATCTCTGTTTGAAATTGATTAATAACTGTGACTGAATGAAATGTACTGATTTGAAATGTTTTGAAGTAACTAGCGGTGTTGATATATTGTCTGGAAAAGGGAGGAGGGGACAGATAACAGGGGTGGGACCAAGTCGTAGTTTTGCAAGTCTCAAATAAATCTCAAGTCTTTGACCTCAAGTCTGAGTCAAGTCCCAAGTCAAAGACTGGAAAGTTGAGTTTTGAGTCACTGGCCCATAAGTCCAAGTCAAGTCCAAGTCGTCTGCCTTGAGCTTCAAGTCATTTCAAGTCTTTAAACCAAAGAACCAAATATAGTTTCGATTTTTGCAATTTATATGAATTTTAAACTAAATTATACATAAAAAGTCATGGTATATTTATATAAGAGTATTTATATAATGTTGAAATGTTAATTTTTCCTTTTTAAATGTCTTGACAAGATCTTAGTACGAATCATTATGGTCCAAACAGAAAGAATTCAGATTTTAAAGTGCTTAATAACATTTATTATGTCATGAAATTTAAGGATCATGTTCTTTCTTTATAGTTCCCTCTGTTTTACTGTAGTACATTTGAGGATACCATAGAAGATACCATATCACAGTACTTCAGTTCCATCCAAATTAACAAACAGAGAAGTGGGAGCAACATGTTCCAGTTTGTTCCTGTGAAATTAAGCACCACATTTATCAACTGTAAAGAGAAAAGTATTTTCTAAAAACATTTTTTTTTTCATGAGAAGAGTCAAGTCTTCTCAAGTCTGAGTCAAGTCCCAAGTCACTGATCTTCAAGTCCAAGTCAAGTCCCAAGTCTTAGTCCATTTTATCAAGTCAAGTCTCAAGTATTAAAAATAGTGACTCGAGTCCAAGTCACGACTTGCAAGTCCCCACCTCTGGCAGATAACATAAGATGACTCTTTGTTCCACTCCTTTTTATTCATTTCTTGTATGTTTGATGTTGATGTCTTTTTATACTTTATGAATGAAATAAACAAATAAAATCAAATTAAAATAAAATAAATAACCTTAATTTTGGGTGACTCCTGAGCCACTATCACCCTATGAAATGTGTCTCACAATCCCATGAAATGCAGACAGGAAAACAGAGTACGTGGCCAAGTCAATACATGCACTGCAACGAGGGAGCATGAAACTTAGAACTATATATACATAATTGGGACATCTTTTCCTTGTATAATGCATCGTCTCATGCATACCTTGTGAGTGCTCTGTCTCTAATTGCTGAGTCAGGCAGTTCACACAGACATAGAGCTGACAGGTGAGGACAGACAGGAGCTCTAATTAAAGCTGTGTATGTGTGGACAGAGTGTTACAGGTAGTAATGGGGCTTGTACAAATCACACAGACCAAAAATGAAACACACACAGTAATTATTCATATTTTTAACATTGTGTAGGCCTGTGAATTGTATGTATTCTTAGCAAAAATCCTTGTCAAAACATCCTGTATTATCGGTGCATATTGAAATCAAGCGTGTAAATTTACATTACAACCAAATATACCACAACAAAGCATTTTGACATTTGGAGATGTAAAACCAACCTTGCATTTGAAGGATTTATGTCTGAGCAGCAGCAGCAAGTTGTACTTCTTGATAGAAAGCTTGGCAGCGGGAGACTGATATATGAGAAAATAGTCCCTCAACATGCGACAATTCACGCGATGCAAGGTTAGTTTTATTTCAAACATTATTCTATCAACACAGACATTTACATCGACAGTCTGGAGTCATAATAGATTTGCTTCGGGTGTTTTATGGAGTAGGTAAGACTGTTTTTAGTGGCAGGCTAACTATGGCCATTGACATGCACTAGCCTAGCACCAGTGACCTCTGCAAATACAAGGACTGGATGGAATTTTTTAAAAAGCGTCTCCACACTTCTCCAACACTCTGGCTCACTAGTAAATGAGACCCTAAAATTCACAGAAGTAAATTTGATACAGTCAGAATAATAAATAATTGTGAAAATAAAGACAAAAAACACATGAAAATGTGCACCTGAACCTGTGGCGGGTAGTGTATGTTCAGTGTTTTATTTTATATTGTTGTATTACAGACTATAAAGCATACAGAAATGAAATGACAATAAAACAATATATGAATCCCACTCCTATAATAATAATTGTTCTTTTGCCTCACAAATGACCGCCACTTTGTACAACACTACAAGTCTCATATAAGAGCCGGACATGCTGCAAATTGGCGCAATATTAAATTATTAAGTCCTGCATCTGCACAATATAATACGAGTGTAACCCTTCACCCCCCCACCACCTCCCACCTCGCCCCGCCCCCTCTCGCTCTCTTTCTCTCCCCCGCACACACATACACAAACCCCCGCTCCCCTCTTCCTCCCCTCTATGACTGGATCGGAGCCACTTGGTTGGTCTTTGTCAGCTCCTCTGCACTAATTAGCTGTGTTGTTTCGGCTTTCTACTCCTCCACGCGTTGTCTGTATGCAGTGTGGTTGTGTGTGTAAGTGTGTGTGTGTGTGTGTGTGTGTGTGTGTGTGTGTGTGTGTGTGTGTGTGTGTGTGTGTGTGTGTGTGTGTGTGTGTGGTAACAGCCCCTCCAGCAGACCCCCACCCCATAGTTGTACACCTATACAGTAATATATATATATATATATATATATATATATATCTTCGGGGAAACGTGGTCTGTCATTCATGTATCGTACAGAGCGGTGGCGGTGGTGGTGGTGGTGGTGGTGGTGTAAGGGTTGGTGCCTTAAGGCGATGCTCAGGGAGGTAATTGTTCACTTTGGAGAAGATTTGGCAATGACAAAAAGAGAAATGGTGCTAGAAATGTGACTGTTTGGGGTTTGAATTAATGAAAAGTCAGTTTTGTGGGGGTTTTTTGTTCCTATTATTATCACTATTTTTTTTTTGGCAAAACGTAAATTTATTATTAATTAATTAATTTATTTATTTATTTATTTGAGCAAGGTAAAACAAAATCACCAACACTAACAAAAACAAGGATATGTACATGTACACATTTGGGACATGGTGCTCAAAAGGAGTAGGTTGAATTTTAAAAATAAAACTTACAATGTCCTACCCAATTGTTTGACCCATTTATTTATACATTTTTCCCCACCTTTGGAGTGCTTCATAAATATACACACAAATATATATGTATACAAATGCATATATATCTATATGCACACACATACACACATGTACACACACATGCTTACATGTACATACAAACATACCACCATAACTCCTAATTTAAACAAAGAGTCTTGTAATTCGATATATTGTGATGGTCCACAATGTTACTGTGAGAACTTTGACAATACGATATCATGATATTTTGGTTATTGTTACATCCCTAGTTGAGACTGATCCCTCAGCCCAGGCGTCCATGATCCATTGGCAGATGGTGGCGCAATTCGCCTGGTGTTGCCTCCGTGTCTTGGTCAATGTGGATTATGAATGTGAATGTGGGTGGATAATTTAAGTTTGCTTTTTTATTTCCTGGGTCGTGTCTGTTTACACGAGAACACTTGTGGGTAGAAACGTCAAAATATTTGATCTGAAGTGTCTTTCGTTTAGACGATGACAGCGTTTTTGGGGCTTGAAAATGCTAATTAATTTAATCCAAGGTGTTTTAATGTATTATTATAAATATTTAAATTAATGCAGAGCTATAATGTTTATTTTTTTTATGTATTCATAAGTTGGATGCTTTCATACAGGGGTGTCAAACTCAAATTCACAGAGGCCAAAATTAAAAACTGGGACTAAGTTGTGGGCCAAACTTAATATTTAATGGAAAATTTCAACAACATCTACATGTTTTCTCTTCTTTTGAGATATGTAATGTCAAACCTTTTCTAATTAAAATAAATGTTTAATAATATAGTTTTGTTTAAACAATGAATCCAGAACATGCATAATATAAAATAATAATACAATTTTAAATAAAAAATGTCTCTACAGTCTATTTGTAGCTAGCGGGCAGCTCTAATACATATTTGATATGATCTCGGGCCAAATATAATTATATTGAGGGCCAAATTTGGCCCCCGGGCCTGAGTTTGACATGTCTGCTTTAATATAATTAATTTTGCTTTGTTTTGTTGTTTTCTTGTTTGTTTTTTAATTGTTATGTTATATATGTGCAAAATAAATAAATAAACATTCCATAAGAGTTTTATAGGCATATTCATTATTGTCCAGCCTTCATAATAAGACACAGAAGAGTCGACAGGAGGGGACAAAGGGGTCTGTTGTTTCGGACC
The DNA here is from genome assembly GCF_026225935.1 of Boleophthalmus pectinirostris. Lineage (NCBI taxonomy): Eukaryota > Metazoa > Chordata > Actinopteri > Gobiiformes > Gobiidae > Boleophthalmus > Boleophthalmus pectinirostris. Next base: position 9,881,244 of record NW_026571353.1, on the reverse strand, counting down.
CCAGACTCTAAGGAGCCCATAATTTGACCCTCTTCCTATTTATTTATATTACAGGGGGGCCCATGTGAGGCTTCTTGCCCCTAACCCCCAAATTTCTGTTGACGGGCCTGATAACACATATTTGTTTCGATGGTATTTTCCGTTTCTCCATATGATTTGGATACACTTACATTCTTTTCATTTTAGCTGCATTGTTTCTGTGATAGGACTGGCCGACTGTAGCCTAGACACTGTAGAAGAATTGCACTTAATTGGACTCTGTTTATACTAACTGGCACCATTGGGTTGATATAGTAGCTTATGTTTTGAGTAATTTGTGAATGTGTAGAAATAGGACCGTCTTTTGTCTGTTTTGGTGTTTTCGTGCCCATTGCTTGTCCAACTTGAATTTCCCCACAATCTAATATCATTTATTTGTACTTTTCTCATCATTTTGTATTAACTGTGCAAATATAAATGCTATGTTTTCTTTCTTAACAAGAGCATTTAATCTTGTGTGGACTCTAATGTTATTGCCTGCAGTCAGTATGAAGCCCTGACACCATGTAGTCTATACCAGTGTGTGTGCGTGTGTGCGTGTGTGTGTGTGTGTCTCCTGCAGCTGTAATTACCGTAATGAGGAAAAGCCCAACCCAAGGGCCCACATTAACATTCTCTACACATTGTAACACACACACATACTAGCAATTAAGCACGCGCTCATCAGAACTGTAAATACTGTCTCTGCTCTGTACCCACTGTGCTCAAACTCTGTGCACACTGTGAGAGACAAAAATAATCAACAAATCAGTTATTTTTATCTTACGCTGAGATTATGAGCAAGAAAATACTACTTTTTTTCAATATGTTTACCACTTTCTACTAGGGATGTTACAAAATCTTTTTTTTTTTTCCCAAATCAGCCATAGTAAAAACCATGTAATCTGTCAGTCATCCAGGTGGGTTCCAGAGCTAATGAAATTTCAATCCTGTCAACTGGACAAAGGTTTAAAGTGGTCTCTTCAGTTCTCAAAACACTATATATATACATATATATATATACACTATATATATATATATATATATATATATATATATATATATATATATATATATATATATATATATATATATATATATATATATATATATATATATATATATATAAGTGTTAATTTTGCATTAACAAATTAATTCATTATCACCAACAATTATTTTAACGCGTTTTTTATTATTATTATAATATATTTTTATAATTTTTATTTTTTGGAAACGTCTGTTGCTCACTGGCTTTTATTTTGAAAAATTCCACCATGAGTGTTTCTTTAAGTTTGACTTCTTTTCTTTACACTTTTTTCACTTTTTTCTGACCACGTGAGATGCAAAGTGTCCGAGCCTCCGCGGGCTCCTAGCTCCGACCGGGCTCTGGTTCAAGGGTTTTCCTAGTTCTTCTTCTTCCAGATGCCCCTGAGGTGTCCAAATAGAGGTGTCCAGTGCATTTTTTACAGGGTATTTGCGAAAGTCCGAAAGATTTCGTGATATGATCCCGCCCATAACTCAGTGAAATATAATTGGCTCAGACAACTGTCAATCTCAAACTTCGTTCCAGCCACCAAAGGCCTGGCAGGTGTTTCTTTAGTTCAGTGCAGCAGCGAGAGTCACTGATTTACCCAGATACCATTGGAAGAAAAGTTGTGATTGGTATATTTCCATTCCATTATATTAACCCTTTAATAATGAAAAAATATATTAGTAGCACAAAAATGTATTCAATATGTTTTCTTGAGCCTTCAGAATACCTTGAAGGCTCTGAGGGTTCCCCTCTGAAAGAAATACTGTTTCCACAACAAATGTATGGCTCTTCCATTTACATTTCCAATAAAAGTGCGCTATACGCTACTTTTTAATTCATTAATTGGTTTTGCGTATAACATGTGATTAATCACAATTAATCACAGTCGAACTCATGCGATTAATGCAATTAATATTTTTTTATTTTTGTCCAGCCCAAATTTTTTTTTTATTTGGTCCTCTTTTATGTTTTGTCTCTTATTTGATTTTGCTGGTTTCATTGTTTTAAAAGGTGCATTTAAAGATGTTTAACCCTTCTTCATGGAGATGTTATTGTCTTGTCTGAATTGTTTCACAGTATGGTTGTGGTGAAGCTGGCCACTGTGGTCATAAACAGAAGCAGACTCAGAAAATGTCCATTTCCCAAAAAAAGAATTTACTCAAGTTCACTGTGGCATTGAGATAAAAAAGAAATAATACATATTTACAAAAAATATCTGTGTACAAACCAAGCTAAAAGTAACAGAAATTAATGAAACTAAGTTAAAAAAAAAGGTGTACCCCGGCTACACTGAGGTGACCTTCTTGAAATGCTGAACTGAACTGATTTTATAGCTCCTCCACAGGAAAGACCTCCCTCCAGGTCAGTACAAACTCACACAGGTTAGATGTCACTGCAACTTTACTTTTCTCTAAAGTGAACCATTCACTTTAAGTGCATAACATAAATTATAAACACTTAAATATCTAAATCAAATATACAGTGAGGAAAATAAGTATTTGAACGCCCTGCTATTTTGCAAGTTCTCCCACTTAGAAATCATGGAGGGCTCTGAAATTTTCATCGTAGGTGCATGTCCACTGTGAGAGACATAATCTGAAAAAAAAAAAAAAATAAATCCAGAAATCACAATGTATGATTTTTTAACTAGTTATTTGTATGATACAGCTGCATATAAGTATTTGAACACCTGTCTATCAGCTCGAATTCTGACCCTCAAAGACCTGTTAGAAATCATACATTGTGATTTCTGGATTTTTCTTTTTAGATTATGTCTCTCACAGTGGACATGCACCTACGATGGAAATTTCAGATCCCTCCATAATTTCTAAGTGGGAGAACTTGCAAAATAGCAGGGTGTTCAAATACTTATTTTCCTCACTGTACAAAATCCATAATGGTCTGGCCCAAACCTAAAATGTATAATGAAAGTATTTGAAATGTAGAACTAAACAGATAGAATTGAATAGATGTAACCAAGTAAAATACACTACTACTGGTCAAAAGTTTTAGGCCACCCTGATTTTTCCAGTGATTTATTACAATTCAAGTCGTGCAAGTCCAATGAAGAGCTTGAAATGGTACAAACTTAAGAACTGAACAGCCCGAGGTTAAAAAAATAACATAAAACATACAAAACACAAGTCCAAGCTCTGCCAAAACTACCTCAGGAAAAAAGAACAAGATGGTAAAGCTTGAAAACATGGAGTGTCCAGCACAGTGTCCAGACTTAAACCCCACTGAGCTGGTTTGGGATGAACTGGACAGAAGAGTGAAGCAACCTACAAGTGCCACACATTTATTGGAACTTCTGAGAACATTTGATTTCTATTGTAAAAAGAATGAGCCACGAGTGTGTTCAGCTGTTATATCTGCCAAAGGTGGACACTTTCATGAATCAAAAGTTCAGAATACATTTTGGTCAACAGTAAACAGTAAAATAATGGAAAAAAACTTTTGACCAGTAGTGCATATTTAAAGTAACTTGCGTGTGTTGTGGTTAACTTAAAGGAACGAAACAAAGACTAAATAAAACAAACCCAGATTAGTTGCATTTAGTAGTTTAGTTGATTATGGATAAATTAACAGATGTGAAATTAAGTTAAATAAAAGTGAGTACACAGGGACAAATGCCCTGTTTGTCACAATGGTATTAAACTTTTCCATCTTCACTGAGACTAAACCACACCAAGATACAGGTCAGATCTACGGTGAGGCGACCCCGCTCACAGTCACAATGCATGTTTTTCTAGGTATTTTTGGGGCAACAAAAACATGTAAATGAATACATGGTTGTTTAATGTTATATTGTGGAACATTCGAGGGCATGTTCATTACCCTTTAAAAATAGTCACACCTCTGGTCCTTCATGACAAAAATGTACATTGAAAAAGAATACCACAATACTTTTATGCAGTACAGATTTTTGTCCAACTTTTTTATATCAGTGTCTTCATTTATTCTGCTTTAATCACACATACCAAATATATCATATTTTGACATTTTAACCCTTTAAATGTAATTTTTAATAACAAAAGTCTCATTTTTGTGCATGAAAAAAATGAAAGAACTGGGTTATTTCTCTGTTTTTCCATATCATTTAAATGTGTTGGGGTTATCAGAGGCTGGGGATGTCATAAAATAGTGCCAACACTGATTTTTACATTCTTTTAGTTTTTGCACAGACTCAAATAGTATAATATAATTCCTTCATGACAAAAATCAAAAAAGAACACCACAATATTTTTATGCAGTACAGATTTGTGTTCAACTTTTTTCATAACATTGTCTTCTTTTACTTCTGCTCTAATCATTCATACCAAAGTATAAATGTCTTTCTATTGATACACAGTAAAAAGATATTTTTTTTTTTAAATCTAAAAGACACTAAAACAAAACATTTTGAAGGGTTTTCAACACCAAAGAATGAAAAATACATCAAAAAGTGAAAATATACTGGTAAAGTTATGCCAATAAAAAAAGCCATTTTGAATGGAAGTCAATGTGTTAGGGAGGGGGAAAAAAAAAATAAATAAAAAATCACTGGTCGGACCCAAATATGCAGAAACCAAAATTATTAACAAAAATAGTCTCGGAAAGAGGATAGGTTCCAGGGGAGGCAGGACGGGTCCAGGTTGGCTGCAGATGGGAGGTCTGTGGAGATGGAGGCTGACCAGAGATTTACAGAAACTGGTGGCAACGGGATGAGGCTGGCTCCAAACGAAGTGCTGGGGATAGGATAAAAGAAACAGGTAAGAATCAAAAAGTCTCCAGAATTCTCAAAAATCATAAAAAGCCTGAGTAGTTCACTACTGGGATGACGGAACAATCTGGCACTGGAGAGCAGGTCAGCAGGTCTTTAATTGTAGGAGATGATTACTTGATGAAGAAGGAGTGGAGCTCAGCAGGTGCATGATTGGGGCCCGCCCAGGAAATGCCAAACAAGGTAAGGAGACACAGAGAGAGGGAGCAGGGAAAGGAGAAGTAGGAGGAGCAGGGAGAAACCCTCACACAATTGGACAAAAATGTACCGAAGGACCACGGGTGTGAGTATTTTGATTACAGACTGTTCAATTAATGCAGGGGCGTCCAAACTTTTTATATCTATCTAAACACAGACGAAGCAGAGGGCTGATTGAGGGCTGTAGACTGATGCTCAATACAGTGAATAATTGAAATATTTGTATGTTTAATACATTAGAATGAGCCATCAGTCTTTATTTACGCTAAGATCCTCAAACCCTCACACTAAATATTAAATACTAGCTTTATCAAGGTAGATTTCCCAAAAAACTTACCATAAAATGTTATTTTTAATTGATGCAAAGTAATTTGGGCCAATTCACCTGGAAGCATGAGGGCCAAACACAATTTGTCTGAGGGCTGCATTTAGCCCAAGGACCATAGTTTGGACAAGCCTGAATTAATGTGATCTTGAAATAAATTAAAAATTAAAAATACACCACAAAATACATAAACTGGCCAATTTTGGTGCTATTTGGTGCGATGTGGCCAAAGTTATGCAAAAAAGAAAAGTTGAGATGTACAAATGTATAAATGCGATTCTTGTATTTTTTTCGTAGTTTGTCAAATAATTTTTCTTTGTCATTTCTTCTGGACAAGTTTAAAATGTGAACTTTGTACCACTTCCTTTTATTAAAACATAAATCGCAAAAGGTTTTAAGCGGCTTCTTCGGTTCTCAAAACGTAATTCAACGTTTATGTGACGCTTTTTTTAGTTTTATTTTTTAAAACAAATAAATTGAACACCTTTTCCATCACTGCTCTGGAGTCAGCTCCCCCGCAGGCCTCTTCTTCTTCCTCCTCTTCCTCCTGTCTACCTCCAGTAAATGACTTAAAGGTGAGGAGACATTTTCTGCGCAGATCACACAATATGCAATTGAGTTATTATTCGCCGCCACAAAATCACTGGGCGCCGCGTTCGTCCAATTTAGAGCGTAAGGAAGTGTCTGACAGGCCCCATTCTAATGATGTTTTCCTGTGACCTGCTACTATTAGCCGTCGAGCTTCAGAGAGCAGTGTAGCGTTACCGCGGGAGACGGAGGCGAGGCAGCTCCAAAGGGCCAGCCAGCGCGTTTATTCATGAGAAAGAGAGAATGAAAAGAAAGAAAGAGAGGGGAGAGAGAGAGAAAGGAAGGGAGGGGAGGTTAGTTATTTAAAGTGATGTGGAGAAATAAACATGTCCGAAAACTGTGATGGCCTTTTTCCTCTGCCTCCTTCCACCTGCAGCTGTGGTGAGTGAGTGAGGGATCAGTGTCCTCTAGTGGTGACTCGTGGGAGCTGCGGCACTGGTGGTATGTTGTGAGTAAAATGTGAAAGTGTAGCATATTGGATCAGTCTGTCAAAAAAAATGATGAACTGAATTAAAAAAGTGATATTTTTTGGGTGACATATCGTAAAGCATTTTAGCATTTACAGTAGTGTTGTAGTCAAGAACGCACTAATCGAGACCAAGACCTGTCCGAGACCACAGGGTCCCAAAACCAGGACAAGACCAAGACCTCAGAGGGTCGAGACCGAGACAAAAGACCGAGACCACGGCCCATCGAGACCAAATCGATACCATCTTTGTAATTTTCAACATTTATTTGTATTTTACAGTTATTTTGGGACATTTATATCAATGATTTTATAAATCTATCCCCATTTTATCATTTGTCGAGTATCAGACCTCGAGATCGAGACAAGACCGAGTCCAAGCATCTTCAAGACCAAGAAAAGACCGAGTCCAAGTTACTTCAAGACCGAGACAAGACCGAGTCCAAGCTCCTTCAAGACCAAGAAAAGACCGAGTCCAAGTTACTTCAAGACCGAGACAAGACCGAGTCCAAGCTCCTTCAAGACCGAGACAAGACCGAGTCCAAGCTCCTTCAAGACTGAGACAAGACCGAGTCCAAGCTCCTTCAAGACTGAGACAAGACCGAGTCCAAGCTCCTTCAAGACCGAGACAAGACCGAGCCCGAGCGCCTTCAAAACTGAGACAAGACCGAGTCCAAGCGCCTTAAAGACCAAGACAAGACCAAGTCCAAGATCCTTCAAGACCAAGACAAGACCAAGTCCAAGCATCCTCAAGACTGAGACAAGACCGAGGCCAAGAGCCTTCAAAACTGAGACCAGACAGGGTCCGAGCGCCTTCAAGACCAAGACAAGACTGAGTCCAAACGCCATCAAGACCGATACAAGACCAAGAGCACAATAAAACGAGGCTGGTTTCGAGACCTACAACACTCATTTCCAGTAGCATGTACACTGAGACATGCGGTGTACAAGTAAGTGCATAATGGTTCTGAAATGCACGCCATCTAACTTTTGTACATACTGTAGTAGAGGAGTCCTCCACCTGCTCGTCTTCATGGAGAAGCTCTTGCTCTGCCTTCAATGTCCCACAAATGACATTAAACTGTCTACCTTGCGTTAATATCAGATACAGGTATTTTTGTTTCCGTGACAGAACCGCATGCTTATGTTGAGCCTCTTCACAGATCTGACCTAGAACTTGATCTGATATCAGGGAGATAGAGAAGTTTAATGTCATAGTGGAACATTGTAGGCCAACTAATAACATCTTCACAAAGACCTCTTGACCGCTAAAATGTAGGAGTGGTCAAGTTTGGTGGTGGGCAAATTATTGTCCTCGTCAAAAAATATGTCAAAAAATGGTTACCAAGACTGAAGCACCAATCTTTACACATATGTCAGTAGACTTTATTGTCCCTGTAGGGGAAATGTCTCCTTTGCATTTGAACCATCCTTCAGTGCATCTCTACAGAACCAGACCCATCTCCAGATCTTGAGCCCTGGTCAGCTAGTGAGTTAGAGGATTTTGCATGTGTGCATGTTTACCAGCATTACAGCATACGAGTTTACAGCAACAAAGGAGCAGGCATTATTTCTAGGGGTGTAACGGATGTAATATTGTCACAGTATGAACCTCACGGTACGCGTGACAAGACTTAATCCAAAGAACTAAGACTTAAAAATGCTTAGAAGTCTTAGTCTGCACTGAAATGGAGCAAAGGATCATGGTCTATGTAGTTCGCTCTGTCTTTTTTTTTTTTTTTAACTATTGCTGCACCATAACTGTTAATTTAAGCAAAGAGACTTGTCAATATATTGTGATTGTCTATGATATTATTGTGAGAACTTTAACGATAGAATATCACAATATTTCTGTTATTGTTACATCCCTAATTATTTCTCAGTATATAGTTTAAACTTCCCTTGTATGCAACAGTTTTTGAGAGGATATGCCCTGGGCCTGACATTGTCACTGATGGTTACTTTTAAGATGTATTCCCCTACAGATTACAGATTACATACCCCCAAAATGTAGTTTCGAATGGAATCCATTAAGTTACTTAAGGTGGGTAATGTAATCTGAATACTTTGGATTACTTGATTTGCTGTAGAGTAGTAAAGATAGGATATCTGAACATAAGGTGTTTTATCTGTTAAAAGACAATAAAAAGCCCAGTCTTTCTATATGAGATCACTGCTGCCTTAAATTATGTCCACCCTACTGTTAGGTGTCATATTGTTTATTAAAAAAATAAAAAAATCACAAACTCATCAAAATGATGGGGAATCAGGTTATTAACAGTGCGGATTTAACAGTTCCTTAGGCAAGACACTTCACCCACATTGCCTAGTATGAAAGTGGTGTGTGTGTGTGTGTGTGTGTGTGTGTGTGTGTGTGTGTGTGTGTGTGTGTGTGTGTGTGTGTGATGGTGGTGGTCGGACAGACCGATGGTGCCGAGTGGCATGGCAGCCGTGCTTCTGTCAGTGTGCCCCAGGGCAGCTGTGGCTACAATAGTAGCTTACCATCACCAGGGTATGGAGTGAATGAATGAATGCTGAATGAATAATGCTGAATAATGCTGTGTAAAGCGTCTTTGGGGACAGAAAATGTCTGTGAAAAGCGCTATATAAATACAGAGTTCTGTTAAATCCTGTTTTAGACCTGTTTTAGTCCTGTTTTAGACCTGGTTTTAGACTTGGTTTCAGACTTGATTTTAGACTTGATTTTAGACTTGATTTAGACTTGATTTAGACCTGATTTAGACCTGGTTTAAATCTGGTTTAGTCCTGGTTTAGTTTCCAGCAATGAATGGAATTACTAAAAAAAAAAAAATAAAAAAATAAATAAAAATACCACCGTGTAATCCATTTATTTCAACAAAGTAACCATCCAAGTAAATATCCAATTACCACTCACTGAAACAGTAACTGTAACCAAATACAGTTACTCATAATATGTATTCTGATTACGTAATGCCGGTACATGTAATCCATTACTCCCCAACACTGGATGTAAAGTCATTTATTGTGGATTTTATGGACGAATGGTGGGATATGGAATCATGTATAAGCCAAAAAATAAAAACTAAACACAAATGTTGGCCACAAAACCTTAAATTTGCTTTATTGTCCTCTCCCAACAGTCTATTTATTTGGGAGTTTTATGTGCCAGTATAAGACAAAGTGTACTCCGAAGTACCTGTGTATCTGATAATAAAATACAAACACCTTAAACATGTCGTGGATGCTTTTGGGAGCGGGGGGCTTTAGGCGGGCGGCGGGCCTGGCTAAATGAGCAGGCGCTGTTGTCAGGGTTTAGAGGAGTCAGTCTGCTGTGAACCTGCGCACATAATACTGCACCTGTCACATACACACAGCTCTAATCTCTCTCCCTCCGCGCTCCCTCTCTCTTCCACCACCAAAAATGACACCCCGCACAAATATTAAACATCTTCCAAACCGCGTCTCTCTACATCTTCCTTTCCGGGCTCGCACTCTTTCTCTACCCTCCTCTTCCTCCTCCTCCTCTGCTCCTCTTCCTCCCCCTCCCGTCGCCGTCTTGTCTCGTCCTTGTCTCCTCAGAAGCCCTGGCAGCCGGATCATCTCCGTCTCTTAGTGTCAATTAAAAGTGAAATATCTGCATTTGTCAACATATCATTTGGCGCGGGCCCTCTCCGTGACGCACCGCTGATTTGTCGAGGGTCCCCGCGCCTCGCCTGACACGGAGGAGGGAAGGGAGCGCCGGTCTATAGTCTCCCTCATTAGGCCCGGAGTCGGCGCGCTGACGGCTGACACGCCAGACACCGCCACTAACCCGCCGAACAGGGCCTCGTCTGTCAGCGCTGTCACCCGGAGCCAGCCATCCAGGGCGTGCGGAGGGGGGGGGGTTTGGGTGGTGGCGGCGGGGGCGGGTGGGGCAGTAAGGGGGCGCGTGAGTCTCATAAAGTTTATTTGTATGGCGCTGTGTCAATACGTGTCAGGGTGTCGAGGGGATGCCCGGCGAGGTGGCTGATGTTTTAATGTAGTGATGGGGGAACTAGAAATTGGTGTAATAAGGGTTTAGGAGCGGTGCCGGTGGAGGTGGACCTGTAGGGTGTAACCAGGAGTAGCGAGGTGGCAAAGGAATATGCTGGACTGGACTGGACTGGACTGGAGTGTCTTGCTCAAAGGCTCATTGAACGCGTATACATGCACATCAGCATCCCGGTTATTAGCCATATCCCGGTTATGGCACTGAGAAACCGGGACACTCATATCCCTGTGTACATGATCAAATGGAGTATCCCGGTTTCTTGACATAATCTTACAAATATGCAAGTGCAAAAATTAACTTAAATCAATTTAATAAACCAGGAAAAATACAAACCATAAGCTCTTTTAGCATAGGAAGCTTGGGAGGTTTAACCAGCGGTAAGGAGCTATGAGATATCCCACAATCCACTGCTCAGATCAAACCGAACTGATTCTTCATTTAAATCTTCTGCATAAATAAACTCAACTTTACAACATATAAACGATAATCACTATAGAGCCACATCAGCCCGTCTGATCATATAATTCAGCTTTGATCACATTTGTTTACGTTTTACAGAAACAAAACTTAAAACCGAGTGGCTAATTTGCATAAACTCTAAGCGCTGATAAAAACAGCTCGCTTCTTGTGCCGCTGATGCGATCAGCTTCTTTCGGACTAAAGGACACGACTCAGAGGAATATGTGTGTTCTTTTTGTGACAGAAGAGGTGCTGATGATGGTGAGTCTGTTCTGTGCGTATATCGTGTTGGAGATAGTTCATGTTTTAGCTTTTCAGTGATCATATGCATGCAGGTGATACGAGTGCAGATTGTACGTGTGCAGGTTTAGCGCAGTTCTTTATTCTACAGTCATTTCACTCATGTTTGGTCACTTTATTTATGTCGGTCACTTTATCTATGTCGCTACTGTTGTTTTGAAAAGACTGGAAAGTGTTTGTCTTTTGGACAAATACGCACTCAACTTTATGTTGCAGTAACCGGGATACTGCGTATACATGTCACAGTATCCTGGTTACTATCCGAATATCCCAGCTACAGTATCCACGTTTCTAATAACCGGAATAGTGCCATAACCAGGATACTGAAACAGGAGTACTGCGTATACATGCACCATGAAGAAACCGGGATACTCAAAAAAAACAATCATAACCAGGATACTGATATGCATGTACACACACTCATTGATAGTGCGCATCGCCACGTGTGTTAACTATCTTTATAATGGACAAGACTAATATGTACACAGACTGAACAACAGCTGAGGGACCTAGGGTGTAACCAGGAGTAGTGGGGTGTAGAGTGGGTTGGGATGAATTTCTCTGTTCGAGCCCAGCCTGCATTTGTGAGAGTGATCGAATCTGACCTGAGCCGATAGGAATAAAATCCAATCAATCCAATTCACTTTATTTCTCTAGCACATTTCACAAACAAGCAGTTTCCAAAGTGCTGCACAAAAACATGATAATAACAACAATAATAAAATTATAAAATAAACGCTTAGATTTTATCGTTCTAAAAACAGTAAAATTAAATAAGAGCAAAACCATAGCATAGCAATAAATAAATAAATAAAGCCAGTAAAATACATTCAAAATAAGTAAAATAAATAAAAGACACAGAGGAGCACACAACTCACGCAGTGTTAAAAGCCACAGAATAAAAGTGGGTCTTAAGACGAGACTTAAAACACTCCACTGTGGGGGAGTTGTGTTGGGATGTGGGGGGGGCAGAGTGTTCCAGAGCTTAGGGCCAATCACAGAGAAGGCTCTGTCCCCCCTGGTTTTAAGTCTCGTCTCAGGCACCACGAGCTGAAGCTGGAGCTGGAGCTGGAGCTGGCCTCAGAGCGCAGGGGTGTACATTTGGATGAGGTCTGAGACGTACTGTGGGGCCAGTCCATTCAAAGGTTTAAAAACAAACAATAAAATCTTAAATCAATAAGATATTTGTATCCAAACCCGACCAAACCTGGTGTCCTGTCGATTTGAGCTACCTAGCACTACCGACTGCCAAGGGATGTTACAGTTTAAATGTCCGTAGATTTGAGCTCCCAAGGCAGAAAAGGCGTAACAAGTAATTGTTTGTTTTGACCAGTTAAGCGATGGCATGTACGTGTTAGATTTGCGTCAGAATACCTATGTTAGATAATTGAATAGTTTGGATTTAATATTTGATTTTATTATTATCATTTTCATTACATTGTATTTTATTTGGTTTCCATCTGTAGAAAACGGTGTAAGTTTGTTACCCAAATTTTTCCAGTTATTTTTTTGCAATTCAAGTCGTGCAAGTCCAATGAACAGCATGAAATGGTACAAAGGTAAGAACTGAACAGCCAGAGGTTAAAAAAAAAAGATAAAAGAACAATACACAAGTCCAAGCTATTGCAAAACTACCTCAGAAAAAAAAAAAAAAGAACAAGATGGTAAACTTGAAAACCTGGAGTGTCCAGCACAGTCTCCAGACTTAAACCCCATCGATCTGGATTGGGATGAACTGGACAGAAGAGTAAAGCAACCTACAAGTGCCATTTATGGGAACTTCTGCAACAGACAGGAAGAACTTTCTGAACAAGTGCCACACATTTATGGGAACTTCTGCAACAGACAGGAAGAACATTCTGAACTATTTATACTTGCTGTACTCTACTTATTGTAAAAAGAATGCCACGAGTGTGTTCAGCTGTTATATCTGCCAAAGGTGGCTAGAGTGATGAATCAAAAGTTTAGAATATGTTTTGGTCAACAGTAAACAGTAAAAAACCTTCGGTGGTGTATGTAAAATGTTAAAAGTTGTAAGTATAGAAAAAGTAAATTCAATGATCGTGTGTGTCCATACGTTTGACTGATGTGTGGATAGTGTGTACAACAATCTGCTCTCCAGTTGTGGTTGGAGTTGTTGCACATGTGTGGCTGTTGTTGCTCTCTCACTCCCCATAACTGTCCAGCGAAGTGGAAGAAAATAAAATCTGCATTCATCCAGACTCGGGGCTGTTTCCAGAAATAAGCACCAGAAAGTCAGAGCTCAGTCAGTGGAGAATGTGCAGTTCCAGAGTTCAGAACATTTTTTGGACTCTTCCCGCTGACGTAAAATGGCAGACTGATATAAACACCTTTAACAGGAGTCGGAAAATGTGTTTGAAATCAGAGCAGGACACGTGACATTTGACATGGGAATGATACAATAAATACATAGATAATAACTCGATTATGATCCTGGTAATGAAATAATGTTGTTCGGTCTATTACTGCGGTGTCTCCATTTGTCCTACATGACCATTTGAAATTCATTTATTCTTGGAAACATCTGTTGTGTTTTTCTTATCATTGTTCTGGCCTGTGAAGCCTTGTGCCAGCACTGCCCTCCCCTCTCCCCCTCTCCCTTCTCTGGGTGGGACACAAATAAAAGACTGAAATATTCTCTTTTGCCTTTATCAAAGACAGGACAGAATACTTAATGGTGGACTGCGTAATTTTTCCGTCAAATGCTGTTCTCCATGGAGATGTTATTGCTTTGTCTGGAATGTTTCACAGTGCAAACCATTATATCTTCAAAGAGACTAAACCACATCAAGTTACAAATCAGATCTGTGGAAAAGGAACCCTGCTCAGAATCAAAATGCATGTTCTCCTAGATATTTATGAGCTATAAAACCACCTGTAATGTAATAAATGTATGGTAAAGTTCGGAATTTTGGACATAGGGCCTCATTTCCTAGTGAGCCAGAGTGTTGGAGACGTCTGGAGACACTTTTTGAAATATTCCATCCAGTCCTTGTATTTGTAGAAGTTCGCTGGTGCTAGGCTAGTGCATGTCAATGGCCATAGTTATCCTGCCACTAAAAACAGTCTTACCCACTTCACAAAACACCTGAAACAAATCTATTATTACACCAGACTGTCCATGTGAATGTCTGTGTCGATAGAATAATGTTTTTAATAAAACAAACTCTTTTGAAGCTTATCTCCTTATAGGTTTTGCTTTGTTTGCGTTTGGGTACTTCACCTTTGAAATTGAATAATAATGCAGTTGTTTCTGGCTTTCAAGTGTCTTGCTCAAGGACACAATGACAGTATGTCAAATCATTGTAGTATGGAAACATCTTATGGTAAAGACTGGCAAATGTTTTTTTTTTTTTTTTTTTTTTTTTACATTTACATTGAAATTTACATTTTAAATTCCATATATATATATATTTGACATACTTGATGTCTTTTATACCTATATAAAATGTTGAAAATAATAAATATAGAAAAAATACACTAAAAACTAAAATAATGTTTGAAATAAAACTAACCTTGCATCGCATAAATCGTCGCATGTTGAGGGACTATTTTCTCATATATCAGTCCACCGCTGCCAAGATTTCTATCAAGAAGTACAACTCACTGCTGCTGCTCAGACATAAATCCTTCATATGCAAGGTTGGTTTTACTTCTAAAATTATTCTATCGACACAGACATTTACATGGACAGTCTGGTGTAATAATAGATTTGCCTGAGGTGTTTTGTTGAGTGGGTAAGACTGTTTTTAGTGGCAGGATAACTATGGCCATTGACATGCACTAGCCTAGCACCAGTGACCTCTGCAAATACAAGGACTGGATGGAATATTTTAAAAAGTGTCTCCACACGTCTCCATCACTCTGGCTCACTAGGAAATGAGGCCCTATGTCCAAAGTTCCAAATTTAATATAGAAGAAAATTTATCCCATCAGATTTTGTATTTTAAATACTGCTGAATATTTCACTTAGATTTTTAATCTGAAAAAAGATGTTTGAATTATTTTTATTCTGAATTTTAGTTGCTGAATATGTTTCAAATTCAAGAGTCAAAATTTCACAGTGTAAAATTTGCAGTGAAAAAATTCACAACAAAGAGCCAAGAACCAAAGCAGAAGCAACTGATCATAAGTGAGTGAGGAGGACAGAAGTCTTTTCCTATTGGCCGGTCTCATTTGTGGGCGGGGTTTACATTTAAGTAAAAGAGATGAGGTTTTGATGAGGATAATTCTGACCAATCAGACTAGTTCACTACACCATTTCCTGCTTGTTAATAAGTTAGATCGGATCACTTTGGATCGATTTCTTTTGCCTTGGCATCTTGTATACTGCCAATTTTGAGGGCTTGAATATATTTGCACTGAATATTTAAAAGGTGAATTTTTTATTTTGAATTTTAAATACATCTCCATAGAAACAAGCAGGTGAGAGACCCCTAAACGTTACATAGTGTATTTTAAGAGAAATAAACATTTTAGACTTTTACTTGAGTATTATTATTAATATT
This sequence comes from Boleophthalmus pectinirostris, assembly GCF_026225935.1. Classification (NCBI taxonomy): domain Eukaryota; kingdom Metazoa; phylum Chordata; class Actinopteri; order Gobiiformes; family Gobiidae; genus Boleophthalmus; species Boleophthalmus pectinirostris. Next base: position 9,865,553 of record NW_026571353.1, on the reverse strand, counting down.
ATTTTGCAGACACACACTCAATGATCATTTATCTGGGTTTTTTATTGTTTTATGAAAACAAATCCAGTGACACCGAAGATCTACAACTATTTACAAAACAGAACCGAGAATTTACAACAAAAACTTTAGAGATACTTTTTACAGGAACCAAAAATCAAAATAACACTTGTAACTCAAACTAATAGAAACACAATTTAAACATTGTTGATTGTGTAACTTTTCTGGTGGAGGATCTGGCAGATTCTTTTCTCCATGGAGATGTGATTGCTTTGTCTGGAATGTTTCCCAGTATGAGACCAAACCAGACCAAGTTACAGGTCAGATTGGTGGAGAGGTAGAAGTATTTTTAAGCTATAAAACCACCTTTAATTGAATAAATGTAAGTTCAATCTGTTTAATGTCATACTGTGGAACATTCCAGGCAGAGCAGTGACATATCCATAGAAACAAGAAGGTGACGGACCCACAACCAAAATGTTACACCGTGCACAAAGACAATTTAGACAAAATCACAAACACTGTACAGAGATGTGAGCTGTACATAGCACAGCTGAATAAACCTTTCCAGTGTCACATCACTACCTGTCTGTACACAATCACACTGTCTCTCCATCTGGATGTGTGTACAATTACAATAGTTATATATTACAAAGCAAGAAAACAGGGCGATAGCAAAAGCAGATTCGAAAGGCACTATCACAATTCAGTGGCATGTCATTTTGGTACCTTTTATATTAACCTTCATTAAGACTTCATTCATACAAACAGCTCATTAAAGGCCCCATATTACACTATTTTCTGATTTGTGCTGTAATGTTGTTTCCTCATGACAAACAGACCTAAGTTGTGTTTTGTTTCATTCCCACATGTTTAACACAAAAGCCTGCATATTTAGTGCTCCACACATCTTGACTAAATTCATTTTTAGATTGTTGTTTTATTGGTTTATAAAGCTCTTAATGGTCTTAGTCCTATTTGTTTATCTGATCTGCTTTTATCATATGAGCCTCTCGGACTCTCAGGTCCTCTAGTCTCATCTTTTAACTTCCCCCAAGAGTCCAAAATGAAACTCACGGTGAGGCATCATTCAGCTTTTATGTCCCCCATCTGTGGAATAGTCGACCTGAGGATGTGAGGTCCACTGCGAGTGTTCATATTTTTAAACCAAACTCAAAACATATCTATTCAATTTAGCTTTTAATTGAAACTTTTACTTGTTTTATTATTATATTATTATTATTATTATTGTTATTATTGCCATACCAGTTTGTCAAAGCCTGTTCCCATCAGATCTCAGAAGCTCAGCAGGAATGGGCCTGGTCAGTACTTGGATGGGAGAATCAGGGAAAATCAGGTGCCACAGGAGGGCGCCAGTCGCAAAAAAAAAAAAAAAAAAAAAAACTGTTGTTGTGTCCTTAGGCAAGGCACTTCACCCACATTGACTAGTATGAAAGTGGTGTGTGTGAGTGATGGTGGTGGTCGGAGGGGCCGATGGTGCAGATGAATTTTAAATTAAATTATTATTATTTTACTTATTCGCCATCAAATTTTAGTTTTTTTTTTTTTTACTCTAACCTCTAGGAGTTTGATGTTTTTGTTTAAACTACTGTATATATGGATGAAACAATGGGGTGGGGGTGAGGCTACTTTTGATTGATTGACTAGAATCATTTCTCTACTGAACAAGAGGTAAAAAGCAGCTGATATCTTAAAAACTACTACTACATGACATCACAAGGTGGAACAGAGCATTTTGAGCTTGGGAGATGTAGACATTCTCATAATAAAGCTTTACTCAAACATGTGTGAATAAAACTAAACAATTTCTGATATGTTTTTCAGAAGGTAACATTATAACATGACTTAAAGCTCACAAGAATCCATTTTGTGTAATACAGGACCTTTAAATAAAAATATATACCGTATTTTCCGCACTATTAGGCGCTCTGGATTATAAGGCGCACTGTCATAGAATGGTCTATTATTTTCAAACTTTTTTCACAAATAAACTGCACCAGACTTTCAACGAAACACGAATTGTGGCGTGTAGGGAGGGTGCTGTCTGGGACCACTGGATTGTCGGCGTGTTCGCAGTGACTCAGTTGTTCAGTTGTGGCGAGAAGTGGCACATTGAACTCACTTTTTCGGTTCGTTCCTCCGTTCCTCGTCAGCGTGGAGTCATGAGTGTGGCTGTGGGTGTTTTTCGCTGCGGGTGGTGCGGCTTTGTAGTTTACTGAAGTCGTGCTGGGACACCTGAGTGGATTCGTGTTTTGGGTGCTCTGGATTGTGGGGCGTGCAGTCGTTTTTTGATGGGGTTGGAGACTTAAGAGCGCGCCCTGTAGTCCGGAAAATACGGTATGTTTTTTAGCTTGAAAGTATGTGCTCATTTTTAAACAAATTCAGTTGGCGGTCAAATCTGGGTTTTGGGCAATTGCAATTTTATCATATTATGGACCTGTAAGGGTAAGAAGAACTCAAAATACACCTTTTCCTCTTTGCCCACACATGACTGTCCTTGTTTTAGTGTTACTTTTTTGTGAAATGCCTTTGAGTTAACCAATGTATGATGATGATGATGATGATGATGATTATTATTATATTAAAGACCACCACTAATTTGCTATAGCACCCGTAGAAATAGTTTAAGTACCTCAAGATGGTGATTGCATTTGTGAATAAGCACAAGATGAAACGAAACACAAGGGCAGCAGTTGGTAGCACCTTTAAATCCAGTGGCATCAGATAGATAGAGCTGAACAATAAACCATAATATGGAAGAGAATGTAAAAAATATGTAAAACCTTCAAAATAAATACATAAGAAAGGATAGCAGTCTTATCAAAATACAGTGACTTCAACTTTGCTCAGAAATATTTACAACGCAGTGATCTGACAGAGTTCATAGATGAAGTACAATATTTACACAATACTGAAGTCCAAAACGAGTCAAGTGTCATTCTCGAACTTAGTCATTCAAGTCTGCAGTGAGTTCCCATTCAGTGTAAACTCCATTCAGCAAGAGATTGTCAGCCTCTTTCTTTGTCTTCTTCATGTAGTTTTCATTTTATTGTCATTTATTAAGTTGACCATTAAAGAGTATTTGTTATCCAGTGTTTAGTGCATGAAGTTAGACCCTCTTTATGTCCCACGATTGCTTCTGTAGTTTCAATATTCCATGCATAGCTGAATGGGTCCAGAGTTTTAAAAAACATTCACAATACTGAGGTCCAATAATCCTGGTTCAGACCTGTTTTAGTCCTGGTTTAATCCTTTTTGGACTTAGATTTCACTTTGTGTTGATTCAGTTCTTGGTAAAGTCTTGAGTAATGGTCCTGTCGCACCTTGACAATTTAGCCAGCGCATGCCGACGTACCAGAATGTCCCTAAAACGATGGCATCTGGCAGACGTATTCACAACGTATTAGTAACTTGATACAGAATGATAACTTATATATAACTTATACCAACTAATGCTTAGCGTGTTGCCAGCGTCCACAACTCACGTGTCGTCGCCTATAAAAAGGCCGCCGCTTGACGCTTCATAACTGCACTAGACATCGCAGTAGCAACATTAATCAGTGTGATCTCTTCTTCTGGCTCTATTGACTCGCAACTGGTACAGTGACAAATCGATGAGATCATGCTGATGTTGGAGGACAGCTAGTATATATTCTCATCTCAGCTTTGCCAGATCCTCCATCTCTCGGATGATTTGTGTAGCGGGTGGGACCACAGGCTCTGCTCACCATGAAGTCTGGATGAGTACTGACGGTTTCCCCATTTTTATATACTAGTTTCCCTACACTCTGCCAATGCACCATCATACTGTAGCTATAAGTTAGAAACCTGCTCAGTAAGTTGTCGTGGTCGGAACATGTTAAATACGTCTGCATACGTCAATACGAGTTGGAGGTAAGTTTGATATAAGTCACACACAGGTTCAAAGCGCGTTACTCCTAAGTTCTGGGTACGTCTGACATTATCTCAACGTATTTGGACTCATGAGTAACTTACAATTAACATGCGTGAACGTGTGTCAACGATCGAATAATTTACCTACAACTTATGGCCCAAGTATGCAGGACATATGAGCACACACTGACTGACGTACATCAGAACATTTTCAGCATGCTCAAAATTTTTCGACAACCTTGCTGTATGTCGACGTATGCCAGCGTGTTTCAGCGTGCTCATGAACTTATACAAAACTTATCTATAACTTCTCAGTACGCAAGTGTATTTGCCAAATTTTTCATACTTCGGCACACGCTGGCTAAATTGTCAAGGTGTGACAGCCCCTTTGGTCCTGGTTTAAATCTGGTTTATCCAGTCCATTTCAAACCGGACTCGGTTCAAAGGTGTTTAGTCCTAGTTTAAAGGTGCATTGTGTAACTTTTCTGGTGGAGGGTCCATCAAGCGCTTTTCTCCGTTTAAATATTATTGTTTTGTTTGGAATGTTTCACAGTATTTTATTAAACCTTTCTATCTTCATGGAGACCAAACCAAACCAAGTTACAGGTCAGATCACAGTCAGAATGCCTGTTTTTCTAGATATTTTTGAGCTTCAATAAATGTAAGATCAAGTTGTTTAAAGTCATACTGTGGAACATTAGGCAGAGCAGTGAGATATCCATAGAAAGAAACCAAATCAAAAAGTTACACAGCACACCTTTAACTCTAGATTTGGACCTGGTTTCGTTTTCACATTCACATGAACTAAACCAGAAAATCCTCCGCTCCTCTATATGTCCTTGCTTGGTCCTCTTTACCAGTTATATTAGCCTCTCCTCGGGGGGTACCTTGAGCACGCTGCCCATCTCCAAACGGGCTCCGGCTACTTCCTGGCAGCTGGGGCTGTAAGTGCCCTCGGACTGGCGCTTCTTTCGTGCCGTCATCACCAGGAAGAAGACGGCTAATATGGCCAGCAACGCGCACAGGGTGGTGAGAGGGATGGTAACAGCCAGCCACGGGACCCTCTCCTTCTGCTCCTCTTGCTGTAACACAAAAGACAGAAATGAGGCACTAATATAGAAGAGGTAAGATTTTATTTCAAATTTGATGTCTGAAATGCTCATGAGTCTGGCCATTCATGGACTTACAGTACAAGAAACCTCTGAACTGAAATTGCTAAAATTGCTCCTAAACTCCCTTTTATTTGTTTTAAAGGTCATATATAATGCAAAATTGAGTCTTGCGCATTTTAAACCATGTTATAATACTGTTATCTCATCAAAAACGTTGCGTTGTTGTGTTTTGATTCATTCACACAGGTTTGCAAGTTAACAGCTCCTTTTACCTGGTTTGGTAGAAATGGGCAATTCCAGGGCTAAAAAGATCCAAATGATTTTCTGTCTAGATGAAAAAAAAAACCACAACTCCAGGTATGTTTTTGATGAGGAAACAGCATAAAGTGTAATAATTGTTGATAAAGTCATGAGAGTCCCCAGAGCCATAGTTTCTGTCCTGTGCACTGAAATAAGGGTTAAGGTTGATGGTTGTTAAAGACAAAATAATCCATCTGTTTGAGTTGGCATCCTCACTTTAGTGCAGCTTTGAAGTGCTGGCAGTGTGTGAGGAAAATAATCCGTCTGACCAAAAACACATGGACACTTCAGCAGTCTACTCCTGTCTTGTTTATGTGTATTTGAGTCAAAGTTTAAGATAGTTTAAGTAATCCACCAGTGTTTAACCCAAAACAGCTCTCTCCTCTGTTGTGGACACTGGTCATTCTTGAACTGCACACAGCCACTGCTCTTACAGTTTTAACCAAGCAACTACAACCACAACTGAACCTCCAGTGCAGTGCCTGTGCATTAACCTGGAGATAGAGGACACATGCAGGTTTTTCTCATTCTCAGTATATGGACAGGCCATGGATTTTGTGAAAGCTCAGGACCTCCAGAATTCACTCACTAAGCTGCAGAGGCTTCACTAGCACTGGTTCATGATCTGTAGGTGCTGGGCTTTAGGTAGGATTCGGATCAGATGTTCAATGTGCTTGTAATTAGGTATAAATCAGTTGAAAGTAAAAAGTAAAAAAAAAAAAAAAACTCTAAATCTTACACTAGCTTTCTGTGACCGACTTTCTAAAGACAGAAGTACAGAATAGTTGCAAAGTCCCATATAACTCTAAACTACACGATGTGTATACGAAATAGTAAAACATCTTTCCCTGCAGATTTGATAAGTTTATTGTTTTCATTTAAAAACGTGTATGTGTACGTTACCAAACTGACCTATAGTGTCTCCCTCCATTAATTCCTGAGAGTCACTAGCCTGGGGTTACATGGTAAACTTTATTTCCTTTGTCAGATATGAGTGCAAAAACAAACAGGCCATTTGAAAGGAAGCTGGTCTTGTGTGGTTATTAATGAATAATAAAAGATAAAAATCAAACCAATTTTATATTCGTTGTGGATTAGAATATGTCCACACACAAGCATGTTTCTTAGAGTTCATAACAGACACAACATCATGTATGGTAAGAGCTGCCTGCCGCCTTTGCGTCAATAAAGTGTCAGAGATTTATTTTTAAAAATGTTACCCTCCCTCTGTAAAATTTGTAAAACTTTTACAAGCCCACAGCTAGCAGAAGCTTTTATTTTCTTTGTTTGAGCTGAAGATGACCAGCTTGTAAGTTATTGTTCCAATTATAAATATAACATATGATATAAGTAAGTCTTTATTTATTTGACAATTTCAGACAGTTTCACGCTCTTGATGAAGAACTTGAACCAAAACTTTATCTACACAAGATATATATCATGTGGAAACAAACACTGCCCAAATACTGTGGTCCTAGAGAGAGGAGGGGGACGAAGAGACAGCGGCCCGACAGGATGACCCCTGACCCTGACTGTGGTCCTACCCCGGCCAAACGTCGTGTCGAGGTAAAGAGAAGGGCGACGAAGAGACAGTGGTCCTACTCGATGACACCTGACCCCGACTATGGTCCTACCCCGGCCAAACGTCCTAGGGAAAAGTCTGGAAAAGTGCTATATAAGGCTAATGCATTATCATTGTTAAGAACATTCGGGAAAACATCGAGCTAAACTTCAGAGTCAGTTCCAGGTCCAGGAGAAGGTCTAGAGAGAAACCTGTCCGAATATGTGGGACATGCGCATCACTAATGTCCTGGATCTAAGGTTCTTAGCTTCATATACGTTTCAAGATGCATCCCAGATCTACAGCATTCAAAACCTTGTTTCTTCTGCTTTCAAAAATAATAATAAAATCATAAAAAAATGTTAGCATGACAATTAAGAAGTCTGATTCAATAATTAGATAAGAAGATGATGATAAGGTTTTTGTGTTGTCTATTCAATCAATCTATGTGTGAGTATGAAATGGTGTATAGACTGGTGTATGTCTCTATTTCACAGATCATGTACTTTCTATAGCTTTGTTCATTGTTCATTCGGTCAGTAACCCTGTGCACTGGGTCATTTCCATCTACATTCTAAGAAGTCAATTTCAATTTACTCCAGAGTGACAGAAACATTAAATAAACCGAAAATCTTCTACACAGTTTTGGGTCCATAAGGTAAATCATTTGATTATAGCCTCTTGTAGGGCTGCACAATATATGGCCTTCGAATAGCAATGGGAGTTGGTGCAAACACTGCAAAAAATAAAAAATAAAAGGAAAATCTTGTTGTACCTTTATGTCTTGAATTTATGTTATTTAAGTATAGTTATAGTTTAGTAAGTTTTCTGAACATATGTAGGTAGTATTTTATGTTCTAAAACACAAAATACAATTACCAAGGTGACAAAAAGCATATGTAATAAAGCCTTAAATAAAGCATATGTCATGTTTTTAAATGACCAACCACTACATTTGCTGTGTGCAGAGAGGTGGGAAAAGAACTCACGGTGCTGTCACAGAGCTTTCCGCTGAAGCCCGGGGCGCAGATGCACTGGAAGCGGTTAAGTCGGTTCAGACAGGTGGCTCCGTTCAGACAGGGGCTCGACGCACACTCGTCTATTTCTGTCTCACACCTGTAACACATCACAACACAAACCATCACTCCGGCTGACAGGAAGTGCTCGCCATGACCTCTGACCTCTGCTCACAGGTCGCAGACAGTTCACACCACAGAGATGGTCTAGTAGTGTAGAAAATGTACATGCTTTTTTACCACTAGCAATGGCTTTTCTGTTAAATTTTTGTATGGTATGCGAACACGAACATCAGTTAGATTTTACACATTGCATTTCTTTGTACTATTTGGAGACATATCGGCTATCGGCCTGAATCTTGCCGATATGACCCGATAGTCCACGTGGGCATGTTATACCTCATTATAAAGCTTAGACTCTATATTATGTCCATTTAATCCAATTTACAGACAGATAAAGGTCCTAATATGTGGCACCGCATCAGTATTTATCTGCGGAATCTTTTGTCTGTGTCTGTGATACCGTACTTTCCCTGAACGCACCCCCAGAGTCATGTCACACACGTGCGCCTTTTTACACGTGCAGCTGCTGCCAACATGCCGGATTATTATATTATTATATTATAAGGATGATCGTTTTGAGTCAGGATTTAAAGGACACTTATTTGTGAAGACTTGTGATCTGAGAGGTGCCTATGTGAGCGGTGAGTGTTACAAATGTGCTGGTTTTTGAAGCTACTTTTTCGTTTTTTCTCATTAGCACTTAGCTGCTGCAAGCTACCATACATAAACAGTCCAGCCTGTTGTCTCTTACTACTACTGTCTACCGTAAAGTGACTATAGTGGCTCTACACATGTCACTGGACCTGCAGTGATATGTAAATGAGCTGTGAATAGAGGTGTGAATAGAGGTGTGAATGATCGGCATTTACGCATATAATTAATTACCACAGCACACACGCATTTACCACTACAGACTAATAGCAGTACTTTACTTAATTTCTTCACTGGCTAGAATATCATGCAAAAATAGCATTAGGCCGACCTACTGTCTTTAAATATGACTGGAAAGAGGCAGAATAACAACAAATGTAATTTCCTGTAGAGCCAAACCTACGATTTACAGTGAATTTATACATCACAAAATATACAGTTTTTTATATCGGCTATCGGCACCTCCAACTCCCATTTTATCAGTATCATATCAACTGCCAAAATATCCATATCGGTCACATCCTACTTTAAAATAAAATAAATCAAAACTGAACCAAATGTAACAAGTAACTACAGAACAGCTTTGTCTAAATAAAAGTTCAAACATTCTAAGAATTTTTGATCTTATTACATCAATTTCTATTTTCAGTATCGATACAAATATCTGATTGGTGCATCCCTGTTTTTCTGTGTGCTGTTTAAGGTATATGGTATTGTCATCATTTTTTGACAGTTGTATTTACAGGGTATATGACAGTTTAAAATGGAGAGCGTCTTGTACTGACCTGGAGCCAGTGTAGCCAGGCTTACAGGTGCAGTTTCCTCCTGTGTCCCCTCCAACACACACGCCGCCATTTTCACAGGGGGTGTTTACATCACATGAGACCGGAGGATAGCGCCACCTAAAGGACACAAAAAAGCATTGAAATTCGAAAGTTCAAATATTTGCTGCCAGAAATTTTTTATTATTATTTAATTAATCATTGCATTTATATAGTGCCTTTCAAGATACCCATAGCGCTTTACAGTTCATTATTCATTCACTTCACACTTAGTGGTGGTAAGCTACTACTGTAGCCACAGCTGCCCTTGGGCAAACTGACAAAAGCAAGGTTACCAATCTGCGCCATCGGCCCCTCTGATCACCACCAACACTCACGCACACACCACTTTCATACTAGGCAATGTGGCTGAAGGACACAACGACAGTTTTTGCCACTGGCGCCCCACTGTGGCACCTGGAATTCCCAGTGGTCTCCCATCGAAGTACTACCCAGGCCCAGCCTGCTTAGCTTCTGAGATCTGACAGGATCAGGCTTTCACAAGCTGGTATGGCTCTGCGTCTTCAAATTCAAAATCAATTTTACCAAAACTAAAGCTCCGTTCAGACTATAGGGCTTAATGCTCAATTCAGATTTTTTTGTGAAATCCAATTTTTCCAAATAAATGCGCCCTGTATCTGATCACCAGTGGGAACTTTAAAAGCCCCAAAATGCTACCTGGAGATTTTAAAGTTGCTGTTGTACTGGAGCCAGAACTTGTACAGCTTATTTGTTTTAAGGAGGAGATTGAGAAGGATGAGGTTTTTGGCCACGGTGTTTTGTGGGCCAAGAGTGGTGGGATCGCTATGTGCTTCACTGCTTCACTCACACGGAGTTCATACACAAGTTTCGTATGATGAGAAGAACGTTTGTGTACATTTATGAGCACCTACTTGTACCACTCTCGCGGGAGGAAAAGTTTCCAAGTGGCCTGGGTCACATTTGAAAAAAATTGATCTATGTAGTTGAGACTGTTCAGATACAGGTCGCATAGGGGCAAAAAAATCTGATTTGGGGCACTTCAGGCTGCCCATGTTATGTCGAATTGACTGTTAAGGACTTAAATTTTGCCATAGCTTGTTCAGCAGTTATGTATAAGTTTAACAGTTTATGATATTATATTGTCAGAAATCTACAGTAAAAAAAAAACAACACACAAGTTATCTACTCACTGGCAGCGTTTTCCAGTGTACCCTTGTGGGCATGAGCAGGTGTGTGTCCCTACAGTCTCCACACATGTCCCCCCATTTACACAGCTGAACTCCAGGCAGTTGTCCACTTCTTCGTTACAATTTTTTCCTATGTATCCAGGCTCACAGTCGCACCTGTAGTCCGCCATCAGATCTGTGCATGTTCCGTAGACGCAGAGGCTATATTCGCACTCATTTATATCCTTTTCACACAGGACACCCTCCCATCCCGGACTACAACTACAATTAAACTCATTGAATTGATCTTGGCACACCCCGTTATTCAAACAAGGCTGGGAGTCGCAGATGGGAGCACCCTTGCACCCTATATCTGGTTCATGTCCAGCCAATCGTATAAACCGACTAGCTTGGGGAACCTCGTCGACTTTTATTAGCGGAAGATAGACTCCGCCTACTCTAACTTCTCCAAGGCAACCGGTGTACTTCTCGGCCAGCCAGATTTTCGTGTCATTCAGGAAGTTGAGGTTTCCGCCATTTCCGAAGCTGCTGCCGGATCTGTTTCCGTCCACAGTGAGGCGCCAGCGAGACAAGGGCATTTCGGGGTCCGCCATGGTAAGTTGGATGTGATGCCATGCTCCATCTGAAATGATTTGTTCGCTGGTAAAGGCTAAAAGTTCAGATCCAGCGCCACTGTCCATTTTGACCAACAGAGTGGAGTTTAGCAGGCCCAAACAGAAGACTTGGGTTTTGCCGTTAGCGCGGAGTAGAATGCCGTTCTCGTCGCGTGTTCGTACATCCAGGGTGATGCTGGTAACTGGGCTGAGCAACGAACCATTGGCTGCAAACTGAAGAGAGTTGTCCTGGAAGATGGCTTCTGTCAAACCTGCAAACAGAAATACATCGTAGTTCAGGTCAGTGCTTCTCAATTATTTTCTCAAATAAAACAGGAAACACACACCAAGGTTCTTGTAGAGGTATAAATGCAAGGAACAGCAAAACACAAGTGAAAAAATGCATAGCACACCCAGATGACTGATGTCTAAAAGCTTCTTTTATTTTTAAATAACATTTTGGCAAAAAAGCCTTCGTCAGATCATTCCTCCTGTCTTGGACCACAGCATACTCAATCTCAATTATTTTCTGTCACGCCCCCCCCAGGAAGAAGAAAAGATTTTGAGCCTCTATAGTCGCCTACATATGAAAGCAAATGTTTTAGTCGGGTCTCCAAAGCGACTCCTGGAACACACGCAGCATGTCTCCGTCCATATTCCGTGCAGTGCTTACCTGCGTGTTGAAGCAGTATGCTCCTGTGTCCTCCTCGTCTTTAAAGATGATGTCCATGTTCATGGTACTTTCAATATCCAGCGTGACAGAAACCATGTCTAAAGCTGCAGCAGTATCAGCTCCTCTGCTGTTTGGTACGCCTCCTTTTATGATGCAAACAGTGCTTGCTGGTTTACTGAAGTATCATTCACAAAGCGAGATGATTGTTCGCAATATTCGGCATGTTGTCACTGAAAAAATTCAAATGGCTAATCAGCATGATTGGGGCGTAATGTCAGGGGAGCCACGGGGTCTTAAAAGTCTTAAAAAGGTCTTAAATTTCATGTTCCTAAATTAAGGTCTTAAAAAGTCTTAAATTATATTGTTCAAGTCTTACTTTTTTCACAACTGTCTTAAATTTAATTTGCCTGTTTTTCTGTATACTCAACCGGTCTGCAGTGCAATGTTAAATGGAAGGAGGGAAAAACAACAATAACGTGAAATTCCGTGAATGAACGTCTAATTTGGAGTATGCGCAAACAACACTTTGGTTTGCCGGCGGCAATGAGTAAACAATCAGTACAGTGGAGGAAGACGTTGGATGGATCAAGGGGAAGTGTAGGTTTAGTCCACAGTGGCTCTTAGATTCTAGATGTAGTACCATAGTTGGTTGGCCATTATTAGAATTGGATCTGATGTTTTTTGCTCACATAATGGGTGCAATGTTGGTCATAATTTTCATTTAAGTGGTCTTAAAAAGGTCTTTAAAAAGTCTTAAATTTTGGGTAGTAAACCTGGGGATACCCTGAATGTCTTTAAGCAGCACTGTTATTTATTTGGCTTCATACTGTCTGCTGCTAACATTTTTAGACACAGTAAACACAGCAGTCTTTCTCGCCATAATCACAGTAAAGCCAAGCGCTACATATGCTTTTTATACAGTTTGTTCTCTACACTTCATATCTCCTGCTCTGTGCTGTGTGTGTGTATGCTCAGTGCAGAAAAACCCAACTCTATAGCGCTAATACCTGAGGTGGGGATTTGCAAGTCGTGACTTGGACTCGAGCCAGACTTGAGTCACTATTTTTAGGATTTGAGACTTGGCTTGATTAAACAGACATAGACAGATAAAAAGACTTGGGACTCGATGCGGACTTGAAGGTCATAGACATAGGACTTGACTCAGACTTGAGGCCTGTGACTTGAGAAGACTTGATGCTTCTCCTAAAAAAGCATTTGTTTTTAGAAAATGTTTTTCTCTTTACAGTTGATACATGAGATGCTTAATTTTACAGAAACAAACTGGAACATGTTATTACTTTGGATGTAACTGAAGTACTGTGAGATGGTATCCTCAAATGTACTACAGTAATATACAGTACAACACAGTAAAACAGGGAACTACATAGAACATGATCCTTCCATTTCAGTGCAGACACACAACTAACTAACTGTTATTAAGCACTTTTAAATCTTAATTTTTTCTATTTTGACCGGAATGATTCTCACTGTTGTCAATACATTTAAAAAGGAAAAAATAGCATTTCTCTTTATATTAATACTTATATATAAACATGTCATGACTATTTAAGTACAATTTACTATAAAAGTCATATAAATATCAAAACCCTAAGCTATATTTGGTACTTTTTTGGTTAAAGACTTGAAATTACTTGAAGCTCAAAACAGAGGACTTGGACTTGACTTGGACTTATGGGCAAGTGACTCGAGACTTGACTTGGACTTCAAGTCAAAGACTCAAGACTTACTTGAGACTTGCAAAACAATGACTTGGTCTCTCCTCTGGCTAATACTCCCTGCGCACACTCACTGCCAACTACTGTAGTGGATGTGCAATTAAACTTTTTTCTAGTACAGCAAAAAAAAAAAAAAAAAAGCATGTTCCCGGAGGTCACCGGAGGGGACCGGGCTTTTGTTTGTAGCTGGTCTCTCTCTCTGGAACAGACTTCCTCTGGATATTACAGCAGCACAGTCTTTAAGATGTTTTTAAATCTTTCTTGAAACTCATTTGTATATTTAACACAAGCTCAGCAGAACGTTTGTATTTTATTGTTTTACTGTGTTTTTGTATGTATTAGATTGCACTTTGTATTGCCTTTGTAAAGTGCTTTGGGTAGCTGTGGTTGCTTTTAAATGTGCTTTATAAATAAACTTGACTTAACTTGTTTGCTGTTATGGTGGAGATTCAAAGTGATCAGTGGTCTTTGTTCCTTTATTTTATATAATTTTATAATTTTTCTAGTGGAACAAGGTGCAGTATTTATTTGCACACTTAACTTCTTGACCCTAATGTCCACAGCATTTTTTCTTTGTGATTACGACAGGAGTTTGTCTGAGAAATGATCAGGCTGTAGGCGTAGTTGTGCCGGTCAGTAGAGGTTAGTACTATTGGTTCCGGTCAAGCAGTAACGGAGGGAAACGGGTAGATTTTTTACATTCAAATAGCTCTTATTCAGAAACTAGAGGGACTATTGAAATAAGTAAAGTATCAGAATGTAGGAAAGAGTTACACTCCAACAGGGTCAAGTTAAACCTGTGATATTCTTTCAAGTTGTTGACAAAAAATTTAAAAACTCATGTCGGTAACGGAGGGAATGAAATATGCAACACTTTATGGGCAATAAATACAAACGGTGATAACTAGCGGTTCTCACTTACATATCCTTAACAAACTGGTTTGAATATTTGCTTCATATAGTTTTCTACCATATAGTACAAGATTAGGTTGAAAAACCTCTTGCTTTTTGAGTAATACGATTTTTTATTAAGAAAGATCATGGTAGCGGAGGGAAAAGTAACAGAGGGAAAATTGTGCAAGCAAGTAGAAGGTGCAGGATTTTGGATAATTTGTCAGCTTTTTTCTTCAGAATACTTTTAATATTACTTCAAAATGAAAGGAAACTATTTCTATAAAATATGTCAGTCCTTCCAAGCAAATTTTTTATCATTTTAAATACATTTTTTTTTTTAGAAATCATGTACCTTCATCAACAGTTCAAAGATGGAATAACACAAGATATGATGAAATACATCCATTTATTTACATGATTTGCAGGTCTTTGAAATTTGGGAAATAATTTTTGTTCCATGTTTCATACATGGTCTGTTTAAAACGTATGAAACTTTAGAACCAAAAATGGTACAGAAAAAAGGTAAACAGTTTCATAAACTAGAGTACATATGTATCTGTTCAATACATTTTTATATCAGATGCATTAACTTGAATTTTTGGTCTTGCTGTAAACTTCTGCTTGACCTGACCCTATTGTTAACAGTTTTTTGTTTGGTTGGGTTTTTTTTGCACTAGGAAAAGGTTAAAATTATTATCAATAAATTAATAAATAATTTAAAAGTGCTTTAAACATATAACCCTCTTATGCAGGCTTAAAGTTCACCTCACATGTCGCAGTAAGTATTTCTCCCAGGTCTAATACTGGGTACTACGCAAAACGTGTTACCATTTCTAGGAGCTCTAGTCTAGTCTAGTCTGCTAATTACAAGTCGTATAAACAAACTTGGCTCTTGCCCGGTACGACTTGACCTCTTCTGTGAGTGCATTTGGATTACTACTGTACTCTCTTCAGGTCTCTGGCAAGCAGGTTAGATCACAGCTGACCCTCCACACCATGGACAGGGTCTCTGTAAGACCCTCCCCTTCTTCCAGTTTCTTCCCCTCTACCATTGATCTCATGAACGCTTTACGACACCTGTCACTTTAAACAACTTAGCGGTACTTGAATCATAATTAAAAGACTTACACTAATAGTTTTACTACACTACTGTTGTTCTGCCCATACTGTATATTTAGTATTATATTCAAAGTCTTAGAAAAACTGTATTGATCTATAAGAGAAATTATTTGGACACAGTAGCTCACATGTCACAATATAATATAACAACAAAGAGCAAAAATATAAATGGTGATAATAAATTTTAAATAAGAAGCAAAATAAGCAAGAAACTGGTACAAGTAAAAATAAAAACATATAGAAATATAGTAATACGAATATACAAACAAAAACAACTTATTTTTTTTAAAGGTGCACTGTGCTGCCACCTTCTTGTTTCTATGGAGATGCCATTGCTCTGCTTAGAATGTTCCACAGTATGACATTAAACACCTCTACCTTACATTTATTCAGTTACAGGTGGTTTTATAGCTCAAAAATACTTAGGAAAACAGACATTCTGACTGTGAGCAGGGTGTCTCTCCACAGATCTGACCTGTAACGTGGTCTAGTTTGGTCTCCATGAAGATACAAAGATTTAAAGCCATACTGTGAAACATTCCAGACAAAGCAGTATCATCTCCATGGAGAAAAGCATTTGACAGAGCCTTTTTTTATTCTAATCCTACTTATTTCATCATCCTTTACATTTACTATTACTATTCATGTGTTTGAATTCAGGACAATAAAACAGTTTTGTCTTTACTGTAGTTCTAAGTGACTTCTAACTTGCTTGTACATCAGCGCAATATTTTAACCAGGCTGGTGCCACCTAGTGCCTCCACTCAATTTCATTTCTCTCCAGGGACTAGGTAAGGAATCGGAATACACTAGATGGATTGCAAGAACCTCAGAAGTTATAGACCACGCACTGGCCAATCAGCGAAGAGCTGTGAAGCCATGACGTCAAACTCAAGCACCTGTCTGGGTCCCTTTTGTGGTACAGCACAACAGTAAACAAAGCGGTCGAGATGGATGTAGACGAAGCCACATTCTGTGTTGGCAACAATTCCCGAGATTGAGGATTTTAATTTGGAACAAAGAGAATGTTTGGTGAATTTTATCAAGGGGAAAGACGTTATTGCCCTTTTTTCTACAGGATTTGGTGCGTTACATACGTCACAACCAAATAGCAGTGATTGGTTAAATTTTAAAAAAGTACCCGCCTACCATCAAGCGAACAAATCCTAATGCTGCGAGGTCAGACGGTTTCCACGAAGTGAAACCGGCCGAACATTCAGGCTAGAAATATTTGCCAGACTATGTGTGATTCAAAATAAATGAACAAGTACAATAAAGTGTGCTGGTGTTTATCATAATGTTTTTGTTTGATTGAATGCAGTGATATTCTCATGTGATACTTACACTCATATCCGTCATGCAGGTCTATACAGCGGCCTCCTTCGTAACACGGGTTGTCCACGCACCACAGACGGGTTTGGCAAACGCGCCCGGAAAAGTTACTGGGACACTTGCACCTGAAGTCATTCCAGGTGACCTCGCAGTGTCCACCGTTGAGACAGGGTGCATTCTGGGTAAAGGGAAAGACAGATGGATGGATTAGGCTAATGTAGTGATCGCTTGTTGTAAATTCTCTCACCTGATGCGAGCTGCGCGGTTAGCTGCAGAGAGGATTGAAGGCTAACTCGCAGATCAAAGGATTCACAGCGAGATCGATGTTAATGGGTTTTAGGCAATGTAGACTTCGTGATTTCACAGCAGCAAGACGTATTTGACATTGATTTGAACTTTTCATTTGAAAGGAAGACCTGATTTTTATGCGAGACAGTTTTTTGATCCGACTTCTGAATGATCGGTGCTTGACCCTGACATATGGCAGGTGTATGGTCCACTTTGTTGGCCATAATCCCATTTGGGAGAATCTAAACAGTGAACTTAAACTTCACTACGGCTCTAACAACACACCTGCTACTACTACTGTGTCTACTACTACCACAATACCTTACCAATACTACACATGCTTATTTCTGAGCAACAACTTGTCTTAATTGGCTATTTTCTTATTTGTTATACAGTTGTTTTCTCATACTTGGAGTTGTATTTTGTTTCATTGACACATATTTAACACACAAATCCTTCATATTTAGGCAGTGTTCTACCTTGTGATGTCATGTGGCAATACAGAAGGTGCTCCACTGTATTTTTACACCTTCACTAGAATCATTTGGATCTTGGATCTATGCACAAACACTAATAAAAAAAATAAAAAAAACCTTCTGCTTCATGACCTCACAAGGTGGAACATTTTGAGCTTTGGAGATGTAGATAATAAATAATGAATTATTACTTGAACTAAAACACAACTCCAGGTATGTTTTTGAGAATTTTAGCCTGGCTTAAAGCTCACAAGAGTCAATTTCCATAATATAGGACCTTTAATCCATAACTCATCAGTGATCTGTTATATTCTATAACGCAATGAGCAATTCAAGACTTGTCTAGTGACAGAAATTATTTGATGTAATTTATTGTTTTCAGCCTAAGGAAGGTAACTTATAAGGTTTAAAGTCACGGTCTCCTGGCCTGAATTAATTAACATTTTAAAATGCCTTTCCTGACATTTGCATCTCGATTTATCCAGGCTTAGAGGTAGCACAAAAAAATACAGTGTCTTGACCAATGGTACTCTAAATCCACATAAGCCATGCCAATTTCTAACCTCTTATATTAGACCTCTCCAGACATGATTCTTACTGGGTTTGTACTTAATTTGAATTTATTGTGTTTGAAATAAATGTCAATTTTTAGAAATATATTGTAAATTTAAATAACTGAGAGAAAAAAAACATAATCTAAAGAACTTTACAAAGTTTTTGTTGAGTAATATCTAATAGAGAAGCACTTGTCTCTCCATAGCCTAGCACCAAAATACATCTCTGACATGTTAGTGCCATAGCACACACTGAGGACCTCAACGACTGGACTCCTGCTGGTGCTCAGGGTCAGGACTAAACACGGAGAGTCGGCGTTTCAGATTCTTCCTGAAGATGTGAGACAGGCCTCTACTTTGACATTGTTTAAATCCAGGCTCAAAACAGTTGTGTTTGTCTGCACTCTTCTTTTCTGTCTCATTTAATGCCTCTCTCTCACTCTCTCTTAAATTTTATGATGATTGTTTATGTTTTGATTTGTTTGTATTGTGATTTTAATGTATTTCGTATTCTGTAAAGCACTTTGACTTACTTGGAGTATGAATTGTGCTAAATAAACTTGCCTTGCCACTTACTTGGAATCATGGGAAAATAACTGCCAGACACTATCCGAGACATTTGCTTCCCTGTCATGGTGGTTACAGAGAGAGGAAAAATGCATGAAGTGAGCCGAGACTGATGAAAACAATGTCGAAACAACTGCAAGACACTATTCCAGGCAGTTGTTTTTGTGTCGTTGTGCAATATCACAGCGGTAGACAGGACTAAGTGGGCGGGATTACAGGTTCAAACTAAAACATATTCCTTACCAAAGTTTCAGGTA
This sequence comes from Boleophthalmus pectinirostris, assembly GCF_026225935.1. Classification (NCBI taxonomy): domain Eukaryota; kingdom Metazoa; phylum Chordata; class Actinopteri; order Gobiiformes; family Gobiidae; genus Boleophthalmus; species Boleophthalmus pectinirostris. The sequence goes on along the minus strand of NW_026571353.1, from coordinate 9,846,459 downwards.
GAGACCCTTCACTCATTTTAAATCATTGTGATGTGTTTCAAACGTGCATTGTGAAGTGAGTTTTGCAATCAAATATTTTTTTCCCAAAATTGTTCAGCTTTAAAGATTCATTGTGTAACATTTCTGGTGGACGGTCTGGCAAATTCTTTTCTCCATGGAGAGGTTATTGCTTTGTCTGGAATGTTTCACAGTATGCATCTTCCTGGAGACCAAACCAGACCAAGTTACAGGTCAAATCTGTGGAGAGGCAACCCCACTCACAGTCAGAATGCCTGTTTTTCTAGGTATTTTTGAGCTATAAACCTACCTGTAATTGAATAAATGTAAGGTAAAGCTGTTTAAAGTCATACTGTGGAACATTCCAGGCAGAGCAATGACATATCCAAAGAAACAAGCATGTAGCGGACCCCCAGCCAAACAAGGTTACATAGTGCACTGTTAATATATTGCATTACCTTGCATGTGTCATCACTGTGGCATCCCTCTAGCACATTTTCTCTGTGTAGAACCAGGTAATCATCCTCATTTTCTGACTCTTCCGCGGTGTTAAAATGCTTGTCGTCGATTCTCACATCTTGAAGACACCCTTTAAAATGCCCTCCCCACGCGTTCATGTTCTTTTCAGGGGGCAATCCTCCGAGATACGCCACATCTCCAGCTTCAATCGTAACATTCCCTAAGGCGCGATGGTTCCCCGCTTTCGGAAACACCACGTGACCATACTGGACCTTTAATGTTACTAAAGTATTGTTGCCGTCGGTAACAAACTTGGCTTCGGAGAGGAGAGTGGTGTGGGGGCTGTATATGGCGACGGTTCCTTCTTTGAGATAGATGGTCAGGTATGGCTTTTCTTCTCGTCTGAGTTGGAGTAGCAGGCCGTTGTGTTTGAGTGAGCGCATGAGGAATGAAATGGTGAAGTTTTCTCCGTGGCTTTCTCCGATGGAAAAGGCAGAGTAGCTTGTGGAATTTTCCTGTCCAAATGTCCAAGATGGGTATTCTGAAAAAGAGGATAACAAAAGGTAGATAAAATGTATGTCGTTTGGGAGGCTGAAATCTAAAATATTATCAAGACTGTTCATTCGTCGAGGACATAGCAACCGTGTTTACCTAGTTGCCATGTGCAAGTTTCTTACTGGTAGCTCAAATGAGCATTCCTGATAGTAGCTGTTTTGGCCCGCTTTTGGATACTCTTTGAAACACCAACTTTTTGAAACAGTTACAACTTTCAGAGCTGTTGTAAACTAACATTCCAGTTAACACAAGTAAGCCTTGTTTGGAAAAATGTTTGACCAAAAAATAATGCTATAAATAAATAAATACAATATCTGAAGATTAAGATCAGATGTATGGAAGATAATGTGTTCCATCAGATTCTGAATTTTAAATACCTATTGAATTTCTCACTTTGAATTTTTTCTGAAACAGGAAGTTAATTATTTTTATTCTGAATTTTAGTTACTGAAATTTTAAGTATACTTTTTCAATATATTTCAAATTCAAAATAAAAAAATTTCACCTTTTAAATATGCAGCACAGATATTTTCAAGCCCTCAAATTTAAAAGTTAAAATTCAAAGTGTACAATCTGCAGTGAAAAACTTCACAACAAAAATCCAAGATGGCAAGGCAGAAGCAATCGATCATAAGTGAGAGAGGTGGGCAGAGGCTGTTTCCTATTGGCTGTTCTCATCTGTGGGCGGGATTTACACTTAAGAAATAAAAGAGATGCAGTTTTGATAATTCTGACCTATCAGTCTGGTTCACTACACAATTTCCTGCTTGTTACTAAGTTAGATCGGATCACTTTGGATTGATTTGACCTTGGCATCTTGGATTTTCCTGCAAATTTTTTTCATTGCAGATTTTGCACTCTAAAATTCCAAATAAAAAATTCACCTTTTAAATATTCAGCTCAAATATATTCAAATTCTCATATTCAACAGTCAAAATTCAGACACTTTGAAAATGTACACTTAAAATCTCAGAAACTAACATTCAGAATAAAAATAATATTTTTTCAGAGTTAAAACAATCAAAGGGACAAATTCAAAATCTGACGAAACAAATGATCTTCCATAGAAATGTTGCATTAAGTGTATTTATCTTCATAGAGACATGTTATTTATGTTATATTTCACAGTATGGCATTAAACCTTTTCATCTTCATGGAGACCACACCAGACCTAGTTACTAGTCAGATCTGTGGAGAGGCAACCCCGCTCACAGTCAGGATGCCTGTTTTTATTGGTATTTTTGAACTATAAAACCACCTGTAATTGAAAAAATGTAAGGTAGAGCTGTTTAATGTCATACTGTGGAACATTCCAGACATTTCCATAGAAACAGCAGGTGATGGACCCCAAAGAAAAAGTTGCATACTGCACCTTTAACTATGGAATAACCAAAACAGAACAATAACATTTCCATAGAGACAAGCAGATAGCAGGTCCACCACCAAAAAAGTTACGCAATATTTTCCAATGTTCTTTTTAATCCGATGACAAATAGTTAACTAGATAAACCATATATAGTCTCGCATGTCTTGGAAAAAGGAGGAAAGCAATTACCAAAGCCAAACACTGAGCAGACACGCTGAAATGTAAAATGACCTCTGCTTTAACTAAATCACAGATAAAGCTGCTCCCACATCCTCCAGGTTTACAGAGGTCACAGTGTGGGAGAGGTCTGCTCTGTTCGCTCAACGCTACTGCTATGTCCATTATAATGTATGTCATAACATCACTGTGCAACAATATTAAATACATGTTAGCACTGAAATTAGAACATTACTTATATATACTGAGTAACTGTTTAAATCCAATGTTGGAATTTCCTGTATGGTGGATGAAGTACTCACTTTTGTTATTTAAGTAAATGTACAGATACAAATGTAAGTTAAAAAGTATTTAAAAAGTTTTAAAATATTAAGTATAAAAGTATTAATGTACCTATTGAAAAATGTAGCTTAAGAGTAAAAATAAAAGTATTTTGCAGTATTTTAGAACAATTAAAGGATGAAATGTAGAGATTGTGGAACTACAGCTTTTCAAATTATATAACTCACCAGCTCTTAACTCTTTTTTGTCCTAACCAAAGGTAAATTAAGGGGGGAAAAATCTCACAAAATAACTTGTCTCATGCGTGCACAATCTTGTAGGCATGGTACAATACTGAAATTAGGTGTCACAACTGTCATGGCTAAAATAACTGTGATTAACGATTATATCACAGTACTTATTAAAGGACAGTTCTGAATTTTGGACATAGAGTATCATTTTCTAGTGCGCCAGAGTGTTAGAGACGTGTGCAGACACTTTTTTAAATATTCCATTCAGTCCTTTTATTTGCAGAGATCGTTGGTGCTAGGCTAGTGCATGTCAATTGCTATAGTTAGCCTGCCACTAAAAACAGTTTTACCCACTTCACAAAACACCTGAAGAAAATCTATTATTACTCCAGACTGTTGATGTAAATGTCTGTGTCAATAGAATAATTTTAGAAGTAAAACCAACCTTGCATTTGAAGGATTTGTGTCTGAGCAGCAGTGAGTTGTACTTTCTGATCGAAAACTTTGCAGCGGCGGACTGATATATGAGCAAATAGTCCCTCAACATGTGACGATTCATGCGATGCAAGGTTAGTTTTATTTCAAACATTATTCTGTCAACACAGACATTCACAGTGATAGTCTGGTGTAATAATAGGTTTGTTTCAGGTGTTTTGTGGAGTGGGTAAGACTGTTTTTAGTGGCAGGCTAACTATGGCCATTGACATGCACTAGCCTAGCACCAGCGACCTCTGCAAATACAAGGACTGGTTGGAATATTTAAAAAAGTGTCTCCACACGTCTCCAACTCTCTGGCTCACTAGGAAATGAGGCCCTATGTCCAAAATTCTGAACTGTCCCTTTAAAGCTGCTGATGGTTTAAAAATGTTATGCATACAATTAATTATACTTTTAATATTATGAATAAGAGTAGGAATGGAAAATGACACTTATTTCCTTAAAACAAAATGAACTTGTTATTAATCCTTCAAATAAACAGTTTAGTATGAATAAAAGTTCAAACAATGAGACATTTTAAGCCAAAATCTGCCTGTAAATAGCCTTTTTACATCCAATTAAAGACCCCAAGTGGATATTGAAGTGAACCAGTATCATGGAACCAATCAAGCAAATTTTTCAGTATTAGCGCCAATATCTAATACCAGAATCGGTATCAGCGCATCCCTAAGTAAGTCCCCTATTTAAACAACTGTTATACAATTGTACTTTGTTATAGAAGAAAACATTAAGGATAAGTAACTTTTTTGTAGATATAATTCACAAAAATGCATTGCTTATTCTTACCTTTTTCACATGTCTCTCCATAATAGGGCCGTTGACATTGGCAGCTGGCCCTCACCCAAAGGTCCACACACTCCCCTCTGCCCTGGCACGGGTCCTCCTCACACCACTCCTGTTTGGTGCACCCCAGCTCCATCCCCCTGACCTCCTCCCTCACAAGATCCTGGGGCAGTAAAGGCTTGTGGTCGACATACAGGTCCTCCATGCACCCTATAAACCCCTTCCCGCTTGAAGTTCTTGCTAGGAACTCTGACGGGGCTCCTCCTATGTACATCTCCTTAAAAAATCCAAGTTGTAGGAACATTAAGTGATTATACCCTTCGTTTTTCACTTTGCATCCTTCTGTACAGCCCGGCCCTTTTAAAACCATGACCAGTTTTTCTTCCATGGTCACAGTAACCTCTCTCCACTCCCCATCGTTGACTGGTACAGGGTGGGACGCTTGCAGTACTTTGCCTGATTTCACTTTAGCTCGCAGTACTCCTCCCGCTACTTCTAAGTACAAGTAGTTTTCCACGGTACCTCGAAAGTACAAAACCATATCCGGCAAAGTAGACTTAAATCGAAGCTGTAAGTGCATCTCGTTGCGGACGTCGGTTTGTTTGGTTTTGTTGGTGTATTCCGGCGTTCCCATGTGGACGTAGCCTTCCGAGTTGAATGAGAAGGTGGTGGAGGTGTTGCATAGTTTTCCGCTCCATCCGGGCGGGCAGAGGCAGGTGTAGGTGTGGGCTCCGTCGTTGGTCAACACGGGGGAACAGGAGGCGTGGTTTTGGCACAGATGAAAATGGCAGCCGATCAGTCGCACGTTCGCAGTCCAGACCGCCCCAAGGGTCCTGTCCCGGGGCGGAGGGAGGGGGGCAATGGCACGTGTAGGAGTTGACGCCGTCTTCGCAAGTGGCGTCGTTCTGGCAGGGGGCGCTGTCGCACTCGTTGATGTCCACCTCGCAGTGCACGCCTGTGGAGAAGACGGGTAAGACAGGAAAGTTGGGTTAGAAATACAGTAGTTTCAGAGTTAGTAGTATTTAAATTAATATGATGTTTTCAGAACAGCAACTTCGTCTTTTTGTTTGTCTTTTTGGCAAAATAAATATGCAAGTTTGCTTGTTAACTGGTTAGTTAAGCTCCATCATCACAGACTTATGATATGTGTTACTTATAGGGTCCTACTGTGTGGGCAACTTTCCACGGCTACAATAAAGCAATACTTCTACTACTACAAATGCTATTGAATATCCTTTAAATGTTATTTGCAACTACTATACAATCTATACTACTACTACTACTACTACTACTACTACTACTTTGCACATTCGAATGACATTTTATTCTGAATTAATTGCTATGAAAACAGTGACCAATTTTAATCACTCTCAAACCCAATATTTTACCTTTAATTTTATTTAGGATGATCCAAAACCAAAACAAATATTGTGGATCTTAACCTTACATTTAATCTTAAATGTTGCCCTGAAAAACATTTTTTTTAAATGTAGTTTAACTTTATATCGGAATTACAACATCCAAAATCATCAAAACCTATGCCCAATAATATCTAATAATATCTATAAACTATAATAATAATCATAATCTTCAATTTCAAATTACTACTCAAAATCATATCGATATATTGTTCCATCTTTTATGTATTGAAGTTAATATAGTAATAATTATCGTGACATAGGTACATAGGATTTAAATGAGTATAATGGCTTTTAGAACAGCAACTCATAATCTGTCATGTTTGAAAATTAAGTTTAAAAAAGTTAGCTTGGTTGTTGGCTGGTTGTTTCACATCTAACATCACAAGCTTATTGCTTGGCTACTACGTCACAACCTCTACTACTTCAAATGTCAGTGTTTTCTAGTATTATGGGGCTGCTATAAAACAATACTTCCGCTACTACAAATGCTACTGCTTATAGTTTTTATGCTACTTGCAACTACTTTTGAATCACTACTACTTCAACAACTTCAAAAGTTTGTCATTATTTTCTGGGTACTATAAAACAATACTTCTACTATGATAAATAGTAGTTGACTTAACTAAATCAAGTAAGTGTTCTTGCATTTCAGTTTCCTGTTTATAGGTGACAGTTTGAGGACTTTTGCCCATTCAAAATACAAAATAATTAGTTTTGAATTGCTAATTGCTATGGTAACGGTAAAATGTAGGTCTTAAATGTTAACATGAAAAAAAAATATATAGAAAAGGTTATTTTTATTTTTATTTTGGAATTATATAATTATCTGGGTCATAATAATAATCTTTAGTGGGCTAGTTTAACATTAACCAGATGTACCAAGATCAAATTACTACCAAGGGAACAGAAATGTAAACTAAATGTAATAAATGAATCCAGTATTGCTTTAACACTGATCAGCTGTTTCCTATTGTCATTTGCAGATGGGACACACAAGGAAATGGCCTGTCATTACACAGAGGTGAATACAATTTGGATCCCAATGTAATATAATAAAACCATATTAGTTTAGCAATCAGACAATGAATATAAAGCAGGATTTGTGAATGAAACTACACCACAAACATTACAAGGAATCAACAACAGCAAGTCACGGTGCGTCCTAATTCCTACGAACAGCAGCCAACTTGCATTACCAAAGTCTATTCAGGCTATCCATGCCAACAATTAGACACAACCCTTTAGATGCTTTAAAGTTTAAGCTTATAAAATGCTAAATAGACTGTACCTGCCATCCAGATCGCACTATGACACCAGCAAAGCAGTAGCATCCACTTTCCTCCCAACATGATTCAATGATTAAAATCGACCAAAATAACAATTTCTAAGATAAACCCCTTTTGGGCTTACGAAGCAGTTGTGCATGTGTACTCCTCCGCACCGTCCTGGGAGTGATCGCACGCTCCTGCCCACCTTTTCATTTTCCCTCCCTCGCTCCGGTCTCCACAAGCCCTGCCCATCACGAGCGCAAGGAGAAATAAGCCGAGAGGAGCCAGCTGGCCAAAGTCACTGTCCGATGGAGGAATGCACTGCAGTGGGTTCTACCAGCCCCCACCCCTCCCTCCCTCCTCACCCATCTGATACTGTGGAGGAGAGAGAGGGACAGCAGGAGGCGCTAGAGGTTTAGGTTGAAAAGCCATGGCAGTAATTAACGCCTCTAGTTTGGATTAATATGTTAATACTTAAAGGTGCAATGCGTAACTTTTCTAGTGGAGGGTCTTTCACCTGATTGTTTCTATGTATGTGTCATTGCTCTGTCTGGAATGTCCCACTGTATGACATTAAACAGCTCTACCTTACATTTGTTCAATTACAGGTGGTTGTACAGCTCAAAAATACATAGAAAAACAGACATTCTGACTGTGAGCGGGGTCACCACTCCACAGATCTGACCGTAACTTGGACCAGACTTTATCTCCGTGAGGAAACGTGTGTGAAACATTCCAGATAAATCAATAACATCTCCATGGACAAAAGCATTTGACACACCCTCCACCAGAAAAGTTACACAGTGCACCTTAAAACGTGTATTTTGTCTTGATAATTAAATCTCCAATATTAATTTTAACTTGTAAATGTAATATGTTTGTAATTCACTTCTTGTTTATGTGCGCTTTGATAGTTACCAGCAGAGGGATCATGGACTTAAGCAGTTTAAGTAAGTCTAAAAGCATGAGCTGCTATCAGTAAGACATGCTTTGTTATGAAAAATACTTGATCGAATCCTTAAAATTGTTAGATTAAGGTGTAGGGGGACCTCCTCATGACATCACAAGGCCAAAAGTTTGTTTTAGCATAATGATCCCAGTGTTCACAAACTTTTGGGGCTGGAACCACCAAAATAACCATGCAACCGACCTGGGCCTAAACTATACAAGAGCTTTCACTGTCCGTTAATATTAAACAAAAGCATATTTATACACATAAGCACAATGAAGTTTATCTTTACCTCTTGGTTCCTATATGGTTGCCCTCTGACAATAACATTAGCTTTAGGTATGGTTCTACAAGGGCATTATTTTTTTATATATATTTAAAAATATTTCAGCTCCAAAGTGTCCAACTAAACCTACAAGTATACACAGTAGTTGTAATACTCTGAATCAAAAAGAATATTACATGATATAATGATTTCGTGCATTACACACACTACACTTTAAGTATTTTTACTGCACTATACAAGTACATCCAAGTTCCTACTGCATATTTAGTTATTATTTATTTTATTTATTATTTATTTTATATTATATTTTATATTATTTATTATTTATTTTTATTAGATATTTTGAAGAGGCTGATAAAATTGTAGATGGGACACTTTTTTACTTAAAAATACCTTGATAAGATTTTGGTGTGAATTATTTCCGTGATAATCTCAAGAATTCAAGTAAAAAACATATTTCTTCATGTTGTCTGCACTGAAATGAATCATGGGATATGTAGTTCCATATGTTTATAAGCTGTTGCTACTATAAAACCATGCATTTAATCAAAGGATGCGATTCAATATATTGTGACATCCCACGATACGATACGACAATACAATATCACAATATTTTCGTTATTGTTACATCCCTAATTTCTATAAAATGACTATGTAAACCTCCTATTTTCTTGCTTTGTTTTCAAGATCAGTGTGCAGTATACAGAGGTAAGCTATGACAAAGGTGACAGAGTTGTGTCAGCAAACATCATTACTTAACACTCTTAACACAGTGAACTATTAGCCATGTGATGTTTTCACCATAATGAGGTCTTATTTTAGCTCAACTGTAATCCCACTGTGTTCTATACATATCTGTCTTTTCACAGGTCTTTGTCATAGGTTAATACTTACTTATAAGTGTGTGGCTGAAAATACATTGCTGTCAACACCTAATGCAAGGAACAGAGTGGATTTACAGTTTCATTATTGAAGTAGTATCAGATATGAATTTGTACATTTTAGCAGGAGTATCCTAATAATACAATATTTGGTATCATGTTATAATATCTACACCTTAATTACCCTTAATAAAGTATGAAAAAAGATTTACAACTACCACATTATTTATTAAGAATGATTCAAGTCTAGTATTTACTTGATAAGGAGGTTAAGGTAGGTCAAAAGTGTACTTATTATAAAGTGTTAACAAATATTCATTAAATTCAATGAGTAAAAAACATTTTAAAATGTAAATGTTGTGTATCTGACAAAAGTAAACCTAATACAGCCCTTATAGTATACTTATTCTTCTTATTCTTAGTGTTTTATTAGATAATAATTAATTTGTATTCATAATTAAATATGACCAAGTGTGTTTGTTATTTCCATTAGAAGTATAAAAATATTTTCCACAATTGTTCAAAATGATTCTCTCTAAAAGTTGACCTATATTTTCCTCATTAAAGAAGTAGCTTTTTCTTTGTTTGTATCTTTCATTGCAGTTAATTAGGCTCCTATAAGCAGCTTTCCCATAATCCCCCTGCCCCCTGACAAATTTCTTAGGAGACCCCTCTAATGCCCAAGATGGCGCTGACATATGGCACCTGTTATTGGCTTTGTTGTTTTCTTCTTTCTATGTTGGTCTGTGCCATATGCCCCCCTTATCCCCTCCGAGTGCTCCCAGTACAGTATGGTCCCTTAAGGCTGTTAGCAAATTAGCATTCACTTTCAGATCCATTCTATTCAAATGCAGCTACTTTATGTTAATATGTACCATTGAGGAGTTTATTAGTCCTTTAACTGCAGTACTAATGATACTGATACTATGTTCTTGAAAATTATGAACAAGGAGTTAAACATATTTTTATACGAATACATTTCCTTGCATTTTTGTAAGCAAACTACAGACTAATTATGATTAACTATACCATTTCTGTTTAAGGGAGAATTATTTCAAAATCAAAAATAGCTCCCTCTCAAAACAATTCTTCTCTCTGGCTAAGATCTGTACCTCACTATCCTCAAACGAGAGGCCCGTGGCTTTTAGATGGAGATGTACAGCAGACTGGGGACCGCTATTGCTCTCTCGTCTGTGTTGGTACATCCTATTGTGAAGTGGCTCTTTTGTTTCTCCAATGTAGCGCTCACTTGTAAAAATGACTAAATGGAGTAGACAACATTGGTTTGTTTGTGGCTTGTGTTTTGTCCTTAGTTTGGACCAGTTTCTTTCTTAAAGCATTTGTAGGTTTGAAATACCTTGACAAGACTTTAGTGTGAATTATTTCCATCATAATCCCAAGAATTCAAGTAAAAACATATTTCTTCATGTTGTCTGCACTGAAATGAATCATGGGATAAGGAGTTTCTGATGTTCACAAACTGTTGTTACTAAAAAACAATGCATTTAAGCAAAGGAACCTGTGATTCAATATATTGTGACAGCCCACGATATTATTGTGAGACTTCTGATGATACGATATCACAATATTTATTAGTCCTTATTAGTCCTATTAGTCCTAGAGATGTACAGCAGACTGGGGACCACTATTGCTCACTCGTCTGTGTTGGTACATCCTCTTGTGAAGTGGCTGTTTTGTTTCTCCTGTAGCGCTCACTTCAGTCTTGTAAAAATGACTAAATTGCTTTGTTTGTGGCTCGGCGTTTTGTCCTTAGCTTGGACCAGTTTCTGTCTTAAAGTGTTTCTGGGTTTGCAATAGACCAGAATCTCATGTTGTCTGAATCCTCTGTAGTTTTTCAAAAACACCAGCCAGGTAAGGAATAGTTACACCCTTTCTCCTGGGTTCTGATTCTCTGTTGTCTTGTTTTTTTTTAGCTCTCTTAGTTTTATTGAAAGCCCATTTTTGATAGCCACAAACAGAGAGGCTTTAAAGAAACAAAATCCAGATGGTGCAATACCACAATTTAAGAAACACTGGCCTAGTTAAAGGTCCTATATTACACAAAATTGACTCTTGTGAGCTTTAAAATATGTTAGAATGTAATTTCCTTCACAAAAACATACCTGGAGTTGTGTTTTGTTGTGTTTCATTCATAAATGTTTGAGCAACCCTTTATTATTAGTCCATCTAACAACAACACAGTGGTTAAACTACAGTACTTCTGTATTACCACATGGCATCACAAGGAGGAACAGAGTGTTTTCAGTCTGAGAGAAGAGCACAGCCTAAATATGCATGTTAAACTTATGAATGAAACACAACACAACTCCAGGTATGTTTTTGATGAGGAAACAACATTGTAACAGATCAGAAAATGGCATAATATGAGCCCTTTAAGTGAGAAATCCATCCCATCACAGTTGAGGTAGTGTACTTCATAACATTTACTTTATAACAGTCATAAAGTATACACTTCAGTACTTCAGAGAGGCTCCAACAGATTACCTTTCACTATACTCTGTCATGGCCTTTCTGACACAGCCCTGTAATACGGTTAGCAAATTATCCCCAACTGTCATTGAGCGAAAGACCCAGGAATACTGCTTCACTTACTACTTTGCGTACTATTGTGAAACTCCGTGAAGGATCTTGAGCAGGTGCCTTGACCAGTCTCAGATTATATGGGATTAATATATTTGTTTTTTATATGGAATTATCAGAAGGATTAGATGAAGCAATGTAACAATTTCCAAATTTCTCGGTACGATAGTTTCATGATATGCATTTCACGGTACGATATTTATTGCGATTCTGAATATGCAACTTTTCCCTTTAATAAATAAACATTTAAAATGTCTTGACAAGCCTTTGGTCCTGTCGTAAACCAGAGTTAAGATTTAAAAGTGCTTAATAAGTTATTTCATCATATAAATTGTACTGAAATAGAGCAAAGGATCATGGTCTATGTGGTTCCCTCAGTTTCTTTTCGCTATTGCTGCACCATAAAAATGAATTTAAGTAAAGAGACTTGTAATTTGACACAGTGTTGGCCTGACTTTTGACAATACGATATCACAATATTTCAGTTATTGTTACATCCCTAAATACTGAGTTAATGATGGACAATACTAGTGATTTTTGTTTTTATAATAATGCAATATTGATCCGATCCTGATACCAGTAAGTTATATACTAAAATGCTATAGTCCAGACAGTATTATTTTTAATACCTTGTCAGCACTGATTTGACATTATATATTTTTATACTATCATGATTGTTATTTGATGTAACTCCAGATAATATAATCCAACTCCAGGTAATATGATCCCAACTCTCTCAAATGAAACAAAAAAAAAAAAACACCAAAGTTCTTCAAGAGGTGCAAATGCAAGGAGCAACACCTTGCTTTGGTGAAAGAACAAATTAGAACAAATTATCTGACAAAGGCTTTTTGACGAAACGTTATTTAGAAATAAAAAAGCTTTTGGACACTGGCCATCTGAGTGTTCTATGTATTTGATCTCAGCTCCAACCGGTGCATACTTTTGTTGTGTTCATGGGCAAGACATTAAGTTTGAATGCTTGAATGTGATGTATAGTGTAGCTAAACCACAGACTGTATAAGTAATGTAATTTAGCTTTAAAAAATGGCATTATATAAGACCATGCAGACATATTATTGTTGAAAGAATTGAACAAACCTGTGAATCCTCCTGGACAGACACAGTGGTACGAGTTGATCTTGTCTTCACAGCTTCCTCCATTCAAACATGGGCCAGACTCGCACTCATCCACATTTACAGAGCAATTCTCTCCTACAAAAACACATTTTACATTACACAAAACATCATTAAACTTGAGATGCACAATATATGAGTGCTATTATTATTGCTGTTTAATATCCCAGCAATCCAATATATATTAAAAAAAAGTAAAAAATCCTTGATTAAAACAGCCCCAGTGTGTCTTCAGTGATCAGATATGTCTTTTTAAATTGACTATTGAGTTACAAAGGAAACAGAAGGACATGAAGCTAAATGGAAGGATGTACAAAAGTATAACATTAATTTTGAAGTTTGTGTGATGCTGCAAAAAACCCATAAACACTTAACAGATGAGGAAGAGTTAGAATAATTAGAATGCATTAGCGAATTTGAGTTAGATTATGAAGTGTTAATATCAACAAATATCAGTAATTGGACCAACAGCAAGTCAAATATACTGGAAATACTGGATAAGATGAAAAATCAATTAAAGAATATCTCAGTTATTGTATGTTACCAGTGAATCCAGGTTGGCAGCGGCAGATGAAGCCCGCAGCCTGGTCGTAGCTGAAGGTGACCGTGCTGAGTTCAGGGAGATGTCCGTACTGTTGGACATCTGAGCGCTGGAAACACTCTCCTCCGTTTTCACAGGGCTCCCACAGACACTCGTCAATGTCCACCTCACAGTTATCTCCTTCATAACCTGCGTCATAAAAACAAAACAATATTCTGATTAGGGGTGGGCGATATCTCAATATTTAAAATATATCAAGATATTTTTAAAACTCGATAAGGATTCTGACATATTGTATATATCGATATAATGTTTATCTTTAATTCTGATTTCGCCACTTCATTTATTTGACTTGTCTGTGCTTGCCCCCATGCTCCCCCGCCTTTTTTTATGAACAGCAGAGAGTTTCCTATTGCCGTGAATCCTGAAAGTTGGTGCCAAAGAAAGCTTCTAGCACTATGAACCTTTTCCACCATGTACAGACAAGACAATCAGCAGCATATCCTCTGTCACAGAGAGAACACACATATTCCACTGAGTTGTGACTTTTACTCTGACACCACTCACAGTTTATGCAAATGAGCCATGTGATTTTCGTAACTGCATTAAACACATTATAATCTCAAACGAGCCGATGTGGTTCTATAGTGGTTATGGTTTATATGATGTAGTAATGTAAAGTTTATTTATTCAAGATATTTTAAATAATAATTTGCTGCAGTGTAACTTGTACAATAGTGTTTGGAAATGTTGGGTTTGATCTGCGCAGTGGATTGTGGGATGTCTCATAGCTCCTTACGTTGGTGAAGAACATGGATCTATTCAAATAAGGAACCTCCTGAGCTTCCTCTACTAAAGGAGCTCACGGTTCTGGTTATGGTATGGATAGTAGAGTTGCTGCAAAGATGAGCTTGAGTTGAGTTGTTTTATTTTTGAATGAAAAGAAGGAAATTTGTATTATTTCTTCTTTTATGTTACAGTTAAATTATTATTTTTGAATACAGGGATTTTTTTTTTTTTTATGTTGCAGAAGCACTTTGTTCCTACATGAACTGCCTCTTTGCACTTCAGTAAAAAAAGACCTTGTGGAATTTGGAATATTTGTTAATATCTCAATACTTGTAAATCGAGATAAAGCAAAATATATCAAGATATATATATATTTTGCTCCATATCGCCCAGCCCTAATTCTGATAGTTTGTTAAACAGATGGTTGAAGATCTGATGAACAGGCAATGCACTACAACACGCACACTATGTAACTTTATCTCATTTTAATTATCTCTAACATGGTACAACAGAAATGATTAAACATGCACTGTGTAATATTTCTTGCAGACACTCCATGGAAACACTTGTCTCCATTGATTTTGCTTTGCCTAGAATTTTACACCAGGTTACATATCAGATCTGTGGAGAGACGACCCCACTCACAGTAAGTTTTTTGTCTGTTTTTTTGCGCAATAAAAATACTTACAGCATGGATTAGTTTAATGCTTTACTGTGGAACATTTCAGACACAGCAACGTAATTCCACGGAGACAAGCAGTTGGCATATATCCCTAACTTGAAATGTGACATTTTTATTACCTTTAAATTGAAACAAATTAGCTTCCAGATGGCCTGTGAACATCTGTACTGGGTTATTTGACACAGATTTACGTCAGATGCCCTCCCTAACACATTCCACTTCATTTGTTTAACCTCACATTATTTCAGTCAGAATTTCAGTCAATCAATTAATAACACAAGATTTAACATTTTAGCCAATTTTGCCTGCAAACTTTCACACATTTATCTGGGTGCAGAGGAGATTGTTTTTTGTTTTTCTTTTTATTACACAGAAGAGCAAGAACTGTATTGAACGAAGACACGCTGTTAAATCACAAATCAAGCTTTTGGCAACTTGCAGTCTTTGGGGAAATATTGTTGAGCTAACGTCTTATTTTAAATGCACAAAAAACAAGAATTCTGCAACTCTGCACCTTCCCCTGCGGCAGTGTGCTTATGCATCCCATGTATAATTTAACTGGCCCTCTGACTGCGCGGTGCTGCTGGGTTATAAAGATGTAACTTAAATAGTAGAAAGAGCAGGGAGCGGGTATTCTCTGTAGCCGCTCAAAGGTCAAACTAACTGCTCTTTTGTTGAGGAGAATTTATGTGTGGGAAACCTCTGGCCTCCAGGGGTCAGCCTCGAGTCAAAGGCCACTGATATATGTGCTGACTGTTTCTCTATTCCAAGTGTAAACTCCACACTTAGAAGCGGTGGAGTATTTTAAAGATAGGACTTGTAATAAGAAAAGGAATAGAAATACAGCGTTGTACAGCTTGCCAAATGTTGGAAATATCTGTCACATCTTTATTACTCTAAGCAACTAAGCCTATCCATGGTTGCAGAAAGACAAAAATGAAGACAGTTGCCATAGTAACTAACTATTTTAAACATATATTATATCTGGGGGTAAAAGTCTTCAAAATGTCACAATATATAGAAAGCTGAAACCCATGAATAGAGCTTTCCACTGTAGGTAAACAGAATTACTTTTTATACATTAGCTTTAAAGCATTTTTTCAGTGGGAGAGTTTGTGTTCCTCTAAACATTTCAAGCTATAAACAAGCAACCTGAAGTTTATATGTATAATTATGTATAATTATAATTATAATGTTTTCAGAGTTGTGAGATTCCTTTTATATTTGCCTGTAAATGTGATGACTCCCTTCATATTGTGAATTATCTTGTACACTTCACATAATGACAAATACACATATTGATAAAAAAAAAAAGGACCTCCCGAGCTTCCTCTGGGAGCTAATGGTTCTGGTTATCGTATGGATAACAGAGTTAATGCAAAGATGAGCTTGAGTTGAGTTGTTTTATTTTTGAATGAGAAGAAGGAAATATGTATTATTTCTTCTTTTATTTTACAGTTAAATTATAATTTTTGAATACAGGGATTTTTTTTTTTATGTTGCAGAAGCACTTTGTTCCTACATGAACTGCCTCCTTGCACTTCAATAAAAAAAAGACCTTGTGGAATTTGGCATATTTGTTTTTTTGCAGATTGCATTATTTTTCCTATACAGATATCGAGATGTATATCATAAATCGAGATAAAGCAACATATATCAAGATATATGTTTTTGCTCCATATCGCCCAGCCCTAATTCTGATATTTTGTTAAACAGTTGGTTAAAGTCCTGATGAACTTTCAATGCACTACAACACGCACACTATGTAACTTTGTAAGAGTTTGTGTTTGCCTTTAAACATTTCAAGCCATAAACAAGCAACCTGTTTTGTTGAAAAAAAAAAAGGAAGTTTATATGTATAATGCTATGATTACATATGTTTTCATATTTGTGAGGGTCCTGTTAGATTTGCCTGTAAATGTGATGACTCCCTTCATATTGTGAATTATCTTGTGTTCACATAATGACAAATACACATATTGTTAAAAAAGGAACCCTTATTTTGAAAGAGTTCCTATTTTAGACATGCTGCTAATATGCTAATTTTGGCTTGAATTTAAAGATCCAAAATACTTAACTGACTTTTAGAGGAGCTATACAATGTCCAAAAAAAAAACTGAACAGGTCAGAGTAAGTTCTACTTGGTGCATTGTGGTGGATACCTCTGCCACCACTCCATAGTGTCAGTATTATTTAATTGAATTTACATTAAGTCAATTACCTCACACATAATTTAAATCCTTTATTTAGACTTATATTCTGATTTGAGTGCTCACATTTTAGTTTATATAAGTCTGATTTACTTAAACGTGTTCTTTTTGTTTTTTGAGCATTGGGTGGAGGACCCTTGGGAGAGACCATCGTGACTCAACAAGGGGGGGAAAGAGCACTATTTAGTTAGTTTTATTAAGTTAGTTTGTTTAGTTTGCTTTAAGGTCACTTTATTATCACATATTATTTTCTGTATTATAATTATTTGTCTTCATGTTACTTTGATTAAGGTAGTAGTTTAGTTAATTATTAGTTAATTATGGTCCCCAAGTATTCAAACACCCCTGTTCCTTTGTCTGTTGGGTTAGTTTTGTTCTGTTCAGTTTGATTTAAGTTACCCCAGTTGTGCCATTTTTTTTTTTTTTTTTTTTAATAATTTGCCTAATTTGAGCCTTTGTTAAATGATATCATTTTGACTTTATTAAATTTAAACTGATTTTTATACCTTGTCTTTGCCTTTCTGTTTGGTCCACTACATACATGTTTAAGTTAGATAGGCCTATTTTAATTTGCAGCAGTAACATTGAATAGATGAGATATACATGTACCAATATTAAGATTCTGATTGCATTCATTCATAGCTAAAATAGAATATATAAATCAGAGTATAAGAGAAATAAAACAACAAATACAAGTTCAGATTATGTTAGCAGACTTTGTAAAAGGTGATATGTGTGACAACAGTGATGTTTGTAGCAATTACAGTTTAGATGATATAATACAACTATGCAAGTATACTATTTAATTTCTTCATAATTTATATACAAATTGAACTGCACAGACTTAAAGCTACACCATTTGAAAAGCCTGTAGTCTCCTCTTCGCACAACAGCCGTTTTATCTGTACTGTACCTGTCCAGCATTGACAGTGGTACTCATTGACCCCCTCCACACACTTGGCTCCGTTCTGGCAGGGGTCCGAAGCACACTCAGGTATGTCCTCCTCGCAGTGTACCCCCACGAAGCCCGTCCCATCACAGTCGCACTCATAACTGCAAAACAAGACAGCACACAACCCCACGGGCATGTGAGATTAAAGCTTTCATAAGTCGGGTTTAGAAGAGTCTGAACCGGAAATCAAATCCAGGCTTATTCACTGGACCTAGGTCTTTGTGGTATGTAAGTCCATGTGTTTTGTGTTGCCAAGAACAGGGAAATTGTTCAAAAGTTATATTATACTGTACTGAAAATGTTTTGAGGACCTATGCTAAAACTTTTTATTTTTACTTGAAATAATGGAAACAAAAAATAAATGTAGTAAAATGTTGCCTTTAAATACGTATTGGGAATTGATTAAAGTTACTCCTTGCTTTCCTAACACATTCCTCGCATCCTGTTATTCACCGCGATGAGTTTATAAGCGCTTTTCACAACTGTCAGAGGCCAATAGTGCACTTCCTGAGGATAAAACTCTTTATAATTAAATGTAGACAGCACACAGCAGTTTCATTTTGACCATAAGAGCTGCTTTTACAATAGGATGACCATATTTCCGTTTGTGAGAACCCGGACACCTTACCGGGGGTGGGGCCTCGACATTGAGCTACACTCACCTCGCAAACTGTGCACTTGGCCTCCCACCTGTCTCGACCGGGAGGGAAAATGGGGAATTTCATGTCCAAGTCATCATTAAATGCACATTTTGCGCTTCGGCATGTTGCAGGCTGACCGACTGTTTGTGTCTGCTCGCTCCTTCTGATGCACAGAGAGCTACGAGAGTTGCTCAATTTAATGGCCCAAACAAAGATCATGAAAACCCAGAAATTTGAATCCCTTAATAAAAAAAAACCCCGGACACCAAGTACAGGACGCAAAAAACTGACATGTCCAGGGAAAAACGGACGTTTGGTCACCCTATTTTACAATGAATCAGCACTAAAATTTGGAGGGCTCCATTACGCTATTTTCTGATCTACTGTATGTTATAATGTCTTAATGTTTCCTCATTAAAAATATACCTGGAGTTGTGTTTTGTTTCATTTACACATGATTAACACACAAACAGCGCATATTTAGAGCGAGTTCTTCTCTAAAACAGTACATTTTCGCACAGCGCTTTTCCACCTTCAAGGCACTCAAAGCACTTTACACCAAGAAACCACTCACCCCTTCACACACCAGTGTACGCAGACACTGGGGGCGAGGTAGGTCAAGTGTATTGCCCGAGGACACAGCAACAGCATTCATCTGTGGAAGCTGGAATCACATTGGTTGAGCGGACAGTGGATTTGACCGCTCAACCAATGATGTTTATGTCTAGAGTGGGATTCAAACTGCCAACCTTTGGATCAGTGGACAAATGATCTACCAGCTGAGATCTACCAGTCCTGAAGCAGTTCCACCTTGTGATGTCATGTAGTAATACAGGAAGTGCTCCAGTGTGTTTTAAAACTGGATGATTTCAGCCCTGGATTTGCCAATCTCTACTAAACAAAAGGTAAAAAGGTGACTGTTAACTTGAAAACTCATGACATCACAAGGTGGAACAGACCATTTTGAGCTTTGGAGATGTAGACAGATTAATACTAAAGGATTACTCAAACATGTGTGAATGAAACAAAACAAAACTCCAGATGTTTTTGAGGAGGTAACAGCATTATAACATGGCTTAAAGCTCACAAGGGCCTTTAATAGTTTAATATTCCACATTTCTATTCCACAACTTTTATTGTACTTGACATTTATGTATTTATCTTCTGTTGTTCATTCCCCTCCAGTGCGCTGACCGGGTATTGTGTCTGCCTCCACATCCATGATTGACTCACATAAGCAGATTAATCCTTATCAAGTGGCCAAGCGCATGGCACCACGGCACATGGGGCTTAGAAACTCTAGTGTAAACAGTGCCCAAAGTAAAAGTGTTAGTTGTGGTTAATTTAAAAAGTACAGGTTATTGCAGGAATCAAACTGGTCACATCAGTGTAGTTAAAGTATGAAGTATGACACATTTAAGACCACTGCGTATGTGAGCAAAACACTTCACCCATCTTGCCAAATTGAAAATATAAATCATTTACCTCCACTGAGAAGGACTGGGAACTGAGAGAACAAAAATAAATACAATTCTTAGCCATTTTTAAAGCTTTGGTGTAATTAAAGGTGCACTTTTTGTAACTTGTAACTTTTCTGATTAAAGGTCTGCCATCTGCTCTTCTCCTTGCAGATGTTATTGTACCACTTTCTACCACTGATTTAAATTTTTTTTCTGCTCAAATATACCTAAAAAAACATGAATTCTTGTGTGATTCACCACAGATCTAACCTGGTGGCGTCACCTGCTTATCTTCACGGAGATATCTATCTATTAACGCAAGAACCGTTCTGTCTGTGTCTCCTCGTGTTGGTTTGTCCTTTCCACGCATAACTCTCGAACCACTCATCCAACTGATCTCCAATTTGGAGGGTGTCATCCTAATAGTACGGGTGTGTGCAGTGCCAAGTTTCATGTTGTTAGGGCAAAGAATGGCAAAGATATCAGCAGAAAACCGGCGTGTAGGCGTCAATTTCCGAGTAATGCTGTTTATAAAGAGGTACTGATACTGCAAAAGCATCTCTTAACGAAGCCATAATGTAAACATACCCTCAATCTCTGACACACAGTACAAACTGCTCAACAATCTTGCCATATTTTCATTTGTGCTGTTCTAATAAAATCCATAGCATTATTTTATTGTTACTTCCTGCTTTCTGCTCCTTTCAGCTGATATCACCAACTTCAACAATACTGTAGCACGCAACAGTCTGCCACATCTTCTACGATCTGTGAACATTTATGTAGTGCACCTTTAAATCCAAAATAAATAAAAAATAACTGATGGTTTCTCATTAGCTCAGACCTAAACTAAGTAAAGTGTGTCATATTTAGTCTTAAACCTAATCAGCACTCTCTCTTACCTGTTGACCCGGTCTAAGCACGTGCCGTGGTTGAGGCAGGGGGCGCTGTTGCACTCGTCGATGTTGACCTCGCAGTCCGTGCCCTCGAAGCCGGGCACGCACTGGCACACGTACATGGCCACCAGGTCCAGACAGGTGCCACCGTTCTGACAGGGGGCGGTCTCACACTCGTCTATCTCCACCTCACAGTTCAGTCCTGAGGGTCGCAGGGGCAGAGAGGGGCAGAGAGGGGCAGAGAGGGGTAGAGAGGGGCAGAAAAGGGCAGAGAGGGGCAGAAAGGGTCAGAGAAAAAAAAAGAGAAAAAAAGCATTTGGACAAAGCACAGTAAAATAGAATAATATACTGTTGGACAATGTCATACACAATGTATGTGTGTGTATATGCTAATGTACTGTATGTGTAAATGTGGTTTGGGGTTGTGAAAAAAATAAATAAAAAACTAAAGGCATAAGGGAACAGAGAATATGTAAAAGCAAATTTGATTGGACAGACCTAAAATGTAAATACACACATGCAAACACTGCATTTAGAAACTCTGTACTACACACAACCAGCCCCCACCCACGCCCCTCCTTTTCTTCTTCCTTCTGCTCTTCTTTTTATTTACTTATTGTTTTTTGTTCTTTTTTGTATGTGTGTATATGTCTTATATTTTGTCTATTGTCTATTTTGTTATTAATGTGCCAGATATCCACTCCCTCAAGATGACAAAATTATAAATAAAAAAAAAAAGAAAGAAATGTGTTTGGAGCCATTTTCAGGTAGACATGTTTCTGTGTATATCACCCATTTGTATATATCCATATATATCTTCTTATGTATAGTATGATGATGCTTGTGTCTAATACTACATATCAGACAAACTGCACGCTCCTTACACTGAACAAAAGAATAATCGGTCGGCCGCTCTTCTTTGAAAACTCTGCACTCTGTCAACTTTTCGTACTTTAACACTCACCATTTTGCTGTCCTTAACTGCACTACAACACTACAGAACTCTGCATGTGCGCTGTTTGATCTCGAGCTTATCAGCTGTTGAAAATTTGGCAGCAAATGTAAATACATCATCTACTTATTTAAATAGAAATCCTTCATATAAATACCCCTGGCCTAAATATTAAAACAACGCCACAAACTGTAAGTATTCTAAGAGGTGACCCTACTCAGTTTTTCTAGGTATTTTTGAACTACAAAACCACCTGTAATTGAATAAATGTAAGGTAGAGCTGTTTAATGTTATAATGTAGAAGAGCAAAAAGAAGAGCAGAGCAATGACATATCCATAGAAACAGGCAGCAAGCAGACAGTCCTCCAACCAAAAAGTTACATCATGCACCTTTAAGCTAATACAATTCAAACTCCGCTTACCTGTGAACCCCGGCGCGCAGTCACACTTATAATGATCCACCAGATCCAAACACGTCCCGTTGTTCTGACACGGTTTGGACGCACATTCGTTTATATCCAAATCGCAGTGAGATCCCTGAAAACCCGGCACGCAGAAGCACTGATACCCGTTCACCAAATCTTTACATATGGCTCCGTTCTTGCAAGGTCCCGACATGCATTCGTTAATATCGACTTCACAGTTTTCCCCTTCAAATCCTGCAGGACAGTTGCACCTCCGTCCGATATCTGGTACATACACACACACGCCTTCATTTTGGCATTCTTGGTCCGAACAAGTTGTTATATTGTTTGTGCAGTCTGTTCCACCTAACCCAGTCGGACAATGGCACGTATATCCGTTAATTTTATCGACACAGAAGCTTTTAAGTCCCACGCAAGGGTTTTCCAAGCACTCGTCGATGTCCTCCATGCAGTTTTGACCGGTGAAGCCTGCCGGACAGTGGCACGTATAGTTGTCTGTCCCGGGTATAAAGGTACAGTTGGCGCATGGAGTGTCCAAACACGGGTCGTATAGGTCTTCGCAATGTACGCCCATGAACCTGAGAGGGGTCCTGGGACAGAGGCACACGTACGCGCCCTGGTTTTCCATGCAGGTGGCACCGTTGAGGCAGGGGGAGACGAGGCACTTGTCTGCTGCGGCTGTTGTGCATAAGAAGCCTAGAAGAAGAAAAGATACAAAGGTGAGTTTTGTTTTGGGCCATGGAAGTGTATGAGTTGGGTAGTCAGAATGATTTGGTAATTTTATTAATAAGGGCATCCCTTCAGAACAAAACAAAAGACAAACACAACACAAAACAACGTCCATACACCACATAGACAGCATTCACAGTATACAATACCGGATCCTAACATATACATCTCTTTGATTTTATCATCCCCACACCTATATTTGTAAATTGTTGAAGAAAATAGCAACTCTATGTACAACAGAAAGTACATAAAACAAAAATTTATTTTCATGGAAAACAGGAGCAGAATGTTTGTAAGTATCTGAAGACTGATGCCTTACACTGGTGGATCAATGTAATTGATCAGACTGAGGAGGGCAAGTTGTTTCATTCATTTGGGGCTTTGAAGTTAAATGCTCTGTGCTCAATTTCTTCTTTTTTTATATTAGGAATATTAAAAAGTAGTTGTTCAGTGTGACGTAAATGATATGCAGGTCTAAATGGAATCAGAAACTCTTTTAAGTAAGGTGGGAACTTATGTACATTAACTTCTTGTGTGCAAGACATCTTCAGAACTGTCACCAGTAGGGGTGTAAACGATATCCAAATTTCATGATACGATATCGTCACGGTATGGACCTCACGGTACGATATTTATTGCAATATCATGGGAAAGCTCACGATTAGGGATATTTTCACGATATACATCTTAAGGTACAATATTTATTGTGGTATTTTGTGGAGGCTAACAAAACTAATACACTTCTTTTTCCTCTTAAAATGCCTTGACAAGACTCAATCCAAAGAACTAAGACTTAAAAGTGCTTAGAATTGTTATTTCTTCTTGTAGTCTGCATTGAAATGAAATGGTCTATGTAGTTCTCTGTCTTTTTTTTTTAGCTGTTGCTGCATCATAACTCTTAATATAAGCAAAGACTTGTGATTCGATGTATTGTGATGGTCCATGATATTACTGTGACAACTTTGGCGATACAATATCACGATATTTCAGTTATTGTTATCAAATCATTCAGTTATTGTTATCAAATCATCAGCCAAATCGTGAGCCTCCCCACCATATCATGAGCATTCCCACGATATCGCAATAAATATTGTACCGTGAGGTTCATACCGTGATAATATCGTATAGTGAGACTTGGATATCGTTACACCCCTAAATAATGCCTGTAATTCTGTGGATCCCCCATCAGAAAAGTTACAAAGTACAGTTTTAAGGCAGCTTCCAAATCCACAAAATGATGACAAATTTTAGACATTATAGACATATATATTTTGTCAGATAAAAAAAATCTCTCTCTCATTAAACAATATATATCTTTTGAATGATCCTCAAAATGAAGAGGAAACACCTGAATGGCAAGATTATAAGCACCTGTCACTGTCATTCTCTTTTACCCTGGACATGAACTTCCTGTAGTGAGCAGCTTTACTTGTGGCTAAATCAATGGACTTTGGACAACTCTGACCTTTGGAGATGCTTAGAAACACAAACTCCCACTCCCTGTTCTATCTGCTCTGGTCTTAAGGTGGCTCCAGATGGCCCACTTCTTAGCCTCCCACTCAGGCACATGTGAGACTTGTCAATGAAAATTACCTCTCACTTTGTACGTCTTTGTCACGTTCTCAAAGCTGTTAAAAGGCTTTTGTACAAACAGTCTGAGAAGAAATGAATTAACAGAGGTTTAATTAAATAATGGTTGTCTGAGTCTTTATAACTGATGGTGTTCTGACGGTGAACTTTGGATAGTGTTTTAAGTTAATTAATTTGGTCAAATACTGTTTCAGTCAAGCATTAAGGTCGAGTCTAAATGGATTTTGTCTTGTTTCTTTGTTATTTGAGGGCTAAGTGTATGATTGTAGTAAGGATCATATTAAGCAGACCTGTGAAAAAAGGCGCATGAAGGCACACACAAGTTGGGAAAACAACTGAAAACTCAGGTCAAAAGCTGCTGCCTGACTACCACTGACTGTATGGAGACAAAAATCAGAAATCAAAATCAAAATCAAAATGGAAAGATAAGTAATAAAATACAAAATCTCAGCTTGACAGTGCAACAATGATATAGTGATTGACAGGACATCACCTGTTACATAAGGTGAGTTGTTGTACAGTTGTAGGGAGTATTATTTGTTATATAAGTTGAGTTGTTGTACAGTTGTAGGAGTATTATCCGTTATATAAAGGTGAGTTGTTGTACAGTTGTAGGGAGTATTATTTGTTACATAGAAGTGAGTTGTACAATTGTAGGGAGTATTATCCGTTATATAAAGGTGAGTTGTTGTACAGTTGTAAGGAGTATTGTCTGTTACATAAGAGTGAGTAGATATACAGTTGTAGGGAGTATTATCTGTTACATGAAGGTGAGTTGTACAGTTGTAGGGAGTATTATCCATTACATAAAGGTGAGTTGTTGTACAGTTGTAGGGAGTCTTATTTGTTACATAGAAGTGAGTTGTACAATTGTAGGGAGTATTATCTGTTACATAAAGGTCGGTTGTTGTACAGTTGTAGGGAGTATTATCTGTTGCATAAGGGTGAGATGTAGTACAGTTGTAGGGAGTATTATCTGTTACATAGGGGTGAGTGAAGCTTTTGAGAAGACTAACAAGATCTAACTTTACTGGTCAGCTCTAGAAAACACTGTCAAAGAGTAGATTTAGATTTTATTTTTGGTGACATAAAAATCACAACTTTCTGAGAACAATTACGCAAACAAGCTGGAACCCCCCACATCTCATCTCCAAAATCCAAGCACCTGAGAACCACAGGAACACAGCTTTCATTAGCACTTTTGATCATTAATATGTCACGATCAATTGAAAATAATTAAATGATTTTTTTTTTTAAACAGCTCCTTAGAATCTCAGTCTTCTCTAACACCTCATTTCCCTGTCACGCCGTCAGTTCCTCTGTCTCGCGTTATCACATCCTTTATCTACACAGACACCAGCCACCCCCCTAATCAGACCCCCTATACCCCCTTCCTCCTACCCACACTCACCCGTTTAGACTGCTAACACCCTTCACCTATCCCAAACTGACAAACTGCAGGCGTCTCTGCAGCTCTGCGCCTCCTCTGTCTTCACTCATATCAAGATCCCTCCAACATGTTTACTCTTCTGTTTACATGGTTTACACAAGCTGAGAAGTCTTTGGGTTTGTATTGCGGAAACTTTACTTCCTGCACTGGTTGAAGCAGAGATTGAACTACTTTATTTGCTCTCTATAGGCTCCTAGTGCATTTGACCCATCTTTCAATACCAATGGGCGACCTGTCAAGAGCAGTGGGCAACGAAAGAAAGTACCAAGGGACTCACCCCAGATTTTTATGTTTGTTAGAAATGCCCATTGTGGAAGTGCAAATGCATTGACATTCACTTAAATAATATTGATACTAAATTCTCATCAACATCTGCCTTGAAGCAAATTATTTTATCCTGGGGCAACCTCAACGACCTGGAACTGAAAGAACCTTGAGCGAGATTTACTTCACTGGAGGATTAAGCAGAAGTGCATGTTTTAAGTTAATGAGGGAGCCTGGACAAGCAATCCAGACACGGGGAGAACATGCAAATTCCACATGAAAGCACCAGATGGTCTTCTAAATCATGTTATGTACACAGCAAAAACTGGAGGGTTCAAATTTCTGGGTTTCAGGGAGTTGTTTTTAAAGTGTTATTTTAACTATTTGAGAGTTAAATGGGGATATTTAATGTGGTAAGTTAATGTTAATGCTAGTGTTAAATCAACTTCCCTTAGTGTTATTTCTCCCACCCACCACTTCAAACTCCCGCGTGAGAAGACCAGTTTGAACAAGTTTTGTAAATAATTTCATCTTAAATTAACTAAAATAAAGTGTAAAAATAAAACAGATCTGTGTGTTGTTTAGCTAAATGAGGATAACCCTACAAAGTGTTGTCCGTTTACTCTCAAAATGTTAATTTAACTCTTGTTTTTGTGGTTCAATAGGAATTTTGGCCCAGTGTTACTTATTAAACATTTCCAAAATTGTTAAATTAACTCTAGAACAGATTGGAGTCATATAAACCCTTAGAAAATGTTAAAATTGATTCTGTGAGAGTCAGTTTTAACACTTCACATTTTGCTGTGACAAAAGCCAAGTTAAGCCCCATAAAAGTCACTGTTTTAAAGGTACACTGTGTAACTTTTTTTCGGGTGGAGGGTGTCCTACTTGTCTCCATGATGTTCCACAGTATAGCAATAAAAATATCTATCTCTAGAGAAAAACAGGTCACTCTACAAGGTCAGTTTACAGGTCAGATCTGGGGGGGAGGTGACCCTGTTTAAAAATGTATGTTTATCAAAATCCAAAATACATTTAATGCCATATTGTTCCAGTCAAAGCAGAAACATTTTCATAGAGACAAGCAAGTGACAGACCAGAAAAGTTATCGGAATTGAACTGTCAAAACAACAACCCACTTTCAGTCAGATAAATAGGCCATTGTATTTATAACTCCCCTCGCCAATAAAACAAATTACACTTTCACGTTAGAGTCCAGCTTACTAGCACCGCAGCCCTCTCATTCCACCCCAAACTAGTGTTGCATTCCTGGGGCAGTGATAAGGGCCCATCCCCCAAATATCGTCATCATGAATCAAGACGAGATCCACCCCAGCGGACTCCCTGCTCCCTGGTGCAGCCTGGTACCAAGCTCTCAGGCCAAAGTTAACACTGAGCAGAGCGCGCTGGCAGGTAGATCCCCTCCCCACTCCCCACACTCCAGAAGATAAGGAAGGGCCATTAACAGCATCCAAAGTATCTGACAAGGATGTTTATACAGGTAAAGGAGGGTTTCATTAAATGTGAATTATGGTACATGTGCGTATGGGATTTGGGGAAGTCTGCAGTTTACAGTGATGTCATAGGCTGTAAAGATGAATGTGAAGATGAATTTTCAAAGTTAAAAAGTAAAACAAAAAGAAAGATACATTTTATTCCATACTTTGGAAGATCATTAGCCTGTTTGCCCAACGGTAGGTGGGTACTTTTTTTATTTAACCAATCGCTGCTATTTGGTCGTGATGTATGTAATGCGCCGCTAACGGGGCTAACTGGTATATTAAGCTTTTCCCAAATCCCGTAAGAAGAAGGGCAATAACGTCTTTCCCCTTTTTAAAATTCACCAAACATTCTCTTTCTTCCGGTTTTAAATCCTTGATCTCGGGAATCGTTGACAACACAAAATGTATGGCTCTTCGTTGACTGGCTGGTGCCCAAACTTGCACTTCCAAAGTTTTTAGGAATCATCTATTGTATTCCAATTCCTGACCTAGTCGCTGGAGAGAAATCAAGCCTGGCTAGAAGACTATAGCCAAAGGAACAACATTTCCATGGAGACAAGCAGGCGGCCCTCCTCTAGACCAAGTGAGTCAGGTTTGTGGAGATACAAGCTTGCTCACAGTAAGGCTACGTTTATATGACGACGGTCTGAACAGAAGACGCAAAAGTGGCGTCGCGTCTTCACTTTTTATTCTGCGTTTAGACGAGAGTTTTCAGGAGTAAATCTGTGTGCATACGGTGACGCAAAAGTGTGTGAACTTCGATTGGATACGCGACATGAGCAGATCTGACCAGAGTTTTGCGTCTTGGGCAGTGTAGATAGAAATGCTACTCAACTTTTCCACTCTGGAGGGTGGTTTCAGATTTCACCATCATCGCCTAAACAAAAGGCACTTCCGGTAAAATACTTTGTCATTTTTACCCGCAAACTGGCCCTCAGGATGAATGTTTTTCTAAAGTTTCATTATTATTTTTGTATTTATTATTTTGCTTAGAAGACGCACAGTGGTACTTTAAAAATACTTGAATTAAAAAAAAAAAAAAAAAAGATGTAGTGAATAGAGTAGTGGCTGGATATATGACCTTTAACCAGAAGAAAGCCAGTTCAATACCCGCTATCATCTGTGCTCTCAAACAGATTGTTGGTGGTCACATGGATGCAGAAGAACAGTCAATTTTCCAATAGTAACGTTGATTCTTGAGTCAAACAGTTTCAGCAACAGGATGTATTTATTAACTTATTGTTAAATCCTTTTGACTGGCTTCCAAATCTTACTCAGCCCTTTTCTCAAGCAAAAATATCCGCCATGCTTGAAGAAACAAAATTGCTTTGCAGTCACTCAACTCTTGAGGTTGCCACAGCAACGTTGAAGAATGTTAAAATCCCTTTTCATGGGCTTCAACTTCCTGTTATATGGTACCATTTTGAGCATGGTTGACCATTCAAAAGATATTTTGTTTTGAGTTGTTAATTGCTATGGTTACGGTCCTAACTTTTCATCATTCTGAAACCCATGGATAGTTAACTTCATCAAACAATTACAGCAAACTTATAATTAAAGTCACTATACCTGATTTTAGCTGTATTAAAAGATGAAAAACAGAACTAGTTCCAAAATCTGGCAACTAATTAAAGCTTCTCACAACTTTCAGAGACCACAGAGGAGTTGCTATTACGGTAAAGCTACAACAACTAGCATGCTAATAGTACACTTCCTGATGCTCTGACAGTAAAACGCTTTCTAATTAGATACAAACGTTACGCAGTAGACATATTTTAACCTCAGTAGCTGCTTATACTATATATCCGTATGCCGTAATTTCCGGAATGTTGATATAAGCTGCATCAACTAAATTTTAAAATTATACATATATAGGCCACACCTGAATATAAGCCGCAGGTGTGCACATCTTCAAGAACATTTTCAAGTTCAGGCCGTCTGCTTTTATTGCCTCTGAAAGCTTTTGTCGTCTTTTTGCATTGAGTCACTTCATCTGTCGTTGCCAAAATCTCACCATCGACTCATTGATGCCGAGCTCACGTGCAGCAGCTCTGTTTCCTTCTTCGACAGCCACATCAATTGTCTTTAACTTAAAAGCTCCATCATATGCATTTTTTTGTGTGTTTTCCATGAGGAAGGTGTGTGACTGAAGAGCAAAATAACTGTTCAAAACACAATCAACCTAGAATCTTCCTCGACACATCATCCCTGTCTCTCTCCGCGCATGTCTCCTGCAGAAAGAGCCGCTGTCCTTTCTGTATCATGTCAGTGTCTCGTAGGATTTCAGCAGATTTCAGGCTCTCCCGGGGGCTAGGTTAGTTGTGTCGATCAAGTATGAGTGGCTATACTGATGTTTGAGACGTTTCTTCTTGTCATTTAGGCACCCACCTGCATCTAACACATACGGGTAAAATGTATCACACTCACTAATGTTCATTTAGCATTATCACTTATTTTATCCACGTGTTAACTGCAGAGACAACAGCGTTTTCTGCACTCAGGATCTGCTGTGTTACCAAACCATAGACCGAAACATGAATGGTTAATGTGCTGAACAAATACTGTATTTTCCGCACTATAGGGCGCTCTGGATTATAAGACGCACTCATAATTTATTATAAGGCGCGTCACTGAATGGTCTATTTTGAAACTTTTTTTCACAAATAAACCACACCAGACTTTAAACGAAACACAACAGTTGGATGGGTCAGTGGGATTTTGTTTGGCGCATTCACGGTGACTCTCGGCTTTGTTCAGTTGTGGCGTGTAGGGAGGGTGCTGTCTGGGACCTCTGGATTGTCGGCGTGTTCGCAGTGACTCAGTTGTTCAGTTGTGTTTTTCGCTGCGCGGTCACTGTCTGCTCCGTGTGTGTTTGCGTGAGCTGTGGGTGGTGCGGCTTTGTAGTTTACTGACGTCGTGCTGGGACACCCGAGTGGATTCATGTATAGGGCGCTCTGGATTGCGGGGTGCGCTGTCGTTTTTTGGTGGGGATGGAGGCTTTTGAGTGCACCCTATAGTGTGAAAAATATGGTAATTCTTCCATATATTCACCGCATCATCAAGACGCAGGGTTTAAAGTGTGAGAAAAAAATAGCGGCTCATATCCGGAAATTAGGGTACATGAAAAAAAATCCCTGAAAGTAATATCAATAAATTACAGTAACTTTTTAGTTTTACTTTTCATTGTACTTTTTACAGTGTGCCCTCCATTCCCTCATATTAGATCCTCCTTTAGAGACAGTTGGGGTTTGCCAGGGGCGGCTCTCCTCTGTGTGCCTCATGATTCACAGCTCTTCCCTGCAGCGAGCCAGTCTACTCACTTTGTTTATTTTCTGTTGCCGCGAGTAACAGTCAGCAGTTTACCCATAAGCCCCCTCTGCGCACCTGCTACCGGCACTACATCACTCACAAGTGGGTTTAGGGAATAGTTGCATTGGGAAATTTTAATCTAGCAGTAGAATTTGATATAATAATTCCAGACGGAGGGCAGGGGTCTACTGTATATAACCCTATGGGAGATTTACAGTTTTTGAAATAATTATCCAAATGTATGATCCACAAATGTTGAACCTTATCATTATTTGTTAGGGATAGACTACACAAACTTGATGTAGTAATATTATGGGTTTCATTTGCCAACAGTGACGTCTTTGGGGTTAAATAATGTCTCCATTTTCAGAAACTATTGTGAACAAATCATTTCACAGTTATTTCCTTGCTGACAGCATTGAAGTTTATGCCAGTTTTTGTATCATGTGGATAAGCCCAGTAAATACAGAGATATGAACCATAAACCTAGTGGTGGAATGTGACGAAATAAAAGTAGTAAAGTGCTGTACTTGAGTAAAAAGTGTAGGTATCTGTATTTTACTTGAGTACATTTTTAAAGCAGATACTTTTGACTTTTACTTCACCACACTGGCAATATCAATTTTCTACTGCACTACATTTTTAACTGGACTGAAAAGAAGTGAAAAGTATTTTTATTATAGTTTGAACAGCCAAAAATATACAAATAAAAGCAGCTAGGGGGAAAAAAAAATCTAACAGTTGTCTATTGAACAAAATTTAGCAAAATCACTACATTTGAAATTTCATTAGAGCTCAAGATTTGCGTGAAATACTTTTACTTTTACTCTTTAAGTACATTTTTAATCATGTACTTTAATACTTTATACTATGTGTTTTCA
Organism: Boleophthalmus pectinirostris; assembly: GCF_026225935.1. Lineage (NCBI taxonomy): Eukaryota > Metazoa > Chordata > Actinopteri > Gobiiformes > Gobiidae > Boleophthalmus > Boleophthalmus pectinirostris. The sequence continues at coordinate 9,814,296 of NW_026571353.1, read as the reverse complement.
TGTGATACTTAACACTCTGGGGTCCGTCAAATGCTTTTCTCCATGGAAATGTTGTCTGGAATGTTTCACAGTATGATATTAAATCTTAAATCTTCATAGAGACCAAACCAGAAAAAGTTACAGGGTCAGATCTGTGGAGATGCGAAACCACTCACAGTCAGAATGCCTGTTTTTCTAGGTATTTTTGAGCTATAAAACCACCTATAATTGAAATATATGTAGGGTTTTAAAGGGACAATTTGGAATTTTGGACATAGGGCCTCATTTCCTAGTTAGCCAGAGTGTTGGAGATGTGTGGAGACACTTTTGTAAATATTCCATCCAGTCCTTGTATTTGCAGAGATCGCTGGTGCTAGGCTAGTGCATGTCAATGGCCATAGTTAGCCTGCCACTAAAAGCAGTCTTACCCACTCCACAAAACACCTAAAACAAATCTATTATTACACCAGACTGTCGATGTAAATGTTTGTGTTGATAGAATAACGTTTGAAATAAAACTAACCTTACATCTCATGAAATGTTGCATATTGAGGGACTATTTTCTCATATATCAGTCCACCGCTGCCGAGTTCTCTATCATGAAGTACAACTCACTGCTGCTGCTCAGACATAAATCCATCAAATACAAGGTTGGTTTTACTTCTAAAATTATCAACACAGGCATTTTCAGCAACAGTCTCGTGTAATAATAGATTTGCTTCAGGTGTTTTGCGGAGTGGGCAAGACTGTTTTTAATGGCAGGCTAACTATGGCCATTGACATGCACTAGCCTAGCACTAGTGACCTCTGCAAATACAAGGACTGGATGGAATATTTAAAAAAGTGTCTCCACACGTCTCCAACACTCTGGCTCACGAGGACATTAGGTCCTATGTCTAATATTCTGAGCTGTCCCTTTAAGGTTTAATGTCATACGGTGGAACATTCCAGGCAGAGAAATTACATATCCATAGCAACAAGGTGACGGACCTTCCACCAGAAAAGTTACACAATGCACCTTTGAGTAACCACTGCATAAACCAGGTCAACAAATGTGCAATCTGACAGTCAAACAGTAAATCCCATTGTAGAACTCTATCTTGTTTTCCCGCTCATTTATAAACTATAGGGATTCTAGATGCTTCTATTCTCAGCATGAGGAGGAGGGGGGTGGGGGGGTAAGAGAGAAAGAGGGTGGGGGGTAACTGGGCAAAAGAATGTACAAATCCTTAGTGATTCAGACTCAAGTACTCATGTCTTTTGTCTGGTACAGGGGCTGCGTCACCTGCTACACTGTCACTGTTTGGAGGAGCGGTGAGTTAGGAGGAACTGATGAGAGGAGACAAAGCATGCTGGGTAAACAAACTGGTATTCGCTTTAAAGTTCACTTTTACAGTATTTTTAGGTTCATTCATTGTCAGGCCTTTTGGATAGTTTAGCTACGTTCACCCACCCACACAAAAAAAACAGGACTTAAAGGTGCACTGTGTAACTTTTCTGGTAGAGGGTCCGTCCCTGTTTGTTTCTATGGATATGCCATTGCTCTGGAATGCTCCACGGTATGACATTAAACAGCTCTACCTTACATTAACACAATTACAGGTGGTTTTATAGCTCAAAAATGCCTAGAAAAACTATTTCATTCTGACTGTGAGCGGGGTTGTCTCTCCACAGATTTGACCTGTAACTTGGTCTGGTTTGGTCTCCATGAAGATAGAAAGGTTTAATGCCATACTGTGAAACATTCCAGACAAAGCAATAACATCTGAATGGAGAAAAGCATTTGACAGACGCTCCACCAGAAAAGTTACACAATGCACCTTTAAAGGGACAGTTCAGAATTTTGGACATAGGACCTCCTTTCCTAGTGAGCCAGAATGTTGGAGACGTGTGGAGACACTTTTTAAAATATTCCATCCAGTACATGTATTTGCAGAGGTCGCTGGTGCTAGGCTAGCGCATGTCAATGGCCATAGTTAGCCTGCCACTAAAAACAGTCTTATCCACTCCACAAAACACCCAAACGAAATTTATTATTATCCCAGACTATCGAAGTGAATATCTGTGTCGGTAGAATTATTTTAGAAGTAAAACCAACCAAGTAGCAGCGAGTTGTACTTCCTGACAGAAATCTTGGACTGATATATGAGAAAATAGTCCCACAACATGCAATGCTTCATGTGATGCAAAGTTAGTTTTATTTAAAACATTATTTTATCAACACAGACATTCACATCGACAGTCTGGTGTAATAAAAGATTTGTGTTTTGTGGAGTGGGTAAGACTGTTGTTAGTGGCAGGCTAACTATGCCCACTGACACGCACTAGCCTAGCACCAGCGACACCACTGCACTACTGGGATTTTCCTAGTATATGTGCCAACTACCTACTAATAATTCAAGTAAATAAGCATATAACTTATTATTAAAGTGCCCAAATTACACAATTTTCGGAGTCTGTGTTGCAATGTTCTCATCTCAAACAGACCTGGAGTTGTGTTTTGTTTCATTCACACCTGTTTAATGCACAAATCCTACATATTTAGGCTGAGTTCTTCTCTCAAACTGAAAACACTGTTCCATTTTGTGATGTCATGGGGTACAAGAAGTGCTCCATTATGTTTTAGTTACATGTTTGTGCCAGGTGATAAAATTCCTTCTAAACTCAAATCAATCAAATCATTTACCTTCGCTAGAATCATTTGATTAATTTGAGCCTTGGAAACTAAACAAAAGTTAAATAAAAGGTAGCAGCTTCATGACATCACAAGGTGGAACAGAGCATCTTGAGCTTTGGAGATGTACAGACTCATAATAAAAGTTTCCAGAAACACGTGTGAATAAAACAAAACATAAGTATATGATTTTAATGCCAAACTGTGAAATCGAGTACGGCCGAGTAGGGTCCATGGAGGTGTCATTGCTCCACCAGAAAAGTTACATAGTGAAGCATTAACGACAAAACATGGAAGGCAGGATTCCATGTAATTTTTTTGCAAACAGTAGTTATATGCTCTCCTACATGTTCATCATATCCTGCTTTTTTTGCATTTCCAATGACATTTTACCACCTATAATGACAATTTTAATATCTTTCCTCTCTGAACTATGAACTGTAAACTTAATGTGGACCAAGTTTGCCTGCAAAGCTCAAATGGCCTGCTCATAGCTAACTGAAAACCTAAAACAGTATTGCGTAAACAGTGGCCTTGTTAGCATTGCGTTTGGGTCAGCGCTCCTCAGCCCTCTTAAGAACAAATTAGTCACGCTTTTATTGTGAAAGGGTGAGATCTGCTTGTCTCTCTGGTGGAATCATCTGGAACTGGCAGCGACATAAGCACAGACAGAAAAAGGGCTCTAGGGTCTTTCTATAACTTCATGCCAAGTGACATGACTGCATTTGATAGCGAAGTAACTATTCCCCATCACAAGCGTACCAGGAGTTGTGTTTTGTTTCATTCACACATGTTTAACGCACAAATCCTGCATATTGCGGCTGAGTTTTTCTGTCAAACTGAAAGCACTCGTTCCACCTTCTGATGTCAAGTGGTAATACAGAAAGTGCTCCACTGTGTTTGTAAACTCCTTACACCATCACTGGAATCATTTGGATAATTTCAGTCCTGAAATTGTCAATCTCTACTGAACTAAAGATAAAAGGTAACTTTAATATTAAAACTGATGCTTCATGACATCACAAGGTGGAACAGAGCATTTTGAGTAACTTGAGACTAATAATAAAGGATTACTCAGACATGTGTGAATGAAACAAATTACAACTCCGAATGTGTTTTTGATGAGGTACAACTTTTTATCATGACTTAAAACTCACAAGAATCAATTTAGCGTAATATAGGATCTTTCATGGAATAGTTTCTAGTATGGAATTAATTCTGGAGTTGTCACAAAACACTTTAAAAGTGCATTATGTGAGAAAGTCTGCTACCTGCTTGTCTCCATGGAGATTTGTTTTGGTTTGCCTGGGTTGTTCTAGCCAGGCTGGCACCACGAGGGCCTTTGTTCAATTTCATTTCTCTCCAGCAACTAGGTCAGGAATTGGAATACACTAGACGGTTTGCAAGAACCCCGGAAGTTGTAGACCGCTTACCGGCCAATCAGCAAAGAGCTGTGAAGCCACGACAACAAACTCAAGCACCTGTCTGGGTCCCTTTTGTGGTACAGCAACAGTAAACAAAGCGGTCAAGATGGATGTAGATGAAGACAGACATTCTGTGGTGGCAACGATTCCCGAGATCGAGGATTTAAAGCCCAAACAAAGAGAATGTTTAGCAAATTATATCAAGGGGAAAGACGTTATTGCCCTTCTTCCTACAGGATTTGGCACATTACATACGACATGACCAAATAGGAGCGATTGTTTAAATAAAAAAGTACCCGCCTACCGTCGAGCGAATTAACCCTAATGCTGTTAGGTCAAACTGTTTCCACAAAGTGAAACTGGCTGATGAATCAGGCATGGGTTGATCCATTGTATGGCATTAAACCTTTCAAACAGGCAAACAGGTGATGCCATTATGCCAAGCTACAGTTCAGATCTGTGGAGAAGCGAGTTCGCTAACAATAGGAATGTAGGGTTTTTATGGATATTTTTGAGGAGAGTTACAAAGTTAAGTTGGAGCATCTTTAATTAAAACATACAAGTAGACTGCAATCCAAAAATCATCCAGTTTTATATTCATGCTGTATGTTTTTTTTTTTGTTTTTTTTTACCAAACAGGGTAAAATCTGAATTTCGAAGCAATTAAAACAGACTTTGATAAACCAAGCGTGAAATAGGACTATGCAAGGATTACACTAAACAAGCTTAAACCAAGACTAGATCCAAACTAAATCTAGTCCAAACACCAAATAAGGATCTTACTAGGGCTGTGTAATTAATAATTTTGAAACATTTTTTATGAATATTCAGTCATTTGATCAGCTTGGATATTTTTAATGGAGAGGTCCACAGCCAATCCTCTGTCAGGAAAAACACAAAGATCACATTTTGGAGGAAGATGTCACCAAAGTCTATCTTATGTTAATTAATGTTAAACAACATTTTTATTTGTTTTTAAAGATGCATTATGTCACTTTTCTAATGCGGGATCTGTCACCTCCTAAATGTTCCACAGTAAGACTTTAAAAGTATCTTATCCAACATAAGTTGTAGGTTTTGTTATGGCTCAAAAACTCCCTTAAAAACCATGCATTCATACTGAGAGCAGGATCGTCTCTCCACAGATCTAACCTGTACCTTGACCTGGTGGTGTCGCCTCTTTGTCTCCATGGTGATACTTTTAATGCCCTACTATGGAACATCTTCTAAAAAGCAATAACATCAACAATTGCCACGTTTACATGAGAGGTTTAATTCAGAATAAAAATAATTAAATTTAATTCTGAAAAAAATATTATTTATGCTTTAAAAAGACCATGTAAACTCTTCATTCCTAATGAAAATGATTATTCTGAACTAAATTTAATTCCGAAGTAAGTGGGTGGCTTATTTCGATTTTAACGCTAAAATAATTTATTCCTCAATCATGTAAACGTTTATTCTTCTTAAAAATAATTCCAGTCGTTCAGTGCATGCTCGTTGGGTCGCCCTTCTGATGTGATCCGGATGTTCCGGCTCCACCAGTCCTGGCTCTGGACTTTCATCCGCTGCTCTATGGATTTGCGAGTGGGATGCGGGAGTGAGGAGTGAGCTGAGGAAGACTCAGTTTGTCTTCTTCCTCCCTTCTCCGACACTCTTCACTTCTCCTCCTTAGCTGACAGATGTGTGATGAGAGTATTCTCCCACTGCTGCTTCATTATCATCGGAATGAATGCGGAAACAGTTTGGATCACATTTGTGTCTATGGCGTAACGACAAACCAAGATGACAAAAAATCCGGTAGGAGCTGAAGTATGTGTTTTGTTCTGGTCGTCGTAAATACATTTGTGTCTCTGTCCAATCAGAACTCTTCCCCAACCCCGGACTTTAAGCAGAATTAAATAATGGCAATTTAACGTGTTTTCCATGTAAACCTCAATTCGGAATTATTATTTCCCTGTAAACTCGAAGGAGAACATTTTAATTCAGAACTATTTCATTCAGAACATTTAATTTGGAATTAAAAAACATGTAACAAAGCTCTCTTAGACTTTGATATGAGCTTTATTTTAACACCATCTAACCATTCGTACTGTGAGCGGGGTCGCCTCTTCACACATCTAACCTGCAGACCTGGTGTCGTCGCCTGTTTGTCTCCATGGTGACAGATACTTTTAATGCTCTGCTCTGGAACATTCTCTAGAAAGCAGTAACATCTGCGTAGTTCACCTTGCAAACGCTTTTCCAAAACGCATTCCTCAGCTTCGACCACATAGTCCAACCAATTCTACTTTGATTCATGAGTTCCTGGCAGTACTAACAAATACTTGAATGCCTTTATTCCACAACAATCCCACAATCCAACAGTGCAGCTTCAAATCTTTTCTCTCCCTCACCCTCTTTTCTCTCTTTTAAAAACTTTACCATCACCAGGACACTTGCCATGCCTCTTAAACCCCCCCTCCTCCTCCTCTTCCTCCTCTTCGTCCCCCTCTGCCCCTCTCTCTCCTCCATTCAGAGCCCCCCAAAACAAAACCCCCGGCGCAGCGAGGCAGCCGCACGCTCGCCCCGTTACCATGGCGAACCTTAACAATGCCAGCTGACCAATCAGAGCTCAGGATTTGTCATTTTTAAACGAGCCTCCATCGCCCCACACAAACGAAGGTCGCGGGAACAAAATGGGTCAAAGGGGTTTCTTAAGACAGGACCCCCGCCTCCTACTCAGCCAATAGGAATCTACATCATAACTCATGTAGCTTGTATAGTAATCATTATATTTACTCTGTTACTACTACTACTAGAGTATACTATGTACTTCTAGGAGGGCAAGGGTCATGAGTGAAAATCTGACTTTGAGCAAGTTTGTAATTTATGTGTTGACGTTTTTATTTTTGAAAAGTTTTGTGTGCACAATCTGATAAAATCTGAAATATTAAGACACTACATCCAAACTGTAGGTAAAGTATAACAAGTTTTAAAGATGCAGTGTGTAACTTTCTGGAGGTAGCACATTACTTGAATGATTCCATGGACAGAGAAAGCTAAAACCAGGCCAAATTAGAGTCAGGTTTGTGGAGTTGCAAGCCCGTTTATAGTAAGGAGACTTACTTTTCAGTGCAATGAAACATCCAACAATGTTATTTTAGTAGATTTTTGGTTAAAAGTTACATAGTGGAGCTTTAAGTAGTTAGTAATGTGAAATGAGTTTTCTTTGTGTTTTATTCACACTATAAACTGTTGATTATTATAAAATGTTATTGTAATTTTTTGTATTTTTAAATTTTTATTGACTCACATTGTTTTGGTTTGTTTTTCCTTCTACCTGTACTTGATTATTACATTATTTTGTTATTTCTAATTTTCTGGTAGAGGGTCCGTCAAGTACTTTTCTCCGTGGACACCAAAACAGACCACATTACAAGTCAGATTTGTGGAGAGGCGACCCTGCCCACAGTCAAAATGCCTGTTTTACTAGGTATTTTTGAGCTATAAAACCACCTGTAATTAAATAAATGTAAGGTAAAACTGTTTAATGTATGTCATATTGTGGAACATTCAAAGCAGAGCAATGACATATCCAGAGAAAAAAGCAGGTGACGGACCCCACACCAGAAAAGTTACACAGTGCACCTTTAAATGACAACTTAAGACTCTGCCTACATATGATTTGTAAACAGTGAGAACCTGAAAACTATTTTACGTGCTTGTAAAAGGGAACTATAAAACTCTCACCATTTCTCTAAGTCGCTTTTAAAACAAGAAAACCCCGATTTATATACAGGGACTATGTTTGGAGACAAATACCAGAATACACTGGGCAAAACTGAAAACTTGTGTTCATTTAAAAAAATCAAAAATCAAAAATCAAAAAGTCAAAAAAAATTGCGAGGAAAATTTTTTTAAAATAAATCAATAAATTAAATAAAATCCATAGAATTAACGTGCCACTTATAGGCTGCCTTGCAGTTGTTTCTGTTGAGTTAATATCCACGTTGGACAGAAGTGAAGTTGTCAGAGCCAAGGCTGATTTGAAAGTGAAATGCAAGCAATAGTAGATTTTTTTAATGTCAAATATAAATACTAAATTAAATAAAAATGTGAAATTATAATGTCATATAAAGTAAAATTTTTCAACTTTTTCAATTTGGCCCAAAATGTTAGCAAGCGGAGAACCACTGTCTTAGAGTCCATTGCATAAAAAGTCATTCCAAACTCTGTAACAGCATCATCTATTGTAGAATGAACCACATATAATATATACTGAAAAAGATTGAGCATATAAGTATTTATTTATCTGTTTTGGTTTGTTTTTTTGGATAGATTGTACAGTATTTGCATATTTTTTTGGATCCCATGCTTAAAAATACAATGTCCTTCTTCTTAGGAAGCATCATTCTACAAAAATGTACCTATAAAGTCACAAACAATAAAAATATTTAAACTGCAATGTTGAATTTTGTAACTTGTATCTGACTACAGGTTGAAAATACGTTGCATGTGATTCTAACTTTTACTACACCTGTCTCAACACTTATAAGTGTTACAGCGAAACCATAACTTACCCAATTTGAACATCATCATCGTCAGCAGTAATGTCCGCTGGGATCGGCACCCCAGTCTTGATAACTCCATGCTTCTTTCTGTAACTTCGATATCCAATCATAGAATCAAACTATGTGATGTCTCTTTCGCAAAAGTCCATTCAAATCAATAGACCGCTCCATCACATCCATGTAGCTTAAAGTGTAGATAATAGAAGTAGTTCCATTGTAGTAGTAGTAGTAGTAGTAGTAGTAGTAGCGATAGATGGATTTCTTGAAGTACAGTTTTATGGGGGACCTGTCTGAGTGCTGGTCTGTTATGAACTGAAGTTAGGATATCCCAGGGGACCGAGGCTGCCCGGAGAAGAGTGGAGTAATCACCCCAAGCAGAGGGAAGGGGAGGGGGGAGGGGGAAAACACGGAACGGACCGGAACAGGAGCTGGAGCTGGAGCTGAGGAAGAGACGAGACAGGCATTTCCTAAACACAGCACCTGGGAGTGAGTTAAATCAGTCTGGATTATAGTGCATTGAAAGTGACGTTATAAATAAATGTACAGCTATATATTAAAGTGACAGTACCTGATTTTTACAGTCTTAAAACATGAAAACGAGTTATGTTATTACCGTACTATTAGGCGCTCTGGATTATAAGGCACACTGTCATAGAATGGTCTATTTTCGAACTTTTTTCCACAAATAAACAGCACCGGACTTTAAACGAAACACAACAGTTAGATGGCTCAGTGGGACTTTGTTTGGCGCGTTCACGGTGAGTCTGGGCTTTGTTCAGTTGTGGTGTGTAGGGAGGGTGCTGTCTGGGACCAATGGATTGTTGGCGTGTTCGCAGTGACTCAGTTGTTCAGTTGTGTCTAGAAGTGGCACATTGCACTCGCTTTTTCGGTTCGCTCCTCCGTTCCATTCCTCATTGGCGTGGAGTGATGAGTGTGGCTGCGGGTGTTTTTCCTTGCATGGTCACTGTCTGCTCCGTGTGTGTTTGCGTACTGCGGGTGGTGCGGCTTTGTAGTTTACTGAAGTCGTGCTGGGACACTCGAGTGGATTCGTGTATAGAGCGCTCTGGATTGCGGGTCGTACAGTCCTTTTTTGATGGGGTTGGAGGCTTAAGAGCATGCCTAACAGTGTGGAAAATACAGTAGGTTCTTTTTTCAGACCAAGAGTTTGTTTTAATACCTGACAGTTTTGACTGCTCACTCGCGGTCACATGGTGTTGCTGTGATGTGTCTGGTCAACTGATTTATACAGGTTTTGGCGCTGTCTTCCAACCGGAGGAGACAGGACAACAGCGCCACCTGCAGTCTGACTTCCTCAGGACAGTATCTCAGGTGTGTGAGAGTCAAAAAGCCCCCTTGTCCGGATTTATAATCTCATGGGCATGTATTTCGATTGTCTCTTTAATCCGAAATGTGCCCACAGGACTATAAACCGGAACGGGAGGGCAGCAGCAGTAACAGTAGAAGTAGTTGCAGTTTTACCATGAGCAGTAATGGTATAGATTATAGTAGTAGTTGCAGTAGTAGTAGTAGTATTAGAAGGAGTAATAGTAGTACCATCGGTGTAGCAGCATAACTAGTTGTTATAGTAGTAGTATCAGTGGTAATGGCACTTTGAACTATAGAAGAAGCAGTAGTAGGAATAGTAGTCGCATAAGTAGTAGTAGTAGTAGTGAACATTTGTTTTTGTACTGAAGGACACTATCTATAGTTATTTACTGAAAAGTGCTGTTGTTTACAATCTTGGCATAATTAGCCCAGATTATTTTCAGCACTGGTATGGTGGGATAAACGGACAGCGTCTCCGCAGTCTCTTCAACACCCACCCCCACATTTCAGGGAGGAGAGGGGAGGGGGGGGTTACCCAGCATGCATCTGCCGGGTTGGTGCAGACCTCAACTCTATGGCAGCTCCACAAGAATGCCTTAGTCAACTCACTCCCACAGAAAAGTCTACCCCCCCACCCAACCACCCCTCCACACATCCACTTCACCCAAACAGCCCAGCCTCTAAACCCCGCGTCGGGCTTAACTCCAACCTGCTCTGCCCCCTCCCTCTATCCTTCCCGTCATCACCAGGCACCATGCAACAGTCACCACCAGCAGCACAACAAAAAGTTTAATTAAAACATGAGACAGAAAAGGGGGGAGGATGAGGGGGGGTCATGTTGTCGCCTTTGTCAATGTAAATGTAGTGTGAGTCACAGCAGTTTGACATTCCAAAGGTTTTATCAGAGCAGAGTGAAAATTGAAAAAAAAAAAAAAAAAAAATGCTTGCAAAAAAATAAAATAAAATGAAATAAATGAAATAAAAATAATATTAAGCTTTTATTTTTGGGGGGGTTCAAGATTTTCTACATAGTCATGGCTCCATTGTCTCCTTTGTTGCCCTCTTGTTCCAGAATATGGGTGCAGAGATTTGGGGACTGTGAGAGCCCCACAATCTACTTCTGTTTTTAAATGAAATCTTAAAATGTATCTTTTTACCAAAGGCTTTTGTTAATTGTATTGTATTGGTTGTGCACTGTGTGAGATTATTTTATGTGAAGTGCAATATAAATAAAATGTATATTATTATTATTATTATTATTATTATTTTAGGGCTGGGCAACAATAAAAAATATTAATTGCATTAATCGCATGAGTTCGAGTGTGATTAATCGCGATTAATCACATGTTATACGCAAAACCAATTAATGAATTAAAAGTATCATATAGCGCACTTTTATTGGAAATGTAAATGAAAGAGTCATACATTTGTTGTGGAAACAGTATTTCTTTCAGAGGGGAACCCTCAGAGCCTTCAAGGTATTCTGAAGGCTCAAGAAAAAATATCAAATTAATTTTTGTACTACTAATATATTTTTTATTCAGTGAGTAATAAATACTACTACTAGTAATAATTTCTAGATCACTGTTATAAACTTGGACTAATATTTCTTGGGAAACAAAGGGTTAATATAATGGAATGGAAATGGACCAATCACAACTTTTCTTCCAGGGGGCAGGGGCCTTCGGTGGCTGGAACGAAGTTTGAGATTGACAGTTGTCTGAGCCAATCATATTTCATTGAGTTATGGGCTGGATCATATTATGAAATCTTCCGGGCCTTCGTGAATATCCTGTAATGGCATTATGTAAGCGAGACCGCAGCGATGAAAATCACACTGGACACCTCTATTTGGACGCCTCAGGGGTGTCTGGAAGAAGGAGAAGAAAGAGAAAGACTCGTGAACCGGAGCCCGTGGCCCGGTTGGAGCTAGGAGCCTGCGGAAGCTCAGAGTCTACGGTTGGTCCGGCCCGGCCACGGCCCGCGGAGGCTTGGACACGTTGCATCATGCAGAAGTGAAAAAAGTGTAAAGAAAAGACGTCAAACGCTTGCAGTGGACTTTTTCAAAATAAAAGCCAGTGAGCAACAGATGTGTCCTTGTTTCTTTAAAGACTCATTTGCTGTGTGGGTAGAAAACACTGAGTATTTGAATCTGATTGATCGAAGCGGAACAAGCCAAAAAATTTTACTTTAGTTAAATCCAGATGAGCGCTTACCTTCTGCACATTTTTCACAAACAAACTAGTAAATTTTTATGCTAAAATGTCAGCATCACCATGTTTGTTTTGGTTCATTTGGGTGAGTGTGATTGGTCGCTCCTCACCTGTCTGCTCCTCCTAACCAACCAACTCACAAATCTCGCAAGAATAGATTTTGCTGTGCAAGCTCAGTGAAAGGTGACAAAGCACTACAACTGTGTATTTAAAATTAAAGAGATGCACGTTGTTAATTATTTGCACTCCTGTTTACCACTTTCCCCCGTAGTCCAGTCTCATTATATAGTTTGTAGAGGTGGTCTCCCTGTGTGGCCTGTGGTGATTTATGATGGACAGGTCAAGACTGGACTTTTTACATGACAAAAGACTCAACAAGAGACGTAAAAACTATCTAGCATCTAATACATTCTTGTTATTTCCTATAGTGATATTGAGAGCAACGTCTGTACACTTTGCAAACCATACCTAAACGTTCCATGTTACCATACCTAAATGTGACACCAAGGACAAAGAATTCAGTGGATTTAGTGATTTGGAGTGAGATCGTGAATTTGGTAAACTTATCTTCTGTTGTTTATGCTATAATTATCTGTTCATATGTTACGATAACATATTAACACCTATTCTATTCATTTGGCTGGTGCGACTTATACTCTGGAAAATACGGTAACAGCATAAATATGTCATAAAATCCAGACTTTGTAATATTATTTTAGTCTGATCCCTGTGGCAATATTATATGTTTATTATCCAATGATTGACAGGTGCATTGTCCAATCACAGTTGTTTGTGTTGGGTACTAAAATGTAAACAAATGAGGCTTTCACTGTGAGCTGTCATCAGTGTTTGACATGACAAAAGCAATCTGAGAAGACCCCAAAACACTCAACGGGAAGTGGACAGTACAAGCATACATAATGGAGACTGAATTTATTTATTTTTATATAAAAAAATTGGATGCGAGATGGTGAAAATGTGGAAATGCAATTTTTTTTAGGTTTGTATTGGAAAAGTACAGATATTACATAAAAGGTTTGTACATTTTACCATGAAGGGCATGTACCTTATTTTTTTCCATGTATTTTGAAAATGTGTCCTGCTCCTGTATGTATATATTGTATAAGCAGCCTTGGAAGTAAAAAAAAAAAAGTCCACTGTTTACTGTCTGCACTATAGTATAAAACAGTGGTTCCCAACCTTTTTAGAGCCACGGACCGATTTTATGTCTGACAGTATTTCATGGACCGTGGCATGGTTTAGTTCTGATTTAGACCTGGTTTAGTCCTGGTAAAATCCTGTTTTATTCCTGGTTTAGACCTGGTTTAGACTTGGTTTTAGTTCTGCTTTAGTCCTGGTTTACTGCCGGTTTAGACCTGGTTTAGTCCTGGTTTTAGATCTGGTTTTAGAGCTGGTTTTAGTTCTGGTTTAGTTCTGGTTTAGACGTGGTTTAGTCCTGGTTTTAGTTCTGGTTTAGACTGGGTTTAGTCCTGTTTTTAGACCGGGTTTAAGACCTGGTTTTATAACTGGTTTAGTCCTGGTTTTAGTTCTGGTTAAGTCCTGGTTTAGTGCTGGTTTAGTGCTGGTTTAGACCTGGTTTAGACCTGGTTTAGTCTTGGATTTAGTTCTGGTTTTAGTTCTGGTTTAGACCTGGTTTAGATCTGGTTTAGTCCTAGTTTAGACCTGGTTTAGACCTGGTTTTAGACCTGGATTAGACCTGGTTTTAGTCCTGGTTTAGACCTGGTTTAGTCCTGGTTTAGTTTTGGATGTGGTTTAATCCGGGTTTAGACCTGATATAGACCTGATTTAGACCTGGTTTAGTCTTGGTTTCGTCCTGATTTAGACCTGGTTTAGTCTTGGTTTAGTCCTGGTTTAGTTTTGGATGTGGTTTAATCCGGGTTTAGACCTGATATAGACCTGATTTAGACCTGGTTTAGTCCTGGTTTCGTCCTGATTTAGACCTGGTTTAGTCTTGGTTTAGTCCTGGTTTAGTTTTGGATGTGGTTTAATCCGGGTTTAGACCTGATATAGACCTGATTTAGACCTGGTTTAGTCCTGGTTTCGTCCTGATTTAGACCTGGTTTAGTCTTGGTTTAGTCCTGGTTTAGTTTTGGATGTGGTTTAATCCGGGTTTAGACCTGATATAGACCTGATTTAGACCTGGTTTAGTCCTGGTTTCGTCCTGATTTAGACCTGGTTTAGTCTTGGTTTCGTCCTGATTTAGACCTGGTTTAGTCTTGGTTTAGTCTTGGTTTAGTCCTGGTTTAGTTCTGATTTAGAGATGCATATGGGAGGGGGGGCTTTGCGCTTTCGCGGCCCGGTCCCAAACGACCCATGGCCCGGGGGTTGGGGACCCCTGGTATAAAGCATCTTATTATCTGGTAATCAGGGAGTGCACGTTAGCATGCCAGTCGCTGTTAGAATACGGTGATGGTAAAACTCCACTCTGATTTCTGAAAGTTGTAAAAGTCGCTTATAAACTGAACACAGTGAATAATTACGATACTCTGAATGCATAAGGAAAGTTAGGAATAACATTGGACCACTGCAAACTATTTAACTAGTTCTGTTTTTTGTTTTTTTGTTTTTCATGTTTTTAGAACAGCAAATCTTGATGGTTTATCTGTGTGTTACTGCATATTTGAATTTCACACATTTGTAGTTTAGGCCTCAGAGGTTAGTGCTCATTGTATGTAAACAACGAATTGTGGAGGTTCACATTATAACGACAGACCAGTGCTGCTTCCTGTTTTACACCTGCTCTCAATGGTTTCAATGTTTACAATAGGCTTCTGTGGTCAACTGTGGAGGAACCTGACACATTCTGAACAATAGAAACTCACCACACATGTTATAGCATTGTATTTCGCTTCGTTTTGCCCACTCCTTGCAACTTATAGTCAACATATTGCATTAGCCTGGAAATAAAGGGTTGATTTTCAAAGATCCTGGGTGAGTAACTTCAGCTGTACTTGGGCGTGTAATGAGTAAAAGTAGTGAACCCAGACTAAAGGACAGTCTCTGCACCTGACTGACTTCAGGAGAAAAGGGAGGAGACAGGAGGACGTGTTTGGAGTTGTACAGGCTGTGAAGTGTTGATAAAAGTGTCTGAATGTGAGATACTTGTGCTTGTTTTGGGTTTATGGGAACATATTGGATCGTATTAAGGCAAAATGAACCAGTTTTTGTATTTTTCAATGAAATGGTCATTCTGATATGTTCATCCTTTTGCATTTAGATGTTTTATGTTAAAGGTGCATTATGTATCTTTTTTGGTGGACTGCTTGCCTCAGTGGAGATCTAATTGTTTTACCCAAATGTTTTCTATCTGCATCTAATTCTAAAGTGTTTTATTGTCTAATCTTGAAGTGCACTGTTAACATGCCAGTTGTTGTTGCTTTACGGTGACTGCAAAATTCTGCTCTGGTGTCTCTTATGAAGTTGTAGTGAATAATTAGGATGCAATTTTTTTTTATTTTTTTTTTATGAACTAGTTCTGATTTTCAAATTTTTAAGACAACAACAACAACAAAGTATAGTGGCTTTAAAAGAAGAGAAAAAGTTGTTAAAATAAGGTGTTTGGCCAGGCCTGGGCATTGTCCACATACAGTTGACTCTGACCAGCCCGTTTACAATAATTTGGAGTTATAAAATTAACATATTTTATAAATTTACCACATGCATGGACTAAAGGTGCATTCTTTTTATTTTAGAGGTGTTTTTTATTTTGTAAGGGAACCTCACTTTTTCATTGCTCAGTCGTAACATAAGCTCTTACCAGTCTTACCAGCTTGTCAAAACCATGATATTTACTGTGTTTTATAAAGAAATGCAATTAATATTATGCAGAATTGAGTTAAGCATTTTGGCCCGGTGTTCTGTCGAAATAGGCTGCCCCATCGAAATGAGCTTCCCACAGCCTAAATCGACAGTGACATCTATCGATTCACTCTACTCCATCGAAATAAGTTACCTTACTTTTTCTGTTTACAGTTGTATAGATCCAATAAAGCTAAGCCCACTAGTTTTACAACATATTTCTTTGGATATTTATACCTTAGTTATGTCAAATTTCAACTCATTTATATGAATATGCATAGGTAGCTCATTTTAACAATCATATTCTGCTCAAATAGGGCTTAGACTAAAGGGAACACATATCAACAGGCCAATTTAGCCATTGAATAATTCTCGTACTATATAATCACCATTATATACTCATTTATGTGAATTTGGGTAAAGGTAGCAAATCTTGACAGACCTATATCTTCTCCTAAATAAGGTAACCACTAGAGGAAACACACCTCACTTTTGTGATACTGGGGACACTGAAGATGGGACAATTTCATGCAATTCAATGTTAATTTTATAGCGCCTTTCTAAACAAAGTTATGACATTTTCTACACATGGAAACAAAATAAAATACAATGTAATGAAAATGATAACTATAAAATCAAATATTAAATCCAAACTATTCAGTCATCTAACATAGGTATTCTGCTACAAATCTTCTGCCTCGGGAGCTCAAATCGACGGGCATTTAAACTGTAACAGCGCTTAGGGATTGGGCGCATGTGGAGTAGTGCTGTGTAGCTCAAATTTCCACATTTCGGGACATCAGCCTTCTACAATATTTTCTGTTTCTCATGTGGCCCCTTGAAAAAAATAATTGCCCATCTCTGTGTTTGACGGTCAGGCTCCAGTTAAGATGGCCGTCATGGTGGACCCTCTGTAGGTGGGTTTTTTTATGAGTTCTGGGAGGGTCTGCAGCTGTCACTAATGGTGCACCGATGTGAGGTAACTGAATAGAGAGTTTATGACTGTCCATCAGCGAGCACTGAAGACCATCCATTCACACTGGCACCACAGTAAACACAGTCCAAATTATCCTGTACACTCTCCATGGAGATCAGTTTAATGCCATACTGTGGGATATTGAAGGCAACGCAATAACCATGGAAACAAGCCGGTAGCAAATACTCTGTGATCAAGATAACGCACAGAGATAACAAGAGGCTATTCCTATTCTGCGATTCTGTTTAACACACAGTTTTATTTTAATAGGCCAGAAATCTTGCATGGATTTAAAGTTGAAATATGTAACTTCATCGGTCGAAGGTGCGCCACTTGTTTATCTTGTCTCCCTGGAGATGTTATTGCATTGCCTGGAATGAACCACAGTACAGGATAAAACATATTTACCCATGGAGACATTGCCAGATCTGGAGAGAGGCAAACAAATGCATGTTTTTAAGGTATTTTTTGCGATATAAACATAAACTCAAAGGTGCACTATGGCCCCGTCCACACTAGTACGTATTCAAATAGTTTTCATTGTGGATGCAGTGTTCGTCCACACTAATCCGATTGAAAACGGCCTTAGAGACAGAACGAGCTGGTGCCGCCAGCTCCCATAAATTCATCTGAGTATGGATCTGAGACGGCACAGTGTGGACACTTGAAAACACTGATGCGCCGAAACACTGATGTAGGTCTATGCACTGCGAAGTAGCTAATTCACCGCCAAAATGCTAAGAGGCTAGAATATATTCATATATATATAGTCTATGCGTATGACCTGCAGACGTAATTTCAGAAAAGTTTAACATGAAACATCTCCAACGCGATAGAAGCACAGAACAGACTCACCATCAGCAGAACACCCCTCTGTCAGAGAAAGAATACACATAATCCACTGAGTCATGTCCTTTAGTCCGACAGAAGCTGAAATGCATCAGTGCACAATAGCGAGCTGTTTTTTGAGCGCTCAGTTTATGCAAATTAGCCATGCGGTTTTAAGTTTCTTTCTGTAAAACATAAACACATATGCTCAAAGCTGAGTGGATAAGGAAGGATTGCGGACACAGAAACGATGTGTGTGGATGCAGATCATTTCTGATACGGTGATACACAGATTCGTTTCAGTGTAAACGGGGTTTATGTAACTTTTGGAATGTTTTTTGTTGGATATGTCATTACTCTGCAGTATGACTTTAAACAGTATGACTTTAAACAGCTCTACCTTACATTTATTCCATTACAGGTGGTTTTATAACTCAAACATACCTAGAAATACTTTTTTTGTTTTGTTTTTAGATGTCATGTTGAGAAACGTGTGCTTTTTGAGAGGGCGGGTACCTGGTGTGTAATTAACGTCAGTAGCTCCAAAGGTGTTAAGCAGGAGACAGGAGATTTGTGGTGAGTTTCATGCTTGCACAGTTAACTTCTTTGAGTCCAGCCACTCTGACCCTCCACTACAATGGCATCTGAGGGGGCTCCCAATTGCCTTGTGACCCTTAACTTCACCCCAGCTCAAAAGAATGCTGCAACTAGTCACTGAACACTTTAAAGCATGTCACAGTTTCTCAACACACAACACAGCTGGAAGTTTCTTAAAAATATACCGTAATTTTCTGTCTCACTTTTTTTCATGGTTTGGGTGGTCCTGTGATTTATACTCCGGCGTGACTTACACATTAAAATTTTCAGACTGACAGCCGCGAGAGGGCGCTCTAGGCTCGTGTGTCAGTATCTAGTACTACTATTACTCCTGTACTGTACCACTGTCACTTCGCACTCTACTGCGCATGTCTCCTGTAGAAATAGCCGCTAATCGAGCAGCAGAAAGAAAGTTTGGAGAGAGCGAGAAACTTGTGAGGGACTGGCGGAAAGGGGGGATGGAGAATACAGGTTCATGGCAACAAGGAGGGTGCACCATGTAACTTTCCTGGAAGTCACTGGATGGATCGACAAAGCCTGGACTTCAATGACAAACCGAAACCATCCTGTCGGGATTCAGAAAGGCCAGAATAATTCTAACTGGAACTGATGCTGAGTCTGACGACAGCTACGCAGAAGAGGAAGCAGCGCTCCGTTTACATCATAGATCTGTGGTTTATCTCCGGAGGTCACGCAGAAGTGACACCAAGGATGAAGAATTCAATGGATTTAGTGATTTGGAGTGAAATCATGAGTTTGGTAAACTTATGTATGTTATGCCTTTCAAGATGAAATGTCGGTTCCTGATCTCTGATTTTACAAACTACATTTCCCAAAAAAGTGCGACTTATAGTCCGGTGCGACTCCGGAAAATACAGTATGACAAAAAATCTGTTAGTGTAACCATACTGACTGAAATTGTAAGAAACAGTATAGTGTTAGTAGCTATACTAAGATCACAGCAATTTAAAGCATGTGTATTTTTGGTGATTTTCAAATGCTGACTGAATTTGTATAGGATTATAACAATTCTAAATATATATGATAGTTTAACACCAATCAAGAAGCTATTTGCAAAGAAAAGTTGAAAAATATGTTGAAAGTTTTTCTAGGTAAAAGCTACAGAATTCCCCAGTGGAATGTCACAATCTCAAAAATAAAAGTAAAATTTTTAAGTAAAGTGAGACGTGTCATTTCCAGATCATTTCCTTTAAACCCTTTCGGTCATGGGGTTGTAGTCTATGTTTTGTTTGGTTTGGTTTTGTTGTGATGCAAATGACTGAATAAACTACCTCTACTATTAATACTACCACTAAAAATAAAACACTAATGTGTGTTGTTTAGCTAAATCAGGATAAACCTACAAAGTGTTTACTCCCGTTTACTCTCAAAACTTTAATATACAAACTCTTGATTTCTTGGTTAAACAGGAACTTTGGTCCAGTATTACTTAATTAACATTTCCAAAAATGTTAAATTAAGTCTAGAACAGACTGGACTCATATAAACCCTGAGAACATTTTAGAACTGATTCTGTGAGAGTCAATTTAACACACCACTAAATGTCCAAAAAATATATATAGAAAAATAAATCAAATAAAAATATATTTTAGAAGTCTACAAAAAATACTATGCTAAATTTAGTTTTATCACACATTCACTTTGTACTTTGTACCACTTTGTACACAAAGAACAACATGGTCTTAATATATACTGTAGTGTATAGTAATTCTAGGTTCCTAAGTCCTCTTTGACTAATTGGTCCAGCTGTCTTTCTTGGTGCAATAAAATAAATTACATGCTCCCCACACACACAATCCCCTTTGTCTACTTTTGGATAATCTTCGCACTCTTGTCTATTCAAAATCTGCTTAAAGGGCCCACATTACCATATTACACTATTGTCTGGCCTATGTTATAATGTTGTTTCCTCATTAAAACAGACCTGGGGTTGTGTTTGGTTTCATTCACGCATGTTTAACAAATAAACCCTGCATATTTGGGCTGAGTTCTTCTCTCAAACAGAAAACACTCAGTTCCACCTTGTGATGTCATGTTGTAATACAGGAATTGCTCTGTGTTTTTAAACTCCATGCCTCTTCAGTTGAATCTTTTGGATAGTTTCAGCCCTGGAATTGTCAATCTCTACTGAACAAAAGGTAAAAGGTAGCAGTTAATTTGAAAACTACCACCTCATGACATCATAAGGCGGAACACACCATTTTGAGCTTTGGAAATGTAAACAGACTAATAATAAATGGTTAATAAAATGTGTGTGAATGAACCAAAACACAACTCCAGGTATGTTTTTGAGAAGGTATAAGGATTATAACATGTCGTAAAGCTCACAAGAGTCAATTTTGTGTAATACAGGACCTTTAATTGCTCACTTTTTCCAAAACAAACTCAAACATGTAGTTCAGCACTAAATACCTGACCTCCTAATGATGTCGCCTCTCTGTAACATGTCAGGGGCCTCAAATCCGTTGTCCCCCACGGCCCCCCTACTCCGGCTAATCTTGATGAGGAGCTAATAAGCCATAGAGACAGAGGCAGCTCCCCCCACCCTTTCCCCCCTGTTGGGCCCCCAAAACTTCCAAAACATCCAGGTTAACCCTTCAAAGCCCGGAAATGGCCAGAGGTATGCCGACCGAATAATGCCCAAGTTATGAAAGGGGTTTGGGGGGACGTCCGTGGGATGAAGGCTTCCTCTGTAGTGATATTTGAAAAGGTAGAGATAATAATAAGAGATTGGGATACAAGGAGTTTTAAGGTAGTGTCTGCCTGTCAGCTTAGCCCTGATAAGAATTCTCAGCAGGAGGTGGAAGACAGAGCAGCCAGTATCTTTTTACTTGGGTCTGGTGGAAGAATAATACTGCACAAGACAATGGCTACTCAAATATATATCTTAATACTGTGATAACTATTACAAATAAGGGGTGTAACGATATCCAAATCTCTCGGTACAATATTTTCACGATATACATCTCACAGTACAATATTTATTGTGTTAATTTCTGGAGGCAAACAAAACTGTTAAATGCCTTGACAAGATTTAATCCAAAGAATTAAGACTTAAAAGTGCTTAGAACTGTTATTTCTTCTTGAGGTCTACACTGAAATGGAGCAAAGGATCATGGTCTATGTAGTTTCCTCTGTCTTTTTTTAACTATTGCTGCACCATAACTCTTAATTTAAGCAAAGAGACTTGTAATTCGATATATTGTGAGGGTCCACGATATTATTGTGAGAACTTTGACGATACGGTATCACGATATTTTGGTTATTGTTACATCCCTATTACAAACTATATGCTATTACACAATATACTAGGGATGTAATGATATCCGAATCTCTCGGTACGATATTTTCATGATATACATCTCACGGTACGATATTTATTTCGATATTTTGAAGTGGAAAATATATTCTATATATTCTAGATAGAACACTTTTTTGCTTTTAAAATACCTTGACGAGAATTTGGTGTGAATTATTACTGTCAGAATTCGAGTAGAAACATATTTCTTCATGTTGTCTGTGCTGAAATGAATCATGGGATATGTAGTTACCAATTTTTGCTAGCTGTTCCTACTAAAGAACAATGCATTTAAGCAAAGGAACTTATAATTCGATATATTGTGACAGCTCTCGATATTATTGTGAAACTTTTGATGATACGATATCATGATATTTTGGTTATTATTATTGGTTACATCACTACAATACACATACATCAGCATTAAGCAATTACAGTGGGAGTGAGCAATAGAGGCTGGGGGTATAGTGGCACAGTAGTATTGCATATAAGTAATCACCCCTTAACCAAATAGTTGCTAATTTAAACTCTGGCATCATAAGAAACATCTCTCCACTAGCCACTACAGATGACATGTGTAGCTGGAAGGAAGGGCATCTGTGGTTAAAAAAGACAAAAATAAGAAAGGGAAGAATTTCAAGACTGTCATGAAAATACATTTTTGTTATAAAGATGTTCATACCGTTATTATAAATTTTTTTATTTGAATTTATTTTCACTTTTCATTTTCGAGGGAGCCCAAAACATAACACAAGTGCCACGATATTAACCTTACCAGCTAAATTAATTCAAGATGAATTGTGGCCATACCAGCTTGTCAAAGCCTGATCTCATCAGATCTCAGAAGCTAAGCAAGGCCAGGCCTGGGTAGTACTTGGATAGGAGTCCACTGGGAATTCCAGGTGCCACAGGGGGGCACCAATGGCAAAAATTGTCGTTGTGTCCTTCACCTACATTGCCTAGTCTAGTAGTAGTATATGCAACATAAAGACAGAATACAAAATGTTCAAAGTTTAGACTACAAGACATACATACATACAAACTTGCTCCCTCACTCCACCAACCAACTCCTGCCAAAGTACATAATTTATTAAAAAAAATAAACTGTACACATTCAAAATCATATCAATATTAAAATCAATTAAAGGGTGACGGGAAGAATATTTTTTAAATGTATTTAGTCACAGAACTTTTTTCTTACAAATGTTGTGCATTTGGAGCCTAAATTGTATCATAATTACCTCAGTTTGATTTGTATGCACTGCAGTCCCACAGCAGAGGGCGCTATTCACTGGAGCAGATTTTATTTTTTTATTTTATTAAATTTTTTATTTTTTTTAGGAGACACATTATTATGTTGTTTGAACACGAACCTGGCTTATTTTAGAATATCTTGTATATTTTGTCATTTTCTGGTTACTTGGAACTCACAGTATGCTGTAATGTACTGACGATTGATCTGAATTTGTTCCATTTGTGCAAGTGTATTTTGACTTTTAGAATTAAATGTTAGTTTTATATTGCCACTATGTGCAGCACTTTCGAAAGTTGAATCTTACTGATAAAACATCCCTTTCAAATAAACTTGACTTAGCAGTTTTAGGTTCTGTCCACTAGATGGAGATAATGCTGCTGGGATTCTCTCAACAACAGTTACAAATTCTTTGTTTCAGTATTTTTGTATCAACAGTTAGTCCTTTAAAGGTGCACTATGTAGTTTTTGGTTCTAAACTGCTTGTTTCTATGGATATCTCATTGCTTTGCTCTGCCTGGAATGTTCCACAGTATGACATTAAACAGTTTTAACTTACATTCATTAAAATGCACTTGATTTTACAGCTTAAAAATACCTAGAAAATCAGACATGATGATTGTGAGCGGGGTTGCCTCTCCACAGATCTGACTTGTAGCTTGGTCTGGTTCGGTCTCCATGAAGATAGAAAGTAGAGCACTGCACTCGACGCAAAACAGTGCGGCCTGGGACACATTTTGAAAGCTCATTGTTTATCATCCCACCCGCGCGGGCGGGTGGGATGATAAACTGCAGTCCCGTAAACTAAATATGAGTGTAAAGTAAAATATTTGTGCTGGATATTTTATTTGGCATTGACAAAAACATTTTAAGCAGCCTAAATTTGCAGCCGTGGTCTAATCTCGCGCACATTTTAGACAATTCCTTTCCGCTTCTTCGTGTTTGATAGAGCTTAAGAAAGTGAACGTCCCCATCTTGCGAGATGTGAGGGCGGGAGCGGGACAAAATATCACAAATGTGGGCGGGAGCGTAACGAAAATTACAATTCTTTGCGGGCGTGGGCGGGAGCGGAACTGAAAATTCTGTCCTGAGCAGACCTCTAATAGAAAGGTTTAAAGCAATACTGTGAAACAATACTGATGAGCCGTTTATCGGGAAAGTTACGCAATGCACCTTTAAAACAGTCTAAATATGTATAGGTTGCTCATATTATCAAATCCTATTCCATATGCAGAGACAGGATCATGGATTGCTTTATTAAATATCTACACTATTTTTTACTAGTTTTGATTTTAAATTTTGAAAAAACAAAACCAATATTTTAATGCAATGTGCAATTATCCATGTCCATCAAGTACATCTTAGCAACTCAAATGAAGAAAACAAGTCATTTTTCTTTGCTGTGATTCATTTTTTAGAAATGTATGTTTTGATATGGAAAGTTTTATCTATAGGTGCATAGGTGTGTCAGTGTGTGCGTGGCTCTCACTCTCTGACACACGGTACACACAGACTGATGTATTTAGGAAGGAAAGGTAAACTTATGTAACATTTTTAAATATCCATGCGTCACCGTTCACACTTGTGCAAACATTTTCACTCATGTTTTGTTTAACATGTCAGATGGATTTGTGTAGCGCTATGAGTTGAGCTCTACTATGCATTAATCAATATGAAAGTAGTCCGTGTACTATTCATTCTTTTGAATTTCAGTCATAATGGGAAATGATATTTCATTTTTCCATTTTAGTGCAAAAAAACAGGTTTCGACCAGTTCAATATTTAATTTAAAGTGTATTTCAAATAACACCAATCAAAAAACTGTCTCAGTGCCTATTTTAATTTTGATATTTTATTCTCTTTGGTTTATATATAGTGTCAACCCTGGATCTATAATAAAAACAGTTTTTATTCTAGTTCTATGGAATCATCTGAACAAAGGAAAGTTTATCTCTGCTATCTGTTTCTCGTCACGGAGTTCTCGGGAATCGTTTACAGCACTGAATATATGACTCTTCGCTGATTGGTTGGTGCTCGAACTTGCACTTCCGGGGTTTTTGCAAACTGTCTATTGTATTTTGATTCCTGATCTAGTTGCTGCAGTGAAATGAAATTGAGCGAAGGCACTAGGTGGCAAGGTGGGCAAAGTATCACAACAGTGGAAAAAGCCAACAAATCAAACTTGTTGTAAATCCAGCTGCGAGAAAAGGCATCTTTCCTTTCCATAAATGCAGGTTATCTTCTTACTTTACCCTCTGCACACTTTTCAGAAACTAAATATTCCAGATGCTAAAAAAAAGCTGAAGTACATTCATCTGTGTCACCATGTTTGTTTTGGTTGGTTTGGGCGCTTAACCTTTGAGTTCATTTGAAGAACTCACTTTTGTTATTTAAGTAAAAGTACAGACACATGGGTCAAAAGTTAAAGTATCACATGAAAAAATCTACTTAAGTAAAAGTATTAAAGTACCTGTTTAAAACTGTACTTTAAGAGTAAAATTTTAAGTATTCTGCAGAGATTTTTAGAACAATTAAAAATGAAATCTGACCACGAAAGACAATTGAGCAGATTTAAGTGATGTCTTCATTTTTCTAGCAGTTTTTGTGTTTTTGTGTGTTTTGATGCTCAAAGTTGGCATGTTAACTCAAATTAAATGTACCGTACTAAAAAAAATAAAAAAAATAAACCCTTAACCTTTTCAGCGTGTCTCAAACAATAAAGAAAAGTACTTTTTACTTTTCAGTCCAGATTGAAATATAGTGGAGTAAAAAGTACATGCAAGATACATGCTCTGTGAAGTAAAAGTAAAAAGTATCCACTGTAAAATTTACTTAAGGATAGTACAGATACCTAAAATTTGACTTAAGTTGTACTTTTACTTTTGTACTTGGAAGTTTCGGAACTCACTCATATCGCAAGAATTTATCCAACTGGCCATGTTCAGTTTTGAAAATAAAATACAATATTATGAAGTTTTGCAATGTGACTGACAAAGAATAAAATCATATGCAAAATGTAGTATACTATTTTTCTACAAATTACTACAAACAAATTAGACCTGTAATAAAACTATCAGTGTTAACAGGAATAAAACTCACTTAAACTCTTAAACATTCATCTGCATTAAGACTTCGGGACACCACCTGCGCGCCACAGCTTGAGAAGCACTGCTCTAAACATTCTTATTATACATATGGCCCCACACTCAAACATGACAAACATGGGTAAATAACATGGTGCACAGAGGGTCATTAAAAGCCTGGGGTTTTTTACTGGAGTCTGAGAATGCTTTTGAAATGCACTGTAAGCGCCTCAACCAGAGAGGGGACATTTTCAACACAAGCAAGTCTCAACAGCAAGTAAGTCTACCTGTGGTGTGCAGTATGCAAATCAGGTCTTAAGGGAGTAAAAGAGGGTTAGGAGCAGGCATATGTCAAATGGTTACTGGTGTCATAAATGTCAAAAATGATGTGGAAAAACGTGCACATGCGATGGCTTATATTTAAGGAGTTTATTTCCTCTGCATTGAAAAATGAGTTCTCAGCGGGGTAACCTGAATACGTGCATCATTTATTTAATCATTTTTCAAAATAAAACGAAAAATAAGAAAATGAAAAAAACAGCAATTTTCTTCTTTATTTGTCTCCAAAACCAAAATGAAAATACAGGGAACGATTAGTTTTTTTTAGTTTCCAATTTTGTGTTTAAATGAATAATGGAAAAAAAACGGATTTTATAAAAACGTCATTTCCCGTTTTCATGACTTAAACTGCACTTGTCTAACATTTTAGGTCAGGGGTCATCAAACAGGCCCGCGGGTCGACTCCGACCCTCCACGGCCCTTTGACCGGCCCCCAGCCCCCCTGTCCCCCACCACCTGAACTGACCCTATGAGGCAATCCTCAAAAGTTGTCATGGCCTATTTTTTGAAATTACTTTTTGGGAAATAACACCATGCCTGCATCTTGAATTTTGTTGATTTTCAATTTTAAAACTATATTTATATGAAGTATTTATATTTATATTTAAATAATTATATCATGTATTTACATTTGCCACCAAATATTCGTCACCTGACAAGCTCGAGATCAAACAGTGACAGTCAATGCACACGCAGAGTTCTGTAGTGCAGTTCAGGTCAGCAAATTGGCGGGTATTAAAGTACGAAAAGTTGACAGAGAGTGCAGAGTTTTCAAAGAACAGTGGACGACTGATTAGTTTTTTGTTCAGTGTAAGGACCATGCAATTTGTCTGATATGTAAAGAAGGTGCGTCAGTTTTCAAAGAATATAATATGCGTCGTCAGGGTGATACAGTTCTGTTATACAGCCAATCCGACCACAGTCTGGAGTGATAATGTGGCCCCCAGAGAAAAAAGTTTGATGACCCTTATTTTAGGTGATCATGTTAACAAAATAACACTATTTAACATCGATCGAGACACAGCAACAAATGAAAGAGTCCTGTAGCTGTCTGTGTCAGCGTGCTTGTTTTGGTTTGTTTGGACGTTTCGCCACATTTGACTTCCCCAATCCGCAAAACAATGTAAGCTTAAAGACCAGATAGGATCTTCCTAACAAAGTTTTATCTGCATCTAATTATAGACATTTTATTATCTGTCTGTGAAGCAGGAAGTACGCTGTTAGCGTGCTAGTATTTTAAAGCTTTTCTGTGTAGGCAAAACCCTGCTCTAGACTCATAAAAGGTTATAAACACAACATGGTAAATATTATGAGGATGCCTGGAATTTTTTGGGGAAAGCTTAGACTTAAACTGTTAAAAATGAACTAGTTCTGTTTTTCATGTTTTTAAGAAAGTAAAAATCAGACAAAAAAATACAGGTATGTTAGTATATAAACAGGAGTAGGTGGAAATAACCGTAATGTGTGTGTTTATATGAAGAACGTATTAAGACACTGGTAAACTCCACAAAGAACTTAAAACCAGTACAGTAGTCCCTCGCTGTATGGCGGTTCACCTTTTGTGGTCTCGCCGTTTCGCAGAATGTTTTTAGTGCAAAACTGCATGCTTCTTTTTTTTTTTTTTTTTTTACAGCGTATGAGCGAGAATTGCGTATTATGAGCGGGTAGTAATTACACACTGGTGGATCAAGACTAAACCAGGTCTAAACCAGGACTAATCTTGGACTTAAGAGAGAGAACACCAAGCAGTTTGTCCTTAAAGCGCGATCGGGCAATTGCCGCTCTTACCTCCAGGAGGTGCGAAGCTCTGCGTGGGTCCTTTCTCCTGCGGTCACCTCCGAGCCCCTCCTGACATTGAGTTCTGTTTCAGTTCTGGTTTAGTCTTGGTTTAGTCCTGTTTTAGTCCTAGTTCAGTCCTGGTTTAGTCCTCCTCTTCAGTTCTGGAATCAGTCCTAGGTTAGTCCTGGGTTTGTCCTGGTTTAGTCTTGGTTCAGTCCATGGCGTGGGCAGCGCAAAAGTTTGATATAATCGGCGGGTGTGGTGCTGTACTGCGCGGGTGCAGGTCTCCAAAAATGGACCCGTGCAGGATTCTAATCTTTGGTTTGGTAGGAAAGAGGAAAATAACATAAGGACAACAGCAGCAGTAAGTTTTAAGAAGGATGCAAAAGGGTTAGGGTCCTGTCTGAGAAAAGTGTATAAAGTGTGTGGTGAGGGGTTTTACAGCCTTAAAACAGATATAATAATTGTAAAATATAAAGTTGACTACTTCGGGGATTTTGCCTATTTTGGTTATTTTTAGAATGTAACCCCCGCGATAAACGAGGAACCACTGTAGTGGAGGAAGTTTTGTTACTTAACGTAAAATACCAAATAACCGCCGGGTTCCCTTAAAACGCCGGTCCAAATAAACGCCGAGTCTAATGCAGTCTAGTTCAGCAGTCGTTGTGGCTGCTGCCGAGGAGCTGCTCAAACCACAATTTCCTGTTTTTTGTGCTTTATTTAACCAAAATATTACGATTAGTGCAGCGACACCACAGACAGCCTGATGTTCACAGCCGACAGAGGAGCAGTTTGAAATCAGTTCACTCCTGACTTTACCAGACTGGTTATGTGATTGAACAGATAGGCTATATTCTCTATGCTGTGTCCAATCAGCCTCACCTTCACTGAAAAATTGACGGAACAGATGACGTTGTTGTGAAATCTCGAAGTGACATAAAAAAGAAAGATGGCGCAACATAGCCTGCAGGAAATGGAAGCAGGTTTTTTTTTAGGTTTTGGTAATATTACTGCAGTTTGGCAATTGGGAGGAAGCAGCAATGTGATCGTTGCTGCTGTATCGTAAGAGGAAAGTTGTGGCAAAAAGGCGAGGCACGGAACGAAGTGGCAGGAACTGTCAGCAAAGTAGTCGCCAGGTCATCGTATAAACTGTAAATTATAGACATACTGGTTAAAAGAATAGTACCATAGTTTCCCAGTTTTGCTGAGCAAGATTTTTGTGAGGAAGTAATTCATCGTCTGCCGCAGATTGCCACCTGGTCTCAAATAAATGCCTGGTCTGTTAAGTGACTGAAACAAATAAACACCTCGACTATTATTTGGTATTTTATGGCAAGAAATAGTACAGATACAAGAGCAAAAAAAATACTCAAGTAAAAGTAAAAGTATCATGAAAAATCTACTCAAATATAATTATTAAAGTACCCTTTTAAAAATGATTTTGAGGTCTAATAAAGCTACAAGTTACATGTAGTAATTTTGGTAAATTTTTGTGCAGAATCATGTTCAACTGAAACAACTGAATTAATGTATTTTTTCCAAGCTGTTTTTATTTGTATATTTTGTTTGCTCACATTATGAACTTGGTTTTAAAATAAATCCTCAGCTTTTTCAGCAGATCTCATACAATAATAAAAAAAATACTTTTACTTTTCAGGCCAGTTTAAAGATGTAGAGGAGTAGAAAGTACAGATATATACCCTCGAATGTAGTGAAGTAAAAGTACAACGTATCTCCTTTTAACTTTACCTTTTTATTCAATTATTTATTTTTTGTAGTTTTTATTGCTCAAAAATACATAGAAAAACATACATTCTGAGTGTGAGGGGGGTCGCTTTTCCACAGATCTGACCTGTAACTTGGTCTGGTTTGGTCTCCATTAAGGTAGAAAAGTTTAATCCCATACTGTGGAACATTTCAGGCAAAGCAATAACATCTCAATGAAGAAAAGCATTTAACGAACCCTCCATCAGAAAAGTTACACAATGCACCGTTATATGAAGTACAGATGCCTAATATTTTTCCTGAAGTACAGTACTTCATTATGTTCCACCACTGCTTAAGGCTCGTTATACTGTATATTCCCCCACTGATAACTGTGTGAGTGGCGTATAGAAAGACCCCGTGGTTGTTTAACAATGGGACAAAAAAGTACTTTATAAGCTATAATTGGTGTAATTAAAATAGTTTGGTGGTTTTGCCTTAAGCTGATCATTAATGTGAAATCCTGTCTGCTAATGAGCATGATCACCGCACGCATGTAACATTTTAGCAACATACAATTAGACACATGTGTTCAGATTGTGAGCGATACAGCTAAACAAGGAAACTTTGAATTCACTTTTCAGAACTTTTAAAACTACTTTGGTGCTCTAAATTGCGTTCTATAATTTAAAGGCGCACTGTGTAACTTGTTGTCAACTGTTTCTTTCTATGGATATGTCATTGCTCTGGCTGGAATGTTCCGCAGTATGACATTAAACAGCTCTACTTTATATTTATTCAATTACAGGTGGTTTTGTAGCTCAAAATATCTTGAAAAACAGGCATTCTGACTGTGAGCGGGGTTTCCTCTACACAGATCTGACCTGTAACTTTGTCTAGTTTGGTCTCCATGAAGACAGAAAGGTATAATGCCTACTGTGAAACATTCCAGACAAAGCAATAACATCTCCATGCAGAAAAGCAGTATATTTGAAATCTTTGGGTGAATTGTTTCTAATATCATCTGTTAACCCCTATGTGTTATCAAGGAAGAATTCAAATGAGTATCTAGTTTCAAAACTTGTTTTAGTATCAATTAATAGTTACCGTATTTTTTGTAATGAAAAAAAAATGCATAATGAAGAAGAAAAAAACATATATAAGTCACACTGGACAATAAGTTGCACTTTCTGGGGGAAATTTATTTTATAAATCAGAGAGCAGGAACTGACATTTCATCTTGAAAGGCAAATTATAATAATAACAATAGAACAAAGAACAACAGGCTGTTAACATCACATATGAACAGATAACTATAGCATAAACAACAGAACAGAACAAGTTTACCAAACTCTCCATCTCACTCCAACTCACTAAATCCACTGAATTCTTCATCCTCGGTGTTACTTCTGAGCAACTCTACGACCTCCGAAGATAAACAGAGCGCCGCTTCGTTTTCTGTGCAGCTGTCGTCAGACTCAGCATCAGTTCCAGTTAGAATTATTCTGGCCTTTCTTAACCCCGACAGGATGGTTTTGGTGTCACTGAAGTCCAGGCTTTGTCCATCCATCCAGTGACTTCCAGGAAAGTTGCCTGGTGCATCCTCCCAGTGTCACAAATTTCTTGCTCACTCCAAACTTTCTTTCTGCTGCTCGATTACCGTTTTCAGCTGCAGATTTCATTACTTGCAGCAGGACACATGCAGGAGACATGCGTAATGGGGCGACAAGTGTTAGTGCTACAGGAGTAATAGGAGCAGCAGATCCTGACACACGCATCTGTCAGTGTGAAAATTTTAATATATAAGTCGCACCAGAAACACCTAAACCATGAAAAAAGTGCGACTTATAGTCCGAACATACAGCAATTTCAATACTCTTGATAACCCTACTGTGAACTTTTTTTTATGGCGGCTACAATGGAAAGAAGAGAGTACATCGATGTTCTGAAAATGTCTTTACTTGAAACAAAACAGTTAAACCAGGTAGTACAGTATGTGTTACTATTTCATGAAAAATTATAATTTCCAGTATGATGGAAACAATATATACACAATATATGGAAACAATATATTGTCTCTTGTCTCTATTTAACTTCAAACTGTGTAGACCACAGATCTGACCACAGGCCTGGTATCCCTGTCTCCTTGGAGATACATAGGTTTAAAATGTAAAACCTAGCCCCTTTTTCTACTCCGTTCAAACTGTGAAAAGCTTATAAACTCAACATCATGAATATTATAGGGTTCCAGGATTTTTATTTTTTTAAATATAGATTGTAAACTGTTTAAATTGAACTAGTTCTGTCTTCCACATTTTTAAGAAAGCAAAAATCATACAAAAACGCAGGTACCTTAGTATTTGGACAGGAGTAGCTGGAGGATAAGTCTAATGTGAGTGTTAATAAGAAGAACTCATAAGATAAGATAAACAGGTTTAATGGCATACTGCGAAACAACAGCTGACAGATCCTCCACTAGAAAAGTAACATATTACACCTTTATGAATAAATACTTATCAATGAATCTTTGAGGATTTCTTTTACACCTCCTAAATACTATTCTCATTGACAACAAACAGTTGCACATCTGCCAAATGCCGTTTTACACCTTTAATCATAACTTGTAGTCTTGCTTCTGTAATAATCCTGTCACCATGGTGCTTAAGTATTACGTAATGTGCCCGCCCCTTAGGCTACATGTTCTACCTGCATATTACTACCACAGCTATGGGACTGACTGCTCACAACAGCAATCTTTAAATGTTTCCAAAATAAAGATAATTAGAATTTATTACAATTTATTATAGAATGTATTATTGTTTATTGTTTATTTATATGGATACCATTCTTGATTCCTTTGCTCATTACACAAAATTGACTCTTGTGTGCTTTTAGCCATGTTATAATGTTGTTTCCTCATCTAAAATATACCTAGAGTTGTGTTTTGTTTCACTCACATGTTTGAGTAACTCTTTATTATTAGTCTGTCTACATCTCCAAAGCTCAAAATGCTCTGTTCCACCTTGTGATGTCATGAAGCTGTAGTTTCAAGCAGTAGTCGAGATAACAGCTCCTTTTAGCTTTTATTCAGTAGAGATGAGCAATTCCTGGGTTGAAATCACCCAAATGATTCCAGTGATGGTGTGGAGTATGATTTCGATGAGGAAACAGCGTTGCAACAAAGAAAATAGAGTAATATAGGCCCTTTAGGTTATGCATAATTTCTCTAGAAAACAGATCCAGACATACCTTCTAGCTTTCCACTATTGCTTCAACAGTTTTACAAGGCAATAACTTACAAGCAAACAGCACTTAAAACTGAATGACAGCAGAAAGCAGTAGTTTCACACAAAGGAGCGCCTCATTTTGGTGTTGAAATCCACATTCTTTAACATATAATGGACATATATTAGATGTGACAAAATACACTGAAGCAATCCCATGTTATCTGATCCTCCTCAGCCAGCTCATAAAAGTCTATTTTACATGTAAACTTGACTTTTGTGATTCCACTTATGTATTGAGTAATCATGTATTGTCCTCCTGCATTCATCTGAGGCTTGAGCGCTTAAAAAAATACAGTTTTCACCTTCCCCCTATCTTCACTCACAGCCAGTGCTTAATTGTGATTATTTAAAAAATTATAGAATATTACGATGAAAAGGGTCTGGAATTTGAACAGGAAATCATTTGACCAATTTCTATATTAAGAATTTAAAACTGAACTTCCAATTTACAATTAGCAAAATGTAAAATCGTGAGTATGTTATAGTTTAATATTAAATCAGTTTTTGTGGTGACACTTTTGCATTAATTTGTATCCATCCATTTTCTTAACGGCCTTATAGTAACAGTATAGAATTTCCGAAATGTGAAAAATCAACTGAATGATTCCTTGGAAACAGAACATTAAAACATACTCCATGAAGACATACTGTATAGGTTTGTGTTACACTGTGAAGATTATATCCACAGGAACAACATTTCCATGGAAACAAGCAGACGCCCTCCTCCAGAGTCAGGTTTGTGGAGATGCAAGCCAGCTCAGCATAAGGATGCATGTTTTTTTCTGTTTTTCAGTACAATAAAAACATCCATAATGAAAAACCATGGTCCATATCTCGCAAGCAGTGGTATACAAGGCACAGAGCAAATAGGGTTTAGCATATGGGCTGTTAGAGCACACACAAACCCATCCTCACTGAAAACTGTTTAATAGAAACACTGGTGCTTGATACGCAGCGGTCCAGAGAGTGTCACCATGTCAGACAGAGCTACAGGGGCAGACACACATACAGTATACACTGGAAAATATGAAAGTGATCAAAATTTTGCCAAAGTTGGGCACAGTGATTCCCGTGTGTTCTCAGTTGATTCTGATTTTTTTCTCCAAAGAACAGACGCTCGAGTCCAGTGCACAAGGGAGGTTTATTCAGGGCTGGCCCCAGAACTTTTGCCGCCCTGGGTGAGATTTCTGATGGCGTCCCCCTACACCCACCTACAGTAAAACATAGTCTAAAATTGTTTGGAATTCTGACCGCAAGTATAATTGTAACCAAGCCAATCCGGAGTGAAAGTGGAGGTAATGCCCCTTCCCACCCACAGCGATGGTTTAGTGAGGTCCAAACTACAGGGTTAGCAGTTTTTACACAGACCCCATGGAGGCACAAGGGGGGCATCTGGCACACAGGGAAATTTCAGAACATGTTCACGTTTGAGGTCTGTGCCAGATCATGTTTAAGTCTTTTTCTCAATTCTTCTGTGCAGTAACAAAAGCCCTAAACAGCCAATCTTTGTACAATACAGAACTGTCCCTGTTGGGCTCCATTGCACAGTGAGCACAGTTAGTTTACACTGGTTCATGGTTATAGATTTGGGGGGGGGCACCTTTGTGGGCATTAGTGCATGAATTAGGGGTCCTGAATCAAACTCTGTATTAATTCTGTAGCAGGTAAGTTTAAAAGCATGAGGGTCTGGGGTCCCCTCAGGAATTTTCAAACAAAACTGAAGTCATTTATTGTAATCTGAGCTAAATTAGATCAGCTAATCAATTGCTTGCAGTAGTTCATTTCTGTCTATTCATTAAGATTGTAGGGTACCTCTCTCCAAGATTCAGTTATTGTAAGAACGCTGTCACAGTTGGGGATAACCTGCATTTTACACTTCTGCATGTCGCTTGTGCCCAAATCCTGTGTCAGTGGTTCTGTGTGGAGCCCCAGCCATCTGCTGCCCCCATGATGAAAAATAAAGACTAAAAACGTCTATTCTACATTCAGCCCCTTCTTAAATCTTAAGACTTGGGCTGTTTAACTGCTGCAGTATCGACAAGCTAGGAACCTATGGCTTTAAAGTTTCACAGCTACAATTACTCTGCACTTACACAGCAATGCAATGACAACTGAATCATGAACGCAAATGCCATTTTGACTGATTCATTCACGCAGTTTGAGTAATCTTGTCTTGTCCTGCTTGAATGCAGGCTTGAGGTCCCAGAAAATTCCTGTTTTCACACACCCCATGTCTCCGCCTGCTTATCTTACGTCCAACTATTCAAAAAAGTCAGATTTAAAGCATATATTGCACTGTTAAAACGTAGAATGTTTTAACAATAAAAAAAAATGCAATTTCACTATGATCGGGTGGGGAAAAATACTGCAGCTTTATAGTTCAAAACATAGTGACAGTTTGATAAGTTATAGCGAATTATAGAGCGATAAAATACAAATGACAGTGTCTTTTATGGTCCATAGTCAAAGCTATGATCAAGCAGTAGACAGAGCAGTTTCCTCCAGGCCACATGTCTGTCTACACCAGCCTGTATTACAAACATACATGTGGATAGTACTTTTTACTCTAATCACCCAAAACATGTGGAGACAGTTAAAGGTTTAGCAGTAAAATGCAAATCAATGAAAATATTCAAATTTGTGTAAGTCTATAAGTCTTGACAGTAATAATCTTAACAGTATCCTAATATGAGGAAGTAACTATGGGATCAGTGGCATGGCGATAATGTAATAATGTGCCATGTAGCAACAGCTAATAATGTAATAAAGGTGGCAGTTCATTTTTACAGTAAATCTTTGGCATTGCATTTACACTTCCAGACATAAGTGACCGTTTGGTAAGTCACTTCTAGGTGAGGAAGTTACACTATGGGATCTCTGTAGCAACCACACATACAGTAATAAGGGCAAATAATGAAATAATGATGGGCGTTCATTTTGACAGTAAATCTAATCTGTCCTACCCAGAGATCCTACCCATTCACATCAGCACTCTCCCAATAACAGTACTGTTTGTTTTTATTCTGTACTGACTATGAACTTATGAAGCAGGTGTTTCTTCCATCATCTGAATCTGAATCTCTGTATTTGACTTTGCACATAACCTCGAACATGACCTTGCACAGTCATCCAGTCCAGTCCATGACATTTCTATAGCCCATTTCATAAACAAAACAGTTTTCAAAGTGCTGCACAAAACACAAAACAGATCCAAAAGAAATAAAATAAATCTCTATTTAACTCCACTAGTCCCTGTTAAGACAATAAAACTAGTCAAATGAGAGCAAAAATACCAATAAATAATAAAAAGGTAAAAAACTAAAAAAACTAAAAAAACAAAAAAATGACTTAAAACACTCCACTGTGGAGACAGAGCATTACAGAGTTCGGGCCAGCCACAAAGAAGGCCCTGTCCCCCCTGGCTTTAAGTCTAGGCTCCACAAGCTGAAGCTTGCCCTCACATTTCAGAGCATGCACAGGATGCAAATTTGGATGCGATTTGACAATGTGGGGCCAGTCCATTCAAAATTTTAAAAACAAACAATAAAATCTTACAATCATTTTTTAAATGAACTGGAAGGCAGTGCAATGACACAAAAATTGGGGTAATTTTTTGCTTCCAGTTAAAAGTCGAGCAGCAGAATTTTGGATCAACTGTAAGTGGTAAAGTGCATTGTGGCTGATGCCAGAATAAAGTGCATTACAGTAGTTTAAACGAGAGGATATAAATTCATGTATGGCTTATTCAAGAGTAAAAAATACTTTGGATAAAAGTGAGATTTGACGACTGCTTTCACTTGTTTTTCAAATTTAAAATCACTACCAGTAGTGACAGTTAGATGGATTCTCATGATATTTGTGCATTCACAAAATCATAAGAATGCATCTTGACATGCAGCTGCTCTAGGATAATTGGGTGGGCAAACCAATCACGTCGCAGCATTGAAGTTTGTGCGGACAGACATCCTTCAGCCTATTTTATTGTCAATATGAACTATTTTGTTTGTGAAAAATGTGCAGAAGGTAAGGGCTTTGTGCATTTGTGGACAGGGAAAATGTGTTTTTCTCAACTGAATTTAACCTTGGTTTCCTCTGAGAAAAATAAAAGGCCTAATGACTTCATAATATGGTGATAATACACAGTTTGAATGGCTCTACAGTAACATGTTATCAGCACAAAACTAGTTGATATCCACATTTATCTTTTTCGAACAAACATATAACAAACAGGAAGTTTACCAGGAGGTTCTTCCGGCTCCTTCTGACCCTGGCTCCAACTGACTTACAGTTGGATCTTGTCGCTTGCCTCTCCTCTCTGTGTAACTGCTGCTGTGAGCCTTGTCATTTTGGTCTTAAATGTTCGTATTAACCCGCTCTACATGACCCTGAATTGTTTTATTGCTATTTTGTCCGTTCAAAAAATCCTATTCCTAACGTAGATCCTGTCTCCAGATTCGCTCCTGTAATGTTAACATTGTGAGCCTCATTTGAGCGGCGCTGAACGCTATGGGTGATGTCACACTCGCTTAGTCCACTGCTTTCATACAGTTTATGGTTGATTATCGATAAAATGCTTTTTTTTATTTTACCCTCAAGAGCTGCTCACACCTTTTATCTGAACTCAGGCAAGACACATTTTGCTCAAATACATGGAAAATATCTCTTTTATATTAGAAACTGGATTTAGATTTAGATCAGATGTAACTTTTTTTCATTTAGATAATCGGATTTCTCCAGAAATCAGATAATGATCAGATTTGTAGTGTGAACATTTCCAGAGATTATCTTGTTTGCAGATGTCTGTTGTAACCTACAGAGAGAGAAAGTAGTGTTTGGGACTTGTGGTTGGACATAAGGGGCCGTATGTGCCATAGTAAGGTTTTTATGGTGGACTAATGAGCGCACAGGGCTTTTGAAGTGTTAGCGTACACATCCGCTCTCCACTCGTTAAAAGCAGCCACTGGTGCATGATGGGAAAAAACCTGTGTTTTACATGAGAGAGCTATAGGAGAGAGAGAGAGGGAGTTCCAGTATCATCAGACATCTTTGGATAAGTTAGAAGTGTTGTTTTATATTAGGGTTATGAGGTGCTTATTGAGTGTTAATCCACTTAATGTATAAATACAGAGTTACCAGTGGCTGCTTGTAGTCATAAACCAGATAGGGGGCATGGCAGATAAAAGTACTACAAATACTACTACTAATTATTACTACTGCTACTAACAACAACAAATGCTACTACTACTTCTGCTTGTAGTTATAAACCAGATAGGAGGGATGAGACTGCTGGTACTTCTGGGACTTCTGGGACTACTGGGACTACTACAATTACTACTACTACTACTACTACTACTACTACTACTACTACTATTACTGGGACTATTACTGCTACTACTACTACTACTACTACTACTACTACTACTACTACTACTATGACTACTACTACTACTACTACTACTACTACTACTACTACTACTACTACTACTACTACTACTACTACTGGGACGACTACTACTACTACTACTACTACTACTACTACTATTACTGGGACTACTACTGCTACTGGGACGACTACTACTACTACTACTACTACTACTACTACTACTACTATTGGGACTACTACTACTGGAACTACTACTACTACTACTACTACTGGGGGGACTACTACTACTACTACTACTACTACTACTGGGATTACTACTACTAGGACTACTACTACTGGGACTACTATTACTGGGACTACTGCTACTACTGGGACTACTACTACTACTACTTGGACTACAACAACTACTACTACTACTACTACTGGGACTACCACTACTACTACTGGGATTACTACTACTAGGACTACTACTACTGGGACTACTATTACTGGGATTACTACTACTACTACTACTGGGACTACTACTACTGGGACTGCTACTACTACTACTACTAGGGCTACTACTACTACTACTACTACTACTACTGGGACTACTACTTCTACTACTACTGGGACTACTACTACTACTACTACTACTGGGACTACTACTTCTACTACTACTGGGACTACTACTACTACTACTACTGGGACTACTACTTCTACTACTACTGGGACTACTACTACTACTACTACTGGGACTACTACTAGTGGGACAACTACTACTACTGGGACTACTACTACTACTACACACATTTGACTTTGACATATGCATCCTAAAACCAAGTTGAAATATCTTTTAAAATGTGTTGGATGAAAGAAATAAAAGTAAGTTGTCACTTCTGACTTTTTATGAGCTGTAATTAATATTGTGGAAAGGTGTTTTTTTTAAATAACTTCTCATACCATATAATTACCTTCAGTTTAACAAAACAAAACAGCTAAACCAACTGCATTTCTGTCAGCTTTTTCACAGGCACTGCAGTGGCCCACCTCTCCTCCTCTTCCTCCTGCCCCTCCTCTTCCTCCTCCCCCTCCTCTTCCTCATCTTCAAATGAAACACTATTTAAGGAACAGAGAAGCAGCATCTTCACAGGACCGTAACAGGAACCTCTGAGCACTTAGCTGCAGGTAGGACTACTTCTACCGTACATGTATATTATAAGATTTGGAAATGTCTATAATGTTGCTATATAGTATTTATATATAGTGTTTTGAGACCATTCATTATTGATGTGATTTTCTTCCAGGCTTGGCTAAAAACACTATGGCAGGTGAGTGCAATTCAGTTTTCAAATTATTTGCTTGATTTGGGATTTGTGTGTGATTTTTTTTTTTTTCTGAGCATGGGTAAGGGACTAAACATCAGTGACAGTACAAGGCTTGTGCTTGAATATTCACATAATAAAACATAAAATAAAGCATTTAATTTAAATGTGTCATGGCAATGTTATTGTCCTAAAATATCCCATAATATGGTGTAGACTTATCTATCTTTCATCTTTTACACACAATTACAGGTGTGTTTACTGACCAAAAATACTTTATTTGGTGGAGTTACCTGCAATATGCCATTTTGTGAACATTCTAGACTAAATGTATGGACAAAAGGTTTTAGACCTTACACCTAAAAATCTGCTTTAAATGTTTGATTTTAGCATTTAAATCATTCAATCTATAAATATTACACCAATTTTATATTTTTCTCTTCAAAAATGTTGTCAAGAAAAAGTCTGGATAAATGCATGAAATGACGTCACTATATGTTCATTGACCAAAATTGAAACTGTAGTATGTGCCAAAGCAGGAAGCTCATTATTTGCAACCCATTTCCTAGTACACTTTTGTGGTATCTACTGTTTACTTTCAGAAAAAATATTCATGTATACTTACAATAACCATCAATAAGTAAACATTGAATAAAACAATTGAATACTTTCAGGAAATTTCAAGCATAAAAATACAGTTTTTATGCCTGTAGGTAAAATTCAGTGCATTGAGAAATGTTTTAATCCGTGACATTAGACAGTCACAAAATCACATGTAAGATTCTGTGTTTGTGGCCTGCAGACGAGAGCTTTAAGAAGGTTTTCCTGGACACTCATAATGCATACCGGGCCCAGCACAGCGCCCCCTCCATGACCTATAACGCAGAGCTGTGTGCCACGGCTCAGAAATGGGCCGACCACCTGCTGAAGGAGAACACTTTCGCTCACAGCACCACTAAAGATGGAGAGAACATCTACTGCTCCAACAGCAGTGTTCCAGTCACTCCAAAAGGTACAGCAAATGAAATGCACGCCTCACTGGTATATTGGTATAATGCAGTATGGTTTAACTGTATAATGCTATAAAGCTATATGGTGTAACAGTACAATGCTCTTCCCTCCTCATAAATACTTCTGTTTGCAGAGGTGGGTTGTACTCAGTTATGAGGCCAGCGCACACTAGAGGACTTAAGACCAATTTTTAGTCTCAGACTGTAAGATTCCAACATATTGAATATGTTAGATTAACTTTACAACAGCTAATCAGAGCAGCCAGTCTGCACCCAGCACTAG
This sequence comes from Boleophthalmus pectinirostris, assembly GCF_026225935.1. NCBI lineage: Eukaryota > Metazoa > Chordata > Actinopteri > Gobiiformes > Gobiidae > Boleophthalmus > Boleophthalmus pectinirostris. The sequence continues at coordinate 9,773,164 of NW_026571353.1, read as the reverse complement.
ATTCCAGTGACGTCACAATAGTGCAAATGACATATTTCTCATCACCACTACAATCACTCTAACAGTCTTCCCTCCACCACATTACACTGTGGAGTGAACTAACCTCTCCTGTGAGACTTTACAGATTCAATCATTCATTTTTTTTTCTAAACAGTAACAACGGACAATTATTTATCAGTTAGCAGATTAGAAAGAGCTGCACTGTTAACATGTTCCTCACATAGTCACCTTGTATAAGTGTATATTAACTCAGTTCAGGTATTTCCTTATGATGTGGTTGCACATTTTATAGCTAAATTGGATGTTTGCTTTCCTTGATACATTTCAGGAAATGAGGCGGTGGATAAGTGGTATGGCGAGATCAAGGACTACAACTTTGCTAGGCCAGGATTCACTGGTGAAACAGGTAAGCTCCATCAGCCTACAGGAATTTAGGTGGGAGTCAAAAAAAATTGACATTTACTATAGAATGAGATTGTAGATTTAGATGAGGTTGTCATGATACAAAAAAATCCAAGCTCAATTCCAATAATAAGCAAAAGGCTTTATACTCAATATTTCAATATTTCAATACCACAATGATATACTAAATAAAAAAATGCCCCTTTTAGTCAAAAGACTGTCACAAAATAATAGTATTTTCTTTATATTAATAGTACTTTCTTTTCATTGCCATGTAATCTTATAATAGTTCTGTTAAAGCTAAAGATCTTTTAGTACCCAGTACTTCAAATAAGTTCAAATTAATGTCTAGTTTTGATATTTGTTTTAGTATTGATTAGTATCTGATTTTCAATAGCATTGACAACCTTAGATATAGATTCTATTGATCCAATCACAGCTCTAGGTGTGTAAGAATAACCAAAATATCATGCATCAGCAAAAGTCTCTCAGTAATATCGTTGCTCATCACAATATATCGAATCTCAAGTTTCTTTTCTTAAATTCATTGTTCTGGTGCAGCAATAGCTAAAAAAAAAACAGAGGGAACTACATTGACCATGATCCTTTGCGCCGTTCTGGTGTGAATGAATAAATAACAGTTCTAAGCACTTTTAAATCTTAGTTCTTTTAATTAAGTCTTGTCAAGGAATTTTAAGAGAAAAAAGTAGCATATTCACAATTTTGTTAGCCTCCTCAAAATATCTCAATAAATACCCGTACCGTGAGATGTATATTGTGAAAATATCGTACCATGAGATTTGGATATCGTTACATTCTTACTGTTTTCTTATACGTCACAAAAATAAGTTCAAAATTCAAGTAATTTTGAGTGATTTGGCATCAGTCGTGTAGCATAAACAGGCTTTGTTTTAGGTCAGACAAAGTACTACTGATTTAAGTACCATAAGTAAGTAAGTAAGTAAAAAGTCATTCTCTATACCAGTTTGAATACCGCAATGACAACACTCTTCTATAAACACAAAATAATAGATTTCTTCATGTTAGAGTGGTTTTGACCTGAACTATTGTATAAGATCACATGGTAAAAATGTTCACAAAGGGTTAAATTTTGTTCTGTTAGTGTTGTTTTCAAGTGATACATGCTTAAATGAGTATCCAGTACTAGTTACTGCTATGATTTTGTATACAAACCAAAAATCCATACTAGTCCTATAAACACTAGATCATATGTTAACAAGTTTACTAAATTTGTCCAATTTTGTAAAGCTGTGTTTTCCCATTTCATGCAATATATACTGTAGTTCCTTACCGTGTTATCTCCCAGGACACTTCACTCAGGTGGTGTGGAAGGACAGCACAGAGCTCGGGGTCGGCATGGCAACTGATGGGAAGACCGTGTTTGTGGTGGGACAGTACCGACCACCCGGAAACGTCAACACCACCGAGTACTTCACCAAAAACGTCCTAACCAAAGGTAAGTATACAAAAAGGGTTATGGAATTAAATATGATAAGCAGTGCAAGTGGCATTTTGGTGATAATACAGTTTTTACCAGAAAATGTTACGATAAGCACAAAAAGCACCAATGGAGTTTAAAAGGCCGATATTAAATGACCTTATTAAACTCATCACAAACATACCTGGAGCTGTGTTTTGTTACATTCACACATGTCTGAGTAGCATTATTAGTCTCTCTACATCTCCAGAGCTCAAAATGTTCTGCTCCACTTTGTGATGTCTGAAGCAGTAGTTTTCACGTTAACAGCTATGTAACGTATCAAACGGAAGGAAGACTGACACTTGAACTGGCAATTTTTAGATTTAATGGCAATAAATCTTCCAATCTGCCGTAAGAGCTAAAAGGAATATAAAATACAGGGTGTAAATGCGCATACACAAAACTCAACGCAAGTTTGATTATTATTTACATCCATCTTGACTACATCAATCAACAACGATAACAGCTAGACGTTTTTTCCGATCTCGTTGTCAAGCTAATCAAACGTTTTTACACTAACCGGAAATAAACCCTTCAAAATAAAAGCTCTAAATGTAAATGAAAAGTAAAAGTTAAAAAAGTTAATGGTTAACAACAGAAAATAGTGCAATATAAAAAAGTAATAATTAAAAATGTCACAAGAGGTTTTAACCAAGACAAATTTTACTATAGGTTATTTACAAGCTACCTTTTGCCTTTCGTTCAGTAGAAATTGGCAATTCCAGGTCTGAAATCATCTAAATGGTTCTAGAAAAGATGTAAAAAGTTTAAAACACAATGAAGACTTTTTGTATTACCGCATGACATCACAAGGTGGAGTGTTTTCCATGTTAGAGAAGAATTCAGCCTAAACATTCAGGGTTTGTGTGTTAAACATGTATGAATGAAACAAAACACAGCTCCAGGTCTGTTTGTGATGAGGAAACAACATTATAAGTTAGTCATTTTCCTTGCCTTGAAAATGGGTGGAAAGTGGTGAATATTCATTTAACCTGAATTTCCATTTACCTCAGTCTAATGTAATAATGCTCTAATCGTCATTGTACTGTGGGTTTTCCCTTTTGACAAGCATGTTTGCACGCATGACACAAAATGACTACTCATGAGGATCAAGTCACTTTCAAATATTATAAGAAAGATGAATATTTTTAAAGGTGCACTGCGCAACTTTTCCAGTGGAGGCTCAGTTACCTGCTGGTCTCCATGGAGATGTTATTGCGTTGCCTGGAATGTTCCATGGTATGACATTTAACACATCCATCTAGCATTTATTATGAGTGTTTCTATTGCTCAAAAATACAATAATTCTCTCTTTGTGAATAGCCTCTCCACAGATCTGACCTGTAATGTAGCCTATAGTTGTCTCTAAGGGTGTAACGATATCCAAGTCTCACGATACGATATCATCACGGTATGAACCTCACGGTATGATATTTATTGCGATATCATGGGAAAGCTCACAGTTATGGATGTAACAATATCCAAATCTCTCAGGCCAATATTTTCGCGATATACATCTCACGGTACGATATTTATTGTGATATTTTTGGAGGCAAACAAAACTGTTAATATGCAACTTTTTCCTCTTAAAATGCCTTGATATGACTTAATCCAAAGAACTAGGACTTAAAAGTGCTTAGAAGAGTTATTTCTTCTTGTAGTCTGCACTGAAATGGAGCAAAGGATCATGGTCTATGTAGTCCCCTCTGTCTTTTTTTAGCTATTGCTGCACCCTAACTCTTTAATTGAAGCAAAGAGACTTGTAATTCGATATATTGTGATGGTCCATGATATTATTGTGAGAAATCCGACGATGCAATATCACGATATTTCAGTTATTGTTACATCCCTAGTTGTCTTCCTTGAGATAGTTCGATTTAATCTCTACCGTGAAACATTCTAGTCACAGCAATAACATTTCCATCAAGACAAGCAAGCAAGTGATAAACCCTCTACTGGAAAAGTTGCACAATGCACCTTTAAACACTTTCATATTTTTAAAGAGGGGGTATTATGCAAAATCAGTTGTTTTTAGCTTTTTACCATAATATAACATTGTTCCTTTTTCAAAAATGTATAGAGGTTTTAGATGTCATTCATGCATGTTTGGGTATTTTAGCTTCCTACCCCTATTTGGACTCTCCTTATGGTTAGCTATAAGATTCTGCCCATAAGTTCTCCATAAATATACAAAAACATGACGCAAAACTGTGCACAGCAACTTGACAAACCGGAGGTGATGTGCAGTAGTTTCATAAACGGAATACGCGCTGATTGTGCTGTGATAGCGCTCTGAAGGGGAAGTGACAACGCATAGAGAGCAAAGGGAGGGGGGACTCAGAGCAACAGAAACAAAAGTGAAAGCATAGGAAAGTAAAGTAAAATACCCCCTCTTCAAGGTACTGTAAGCAGCATGCACTAGCACCTCTAAAAATGGCACTGCAACAAGAAAATACAGAAAAAGAAAGTCAAATGTCAATAAAACATCCTGCATGCAGTATCAATTTTTGACCAACTATCTGTGTTTGTGTATTTAACTTCATAACTCATTTTAACACCTCTCTTTTCCTGTTTTAGTTATTTTACACAGCTGGGTACATGTGACTACTCTACTATCATTGTGTACTGTTACTTTGCAGCATAAAGGCTGTGCATTTTACAGCAAAGACCACAGGCGGAGGAGGAGGAGGAGGAGGAGGCCAGAAGACGCCTTGCACTCTGCTCTAGACTGAAATTAGATTGAAATATTAATGTACCAGACTTTTATATTAAGCCTTGTGTCCAAATGAAATAAAAGTTTTTTTTAATCAACAAAAGCTATGATTTTTTTCCCTATTTCACATATTTTGCATATTAAAGAACACATACTATGCAAATTTTCCTTTTTGAGAGTGTTGTCTCACAAACAAAACATACAAAACAAAAACATACCTGAATTTGTATTTTATTTCATTCACGCTTGTTTTAAAGAGTACTACTCAAAAATGCTCCATTCCCATCATCACTGGACTAATTCTGTGGTCAAACTGCCGTTACAACAAACACACGGCTCCATTATCATAACTTTTTCGTTTTCTATGCTTCATTTTTTTTACCTTCAAAATTTTTTTTTTCATTACTTATAAACTCATCATGGTGAATAACAAAGATGCTCAGAATGCATAAGGTAAGTGAGGAATAACACTGGACCCCTGCAAACTGTTTAACATTCTACAACAAGTTCTTTTTTGTTTTTAAGACAGTAAAAAACTAGGCCTGTCTATACATAATTTTCAAATTTCCCTACATCAGTGTAATGGTTGCAGCTACAGTTGATCTGGCGCTGTCCTTGAGCATAGCTGTAAAGTAAATACATAATTTGACAAACTTTGAGTAACTGAAATAGCAAAGTCCAATACATTTGGATATGTCTGCATCATACTCAGAGGTAGAACATAAAGTAAAAGTAGTAAAGTACTGTACTTATGTATGCACTTTAGGTAAGACTGTGCAATTAATTGAATTTGTTTGTGTGTCAAACAACCTCCAAACTCATATAACAGCTTAACAAAGTTTATTTTGGGATATTTTTATATAAATACATATATTTATTTATTTTATTTTATTTTTTTATTATAGAGATTGTAAAACAGCTGAATATATAGTTATTTCGGATACATTTAGGTTTTTCTATGCCTTATTTCATGTTCAAAGTATATTTTATTCATTTTATGTTTTATACATCGCAAAACTGCTCTAAGGCACATATTTATAGCCTATATTTCTTTTCAGTTTGAGAGATTTCCGTAAATTATGAATAATAAAATGTATTTTAGAAAGAGAAATGCTGAATAAAGGCATCGTGTAACTCAGGCATGTCCTAACTATGCCCGGGGGCCAAATGCGGCCCTCAGACAAATTTTTCTTGGCCTTCAGGCTTCCAGGTGAATTGGTCCAAATGACCTTGCATCAATAAAAAAAATACTGCAAGTTTTTGGAGAATCTACCTTGATAAAGCTTATATTTCATATTTAGTGTGTGGTTTTAAGGATCTGGTGTAACTAAAAATAATCGTTTGAATAATCGTGATTTCAATATTGACCAAAATAATCGTGATAATTATTTTTTCATAATTGAGCAGCCCTAATTTTAGTATAATGTATGTTTTTTTACTTTTACTTCACTGCATTTGAGAGTAGGTATCTGTACTTTATACAGTACTCCACTACATTTTTGAACTGGATTGAAAAGTAAAAGTATTTTTATGATAGTCTGGGATTTGCTGAAAAGGCTGAGGGGTTTATTTTAAGATGTTCGTAGTTTGAGCAAACAAAAATATACAAATAAAAACGAGATAGGAGAAACGCTCTAATATATTCTAAATGTTGCTATACAGTTGTTACTGTTGAACAAAATTCAGCCCAAATCTACATCAAAATCATACTTTTCATACAGATTTTGATACTTTTTAGTAGATTTCATGTGATACCTTTACTTTTACTTGAGTATTTTTTGCTCCAGTATCTGTACTTTTAAACCAAAGATGTTCATTTTTGTCTTCATATGTACTTTAACTTCTTGGGTTCTTTTTTTTACTAAATATGATTTAGTTGCAAATGGAATAACAGTATAGTTTTGATGCTAATAGTAGTAAAAGTTTGTATAGCAGGCTAATTACATCAGGTATTTTACTTGGCATTTTTATAATACTTTGACCAGCTAGTCACTGAAAATCATCATTAGGGATTGGTCCGAACAATAGTCATATGACCTCCTCCTCTACAGTCAAGGCCAAAGTCTGTATGTGTGTGTGCGTGTGTGTGCGTGCGTGCGTGTATGGTATTTGGCACTGAGATGTGACATGGTTTCACTACAAGTAACTAGATCACTACTTCTGCTTCTGACTAAATACCGTTAGGCTAAAACTGGCTACTGAATAGGAACAGCAAGAAGCAGGACCATAAGAGAAATGCTACTATAACTGCAAGAGGTTGAGAGGAAATTGAGAGAAGAAATTCTGTTTTAGGATCATTTAATACAACTGATCTAAGTGTCTGTGAAGAGGGCTCTGCATAGACTTTATACACAGGAGAGAGCGGTCAGAATAAGAGGACGTGAAGCATGTTGTCACACTAGGTAAGGACTATTTTCAAAACTACACTAAAAGTAAAAGTTAAAAAAAGTTACCTGACTTTGAATCTATCTGCATGCATTTTTAAAAAGGTGCATTGTGTAACTTTTCTGGTGGAGTGTCCGTTAAATGCTTTTCTCCGTGGAGATGTGATTGCTTTGTCTGGAATGTTTCACAGTATGGTATTAAACCTTTCTATCTTCATGGAGACCAAACCAGGCCAAGTTACACGTCAGATCTGTAGAGAGGCAACCCCGCTCACAGTCAGAATGCCTGAGCTGTAAACCCACCTGTAATAATAATAAATCAATAAATGTAAAAGTAGAGCTGTTTAATGTCTGTGTTTACTGTGGAGCATTTCAGGCAGAGCAATGACATCACCACAGAAACAAGCAGATGATGGACCAACCAAAAGTTACATCTTTAATCATTAAAGGAAGGGTACTGAGAACTTCAATTTTGAAATTTCAGAAACATGACCTAACTCCTTTCCCACTCATGTTCAAGTCAAAGTTGCTTTTACTGGTAACAATTGTAGTGTTGATATATAATTGCCAAAACACTGGACATGTTTTGGTGCTCAAGATGATTGTCCAGTCAGAAAGTAGAATGAGCCCCACATGAGTCTCTCATTTGGGTTGCCAAGTTTCAGTGCTGAAATCCATTCGGCTTAAACTTAAAATGCCTCTCTCTGATTCGAATGGTCGTCACGAAACCTCAGCACCAGCATTCAATCATTACTCAGTGCTAGTGCAGCCTCTGTAGCTCACTGAATCCAAAACCTTATATATTTTTATACAGGGGTGTAGTGGGCGTGGTATGCAGGGGTACGCTGTTCACCCACTTCTGCCGAAAAAAATGACAAATATAAAATAGCTACAACTTAAATGTCAAACCAGAGCGACAGGTAATAGTGAAAACAACCTACATAGGCTCATGATATTTCCAATACTGTCCTGTAGTGACTTGTGACATGAAGGGACCAGGACTGAACCAGGACTGAACCAGGACTAAACCATAAGTGAACCAGGACTGAAACAGGAGGACTAAACCAGGACTGAACCAGAAGTGAACCAGGACTGAACCAGGACAAAAACAGGAGTAAACCAGGACTAAACCAGAAGTGAACCAGGACTGAATGTCGAGTGACTGCAGGAGAAAGGACCAGCGTAGAGCCCCAAGGGGCTAAGCGCAGCCGTTTCCCGATCGTGCTTTGCGGACACCCTGCTCCATGGGCTTGGGGTTCTCCCTCTTGCTTTTAAGTCCAAGTCCTGGTGTAGTCCTGGTGTAGTCCTGGTTTAGACCTGGTTTAGACCTGGTTTAGACCTAGTTCAGTTCTGGTTCAATCCTGGTTCAGTTCTGGTTCAGTTCTGGTCCAGTTCTGGTTTAGTCCTGGTTTAGTACTGGTTTAGTCCTGGTTCAGTTCTGGTTTAGACCTGGTTTACTGGTTTAGACCTGGTTTAGTCCTGGTTTAGACCTGATTTAGACCTGTTTTAGTCCTGATTCAGTCCTGGGCACATGTGGTGTATGTATGTTCTGTAGGTGATCATGAATGGCATTAATCTTAATAATATGATTCCACATAATTTTTTTGTGAAAAAAAAAACTTTAAATATTACTGATTTTTACCGGGCTGCTGCATTTATGTTTGTACTGAAAGTGTTTTTTGGTCGGTTTTGTTAACAAACAAACGGCATGTCAAGTTGAGTATATGGCATTCTGGGGTGGAGGTGGATGGGTGGGGTCAGGGTTCATAACATCGATGATGTCAGGAATCGCGTATGCCCATTTAAAAATCCCCACTACACCACTGTTTATATAAACCAGAACCTTATCTATTTTTGAGTAGCTGAATTTGATTAGTGACTGGTTTTGAACATAGCTAAAGGGGATTCAGATCCATGTACTCTATATTAAACATAAGTCTGTCCCAATCTTACGATCAACTCTGATTTGAATAGCAAAGATTTACACATGTCAGAAGTTTGACTAAAGTGACATTTTCATGACATGCTACAACGTAAATGTTTTAGTGGCTGATTGTTGAACTGGTTCAACAGCTATCATATGTGACAGATGAGTCGGTGTCGTCTTAAAAAACTGTTCTCAGGCTTTTTTTTCTCAGAATAGAACAGATCTGCTCCAGTTTTAAAAATGAGGAAGGCCCAAACCTTAAACTCAACCTCAACATAATCAGAACAAAATAAGAATGAAACAGAAAGGAAATTTAGGCAAAAAAGAAAACAGTTATAGATTGGGCCTTCAAACTGCATTACATTTGCAAAACAATTAGCATTTTGTTCCATTCAGAATGTATGGCATTTTTCATATTTGTACCAAATTTGGAAATAAAATTCTATGAACAACTAGAAGCAAAAACATCCATCTTGGATTGGAATTTTCAAAATGCTGAGTCAGCATTTTCTCTCACGTCGCATTTTCATCAACTCTGAAGGCACTTCACCCACAGGGCTGAAAATCTCTGTACATCATCTAGTGAACTGGGACATCAAAAGTTAGCCATTTATTATGATAACTCACGGTTTATAAGGCCGCAAATTTAAATCGATTTTTTTTTTTTTTTTTTTTTTTTTTTGCAATGTCAAAATTTGCTCCTGTTCGAGCAAGTCCAATTGGGCTCAAATTTGAATTTGTTGTAAAACTTTCGTTCCAAAACCTACTAACTGTGACACAAACAAAAATGTTGTGATAGCGCCCCCAACAGAACAAAACAGAACAAAATTTAATTTAACTTTTTCAAAAATGTATGACATTTTCCAGAGTTACCTTGGGTTATCTCAATCAAAAAAGTCAATGAAAACCATATGGTATTTTTAACTGTGTTGCCATGGAGATGCATAAAAGCTCTAATGTTATCCTAATCGGAGAGATCAGAAAAAATCTCATTCATGATAAAAATATTAGTATCGTGGGATATTGTGAAATTTGGCACAATGACTCTTCATGTCATTCTGATCAAAAAAGTCAGTGACAACCATATGGCATATTTCACTGGGTTGCCATAGAGAGGTGTGCCAATGTTAAATTAATGGCAAAATTTCCAAATTTTCTTACATTTCTAAGTGAAAAGACAACTTATTTGTTTGATTGAAGAATGTAAAATTTGGCACGCACGGTATTGCTATGGCGATGCCCCAAAGTGACCATTTTTATCTATGTTAGCACATCAACATCTCCAATATGTGCTGACTTGATGTGTTTAGTGACAAGCACAGCCCAAAGCCACAATAACACAGAAACTAGTGGCGCTTCAGCTGTCAGACGCCGTTCGATGCCGCTTGTGGCTTTAATTGTGAATGTGAAGTCAGTTCTTGTATTGATTTGAATATTCCTTGTTGTATGACCCCATAGAAAAGGAAGGTAAAAAAAACAAACAAACTTACATCATTAGCATTCCCTCTGGTGTTATTACCCTGCCATTGAGTGTACACTTTTGCAGGTTGTATTGTGAACAGGTGGCAGGTGGTTTACTCATCTGGCTTCATTATCTCGCGTGTACCTGTTTAGGTACCTGGCTAAGGCTTGTAGCCTTTGTTTGGCAGTTTCAAGTGCTTCATGTATGGGCATCTGGCTGTACCTCCTGGGTACTAGCTCTTTCATTGCACTTTTCTGGGCATCTGACAATTGGCTCACTTCTCTCCATGCTTCTGTGACTTTAGCCTCTAACCGTCTGTTCCATGGTGGGTATTGTTTCTCATGGCTTCTAGATTTATCTAGAACACACTGACACACACTGTGTGTTCAACAGGTCAGCAGACAGGTGATCACGTGTTTTGATAGTCATGCCCTATTTCATAACTGTTATTATCTTTTTTTGATTGTTCCTTGTTCCTTGGAATATGATTGTATCAAACCATAAAAACACATTCCTTATTTGTTAAAGGCTTTTACTGTCAACAGTAAAAAGCATATTAGGCCCAAGCCCCTACTAGCCAGGTTGGCGCCACCTAGTGCCTCCGCTCAATTTCATTTCTCTCCAGCGACTAGGTCAGGAATCAGATTACACTAGACGGTTTGCAAAAATGAGTCCGGGCGCCAGCCAATTAGTGAAGAGTCATACATTCTGAGTTTGCAATGATTTAAAGGATTTAAAGCTGGAATAAAGAGAATATTTGGTGAATTTTATCAAGGAGAAAGACGTTATTGACCTTCTTCCTACGGGATTTGGGAAAATCTTAATATACCAGTTAGCCCCGTTAGCGGCACATTACATACATCACGAACAAATAGCAGCGATTGGTTAAATGAAAAAAGTACCCGCGTACCGTCGAGCGAACGAATCCTAATGCTGTGAGGTCAGGCGATTTCCATGAAGTGAAACCAGCTGATGAATCAGGCTAAGCCCTACAGGGCATAAGGCCTATTGCTTTCACAACGATGAGTGCATGGGTCAAGCACGATGAGTGCATGGGCCAATTCTTACGAAGCTGATCGCTTCGCTCTCAACTTCCTGCTGTACCTGCATTGTTAATGTCTTCTTTAGTTTATATTTAACTTCAGTTGTGTATGCAGAGTAAATGATGCTCATTGTAATGAAATAAGGCTTTATAGAGAACTGGAAATTTCTGAAAATTTGTCTTGGAGCAAAGACATTTAAGTTTAAGGAAGTTTCGTGCTCTTCTGATCAGATATCTGTGACTATTTTCCACAGAAATGAACTGTTCAGCAAAAAAATGATGTCTGTTTTAAAACTATAGCATTCCAAATGAATAAGATGAGCCATAGCTGGACTCTGTTGGTGACTGTGTTATAGGTTATAGGTGCTATACGTTACAATGGTCATGTATAATATATTACGATAGATGTCTCCTCCTCCACATACCTGCTCTAAGGCCTGTATAAATACTGACGGCACAGGGCTGCACCACACCTCAAGCACATCTCTGCAGGTAAGGCACTGCTCAAGTCTTTACTCAGTACACAGGGGTGTTTTATAGCCTAAGATAAGAAGCTATTCATACTCATGTATGTACTCATGTACTCTATACTCATTTCAGTGCTTTGGCTTGTTTTGGCCATATGTAGGTGGGTGGGTCTCCAATTGACCAGAAAAATATTTAAATTTTATGCCAATTCAAAATCTCTACTGATGGTCTCAGTTATTTTTAAAAGTTGAATTAATCTGCTTATTCAAAATCAAAATAGTGTAAATATTTTGTGTTTCGTGTTAATAGCTGTAGTGATATAATTTGGATTCTAAAAGTTTCTAAAATTCTAAAATGGCTCCTATGCAGGGCTCCATAGTACTCAGTTACATTTACTTGAGTAACTTTTTAAAGAAATTCTATGTGTCAGAGTACTTTTCTAGAAGCATACTTTTACTCTTATAAAAACAGACAGCAGGATCCAGCAGTTACTATTTAAGTTGCTAATTACTTGGGTATTAGTTTTCTCAAATACTTTTTTACTCTTAGTTGAGTAATTTCTTGAACCTCTAGTTTATACATGAATATTTTTGTATATTTTCTTTTATTTTTCTGAAGTTACATTACACTTACTTGAGTGCAATTTTTACTACTCTACCCACCTCTGCTCCTAAGTCAGACCAAGCGAAAAACACACAAGGTTAATAGAAACAACTGAACGCTCACAAGAAGCCATTTACTCATTTACAATGTGTGATGGCTATTATAGGTCACTTTGGAGTTGTAAACAATGCAAAGTACTATGACATATTATATATTATATTGTTTATATAAAGACATAGCTGTATTAGTTTTGTCTGTGTATACCTAAATATAAATTAATAATATACAGTAAATACAGTAAAACAGACCTGGACTTGTGTTTTGTTTCAATGACAACTGTTTGAGTATTCTTTGCGTTATTAGTCTGTCTGCATCTGTACAGCTCAAAATGCTTTGTTCCACCTTGTGATGTCATGTAGTGGTAGTTTTCAAGTTAACAGCTACCTTTAACCTTTGGTTCAGTAGAGAAATCATCCAAATAATGATTCTAGTCAAGGTGAGTTTACTTCTTGTATTACCACATGACATCACAAGGTAGGTTTTCAGTTTGAGAGAATAATTCAGCCTAAATATGCAGGGTTTGTGTGTTATACATATGGGAATGAAGCAAAACACAAGTCTAGGTATGTTTCTGGTGCGAGAACAGTATAACGTAGATTAGAAAACAGAGTAATATGGATTCTTTAAGTGTACTCTTTGACAGCACTATACTTTGTTGCTTAACACAGTGACATGCAGTTAACAAAGAAATAAGTTCAAATCCAGGTCAAGCTACTCTCTCTTTACCATGTCAACACCACAGTTATTGTAAACAAGTGGCACAAAGCCTCAACTCAAAAAGCACTTAAGTCATATAAAGACACATTACGTAACATTTGCATTACCTTGATAAACAGCTTTAGGCCAGTATACATATATTATTGTCATGTATTTTAATGCTATGTCTTTCATATTTGTTGCAGATGTGATTATTGGGAGTTGGTGATAGACTGGCTGAAGGACTTACAATGGCAGGTACAGTAAGTGCATGCACTCAGCACATCAATATTTCAGCTGGAAACTCTCAGACCATAAATGTGTCGGAACTGAAAGACTTTTTGGTGATTTACTGATCCAAGTGTGTATATTTTTTATTTTGCAATTAATAAGGCTGTGGAAATAATAATTCGTAGTGGCTTTTTGTATGTTATAGGACCCATATTACACCATATTCTTAACTGTAATAGTGCTGTTTCCTCATCACAAACATAGCTGGAGTTTTGCAACACTTTGGGGACAGGAGTGCTACTTAGATATACAAAAATTGTGCAGAATTGTCCTTTTGGTGCTCTTCAGTGTAGGGACCAGTCTCAAATAAAAAGTAGAAAAAACTGAGGCACTCAATAAGTACAAAATAGTTAAAAGCCTTCAATACCACATGATAAAGTTAAAATCCCGCCAACGTGTTTCGGCCCTTCGGCCTTCATCAGGGCAAACTCGAGATAGATATCACAGTGCAGATTGAAAGTAACAAATGTAGGTCACAAATTTCTCCCATGGGAGACAATAAAGGATTATCTTAACTTATCTTACCTTATCACATGTTCACAGTGGGCTGGTCCACAGTTCCCTGGAGCATGATGGGACAGGTAGGCTGAACAGATTTTAGTTACAAGCTATTTAAGTATTGTTTTGTTTCATTCACGTATGTTTAACACAGAAAGCCCTGCATATTTAGGCTGAAAGCACTCTGTTCCACCTCATATCATGTGGTAATACAATGAAGTGGTCCACTGTGTTTTTAAACTCCATACACCTTCACTAGAATCATTTCATTGCCAAAGTAGAATGGAGTGTTTTCTGTTTGAGAGAAGAACTCAGTTTAAATATGCAGGGTTTGTGTGTTAAATGTGTGTGAATGAAACAAAACAAAACTCCAGGTATGCATTTGATGAGGAAACATTATAACATAGATCAGAAAACAGTACAATACTTGATTTAATACTTGATTATTATTCCAGATGCCAGTTTTAAGCGCGAGTTCCTGGATGCCCATAACACATACCGGTCACATCACAGCGCCCCTCCCCTCAAACTGAACTCGGAGCTGTGTGGAGAGGCTCAGAGGTGGGCCAACTATCTCCTTCAGAAGAACATCATGAAGCACAGTGACACCAGTGACGGAGAGAACATCTACTGTTACAGCAGCTCAGCACACATCAAGCTCACAGGTCAGAGGGGCCTGCAAAACAAAGGGAATTTAAAAATCACTGTGTAACTTTTTCGGTTGGAGGTCTGTCACCTACTTGTTTCTATGGATATGTCATTGCTCTGCCTGGAACGTTCCACAGTGTGACATCTTAAAGAGGTTCCTGGTTAAGTCCTGGTTTAGTTCTGGTTTAGAAATGGCTCACTCCTGGTTTAGTCCTGGTTTATTGTGGGTTTAGTCTTGATTTAGTCCTGGCTTAGTCCTAGTTTAGACCTGGTTCAGTCCAGGTTTAGTCTTGGTTTAGTCCTGGTTTAGACCTGGTTCAGTCCTGGTTTAGACCTGGTTCAGTCCTGGTTTAGGCCTGGTTCAGTCATGGTTAATCCTGGTTCAATCTTGATTTATCCTGGTTCAGTCCTGGTATAGTCCTTGTTTAGTCTTGTTTAGTCCCTGTTAAATCCCTGTTAAGTCCTGGTTTAGTTTTGGTTTAGTTCTGGTTTAGTCTTAGTTTAGTCCTGGTTCAGTTGTCCTGTTTTAGTCCTGATTCAGTCCTGGTAAAGTCCTTGTTAAGTCCTGTTTAGTCTTGGTTTAGTCCTGTTTTAGTCCTGGTTCTGTGCTGATTTAATCCTGGTTCAGCCCATCTCATGTTAGAAATATTGTAATTATACAACATGCACTGTACCAAGGCAAAAAAAAAAAAAAACCTGAAGCACAGTTCCCACAATTCAAGTGCCTTAATTTTCTTTCTGTCTGTACTCATCAAGAGGCTATTAACTTATGACTGACAGTGGTTGTTATTACTTATTATACACTGCAGGCTGAATGCTAGAAGGGATTCTCTGATGCATAAAGTCTGTATAAACCAGAGTGACAACAAACCGATCTGCCAAAACATATGTTCTTTATTTGTTCTGTATCTACATCTAAAATAACACTGAAAAGCGTTTATCACGTTACTCAGCCTGACATGTCATCTACACATCCAGTACAGACACTGAGTCATAGGTCTTTCTTTGACAGTTTGACAAGTTCTTCAAAGAAATCCATAAATCAAAATACGACTATATTTGCATTTTGCATTGCATTGCATTTTTTTAAGAGGGAATTGGATTTCAGCATTGAAACTGGCAACTCATATTCTTCTTATGAGGCTCATTCTACTTTCTGATTGAATAATTGTCAACATAAATAAATGGGACGTGTCCAATATTTTTTTGTGTAATGAAGAATAAATCAGCATAAGCTATACAATATATAATGTGAACCTTGTTTACCTTGTATTTTGGGACGCAGATTGGTCAAGTTTATGAAATATTCATTCAGAATTTTACATTCCCTGCTGGGGACAGTAGTGAACACAGCTCGATGATAAACTAGAACAAACTACAAAACAAATACATACTTCCCTCACCAAACTTTTCTTGATTTTCATGAATCCATGTTCTTTTCCAACAGATGCGATCTAAAAACCGCCGTAGGCGCCTCCATGTTTGTTTATTTGTTGTTCTATTTCGCCGTTTTGGTCAATTCTCAAATTGACCTTTTAGCGCGCCCTCTGGTGGCTGCTTAAGAGAACACTGTCTTGATATTCGAAGTTTGGAAGTGTTAGATATGCAGATGAAACAAATGCATCTATTTACGTAGAAAAGTGGAGCATAAATTAGCTTTTAAAGTTATATTTAAAATATAAGATTAAAAGTCCATGCAATTTGGCTGTTAGCACTGCCAACACCACGATACAACTCAACTTTGAGGCCAGCAGCTACTGTCTCTCTATGTAAATGTTCTCATTCCATTCAGCGTCACCGATTCTGCTGACAAAACGATGTCAAGTATTTGAAAAAGCTCATGTAATGCTTGGTTGTTAACATAGGGTGACCATATTTCCGTTTGTGAAAACCCGGACACCTTTAGAGGGGGGGGTTCTCGTATTTTTTTTTTTTTTTTTTTTTTTTTGTGCAATTTTGCATTTTTTTACAGCGTATGAACGCGTATTGTGTATTACAGGCGGGTAGTAATTACATACGGGTGGGTCAGGAGTAAAACAGGTCTAAACCAGGACTACTTCTGGACTTAAGAGAGAAAACGCCGAGCAGTTTGTCCACAAAGCGCGATCAGGCAATTCCCGCGTTTATCTCCGTGAGGTACGGAGCTGAGCCGGTCTTTTCTCCTGCCGTCACCCCCGAGCCCGCCCCGATAGTGAGTCCTGTTTCAGTTCTGGTTTAGTCCTGGTTACCTCCGCCAAGGAGGTTATGTTTTTGCCGGCGTTTGTCTGTCTGTTTGTTTGTCTGTTTGTTTGTTTGTTTGTCTGTTAGCAACATAACTCAAAAAGTTATGGACCGATTTTGATGAAATTTTCAGGATTTGTTGGAAATGTGAAAAGGAAGAACTGATTTCATTTTGGGGGTGATCCGGAAGAAATCCTGGATTCTGGATCACTTTGAAATTTTAGTTAACATTGTGGTAAATGGGGCCAAAAATTGTGTTTCTCAATATCTCGGTTAATTATTGACCAAACCCCATGAAATTTGACTCAGGGATGGACAATGGGATCCTCTTTCATATTCCAAAGGCTGATCCGGATCTGATCCACAAGACTGATTTTATCGCAATTTATATAAAAAATGGGGGTAGTCCTTGGCGGAGGTCTGCGCTCTCTGAGCGCTTTTCTAGTTTAGTCCTGTTTTAGTCCTAGTTCAGTGGTGGATTAGTCCTCCTCTTCAGTCCTGGAATCAGTCCTGGTTTAGTCTTGGTTCAGTCTGTGGCGTAGGCAGCGCAAAAATTTGATATAATCTCGGGTTAACGGGCAGGTGCGGTCCTGTCCTGCGCGGGTGCGTTGTTGTACTGGGGGTCTCCAAAAATGGAGCACATGTCCTCCCACTTGTCCCGACCGGGATGGAAAACGGAGAATTTCTTGTACAAGTCATTGTTAAATGGGCTTTTGTGCTTCGGTCTGTTGCAGACTGACCGACTGTTTGTGTCTCGCTCCTTCTGAGTCACAGACGCTACGAGAGACGCTCAGTTTAATGAGCGGTAATGAAAACCCGGACATTTGCATCACTTTATAAAAATTAAAAAAACCCGGACGCTTGGTCACCCTAGTTAACATGACCCTTTCTGTGCCTTAAATGTGTCTTGTATACGTGTCTTGTGTCTTCTACAGGCAGAGAGGCTGTGGATTCCTGGTACAGTGAGATCAAGTTTTACAGCTGGAACAGTCCAGGATACAGCAGCAAAATTGGTGAGTCCAACATTCTTTAAGAGGTTTTGTGTTACTAGTTCATACAGTAGTAAGTTAGTGCAATACAGAGATATGTTCTTTTGTCTACGGCAATGGTTCTCAAACTGTGGTGGCACCATATACTGTAGGCCTGTATATAAATGGATCTGGCTAACCCGCTGGTTCCAAAATAAGAAGTGAGCATGGTTGAGCTTCCGGCTCCATCAACTCCAGTTTACCCTGAAAAATTGTCACCTCTTATTCTTTAACTACTGCAGTGAACCTCATCGTTTTGGTCTTAAAATGTTATTTTGTCCGTAAATAAATGATTATTCCTAATATGGAACTCGGCTCCAAATTCGCCCCTAAAATCACCTCGTGAGCTTCATCTGAGTGGAGCTGAGCACCATGGATGATGTCACACATTCGTAGTTCACTCTTTATTCTTCATTCAGCATCTGGGTGGTACACAAGCCTTTTGTGGGTAGTGCTGACTTAAAGGTGCATTACGTAATTTTTCTGGAGAGCTCAGTCCTGATGTAGTTTTACTTTTCAGGGTGGCTAATGTTCAACATATCTCTCCAGAATTGATTTCATTACAAACTTTTTTATTGCTCACGTCTCCCCAGATATATAGCCTAAATACAGTTGAGTTGAGCTAATTGAGTTGAGCTGTCTTGTTTATCTTTTTTACACACTGTTTTGCCTGCAGGCAAGACACTTCACTCGTGTCTGAATGGTGTAACTTAGGCTAAAATGTACTATGTCAGGTTCATAAAGACAGGAACTATGTGGTAACCCCTTACGCCTGAATTTCTATACATGTATATAAAAAAAGTTTTGCGTGTGTTTTTGCCTTTAAGTAGATGGTAAATTAAGATGAGATTATTCATTTGGCTATAGCAAAAAAATAAAAAATAGAAATTTGTGTATGCTGCAAATTTGCACCAACTAGAAACATGTGTGCCAAAGGTAAAAATATACTCAAATGGGAGTAAAGTATTCTGCCGGAAGGGCACTCTGAAAAGTAAAATTTCTTCAGAAAAAATACTTGAGTTAATGTTGACTTGAGTTAAACTGAGTAAATGTAACTCAGTGATGATACCTACCCCTGCTAGGGTCTAATAGAAATGATCAGAACTGTCAACAGCTGATATACGACACGTCACCACCAACACCGGTGACAGTTCTGATCATTTCTATTAGACCCTAGCAGGGGTAGGTATCATCACTGAGTTACATTTACAGTTCTGAAGATGGCTTGCAGCAGCAGCCGAAACATGTCAACAAGGTAAATACACTTTACTGCATTGTCTTTAAAAAGAACCTAAGAAGTTAAAGTATATAAGAAGACAAAATGAACATCATTGGCTTAATAAGGAGAAATGATCAGGTTCAATATTTGCGTTTATTTTTTCTTATTATTATATTTCTTGTGAGAAGAATACTGTGTAATCGAATAGGAAGAGCTGTCTATTGCCCCTGTTCTGGGAGTATGGCATCACATCTCGACTCTGAAAACAGTTGGAGACAAATAAATATGTATCTGTGCTGTATCTGTGTAAACTTAGACTTAGACTTTGATAAACTTTATTGAGCCACAAGGGAAATTACTTGGACACAGTAGTTCTAAATAAATGGCAAAAATAACAAGAGACTGGTGTCAAATAAGGCATAATAAGGTACATATAAATGTATATACAGATAAAATAAAAATAGAAGTAATACGTTGTTGTATTGTTGTGTATTGTTGAGTCCTCCCCTCTCTTCTGTCCCAGGACACTTCAGTCAGGTGGTGTGGAAAGACAGTGAGGAGGTGGGAGTGGGTGTGGCCTCCAGTGGGAAAAAGGTGTTTGTGGTGGGACAGTACCGACCGGCCGGGAACATGAACAGCCCCATGTACTTCCAGCAAAACGTACTCCCAAAAGGTAATTTCAACATTTCCCCATTTCGTGTAGACTAATAAAGTAATAATAACAACGTGAGACCACTGCGGGCTGTCTGTATGTGATTATTATCCATGAACCAGGAAGTAAGGCTGGTGCACTGTTTACAGTGAAAGCAAAATTTCCTGTGGCCTCTGAAAGTTTGAGAGCTTAAAAAATCACTGCGTGAATAATTAGGATGATAGGAATGAGTGCAATAGAAGTAATTTAAAACGTTTCCTTTTTTCCTCTTTCAATTTATGTTTTTTGAAATTATAGGCTACTTTGAGTAACACAAAATATCCCAATAAGAACACAGCCATTTTGCACTTGTCTCTTCAGTTGCAGGTAGCAGTAACATCATTCCCAAAAGTCCTGGCTCAAATCCAGGATCAGGATTTGAACCTGGAGAGACCAAAATGATCTGCTGCACCCTGATGTAGAAGACCGGAATAGCACTTTCATTGAAGAAGACTTTTTACACAGTATAATAAATATATAGAAACATAAATATAATGATCATGTTGCCAATGTAAATGTATTTTTATTAAAGCTTGCTTTTGTTGAATATGTTCTGCCTTCATGTAGAGTCAAATAATGTGAGGATAAGACAAAACACAAAAAACACAAAAGAGTTTTTTTGTTTTGTCCAGTCTGTTGAAACATTTACGCTTTATCTGGCTTCTTTGGGAAAGTGATTTTATAATAAACTATTGAATTTGAAGTGCCTATCTGTAAGTATATATGTGAGAAGGATATTTTAAATCAGCTTTATGATTTATATTAAATTAATCAATGTGTAATACATTTTATAACTTGTCAAAATCAAATCTTCAGAAACTACTGTGAGGCTAGGTAAACTAAGTATTGTTGGGCTTTTGGTGGTTTGGCAAAACACTTCACCAAGCTTACCTACTATAAATGTGGTGTGTGTGAGTGGTGATGGTGAGAGGAGCTGATGGGACAGATTGGTAGCCTCACTCAAAGTAAATTAACATTAAAGTAAATCATATATATAAGATTATAAACTTAGCTGGTTTTGATCTGCAGACAACCCTTGCAGGTTGTTACAGAAAGTAAATATACACATAATACATACTAGACCACACTGTATATCAAAGTTAGATCATAAACTTTCTGTTTTCAAAGTTAATTTACACTGAATATTGTGTGCTGTGGGCTGGTCTTACCTTGTACTCCTTCAGTTGGGGCCTGGTTGTCACAGTGAAGGGTCCAGATCTGATGAGATACACTGTCTTTTGGGAGAAAATACACAAATGTTTATTTACGTATTAACAACACCTTGAAAAGATATGTACAACTTTGGACACCATGTTTAGTACAGCCCAATGACGGATTATAAATGCAAATGAGCATCAATATGCAAATTGATCTACATTTTTATATTTTTTTTCATCATCTAATTGAAAAAATGATTTACAGGTTACAGTTACAGTCTCCAGTTTACAATGCATATATATAGCCATATCTGTTCACTGATGGCCAACAATTCTGTATGCTGTTCTGTAAAATGGTTTATATTCTGGACTATTAAAGATGATTTCATTTCTTTCATTTCTTCACTTTTTACCCTTTTTGAGGTAAAGACAGCAGACGGCATTCACCAGACATGAAGTGTTCTATAGGAGCCAGTAGCAGCCCTGAACATGTCTGTGCAGGCACATAGTATAACATTAGTTTGTAATAGCTTATAAATGTCTATTAAAAACAGGACTGTTAAAAAGTAAGACCTTTTCCTGCAAATGTTGACGTATTCTCTCCATTATTGAGTTTTACCTGTGCTTTTTGTGAACTTTCTGTAAAACACTTGTCACTGTAGTTACACAGGCAAAGGTCTGTATATTTTAGTATCCTGATGTTTTTGGTGTTCTCTAACTGAAAGCAATGGATTGTGCAAAAAAAAAAAAAAAAAAAAAAAAAAAAGGAATAAAGAGCTGCACAAATAAGTGTGAATGAAACAAAACATTGCTCAAGAAAGTTTTTAATAACCTAGGACCTTTAATTTTTGTAGCATTTGAATGATATCTTTCATTTTTGATTTGTAACTGCTCTTACAATGTCATTATTTGTGACATGACTTCTCTTTTATAGTTTGCATGTTTTTTTTGTTTTTTTTTAGTAGACCTATCCCCTGTTATGTTCACCTGGATCTGCAGACCCTCCCTGACCAGTCCTCCTGTTAAAATGCACTGAGACCTTTGACCTCTGACCTCTGATGGAGACACAAAGGAGAGTGAGAAGCAGCTAAATGCATAATACATAAATGTGGAGTGCGTTTGTGAATAATCACCACTAGAGGGAGCCTGTGCTACACTGTGAACGCTGCCTGGGATGATATGGGCTAAGCTTATACAAGTTTTCCATGGGACAGAATGTACTTGAATCTGACACACAGCAAAAAGAGAGAAGTGAACTCTGCTCAACACTCACGAGGTACAGATATTTTCAGTTATAGCCCAAATAGCCTCTAGATAACATATTAAAACTGATCATAATTTTTAACGAATCCATATAACACAAATTCACATTCATCATTTTAATAAACACAACAATAGGCTACTAATAATGAACATAACCTTGGATATGTTGAAGGGACCATCATTTCAAGAAGTATATAATAATAACTCATGATAAAGCTGATTTATGACATATAAAGCATGTATATTTGGTAATACTAATCAAATTTATAAATTAATTAAGTATAATAGTTACAGTAGTTACAGTGTTGATTAGTGAATAGTGCTTCCTAGTGCTTCATCTGTTGTATTTCACACTTATGGCCAATCTAATTATTATATAACATTGCAAAAAAAAAAGTGGGTCATGTTGTACTGAATGGATAGTTCTTACTTGCATTGCTCTAAGGGTTGATAACTAGGATTTCACCAGGCCTTTATAGCTGTTTACCCTGTGGTGAAACTGACTGGATATAAGCCAATCAATGACATAATGTAGATCAAATAAAATAAAAAATAAAACTGAAGTGCAAGCTCCAACATTAACAAAACATATCAAAGCAGGCAGTGCACTATTTGGCCTTTTAAATGTTTAAAAGCAATTCTTTTTTGGATGCATGGTACTTTTTAACTTAAAATCCTACCCTCACTGCTCTAGAACTCAGTCTAAACAATAACAGACTGCATTTCCCATAATTCTTCATGCTTCCTGTCCTCACCCTTTTCATGTTTCTCCTATAGCTGTACAATGAAGCTTCTTGTTTTTTTTTTTTTTCTGTAAAGCAAAACTTATTGTATAAAACATTAACTCAACTGCAATTATTTTATCTTTTTGTTTTTTAATTCACTTTTTTACTACATAGCTTATATTTTTACAGCTGTAACTGCAATTTCTACTAAACAACCATTCACTTTATCTTGCATTTTACCAAACTATATGAAGCAGTGAATAGATGAGTGATAGAGTGAGTGAATGAATGAACGGTTAGACTCCGCCCCTTGCTTGCGTTGGCAGTGTCATGGCCGCCTTTGGTAACATGAGACCCGGTGTGATGCAGGATGGGGCCGTGCAACTTCCCCCTCTGTCTAGGCCAGAGGAAGAAGGAGAGGAGAGGAGGAGGGGGAGAAGGAGAAGAGAGAGAGAAAGAGAGAGGGAGGGATAGGGGCAGAGGGGCATACTTCACTGCTGACTAGTGGCTCTAGCAAATGGGACTTTTCCTGAGTCACCTCCCCACAGTGGGCTCTTAAAGACACACACACGCACACACGCAAGGGTTACGGCTGCTAATGTTAACTTATTCACAAGTATTTGGTCATCCTTTGTGTGTACCTCATGCAACATTTTCATACAACTCCAATTTAAAGGTCTTATACTACCCCAAAATTGCCTCTTGTGAGCTTTAAGTCATGTTATAATGCTGTTACTAGTCTTGTAGTTAAGGCCGCACTAATTGAGACCAAGACCAGCCTGAGACCACAAGGTCCAGAGACCGAGACCAGACCAAGACCTCTGAGAGTTGGAACCGAGACAAGACCAAGACTTTTAAAGGCCAAGACCGAGACAAGACCAAGACCACAGCCTAGCAAGACCAAATCAAGACCATCTTTGTCATTTCTTATATTTATTTGTATTTTACAGTTATTTTGGCACACTTATATCAATGTTTTTATAAATCTATCTACATTTTATCTGATGAAAGTTTATTTAAGTTTAAAATAAGATCTGCGCCTCTTTTTTGGACCCGCACTCACAGAACCCCTTCTTTATTCCCACTTCCACTGGCACTTTACAGAAAACAACTTCAAGGTGAATCAAGTGTTTTTTTAAAGTTCTTCACATTTACAGTAACATTATTTTACTGGTTTTGCGGTGATATTTAGCAGTTCGGCTCATTTACCAGTCATAAGGAAATATGATTGCACTCGTCAAGTGTCAGATCTCAAGATCGAGTCCAAATGCACTCGAGTCTGAGGCAAGACCAAGACCATAAAAAAGTGGTCTTGAGGACCATGACACTAGGTTGTTACCCCCTCAAAACCTGGAGCTGTGTTGTTTCATTCACACATGTTTGAGTAACTCTTTATTGTTAGTCTGTCTGCATTTCCAAATCTCAAAATGCTCTGTTCCAACTCCTGATGTCATGTAGTGGTAGTTTTCAGGTTAACAGCTCCTTTTACCTTTTGTTCAGTAGAGACTAGCAATTAAAGAGGTGAAATCATCCAAATGATTCTAGTGAAGATGTATGGAGTATAAAAACACAGTGGAGCACTTTCTGTATTTCCACATGACATTACAAGGTGGAACAGAAAATAACGTGATATGGGCCCTTTAACTTCTCCCTCATTTCTTTACAAATAATTAGATAATAATAAAATAATAAAAGGGAGATTACAGTTTCAAAGGTTGCAGGAGGTTTTACTTTCACAACTGTGTTTATATGGTGTTATCTATACTGTAGATTGTATCAGTGCAAGTGAGGTCATATTAATGCAGTTCAATATCTTGAAACCTGATAGGACTGAGTCTTGAAAAACTACACAGATCACAGTATTTGTATTTGGCGGATGTAAACGGGCTGGCCTGGAGCTGAATAACGTCCTATATTATGAAAATTTGAGCTTTGAGCACCTGTTACCTTTTGTTTTGTTTGAGTAACCCTTGTCCAAAGCTCAAAATGCTCTGTTCCACATTGTGATGTCATGCAGCAGTTTCATGTTAACTTTACCTTGGCAATTCCAGGGCTGAAATGATCCAAATTATTCAGTAAGAGTAAGAGCAGAGGCTAAAACACAGCTCCTTAATCTTCTAATGGATAAATACTTCTACAACTACCATTCCTGTCTAGTAAAATATTCATTGTATCAGAAAACATCCAATTCAAACCCATTCAAAAAGTACTATATATACACTGAGTTTAACATGTCAGAGTCATGTATGAGAGTATGTGTTTAGGTATGGTTGTTCTCGTTTTTCCAGCTTTGCTCATGTACATTTTTAAAAACATGTGACACAACTTTACACACACAAGTCACGAAGTAAAATGAAATCCATGAGAGAGGATTATAAAAAAAGGCAAGAATTTATTGAATATGTGGGATTAAAAAAGTCACAGTATATGATAACTGCTTTAAAAGGCTGCAGAGTTGATTCAAAGTAATAATACAAAAGACAATGTAAGGCTTATAAGAGTATAAAGGGGAATTTCTGCTTTTTTGTGGTCACTTTTGTTGTCTCATCACTTTTGAGTAATACTTGACTTAGCAATATCTCATCCAAATATTGTCAGAAAAGGATAAACCCATTGAATATTCAGTTTTGGATAAATGAGCATTCGAGTTTACAGACAAACGGAATGCAACAATGAGGCCCTTCTTTTCAGAGTCAGGTTTGTGAACACGCAAGCCTTCCCAGAGTAAAGATGACAACCAAAATAGTAAAAAAACAACAAAAAAAACAGTCCATTAAAGCTATATACTGTGGCTTTAAGAAAATGCTGTATGAAAGGTATCAGAAACATTTAAAGGTCCTATATTACGCAAAATTGTCCCTTCTGAGCTTTGTTGTTACCTCATCAAAAACATACACTACTGGTCAAAAGTTTTAGAACACAAATTTTTCCAGTTATTTATTGCAGTTCAAATTGTGCAAGTCCAACGAAGAGCTTGAAATGGTACAAAGGTAAGAACTGAATAGCCAGATGTTAAAGAGACAGTTCGGAATTTTGGACATGGGAACTCATTTCCTAGTGAGCCAGAAGGTTGGAAATATGTGGAGACATTTTTTAAATATTCCATCCAGTCCTTGTATTTGCAGAGGTCGCTGGTGCTAGGCTAGTGCATGTCAATGGCCATACTTATCCTGCCACTAAAAACAGTTTTACCCACTCCACAAAGCACCTGAAACATCCATCCATCCATCCATTTTCATCCGCTTATCCGGGGCCGTGTCGCGGGGGCAGCAGCCCAAGCAGGGACTCCCAGACTTCCTTCACCCCAGACACGTCCTCCAGCTCCTCCGGGGGAACCCCGAGGCGTTCCCAGGCCAGCCCAGAGACATAGTCCCTCCAGCGTGTCCTGGGTCTTCCCCGGGGCCTCCTCCCGGTGGGACATGCCCGGAACACCTCCCGAGGGAGGCGCCCAGGAGGCATCAGGAACAGATGCCCGAGCCACCTCAACTGGCTCCTCTCGATGTGGAGGAGCAGCAGCTCTACTCCGAGCTCCTCCCGTGTGACTGAGCTCCTCACCCTATCTCTAAGGGAGCGCCCAGCCACCTGAAACAAATCTATTATATTACACCAGACTGTCCATGTAAATGTCTGTGTTGATAGAATAATGTCTGAAATAAAACTAACCTTGCATCGCATGAATCGTTGCATGTTGAGGGACTATTTTCTCATATATCAGTCCGCCGCTGCCAAGATTTTTATCAGGACGTACAACTCACTGCTGCTGCTCAGACATAAATCCTTCAAATGCAAGGTTGGTTTTACTTCTAAAATTATTCTATCAACACAGACATTCACATCGACAGTCTGACATAATAATAGATTTACTTCAGGTGTTTTGTGGAGTGGGTACTAGTCTAGCACCAGTGACCTCTGCAAATACAAGGACTGGATGGAATATTTAAAAAAGTGCCTCCACACATCTACAGCACTCTGGCTCACTAGGAAATGAGTCCCTATGTCCAAAATTTCAGACTGTCCTTTTTAAAAAAAAAAAAAAAAAAAAAAAAAAAAAAGATAACAGATACAAAACACAAGTCCAAGCTCTGCCAAAACTACCTAAGGAAAAAAAAAAAAAAAAACAAGATGGTAATCTTGAAAACCTGGAGTGTCCAGAACAGTCTCCAGACTTAAACCCCATTGAGCTGGTTTGGGATGAACTGGACAGAAAAGTGAAGCAACCTACAAGTGTCACACATTTATGGAACTTCTGCAACAGACTCGGGAAGAAGTTTCTGAAGAATATTTGATTTCTATTGTAAAAAGAACAAGCCACAAGTGTGTTCAGCTGTTCTGTCTGCCAAAGGTGGCTACACTTTAATGAATCAAAAGTTTAGATTACGTTTTGGTCAATGGTAAACAGTAAAAAAATGGAGAAAGTGTGGTGTTCTAAATCTTTTGACCGGTAGTGTATCTTGAGTTGTGTTTGAGTGACCCTTTATTATTAGCCTGTCTACATCTGTAAAAGCCAAAATGCTCTATTCCACCTTGTAATGTCATGAAGCAGTAGTTTTCAGCAGCTACTTTTTAACTAGTTCAGTATAAATTTGGCAATTTCAGGATAGATTCTAGTGAAGGAAGGTGTATAGAGTTTAAAAACACAGTGACACAATGGGACAGAGTGTTTTCTGTTTGAGAGAAGACCTCAGCCTAAATATGCAGGATTTATGTGTTAAAAATGTGTGACTGAAACAAAACTCAACTTCAGGTATGTTTGTGATGAGGAAAAATTATAACACAGATCAAAAAATTGCGCAATAATACAGGCTTTTTAAATTCTTCATACAACCATATTCTCTTCCATACTGTACTTTGAAGGAAAAAAAAAAAAAAAACATCCTTCCTTTTAGCAGAAAATCAGAAATCAATAATAATCTGGTTTTAGCTGTGTGGTAAACTGATACTGATCTGTTTCAAAGAGGAAGTTACAATGTCAGAACACCCGTGGTTTCACACACACAGTTTTCACTTTGGTCTTTTCTCTTCTTATTTCACATTTGTTCTATTTTTGTATTTAGTTCAATTTAATTTAAGATTTTGGAGCTTTCTACCATGTTATAACATTATCCTTTCATCAAAACATACCTTCCATCCATGAGTAATCTTGTGATCTCTCTCAGGCACTATTCGAACTCTTCTTATGGTTGGGAGTACAAGTCCACTCCCCTGTACGGATATTTTTCATAAATATATAAGAAAAGGCTACAAAATAATACACTACAACTTTACAAACCTGATGCGATGTACAGTAGCTTAATTAGTGGGATGCACACAGACAAAATGACTCACTTTTTCTGCGAATATAGAATTTTCAAAACAATAAAACGTAACATAGTGATCTAAATATGTCATTTGTTATCAGTTATACATTCTAAATTGGGCAAAATTGACTCCTGAGAGATTTTAGCCATGTTATGAAGTTGTTACCTCCTCAAAAACAAATCTGGAGTTGTGTTTTGTTTCATTTATTATTCTGTCTACATCTCCAAAATTTAAATGAAGAATACTTTGAAAGTGTACTGAGTTACAAAATACCTGCATTTAAATGTATTCTGATACATGGTCCACTATAATTTAAATGCTGCTCTAGGTAACAGTATTACATGTATTCAGAATGCAGTACTCTGGCAAAACATAGGATTAAAAACAGCTTTATATTTGTTTCACTGTTCAAAGCATTTCATATCATTAATTAGAAATGGAAAAATTGTACGTGCCTCACCACAAGAGCAGAGTTGTCCATGTTTCTCACTGATTAAGTGTAGTTTGAACCCAAAATTACGTAACATAGTGATCTAAATATGTTATTTGTTAACAATTGCACGTCCTGTATTGGGCAAAATTGACTTTAGCCATGTTATAAAGTTGTTACCTCCTCAAAAACAGACCTGGAGTTGTGTTTTGTTTCATTTATTAGTCTGTCTACATCTCCAAAACTCAAAATGCTCTGTTCCACCTTCTGATGTTTTGTAGCGGTAGTTTTCATGTTAACAGAGACCTTTTTGTTCAGTAGAGATTGACAATTCCAGGGCTGAAATTACCCAAAAGATTCTAATGAAAGTGTCTACAGAGCAAAAATGCAGTGGAGCACTTCCTGTATTACCACATGACATCACAAAGTGGATCACAGTGTTTTCAGTTAGGATTTGTGTGGTAAACATGTGTGAATGAAATAAAACACAACTCCAGGTGTGTTTTGATGAGGAAACAACATACAGTGGTGGGACCAAGTCATTGTTTTGTCTTCTTTGACCTCAAGTCTGAGTCAAGTCTCAAGTCAAAGACAGACAAGTCCAAGCTGAGTCTCAAGTCACTGGCCCATAAGTCCAAGTCAAGTCCAAATCATCTCCTTTGAGCTTCAAGTCATTTCAAGTCTATAAACCAAAAAAGTACCAAATATAGCTTTAGATTTTTGCAATTTCTATGACTTTTAAACTAAACTGTACTTAAATAGACATGGTATATTTATATATGAGTATTTATGTAAGAGTTGTAGAAATGCACATTTTTCCTTTTTAAATGTCTTGACAAGATCTTCATGTGAATCAGTCAGAACAGAAAGAATTCAGATTTGAAAGTGCTGCTTAATAAGTTATTTTGTCGTGTAGTCTGCAGTAAAATGGAACGGATAATGTTCTTTGTAGTTCCCTCTGTTTTACTGTGTTATACTGTATTACTGTAGTACATTTGAGTATCACAGTACTTTAGTTACATAAAAAGAACAAACAGAAGTGTGAGGGACATGTTCCAGTTTGTTCCCGTAAAATTAAGCACCACATTTATTAAGTATTTTCTAAAATCATCTATTATTTAGGAGAAGCATCAAGTCTTCTCAAGTCACAGGCCTCAAGTCCTGAGTCAAGTCCCAAGTCATTGACCTTCAAGTCCAAGTCGAGTCCCAAGTCTTAGTCCATTTTATCAAGTCAGGTCTCAAGTCCTAAAACTAGTGACTCAGGTCTGACTCGAGTCCAAGTCACGACTTGCAAATCCCCAGCTCTGTCAACATAATAACATACTGTAGCTCAGAAAATACTGTAATATGGGCCCTTTAATAACCCCAATACCATCCCTTTAATAAAACATCAAAACTACAGAATATAAACATACCTAAGCCGTTTTCTGCAAAAGCTTATATTGGCTCAGACGGCTCTTTGTGTAGTCTGCAAACCCAAGGTCTTATTCGTATTATCTTCTTATTGGCATTAACCCAGCACACAAAACCCAGCATGAAGCGAACCGTCCCTTTAAACCTGATATTTTTCTTGGTTGAACATCAGATCTTTTTGTCCTCCATCAGTTTCACCCCGTTAACACACATATTCTATCTATTCTCCGAGCTTCTTTCCCACCTGAACTATTGTATTTGCTACTATGGCCCTGGGTGTTGCTAGCCTCAAACAAACACGGTGGCCTGACACACTTTGATGCGATACAGAGATGTTACTGCGCTCAAAGGCCTCTGTGGTTTAGATTGTAAACTGGATAGTAGTTCACCTTAGTTTTGTTCATTTGTATCTCCCTTGGGTCTATTCAGAAGTTGGCAGTTCATCAAAGAGTTATCCTGTGTGACCAAGATCTTGTACTTTTGTTGGAAATATTTGCAGTTTCAGATCTCATGCAGCACAGGGTAGGGCAGTTACAGAATACTGAATACCTGCATTAAAATGTATTCCGATGCGTGGTCCACTATAATTTAAATGCAGCTCTAGGTAAAAGTATTTCATGTATTCAGAATGCAGTACTATGGCAAAACATTGGATCAAAAACACCTTTATATTTGTTTCACTGTTTTTAAACCATTTCATATCATTAATTAGAAATGGAAAACTCGCACATGTCTCACCACAAGAGCATTTTTCTCACTGATAATGTACAGTTTGAAGCTGAAATTACATGCTCAAATATCATAATAATCAAAGTAACTGTATTAACATCAATGAAACTGTACCAGAATACAGTTGCTCAAAATTTGCATTCAGACTATGTATTCTCGGTACATGAATTAGTTAGTATAGTTACTTCTAACACTGCCTGCAACTTAACATGCATCCACTGTGCACGAGCTTGCCTCTCCACAGGTCAGACCTCTAACTTGGCCTGGACCTTCTTGTCTTCACGAAGATGTTGTCACTAAGGCTACATTTATATGATGACGGTCTAAACAGAAAATGAAAAAGTGGCGTTGCGTCTTCACTTTTTATTCTATGTTTAGGCGAGCGTTTTCAGGAGGAAATCTGCGTGCACACGGTGACGCAAAAGTGTGTGGAATTCAGGTATGCATGCTAGGCAGCTAGGTGGTGATGTATGAGATGTAAACGTGTACACGACGTGAGCAGATCTGACCAGAGTTTTGAGTCTTGGGCAGTGTAGACGGAAACGCTACGGCAGAGCGTATTCAACTTTTCCACTCTGGAGGGTAGTTTCAGATTTTTGTGTTTTCAAGTCCCAAAAACGCCGTCACCGTCTAAACGAAAGGCACTTCTGATAAAGTATTTAGTCTTTTTTACCCGTAAGCATTCTCATGTCCTTAGCTTCGGACGCTCTACAGCATGGTTTTAAACTTTAGAGTTGTGTTTTAAACTTTAGAGTTGTGTTTTAAACTTTAGAGGTGTGTTGTCATGCAGGTGTGAGAAAACTAACTCATGGTGCTGCTTTAGTTGCAAAAGGTGATCTAAAACGCTTTTATGTCAGATGCCCTCCCTATAAAACAAGCCACATCTCTTGAATGATAAAGTTCTGTCTGCTCTCTGGATAGTTGTGTGATATAGGTTTAAAGATTGAACATTATACTGCTAAGGTGGCTTGGTGGATGACGTGTCTTGCCTAAGGACACAATGGCAGTGGTGAATAGTTTTGATCCTGCTACACCCACCAGTTTTTGGTTGAACACTACAGCGATTACGCCACATGCAGCAGTCAAATCAAATTATACCGTCAAAAAGTAATCTTCCATAAGTCTTAAACTCGTAAACATCTCCCCAACAAAGTCCGAGCATACGACCTAGAAGTCTGTGCACCACTGGTTGGGAAACGCTGCTGTTTGCTGTATGTTTGAGTGGGTAACATAATACCACAGTGAATGAGTGCAGTCATGGAGCCAGCTGTTCCTCTGGGCACCTGTCTGCCCCGAAAGCCCCGTCTGTGTGTGGCTCTATACTGTACTGCGCTGGTATTCACAATGTGGAGCAGTGCATCCGTCCTATGGGTGTGTCCGAATATCTCCGAGCAGGATTCTCGACAATGTTTTCTTTGGGTATGTGTGGGAAATTATTGACGTGCCATCCAGACGCTCATAGAAACAGAACTTAGAAGGATAAATTGAGAGGGTTGTGCCAGGGAGGGCATCTGATGTAAAATAAATTCCACATCAAAATCTCAAGGAAAAATCTCTGAATATCTCCAAGAAGGATTCTTGACAATGTTTTCTTTGGGTATTTGTGAGAAATTATTGACATTCCATCCAGACGATCATAGAAACAGAACATAAAACACAGTATTTAAGTTAAAATGTAAAATTGAGAGGGTTGCATCAGGGAGGGCATCTGAAGTAAAATAAATTCCACATCAAAATCTCAGGAAAAAAATCTCTGAATATCTCCAAGTAGGATTCTCGACAATGTTTTGCTGAACCAACCCAAGTTGCGATAGCAGACTGCATACACTATCATCCTTTGAACTTCCTTTGCCAAATACAAACTTCACATTTTACTTCACATACAAACATTCACATTCGCAAGTTCACCTTGCAGAAACGACAATGATCGTTGACAGACATGTTCACTCTCTGCTTTGTTTGCTGTTGTGCCGGCAATTACCTGGATACCACTGAGTGTTCCGGCGCATTACATACATCACGACCAAATAGCAACGATTGGTTAAATTAAAAAAGTACCCGCTTCCCATCGAGCAAATGAATCCTAATGCTGCGAGGTCAGATGGTTTCCACAAAGCGAAACCGGCTGATGAATCAGGCTAGTCAGGGAGGGCATCTGATATAAAATAAATGCTGCATCAAAATCTCAAAATAGCAAGCATGATCAATGCATAGAAATAATAATGTGCCATCATATTTTATATTTGAATATGAATGGTTAGAATTGGAATGTATGGATTTTAGAGTTAGAATTTGTACTTATTTACCCTATCTAAAAATGTACATTTGTAGTGATGTGATTGACACCATTGAGTTAACATGGTGACCTTTTCTGTATACTCGGAATAGGCTTTGTTGGTTATACATAGCTAATGTGCTCGCCTCCACGTTCCAAATAGGAAGGGCGTGCTTCCGGCTCCATTGACTCCGGCTCCAATTGACATTGTATTAAAAAAAAACGTCCCTATCTCTGTCTGTTTGGTCTCAAAATGTCCGTATTAATCCTCTCTACATGATCTCTACGTGGGTTTTTATTTTGCTATTTGGTCTGCAAAACAATTCCTAGAACTCGGCTCCAAATATCTGCAGGCGTCAATGAGCTTCTTTTGACTGGAGACGAATGCTATGGGCGATGTCACACTCCCTTAGTTCACTTCTTTTATTTTTATTTATTTCCACCCTACAAGGCTCATTTGCAAATAATTTAAATATATTTTGTTCCATTTGCTTTTATTGACAGTAATCTTAGTCATAAACAAATGTGGAAATGGGGTGTGTCTATCTCCAGTATGTGCATTTTAAAATCACATTGAAGAGTGGATCTTTAAACCCTAAGAGCATTTGAATCAATATGGGCGTGTCGCTCTGAGCTGCATCTGTCTCCGCATTGATCCAACAGACCACAGGAGGCCCAGTGCTGCAGAGCTCACACATGCTGAGTCATGGTTTAACATGGACTAAAGGCTTCTATACTGGGATATTCAGATTTAAACGAGCATCAAACAGCACTGTTAGTACTGCGTAGGACGTAGGCTTTTTAGGGGGTTGCAAGTAGTATATATAGTACCATATATTCTAACATTTCGGTAAATGTAAACAGATGCTGGAAAATATTGGGCACGCCTTAAAATCTGCAATGCTGCAACCAAACCAATAAATCTACAATGACATCAGATTATAAGAACTATTAATCTAAACCAGGATTTAACGCAGTGAAAATTAGGACTAAATCAGGACTAAATCTAAATTTTACTGGAACTAAATATTAGTAAAAATAAACTGAGAATAAACCAACAAAACACAGAACCGGACCAAACTAGAATTACTAAAGACTAAACCAGGACAATACTGGGACTAAACTAATATAATAGCAAAACTAAAAGCAGGATAATGCAAGGACTAAACTGGATTAAGCATAAACCAGGACTAAATTTATATAAACAGGCTGCACTAAACCAGGATTTAACACTGGAACTTTACTTGGACTATAAAATATTAGTAGATAAGCCACAACTAAACCATAAAGACTGAAAAAGACTTAACTAGGACTAAACCAGGATAGATTAAACCAGAGTAAACAAGCCTAAACCAAGACTAAATAAATCAACACTAAATAAATCCTGGTATTAAACAAGTTTGGGCAAAACAAGTGAAAAATACAGTAGGTCTAAACTAAACCAGGACTAAACCAGAATTTAACTGGTACTGTTAAATATTAGTAAACGTGGACCAGGACTAAGGGCGTGTCCGCATTGTGTCCTGGTTTGAGTCCGGATTTTAGTTCAGATGAAAGACCTGATTTGGTCTTTTTCTAGTCCTGGTTAATCCTGGCCTAGTATGGGATTAGTTCCGAAATCAGTCCCAGTTTAGATGTGGTTTATGTGTAGGCCTTGTATGAACACACCCTAAATCATGACCAACAAAATACTCTACAAAACCACCCTAGAATGACTCAACACTACAGTAAATCAGGACAATACTGCACCAAGATACTACAGTATAAATGTACACCAGTACTCAACAATGTATAAACCAGGGTCTAATCTAAAACAAAAGATTCAGTATAGCCAATACGACTCTGGCTATAGCTGACCTGCTTGTGTCACTGCACCACTTAAACCAGCAGCATCCACCCCCATGAGAGTGAATAATTGATGGATTTGACATAAGGCAGCAGAAAGACAAAGTGACCAGGATACAGCCTTCCCAGCAGACGCCTCAGGGTAAAGCTAACTAAGGTGGTACGGCTAATACTGCATTATCCCTGCACCTAATGTACTCCAGTTTTATTACAACGCCAATGGAAGAGACTGAGGGCGGAAGAGAGGGTGATATGCCGCAATAGACAAAGCTGCATGGTGTAGGATGTCTATTGTACTTCCTTTTAGACTCCATCGGATTACATAATATGGAGAAGCGCAAAATCTTATAGTCTTATATCAAATTTCCAGAAAGGATTTCATCTTATAAACTGCTTTCTGTAGTAGCATTTGCGGAATAGCTAAGCAAAATGTAAAAAAGCAACCGTAGTTATTGTACATTATTTTGTTCAGTTAAAAATATTTGCATACAAAAGGATGAAAGATGGTTTTATAGCCAAAACTAGAAGCTAAAAATGTGAACACACCTTTTTAACATTTGAAATCTACAAAGGACTAAGGTAGAAAAAAAAAAAAAAAAAAACATGTTGTATTTATATCTTAGAATTAGGGATCACTATAATGGCACTTTATAGCCTATCATTTCCTTGCCTATATATGTAAACTTAGTGTGCTTATCAGTAGTCAATGTTTTACTTTGCCAGATTGTAAAATAGAAAGATAAAAATGAAATTAAATACCAGCTTCAGCCTATAATATTTCTAGTAACTATAAATTCATATAACTTAGTTTGTTCAATCAGGATAAGGGTCTCCTCTGGGATGGACTCTAGTTTAGGATCTGCTGAAAATGACACATCCGCTTTGTGACAGGCCTGCTTCTCAACAGGGCCCTTTGTGTGTCATATCATATTACCCAGTGCATGGAGGGTAGGAGGAGTGACCCACATTTTAACAATATCATAGTGCACCAGTATTCAAAACTCCAGGGCCAAGTTGAGTGGAAATTCAGATTCAGAATAATAAAGTAACATTAGCAGCATTGGCGTACAACTTTGCTGTTTTGTTTACTATGTGAATGGCTGGCTACTGTGCGTGGATACAGGCATTTTCACTGTGCCTCAGTCAGCTCTAATCTGTAAAAAATGTTTGGCATGCGTATACCAGTGAAAAGACGGGATAAAGCCCGGTACACAAACATGCAAATCCACAACCTCCAGTGGGTCTGAGTTTAATCGTTATGGAGACAACCACTTTGCATTCGAAATAATAACCATAAGAATACAATGAAATTCAAAGCTGACTAAAAAGCCAAAAATGTGTTAAATATTTTTATATAACATAAAGCTATAAATCCTTGTATTATTATAAAACAGTAATCTATGCATGCAGGGCAGATGTCAGATGCCAAACATACAAGTGTTACACAATCTCCAGTGGGTAAATCTAATCTAAGTGCTTCACTTTTAATTTCTAGTAGTATTAATTACATTAAATATTAGATGTAATACAGTGTCAATACAGCAGCCTACAATGTGTGAAACCGTTACATGACTCTTAAAAACCCATTATTTTTTATCAGATAATAACTAAACGCAGAGGACAATAGAGTATCTTAAGCTCTCTTAAGCCTAGGACTAATAATGTAAAATAGTGAGGGAAGGGAATTTGGAACTAATCTGTCTGTAGTGATGTACTTTGCTGTAAACTTGGCACTAAAGCACATGACCGAATAAGTGGAGACTGCAGCCATTTCCCTGCATTGGTATGTATGAATGTACCGCTGCCAATGCTCCAACATCTGCTAAAGCGGACACTGCCGAGCCACGTGGAGCCGAGCAAATCCCCAATGTAAAAGAAATGTTGGTTTAAAAGCGATTAAGACATAATGTTTCCAAGTTTTTACAAAGCAAAGAAGCTCACATAGATCATAACGATACGCAATTGCGAAAACAGGCGAGGTAAAGTGACTCAGATTTCCTCTTCCCCGCCATCATGAAAAACTAGGCCAACGTCCGCAGATTACGGCAGTCACACGTTTCAGATGAGAGTGATTGGCGTTTGATTTGAACCAATGACAGGCAAAACATTTTACATTTGATTGGTCACTTTATGCGTCTGTCAAAAGTGGTTCCGAATATTGACCAATGGAAATGCGAGAAGAGTTGCTATGGGCGGGCCGAGCTGTCATATAAAATAGAACGCTCAGCCCCTCTGCACGCAGTTCATTGAAAACCAAAATCTCTCGTCCACGGTTCTATCCTACCTCCAGACAAAATGAGGGAAATTGTTCACCTTCAGGCTGGCCAGTGCGGTAATCAGATCGGCGCTAAGGTTGGTAATCCCCCATTTGTGATTTGTAGTCTTAGTTTTTTACTTTTATTCCGAAGTTTGTACATTTTAGCCCAAGAAGCCGGTGCTTTGTGTCTAGCCTCAAAGAAACCACACCCTGAATCTCATTCAGCCTTCTCAGGGCTAAATACGCAGTAAATTAATTAAAATCGAGAACTTCTATAGTATTTATGTATGTATTTGAGTGATAAGAATTTAATAGTATTACATTTTAAATGAGAAATTGAATTTAATGCTTTGATTAAATTTTGCTTTGATAGCGTAACCGTTAGGAGTAACGGTATCACCGGCTGTCTATTGAATATTATAGCCGTTAAAACGTTTAATACGGTTTGTCGAATGCCAAGCGATTCTGTGCTAAACAGTGACTGCCTCTCGTAGAGGCTTTTCGGTCTTTAGTCCCGCTCTGAGCCCACAGGCCTGGTGTGAGGCCGTGGTCAGAGCGCGGCCGCCGGCTGCTCTGCTGCAGTCTGCGCAGTGGGCGGTTTTGGCGGTTTGTGACGTAACGACGGCTTTCAAATTTCTCAGCGCAGAGTCTCAGCCAATC
The DNA here is from genome assembly GCF_026225935.1 of Boleophthalmus pectinirostris. NCBI lineage: Eukaryota > Metazoa > Chordata > Actinopteri > Gobiiformes > Gobiidae > Boleophthalmus > Boleophthalmus pectinirostris. The sequence goes on along the minus strand of NW_026571353.1, from coordinate 9,735,259 downwards.
ACAGCTCAGGCCACCCCCCTTTCCGGAGCACGAGCGCGGGAAAGCGTTTGAAAATCACATGTCACATAATCCCCTGAAAGAAAAACATGTTTTTAGAATACTGTATGCTTTATTTGTGCAGTTCTGGGAGGTGATCAGTGACGAGCATGGCATTGACCCAACTGGAACATACCATGGAGACAGCGACCTGCAGTTAGACAGGATCAATGTCTACTACAATGAAGCCTCTGGTAAATTAATGCATTTTAATTTCTTTAATATTAAATTTTACACCAAATTCTGCATAACTGGTTATGTGTTAGTGTCTTTTTATGGTAATGTGGGAATATTTAATGTATACTTAATCACACTGCATGTTTCTACAGGTGGCAAATATGTGCCCCGTGCTGTGCTTGTGGATCTGGAGCCAGGGACCATGGACTCTGTGAGGTCTGGACCCTTCGGCCAGGTCTTCAGGCCTGATAACTTTGTCTTTGGTAAGCATGCACTTCTGTAAATCGAATTATACTGTGTGCCCAAGTGCAGCCTCTAATTAAATTTGTTAAATTCCAGGTCAGAGTGGAGCTGGAAACAACTGGGCTAAGGGCCATTACACAGAGGGAGCAGAGCTGGTGGACTCAGTTTTGGATGTAGTGAGGAAGGAGGCAGAAAGCTGTGATTGTCTGCAAGGCTTCCAGCTCACACACTCTTTGGGAGGAGGCACAGGCTCTGGTATGGGCACACTGCTTATCAGTAAAATCCGTGAAGAGTATCCTGACCGTATCATGAACACCTTCAGCGTGGTGCCTTCTCCCAAAGTGTCAGACACTGTCGTAGAGCCCTACAACGCCACACTATCAGTGCACCAGCTGGTAGAGAACACAGATGAGACATACTGCATCGACAACGAGGCTCTGTACGACATCTGCTTCCGCACCCTTAAACTCACCACACCTTCCTACGGCGACCTCAACCACCTGGTGTCCGCCACCATGAGCGGCGTCACCACCTGCCTCAGGTTCCCCGGACAGCTCAACGCTGACCTGCGTAAACTGGCAGTCAACATGGTTCCCTTCCCCCGTCTGCACTTCTTCATGCCTGGCTTCGCCCCCCTCACCAGCAGAGGCAGCCAGCAGTACAGGTCCCTCACTGTCCCTGAGCTCACACAGCAGATGTTCGACGCCAAAAACATGATGGCCGCCTGCGACCCTCGCCACGGCCGTTACCTCACAGTGGCCGCCATCTTCAGAGGCCGCATGTCCATGAAGGAGGTGGACGAGCAGATGCTTAATGTGCAGAACAAGAACAGCAGCTACTTTGTCGAATGGATCCCCAACAACGTGAAGACCGCTGTGTGCGACATTCCTCCCCGTGGCCTCAAGATGGCTGCCACCTTCATCGGCAACAGCACAGCCATCCAAGAGCTGTTCAAGCGCATCTCCGAGCAGTTCACAGCCATGTTCAGGCGTAAGGCTTTCCTGCACTGGTACACAGGCGAAGGCATGGATGAGATGGAGTTCACCGAGGCAGAGAGCAACATGAACGACCTGGTTTCAGAATACCAGCAGTATCAGGATGCCACTGCTGAGGAGGAGGGAGAGTTCGAGGATGAAGGAGATGAGGAGATTGCATAAATTCTCACTGTTAAATCTTTTCCACACTGAAGTTGGCCAAATTTCTGTCTAAAATTTTCAGTAAAATGTGACGTTCCAAGCTTTCCAGTTTTCAATGTTGTCTGTTCATGCTGTTAATAAAAGTTCTTCTGCATATTGTTTTTGGAATCCCGTCTTTATATTCACTTTGTTTACATTAAAGTGTAGCTGACAGATTGTACAGTCTCAATCATTCAAAAGCAGCCATTTAGCCAAATTGTAAACATTACTGATTTTTACAGAAGTATCCACATGAACTTGCTCACACTGAAACCTCAAAGAAATAAAACAAACTTAAGCATGAAACTGCTAAATTAAAGTGCTATACTACATATGTCCGCTAGGTGTCGGTCTTGCCAGTCGTTTCCATAAGAAATATGTGAGGATGCTAACGGCTAATGCTAACAGGGTCCAGCAGCACACCGCCTTCAACCTGCTCTCCAGACCCGGCTTCTTCCCAAATCGACTCACGAAACCATCCTGCGAAGACAAAGATGAAAGAATACGTTTATCCTTGTGCCTTATCATAGATTTTAGGCACTACAAGTAAGTTAAAGTTCAACCAAAATCATAACACGTGCATTTATTTTCATCCCAAGCACGGCATCAATCACGCAAAATCAAGATTGAGTTGTCTGATCTGTTTATTTTAAATGGCGATGTCAATCTCCTGGACAAATCCAATAATTATTTGTCCATTAGCTAGTGTGACAAGTAAATCTTATCCAAAACTATTAAATGTGATGTAATTTATTAGGCTACCCCAATTTTCTTTGTCTTAATTAAATCGGATTAGCCTACCAAACCTTTTCTCTAATCCACTACTGAGTACTACAAAAAATAAATAAATAAAAAATCAGACTCACATTGAGCTCCCAAGTGACAAAAATAAAAGTAAGTAGTAATAAAGTAATCAAAACAGCTATTGAAGTTAGAAAACATAAATATATTAGACCCTACTACTGAAGTGGGCCTACTGTTCTTGATTTGTACTTGCTCGAGACTTTTTTTTTTGTAAAATTTGACATAAATCTTGACACAAAAGTATGGCGATCTTAACAAGATACACGAAACACCTGTAAAGTCTTACTTTAAACATTATTCAAGTATAACAAGTACAACAAGTACAGTAGCCAGTAACTTCAAGGTTACTAGTAAATGTAGGCCAATTGAGGTTCACTCGGCTTTTTAGTTGTCTATTTTTGTTCTTGCAACTTCTCTCCTTTTTATAACCTAATTTTATCAACATTCCAGGCCAGTGGTTCTCAACCTGCGGCGCATGTTCCACTGGTAGTATGTGAGCTCCCTCTGGTGGTATGTGGTATTCTCCTTGTTAAGAACTTCAGTAGCAAAACTGTCCTATTTAAGCTCATGTTAACTCTAATTTAGACTTAGAATAGTCCTGTTTTCCCCTTGTTTTGATCTGGTAGGAGGTTAGTTATTTCCTGGTACTGCTTTTGTTTTGCCTATGTATTAGTGTCTAGAGACCAAAAAAATCTCATTGAATCAAAAATACATTTTAGCTCCTGCCATTTGTATGAAATATTATTGGCCTGTAGAATGCTGTGATGATAAGGATGGGACAAAATTGTGAGTCAAAATTGCTATAAGGTTGTGCACACATGCTGAAAATGATCTTGTGAGATTTTTTTCCCCATGCTTTTACGTTTTGATTGGATATAAAATTGAGTAAAGAACTGACGAGTTACATTTTTAAAGAAATTGTAGTGACAAAAAGCACTACTCCAATAAAAGCAGGAATATTAAATAACTTAAACTGAAAATAGTGAGGCTAAAATTGGATATAAAAACTGAATTGCATTTATTTATTATAAAGAATGTCAAAATCTTTTCTTGTCTCGTTCTTATAGATCCAGCCTCATGTCTCATCTCGTTTTGTGGAAATTCTATCTTATTCCACCCCCACATGATGACCTCTGAAACCAAGTCGTATGTGAAAACTTTGAGAAGCATCACCACATCATTCAAGTAGATTTTGCTGTGTCCCTGTCTTCTTCTCACCCATCCTCCTTTGTCTCGTATCTCCGGGCAGATGACCCTCTCCACGTAGGCCCCCACGCTGGCCTTCAGCTGTGGAAGGACACGCTCCATCCCACTCTCATGGCAGTGCTGCGCCATCTGCCCTGCCAAAACATACACGGACAGCACCGCGCTCCAAGCCAGATCCCTCCGCCTCCCCCCCGGTGTAGGGGGGAAAAAATGCTGGTCCAGGATACTCATCAGCGTGGGGATGGCTGTCTCCTCTTTGACGTCTTTGAAAACCCGGGGCCAGCGTCGGAAGAAAATGGGGAATCTTATGAGAAGTTCGTCCCCCGCATGACGTAAAGCTGCTGTGCATTTTGTGGGGGCAGGTCCCATGGTGCTGTCTGCCCCCCCGGAGGTAACATAGTCTATGTAGTCATGGGCCATCAGGTGGGCTTCTCTCACCTGCCAGGGAGGTCACATTGAAAGTTAACTTCAACGTTAATGTATTTCACAAAACATGACATCTTTTTGCATCTATTCTATCTATTTATATTTATATCTATATCTATTAACAGAGGTGGGTGGAGGAACCAAAAATTTTACTCAAGTGAAACTTCCAAAAATACTATTACTCTTTTACTCAAGTAGAAGTAGAAGTCCAAAGACGAGACCACAAAAACTCAAGTAAAAGTGCTGTTAAACTATAAAATATATGTAATATAAATTTAAGTAAAAGTAAAGTGTTTGACTCTAACCCCAGAAGTACAATTTTAAATTTTATTGCAAGTTATTCAGTTTGCTTACTCTAGTATATGTAATTGTAGTCACATAAAGCAAATGGTAAACCTTTTTTAATAAATTAATAATAAAGACATTAATTAATTAAATAAATGTTTTAATCTTAGTTGTTTAAATATGACCTTAACCCCCCATGAATGATGTTTTACTTTAAAAAGTCAAATTAATATGATTATTATTATTGCACATTAACTGTTGAAATGATTCTACTGTGAAATATACATGTATATATCATAGTAATAATGAACCATTCTCATTCTCACCAGAGGATCGGGGCTGGACAGACCCTCTGTGGGGTCGGGAGCATCAGACTGACACATGGCTCTGTGCCCCTCACTGTCTCCAGCTCTGTGCCTGTACGCTCATTTTAATGAGTTATCTAGGAAAAGACAGAAGAAAGATCATCGTTAGACTTGTACCAGGAGAACTGTGGAAGTTATTATACTTATGGATTTGCTTGACATTATTCTTTTGACTTTTAAAATCCTTTCAACAGGTCAAGTCAATGAAAGCAAATAATAATTGCACAAAAAGGCAACAACAGAGCTAAAATAGTTGCTGTTAATTTTGTTGCTAATTGTGAGCATGGCGTTAGTAGATGTGAGTGATGAGAGTGTGCAGAGATGAGAGGATCAGATGGAGGCAGGTCATGACCCCTGAAACAAAACACCCACAAAGAAACATACGTACATTATTTTGGTAGCAGTCATATATTTTCATTAGTTTGAGTTAGTTTGGATGTGACTTCATAAAGAAGTAATGCAAGATGGCATATATGTTAATTATATCATTGCATTACTTTATAACATTTGCATTTGACTGGTCTACCCTTGGACTTGGCATTGGTGCCCTACTGTCCTGCCTGGGGAATCCTGAGAAGAGGGTCCATCTTTACTATACAACTGAAGCACCCAGCTACTATTTGTTTTTCAGATTCTGAATCAATACAGCTTTGCACAATGTGGATCTTTATATCCTTAATGCTTAGACTTAGACAAACTTTATTGATCTACAAGCGAAATTCCTTAGACACAGTAGCTCACACATCACAATATAATAACAAAGAGAAAAAATATAGATGTAAATAATACATTTATTATGGTGTCAAATAAGGCATAATTATATAATTTTATATGTACAACCTTCTCAATTGACTTTATTTTAGTATCTTATTATATATTTTTCATTAGAATTATGTTATAGCACAGTATAGAATAAAAAACTCCTGTGGAAGAGTGCAACACCGATTAATAAAATTATGTCCTTTTAAGTAGAGAAGATTAGGTTATTCCAAGAAAGGTATCATAAAATTTTTTTTAGAAAGTGGCAGCCATTTATTTTTTAAAACTGTCTAAGCCAACACTAACACCCATCCCACCCTTTCTTTTTACTATTTTAAAAAATATTATTATTATTAGTAGTAGTAGTAATAGTCGTAGTAGTAGGAACAGTAGTATATTTAATATTATTATATTGTGTGATGCTATTCGTATTTTTCCGTATTTACTCAAGGTGTGGGTGTTTTCTTTTTTTTCTTGCATAAAAATGAAAAAAGTGTGTATACATTTGCTGACTAAATGTCAGTTCTATATCTGTTTACACATCACTAAAAAATATACGAAATCAGAAGAGTGCAACACCACAGGCTACTTTTTTACATTTCTTTTTTTTTTTATGGTTTCGGTTACAGCCTTAAAGAACCAGCGCTACCAGCACCAGTCTCCCAATCACTGCTTGAGAACCACAATTTTGCAGTGCACGAAACACGAGCTGATGAAATGACCGCCCAGGCCAATAATAGCAAGGTTAGTGAATCAAACTCACCGTTAATTTCCTGCAGGTGAAGTGGTCAGTTTTGTCCGAATGTGCGAGTGTCAGCTTGGGTCAGCGCGTCCCCACACCAAAACACTAAAAATAGGCCTCCTGCTCACAATCGTAGGCAGTCTGTGTGCAAGCTGACAGATCAACACAAGCGCGTGGGCTAAAAAAAGAGGCGGACACAGGAGCAGTTAGTGTTACAGTCATAGGGCAGTGGTCAGAGGTAGGAAGGTGGTAATGGAACCAAATACTAGACTTAACGGTGCATGCATTGCATAACTTTTCTGGTGGAGTGACTGTCAAATGCTTTTCTTCATGGAGTCTTTGGAATGTTTTATAGTGTGGTATTAAACCTTTCTCTCATCATGGAGACCAAACCAGACAAAGTTACAGGTCAGCTCTATGGAGAGATGACCCCGCTCACAGTCAGAATGCCTGTCTAGGATTTTTTGAGTCTCAAAACCACCTGTACCTGAATAACTGTAAGGTAAAACTTTTTAATGTCATACTGTGGAACATTCCAGGTAGAGCAGTTACATATCCAGAGAAATAAACAGGTGATTGACCCCCAACCAAAAACTTACACAGTGCATCATTAAGTAAAAGTTGTTTTCCGAAAAGACAGCTTTCATTACATTCAGATAGGAGACATTCATGCAGCAATGTGATATGCTTCTTATTCCGGTATTTAGAAACAGTTCAAATACCAATGCTCCTTACAGTGAAGAGACAAAAAGTAGTTGTTACTGTTTAAAGGTCCTCTTGCGAGTTTTTAGAATGTTGTTCCCTCATCACAAACATACCTGCAATTACGTTTTGTTTCATTCACACTTATTTGAGTAATCTTTTATTTTTAGTCTGTCTACATCCCTATAGCTCAAAATGCTCTGTTCCACCTTGTGAAAGTATTGTTCATAGAATACAGTATTGATACTTTGCAGCTGATATCAACATTTCCAGGAAGTGTGATGCTAAAGCACTACTCTGTCTGTAGCACTGTTACTCAAGTTAGACTTTAATCTGAGTTTTATTTGATACACAGGCAACAACAGGCAATTTCATTTGTGCTCCTAAACAAGCCTCTTACAAAATTACAATTTTTCAGTTACTTACAATGACCATTTTAGTTGAAAATCAAACTCTTAAACGGGACCGTGAACTCTCAATGATCACGGACTCCTGAAAATACAATATGTTTTTAAAATCTGTTTTATATATTTTTTTCAGAGTTTTCAAGCAGTCTTAAATCTTTTTTGGCAGGATTTGCAAATGTGTACATTGTGTCGCCATGGTAACTCCTAAACATTTCACCATTAGCAATACATGTAGAACACAGTGAAGTAAATCAGACAGTACAGTTTAATGACACTTGCTTACCACACGGGGGCAGTAGTGTACAACCAAAGTCTCACTTCCTCTTATTTCCTATTATATAACTATTGTGTGGCTGTTATGCCTGCATGCACTTAAGTATGGACACATTTATAGTTATTCAAGTCTTAATATAGACACAATTGCTCAGGCTGGAATTACACGAGCTGCAAGTGTAGCTGGGAAGTACAGAGATTAGATTAGAAAATAATAGTTGTTCATTCCCGTTAGTGACTTATAAATAATGCATCACCAAGTCAGTGGTACTTGTAATCCATATGACACAATTGTCTAGTTCCTGGACACTGTGACAGATTTTGTCTTAGCAAACTAGAATTTTCAGTGGCCACTTTTTAGGCTGAAATGCTATAAGTGTAATGTTAAATTCTGAATATTAGCATGCTTTTTTCTTGTCATGTTTGTTTATTTTCTGTATATTTTAATAGCTTTTAAAATATGTACAATACAGCATAATGCTACGCCTATATCATTCGAAAGGTAAATTTAATTCTATTGCGTAACATGGTTAGTTGGCTATTATGGGTTAAGAAGGACAAATATTTAAACAAATAAAACCACCATTTGATAGGTGGATTAGTGGTCAAATCAAACTTAAAGGTGCATTGTGTAACTTTTCTGATGGAAGGCCCGAGTCCGACAAATGCTTTTCTCTATGGAGATGTCATTGCTTTGTCTGGAATGTTTCACAGTATGGCATTAAACCATTTTATTGTCATGGTGAGCAAACAAAACTAAGTAACAGGTCAGATCTGTGGAGAGGCGACCCCGTTCACACTCAGAATGTCTGTTTTTCTAGGTATTTTTGAGCTATAAAACCACCTGTAATTGAATAAATGTAAGGTAGAGCAATGATATAGCCATAGAAACAAGCAGGTGACGGATCCCCAACCAAAAATTTGCATAGTGCATCTTTAAATTTTGCTACTGTTACCACCCCTTAGTGAAAATAGGTTAAGTTGTGTGCCCAATAACCAGAAAGTTTATGGTTTTATCCTTTTCACACTTGTGGATAGTGGAATGGCATATGGGTGTTAATCTTTTAATCTGTCATTTGAATATAGCTGCTAATTTATTTTATTTATTTAACCTTTATTTTACCAGGCAAAACATTAAGAACAAATTCTTATTTACAATGTTGGCCTAATATGACTGTCATAAATGTATGTATAAATGTAGACTTTTTTGGTATTCTCAGGTGGAGTTGAGATCAGATGAATCAAATCTAGGCCTCCTTCAAACCCACTGATCTGCGGCTGGTCTTGTTGCGGTGGTTGTCCTTGGACCAATGAAAGGGGGGTGCCAGTGAGCAAAATAGTAAACTAAAAGGTAAGTTCTTGTTTTCGTTTGGTCCTTTGCTTTAAAAATACAATGTCACCGATTTAATAACCAGTGTGAAGACATTTTAAACACTTTGCTGTGGTCCAAAGTTATTCCTCACTTACCTTTTGCTTTCTGAGCATCCTGATTATTCCCCGCCGATGAGTTAAGAGCTTTTCACAACTTTCAGACAAGCTAGAGGGGATCATTCTTGTCACCATAACGTTAACAACTAGCATGCTAACAGCACCATTCCTGATTAACGGACATTAAAAGGCTTTCTAAGTTGATACAGACAGTAGCTCAGTTGGTAGATCTGAATGTTGGCGGTTCGAATCCCGCTCTCGACATAAACATTATTGGTTGAACGGTCAGATCCCACAGGTTGGCGGCGCGATTCCAGCTCTCACAGATGAATGCTGTCGTTGTGTCCTTGGGCAAGACCTTTAACCCACTTTGCCCCCACTGTCTGCGTACACTGGTGTGTGAATGTGTGTGAGAATGGGTGAGAGTTTCCTTGTTGTAAAGCGCTCTGAGTGCCTTGAACGTTGAAAGGCGCTATATAAAAAAAACTTTTACCATTCACCATTTACACTGCTGATACAGAATATTGTACTGAAGCAAGACAATTTTTACTGTATTACTTAAAAAAATGGGTACATCCCCTTTAAAGTTTGGTAATGTAGATATCGTCCACGCAGGAGATGGTTGAATGACAGACAGTATAGTATATCACATGGAAACAATGGTGCCAATCTTATGCCATGTGGCGGTTTACATATTTATGGCAGTCAATTTAGCTATAAAATCTGGTTTCAAGCATAACACCACATGTTTCCCGTGAATTTATAAAATGAAACATGTTGTCAATGCGCACAAATTAGCGCTCCCTGTACAGCCATCACTCATCTCCCCTCTCTAAACTAAATATATATGTAAATGCAATCGTGAAGAGCCCCTCTAATTAGATCCAAGTAAATGTATTTAAATTGTGCATAAAACCCGCGAGATCTGGCGTGGATTAGCACCTGGGCACGCTCGGGTAAACCTACATTGTCCTTTAAGTATAGCTTTTATGAAATCGCTTTATGCCTCACATGGGGGGCCATTGAAAAGCGACGTGTGTGTGTGTGTGTGTGGCGTTTATGTCGGTTGTTAATAATGCACTGATTTACAGCGTGGAGGAGGCATGATCAAGTGATAGCATTAGAGGCTCTGTGTTCTCTGGCCATCTGCTGTGACATACATTGAGTGCGTTTCAAAGGGAGGGAAGATATCGCTAACCATCCAGAAATATAACCCACCCCCATTCAGTGCCACACAAGAGCCGGAGGAATGACTGGGGAGGGCGGCCTGTCTCGGGAGAAGCAAGCAAGCACATGCACGGACGCTTGTATAATGTTTAGCTAATTAATTGATATATGTTAATGTGCAAAGGTGGAATGTAAAAAAAAAAAAAAGAGAGATGTTTTTATTACTAAGTGGAAGACTAAAGTTGTAGTAGCATGACCCTCTTAGTGTAACTTGAAGATTTCTGACTGCCCCTTGATCCCTGTTCCAAAGGTCATTCTGCCTTTGTGTCCTTGGGCAAGACACTTTAGCTCACATTGGCTCTAGTTCTCATGGATTTGGTATATGAATTTTGTGGTATAGATAGGTGCTTGCACTTTTGATAGTATTGCCATCAGCCCTGAATCTTCAACATAGGCCAATATGTTGTTTCAGATAAAAACCTGACTAAAGGAGAGACGCAAGTTAAAAGGTGCACTGTGTAACTTTTTGGTTGAGGTGCCATCACCTTCTTGTTTCTATGGAATGTTTCACAGTATTACCACAGACATTAAACAGCTCTACCTTATATTTTTTCAATTACAGGTGGTTTTATAGCTCACAAATACCTAGAGAAACAGGTGTTATGACTCTGAGCGGGGTTGCCTGTGCACAAATCTGACCTGTAACTTGGTTTGGTTTGGTCTCCGTGAAGATAGAAATACAAATCAATTTCAGGCAAATCAATAGCATGTGCATGCAGAAAAGCATCTGACGGACACTCCACAAGAAAAGTTACACAATGCTTTAATGCATTGCTCAAAATATGACCTCTTGCCGATGAGTTTGCACTGAAATGAGGTTGTGGATAAGTTTGTTGTAGTTTTAAATCATGTAAGTTGAGTACAAATGATCAAAATTGGCCCTTTGTTGTCATGTGTTTGCCGCTTTGCCCCTGAGTTACTAACTTGAAAGGCAAAGCAAAATTAGCATTTGATTTTTTACAGTGGCAAGTAATATTGTTTTGAGTACTTGCACTTGAGTAGCTTACTTGAGTTAGGATTGTGAGTTTTGGGAAAAACACAAATGTAGTGCACTTCAGAGTAAGTATAAATAATTGTTTTCTCAATTATATCATTTTTATAAACACTGCATGTAATAATTGTAATTTATTTGATTAATTGCTCCACTCTAACAAGCAAAATTCATTGGTTTTCTAGTGCTACTCCCTTCTTTATTTTCCAATTCATCCAAAATATTCATATCTATAGACAGGGAGAGAAAGTAGAAAAGAAAGACTTTAATTGGTGATATTACAGTTAGCATAAATAATAATTTAAAAAAAATTACCGAACAACCTCTGTGGTGATACACAATTGCTAACCACTCTGAAAGCATTCACCTCTGCATCAGCCTTGCTCTCTTCTCTGTATTTTTACTGCCAACTTGGGTGTAAAACAGAAGTTCAAAATATAAATATGACTGTGATAACCATCTTCAACTTATCATTTAGCTTGTCACACATATGCAAAATGTACACAATCTTCAGGGCATAAGAAGAGGAAGGAACTGAAATGTTGAGGGTAGATAGTGTGTTTAGGTACAATACAATTCATATCACACGTACAAGGAAAGTACGGTCTAAATCAGTCCGGTATATCTAGTTTATTTACATATGGGGCAAGAGGAACTATATCAGGGCAGAACGAGGTGCTACAAAACACGAATACGCACAAGGAAGTCAAAGGTCGTCAGTGCCACCACTGAGTGACAAGAGAACATAGGCCTGGTACTTGTAGACTTGGCAGGCGGATACTTTTGTGACTTGGACTCCTTATCTGAGTGTAAAAGTGCATTTCATTTTTAAACTCACAATTTGCTATTATATTTTCTGAAGAAATAAGAGTAGTCGAGGGCGGGGAAGGTCAAGTGTAGAAGTAGTAGTTGTAATTGCCTTAGTGTTAATAGTAGCAATACTGACAGAAGGTGCAGTGAGTAGTGGCAGTAGTAGTAGGATAAGCAGCGCAGGAGTTGTGAAAGTAGTAGCTGTAGTAGGACTAATTAGATGTAGTAGTTGCAGTTGTGATTGTTAGAGGGACTACTTGCAAAGAACAGTGAGCAGACTACAGTTTAGATGACTTTTATGCCATACTGTGGAAGATTATAGCCACTGGAAAACCATTTTCATAGAGACAAGCAGGAGGAGGCCCTATTACTGGCCAAGTAAGAGTCAGGTTTATGGAGATGCAAGCCTACTCACATGCAGGAAGGAATGTGTGTGTTGTTTTTTTTGTTTGTTTGTTTTTGTTTTCCTGATTTTTTTTTGGTGCTTTTATGCTTTTATTATAGTTGCGATGACTCTGTCAGCCCTAGCTGTAGTAGCAGTTGTTATAGTAACAAGTACATGTAATAGACAATTTTTCTTAATGGCCTATTTTGTGTTGTACTTTTAATACCCTAGCAATACTATTTCAGAGTAAAGAAAGTAGGGTTGTCAGAAGAGCAGATACTAATCAATACTAAAACTAGATACTCATTTGAACAAGTATTGATACAAAAAAAAAAGTCAGAAATGAGAACTTTCTTGAATAGCCTTTGAATGATCTTGAGCTGCATCAGAACAAGTAAATAAGACCACATAGACTCGACGACTGAGGGATTAAACAAATATAAGACCACACACTAATATAGAAGAAAGTTCTATGATTTAATGTTGAGAAAACATTATTTTGTCTAAATAAAGTCACTGTGGTATCTGAATCAAATTGAGTATTGAGTCTATTCCTTAGTGTCAAAATCAAAAAATGTTAGTATCGTGATAACACTAAAAGAAAGTGTCCAAATGTTGCTATCATTCATTCGCTTGCTTTCCAGTTACTTCAATAGCAAAGCAACAATACTTCTTCAGTACTACCCCTACTATACCCATGTGAAGTGAGCAGAGGAAGCCACAGCATAGATAGAGGGTGGTATCAGGCCTGTCAGATGGTCGTGTGGTAACCTGTGGAGGCCTCTGCACTTCCTGTCTGCTGTAGGAAGTGTGCTCACATGGCTCTAGTGCAGAGGAAGGTGTAGTGTACAGAGGAAACACATTGGCAGGGCAAAAACAGCTTCTGACAAAGACAGGAATCAGCACTACCAGATTGTGGAGGCTGACCTTGTAGACCCAAAAGAAGTCCAAAACACTTCTACGGTCAGTGATGGAGAAAGGGTTATGTTAGCAGTTGTAGTTGGTAGTTGTGTATCAAAATGTAACTACAAAAAAATATATATATACTGTCTTTTTATTTCAATATTTTACATCAAATGGACCTTTGTTTCAATCTCAATTATTTGCATTGGATCAGCATAAAAAAGGTACATTATTAACTTTCTGGAGGTGGCACATCACCTGCCTTGTTCTATGTAAAGTTAAAATCATACCTTGGAGTTAAATGAGTATTAGGCCATACTATAGAATATTATAACCAAAGGAACAAAGTTTCCATGGAAACAAGCAGGAGGAGGGCCTCTTCCAGGTCAAATAAGAGTCAGGTTTGTCGAGAGGCAAGCCTGCTTACATGTAGTTATGTGTTTCATAGGCATTTCAGTAAAAAAAAAAAAAGCTTATTTATTATACTGTGGCTTTAAATAATAAATGTTGACATAATATATTTAGGATCATACATTAGCTTGCTCAGTGGATTACAGATTATGGATAAATCGGTTAAAAATTAAAAGTATGAAACCAAGTCTCCATAACTTTACCTCATGATTTCATTATGGTTGAAGGGTGGGAAGCACTAGGGCTGCAATAACAAAGTAATTATAACAAATTAATTATTGAAATAATCAACAACTAATTTAATAATCAGGAATAATTCAAGACTATAAACATAATCTAACACATTTTTAAGGCAAGGCACCTTTAATATGTAAATGCAATGGACCATAGACTTTATGAAGAAGTGGAATAGGGGAGAGTGACGTCACCCACAGAGTTCAGCTCTAGTCAACTGAAGTTCTTTGAGGCTAGCAGTTATAGGGACAAATTTGGAGCCAAGTTCCATTTTTGACCATGAGTATCGTACCAACTGAAGAGCCACTCTAGAGCAAGACTGTTGAAGGTAACAAACCTTGCTGTCCGCAGCACTAGTTTCAGCTAGAGTCAACTCTGGAAGGAAGGTACCTGATTTGTCTGTTATTATTGTTCATATCTTGATTTACAGAAAACATAGAGAATTAAAAACAAGACCATCACTAACACAAGGAACATGTAAAGTGGGTTAATAAGAAAATGTTAAGACCAAAATGACTGATAGCTGCAGTTACATAGAGTGGAATGACATTTTTTCAATAGAATTGGAGTCAATGGAGCCTGAAGTGCACCCATGCTTACTTCCTATTTGGATTGCAGCTGCTAGTGGGAAAGCTATGTCCATTTATATATACGGCCTATAGTTTAGACAATAAAGAATACTGAAATACTGGCCAAACTTCAGAGTACAAAGTTGTGTGGCAGTGTTGATAAGGGACTTCCTGGAGTGTAGATATGCTTTAATGCGGTGGAGATAACAGTCACACACAAGGGCCTTGTTTGATCCAGTTTTAATGGGTCAGTGCAAAGATATGTGTCCAATATGCTTTCTTTAGAGTAATTTATGATGGCCTCTTGGTGAATTGGCCCAAATGATCAAGAGCACAGCTTTTTATGGCAAGGTTATTACTATATTGACCACTTGCTGTAGCCCTCCACTTTGAATATATTTAGATATCCAGCCCTTGGTTTCGACACTCCTGAAATAAAGCATACCTTAAAAGAACGTATAGTAGACTGTAGGCTGGGTTAGTTTCTCTTGTAGAAAGAATTGATTTGGTCTCAGCTGTTCTTACGTTTCCATATTGGACTTGTGTGCAGCAGTTCAGGGCTTCACATTTATTGTATACAACTAATAGCAAATCATTTACATTTCGACCTTCAATTCAAAACATTTATATACAAATATATGAAGTACTATTAGAACAAAGTGTGAATACATTTGAATCTTACTTCTGCAGTAGTTGTAGTGAGTCAAATAGCCATTCTTTTGTTTAAATGTAATTTGAAAGTAGTCGAACCCTTGAATGAGCCATAGACAGCTAGAGATAAACCACCACATATCTGCTGAACACCATAATAATAATGCTACTTAACAATAGGCCCCAACTGCACATCCAGCCCCGTCTAAAAAGCAGAGCGTGCGGGTGTGAATCGATAAAAGCCATCAAACACCTGAGGGGGGCCCCCAATTTTCCCAGAAAGCACTCCACCCCCCGGGCCGAGGCCAGAGAATCGCGGGGCATCAATACCTGCAATTGCCTGGATGAGGTTGGGCGATCCGACCAACCAACGGTGGGTCAAGCGCGCCTCCAGACAGCAAATGGGCCCTCAGTAGTTAGCATCAATTGGGTCCAGTGGGAGACGGAGGACGGGACCGGGGATGGGAAGGGGGTGCCATTAGCCGGAGCGTCGGGAATAGAGGGGAGGAAGCTGGGGCGCAGAGGTTTCGGCGCAGGGCTTTCCGAACAGGTAGGCACGCTGACGCGCTGGGGGATATAGGTGTTTTCAATTACGGGCAAATTTGCGGCAATTTCCTCCTCTTTCGGACCACGCCCCCCCGCTGAGAGGCTGATGGGAGCGCCGAACAAAGAGGTGGAGAGGAGGGGGAGAGGAGGAAGAGAGGGGGGGGGCCTGCCTGGTTCAACCTTCCTCCGTCACCTTGCAGTTGCTAACAGGCTGCATTCGGAAAAGTGGCCAAACTTCAGAGTGCAAACTTGTGTGGCGATGTTGATAAGGGACTTCCGGGAGAACAGATATGCTTTAATGCCGGGGAGATAACAGTCACACACACAGGCCTTGTTTAAGCTAAAGATGTTGGAGAGGTATTAATGCAATTTATCCAGGGGGGAGCAATTTAGAGGAGATATTTGGAATTGGTTTTGTAAAAGTTCATGGTACACGAGTTACATTACATTCGGATAACATGACTTCTTATAATATGTATAATTTTTAATACAAACAGATAACAGCAGTTTCATTTGAACTTGTCTATGGTCATATTTTATTTTCATTGAACTAATTAGTGTATCTGCACATATGTCATGCCGTCTTTCATTTGTTTAAACAATAAAAAATAAAACATGTTACAAGTTACAAGTGAACAAATCCATATAATTTGATAGTGGATCTGGTTTTGTAACTGTAAAAGTAAACTAAATGTAAGTTTATCTTTACTTAGTTACTGGCAAATGTGATATTTTAAAACAGTGGTTCAAATTCTAGTAAATAAGGTACACTTTATTTAGCTTGATTTACCAGCCGGTTTCACTTTGTGGAAACATCTGACCTGCATTAGGATTCGTTCGCTCGACTTTTTCTATTTAACCAATCGCTGCTATTTGGTCGTGACGTATGTAATGTGCCACATCCTTTAAGAAGAAGGGCAATAACGTATTTCCCCTTGATAAAATTCACCAAACATTCTTTGTTCCAGCTTTAAATCCTCAATCTCAGGAATCATTGCCAACACAGAATGTATGGCTTCGTCTACATCCATCTTGACCGCTTTGTTTACTGTTGTGCTGTACCACAAAAGGGGACCCAGTCATGGCTTCACAGCTCTTCACTGATTGGTCGGTGCGCGGTCTACAACTTCCGGGGTTCTTGCAAACCATCTAGTGTATTCCGATTCCTGACCTAGTTGCTGGAGAGAAATGAAATTGAGTGGAGGCACTAGGTGGCACCAGCCTGGCCACACTTTATTGTCCTCGTAGGGAAATTTGTCCTCTGCATTTGACCCATCTTCCAATGCCACTGGATTACTTTAGCTGGTGGATTTTATTGTGCATATTTTGGGTTGATGGGGAAACTGGAGTGCCCAGAAACCCATCCAGACATGGAGAGAACATGCAAACTCCACACAGAAAGGCCCAGGGACCCAGGAATCGAACCTGGAACTTTTTTGCCCATGAAGCGTGAGCCACCCAGCCACTGTGCCAAACGATACATGTACATTTCATTTAAATTATGGCTTACCCTTGTATTGACCTTATTTACTCACAGTTTAGTTATGATTCAGATTCAGACCTCTTTTTAGACCTTCATTTAGTATTGATCTAGTTCTAAAAGTACATGAAGTACCAAATATAAATATTCTAAGGTAGTAATTTTTTGTGGTTTCCAAAAAGCACACATTTGAGAGAAAATAATAGCTGGCTTTTCTATTGTGAATGTAGCAAATGTTTTTAATTTAATTATTCAGTAACAACAGCTAATGCATTGGGTACTAGTCTATTGTGTCTCTACAAAAATGCCTTACTTTCTGTTGTGTATTCTTAGGTAGATGTGGGAAACCAAAGCACCCAGCAAAGACACACCAGCACTGGCAGAACAAGCAAACTCCACACAGAGAACAGAGGACCAGCTAACTGTGAGTCAAAAGTGCCTATCACAGTGAAAGTGGGCCTTGTAATGATCTCAACTAATATATTTTATCTGAATGCTTCACGTTGTTTATTTACTTAGCATAAAGTTGTGAGCTGTACTTTACTAGTTATATTTCCAACAAAACAATAGGATAGTTGTAGGTTTGTAGTTAAAAAGATAACCCCAACGCAAACTTGAATACCCTACTGTGCAAAGTGGATAATGCCTGCTTTAACACAATGACCACTGGGCTAACCACACCATTATTTCAAACACCTATCCATTGTATTGTGTTTCCGTGTTTTCTATTGAACTCACAGTAGCTATAGTGGCTGTGGTTTCCTGAAGCCTAAAGTGCTCACCTCAGCGGGGATGAAAATGACTGAAAAATACCATTGTGTTGACATAGAAGAGGTCCTCTGATTCACCATAATGAGATCTAAACGCTGTCTGATCTTTATCTGGCATTCAGAGCAGGAAGCAGTGGAAATGTTGTACCAAGGTTATAGTCACGCTTGTGGTTTTAAAGCTCTTGACAGTTGATGAATAATTGTTTTGGGTGAATTGGATTATGCAATGTGCTCAAAGTGATTTCAGTTTGTCAAGTGTGCATGTGGTTTGTCACCTGGGAGATAGTTTACTTTGTAATTTGGCTTGAGATTATTTTGTGATCTTGAGGTTTAAGAGATAAAAGAGATAGAGCATAAATAGTGAATATATATACTTTTACTGAAAGGGTGGGACAGTTTTTTTTATTACATTATTATTTATGCATACAACTAACTTTGATCAAATTAACATAGTAATTAACATTTTGAATACTGAATATATGGAAGACACAGTACAATTTAGATCTTTAGTTATGTTTTCAGGTATTTAAAAACATTTTAGAGTGCAAAAACTTAAAAGATAGTGAAAAATGTCTTTACATACTTACATACTTAAAGTGAGATTAAGATTATTTTAACATATATGTATATACTTATATTTAGCATCTCAGTAGGCCTCTTGTGTCCGTATAGTGGTATACGGTTGAACATTTTATACAGAATATCATGATATCGTATCGTCAAAAGTCTCACAATAATATCGTGGGCTGTCACAATATATCGAATTACAAGTTTCTTTGCTTAAATGCATGGTTTCATAGTAGCAACAGCTTATAAACATCGGGAACTACATATCCCATGATTCATTTCAGCGCAGACAACATGAAGATATGTTTTTTACTTATGATTATGATGGAAATAATTCACACCAAAATCTTGTCAATGTATTTTAAAAACTAAAAAGTGTCCAATCTACAATTATTAGCCTCTTCAAAATATCGCATTAAATATCGTACCGCGAGATGCATATCATGATAATATCGTACCGAGAGGTTTGGCTATGGTTACATCCCTACAGACCAATAAAATTTCCACATGAACAGGTGGAGGCCCTTCTCTATGACGCATTGGAGTCAGGTTTGTGGAGATGCAAGCCTACTCACAGTAAGGACTCATTTTTCCAAGGTTTTCAGCACAATAAAAACATCCATAGTAAAAGTCTATGCTTTTATACAGTTTATGAATCACACAAATGTGGATAAACTGCAAAATGAATAACAAAAAATGCAAATATATAATCATTTTATAGTCTTAGTTGAAAGTTTACCATTTTTTTCCATTTTCCTTTTTAATCAGCTCCTTTTCAGGCATTGTTTATAATAACGATACTTTATATTCAAATTTTTCATATTTTCAAAACAACATTCAGTTTATTGTTAATATTTTGATTATTTGTCCATCTCTAATTGCTGGGTTGTCCCATAATATGGCATGGTAGATGTATGTACGTATAATATTTAACACAAGATCAAACAGATAATAACAGTTTTATAAACTCTTTCATCTTTTTTCCCCTCAATTCATTTGTGACTTTCTGCCCAGATATCATGCTATTTTTCAGAGTTATACTTTCTCCTTCCTTCCAAATCAACCTACATTTTTAGCCGTACCCTATTAGCGCACTGTTAACAGTAAAAGCCTCCAGACCTTTTTTTTTCCCTTTACATATGACTCCTGTGTGATAAATGATGAAAAGCAGCCACCTAACTACTGCAAGTCACAGCCCGCACACAGCCGAGCACAAAAAAACTCCAACTCAAAACGCTACTCCACTGATCCCAGCTAGACAGAAGGCAAAAACGCTAATGATCACTTACCACCAAATGTAGCGCAAAAATCCAACAAGAAACAGCATAACAGGATTGCAGAAATAGACTTGTAGACTTGCGCGCTTTTTGTTCATTGTTTTGAAGGTTGAGGGTTTGATTCCATAATGCCAATTTACCTACGTTTTCAACCTCAATCCTTTGACAACATTGCCGCAAGTTTTAAAACAGCTCTGCAAATATTTAATTTAACAAGTTGAGGTGTACCAGCCGTTTACGTAAAGCCTCTCAATTAGGAGCGCAATGATAGAGAGTGGGTGAGGGAGCCCGCAAAGAGCTCATTTTTGAATAGTGTGGCTGCTTTTGGAGATGATTAAAACTATTTTAGTCGGAGAATGTCTGTGACTCATGGGTTATGGGAACTATTGCCCAACATGGGAGCCATTGTAAAGTTAGTGAAGCCGTTTTTCCCACTTAAACACTTGCGCTGGCTTATCTCACTCTCTTTGCTGCGGTCGAAATAAACAGGACTTCAAGGGTAAGAGTTTAGTTTTCCTGTTATTTTTCCATGTGTGAGCTGGAGCATGACGGATATCGAGCCAAATATAAATGTGAAAACTTGATTTGACTGATGTACTCTGCCAGTGGCCCAAGTAGGCTGTCATGATAATTACTATACACTCAGACTTATTTAAACTTTATTGATCTACAAGGAAAATGACTTGGACGCAGTAGCTCACACATCACATTAGATTATAGTAACAAAGAGTAAAAAATATAAATGGTAATAATAAATTCAAAATAAGTAGCAATAAAAATAGCAAGAGACTGGTGTCAAATAAGGCCTGATTCTATAAATGTATATGTACAAGTCAAAATAAAATATAAACTAAGTAATAATAAAAATATCTCAGCTACATACAAGAGGTCGTAAGGAAAACAAAAAGATGATATGGTGATTGACAGGACATAGAGTTATCTGTTCCCTAAGGGTGAGTAGTTGTACTGTTGTAAAGAGTATTATCTATGGGCCTGTTTACACGAGAACGCTCGCGGGTTAAAACGGCAAAATATTTTATCGGAAGTGTCTTTTGTTTAGATGGTGACGACGTTTTTGGGGCTTAAAAACGCAGAAATCTGAAAAAGTTGAATACGCTCTGCCGTAGCGTTTCCGTCTACACTGCCCAAGACGCAAAACTCTGGTCAGATCTGCTCATGTCGTGTATGCGTTTATGTCACATTGCATACACAAACAAACATTGCGTGCATACCAAGTCAAATTTCACACACTTTTGTGCCACTGTATGCATGCAGATATCCTCCCGAAAATGCACGTCTAAACACGGAATAAAAAGTGAAGACACGACACCACTTTTGCGTCTTCTATTCAGTCATCATGTAAACGTAGTCTATGACATAAAGGTGAGTTGTTGTACAGTTGTATGGAGTATGGTATGAATGTAGTCCTGTATGCCTCACTGTTGGAGAGGAGCTGGAGGAGTCTGTTGGAAAATGAGCTGTAACTATAGTCAAGTGCAGTGGGTGAGCAGGAGTGTCCATGATGGAGAGAGCATATATCGACTTCAATGTATCAAAGTTGAAACAATATATTTTGGGGCTCAGTATTTATCTTGTGTGGATGGGACAAGATCTCATGCCACAAGATCTCGTGAAATGAAATCACCACAACATTGTACACACGTAAGGAAAATTATCTTGTGAGTTTTTGTTCCCATTTAGTTTATATTTAGATTGGACTAGTGGTGGAAAAAGTACACAATTTTGTTACAGATACCAAAACAAAAAAAGTACTCAAGTAAAAGTATCACATGAACAAATCTACTTAAGTAAAATTATTAAAGTATCTGTTTGAAAATGTACTGAAAGAGTACAGTATTTCACATAGATTTTGAGATCTAATCAAACTTCAGATGTAGTGATTTTGATGCAGAGTTGTGCGACTGTTTTTTCTATCAGTATATTTTTATTTGCTTGAACTACAAAACCCTAAGCCCTCAGCCTTTTCAGCAGGTCACAAACTATCAGAAAAAATAATTTTACTGTTTAGTCCAGTTCAAAAATGTAGTGGAGTAGAAAGTAAGATACTCAAGTAAAGTATAGATACCTACATTTTTTACTTAAGTACAGTACTTTACTTCTAGTCTACTAGGTCTACTACTACAAAAAAACTGAAATAAAAAAGGCCAAAACTGCAAATGGGATCACACTATTCTTTTATTATAAATGACTTCAAAATCTCTCCTTGTCTCATTCTTGTGGACCTAATCTTGTATGTCATCTTGTTATGGGAGTTGTATCTTGTCTCACCCCATTATCGTGTGCATATTTTTGTTGCAATAGTGGGGAGGTTTCTGCTATTTTTTTATGTAATATGGTAAGATTTGAGCTGTAGAGGGATGAAAAAGTCACTTCCAGGACAAATTATTGGTTATTTCTGCTGTTTATTTGTTGTAGCTAATGGCTTTTAATCATACTGTATTTTTTAAAAAAAAAAGGTTTACTGTGATTATTCAGCTTTTTTTAAAATTGTGTCAGTGGCATAAAGTAGTTTCAATATGATCGTTTATAGCAATATTTCTCTGTAGAGCTATATTGTGCTTCAAAATGTTTTAATGTATTGTGACTGGCCAAGCCCACTGGCCAATAATTATACCACATATTTATACAGATAAGTTAGACAAAGTGTCTTGCAAAAGGACATAAAATTACTAACATACTAGTAGAGACCCTCTTATTTGTGGTGACCTTCTGTGAAATTGGTGTCGGCTTAAAAGACCGACCGGAAGGGGAAATAAATAGGAATTTAGTAGTTACAGTGATCTAATAAATTGGAAACAAAAGTGGCCAGCTGTGATGGCAGTGGTTTAGTGGGTTTAGCATTCTCCAGACAGCCGGTTCTAAACATGTACTGCTGTTGTGCCCCTGGTAAAAAATTTGTACCAGCAAATTTTTATTTTATTATTTTTGTTCAGGTATTTTATTTAAACGATAAGGAATTCTATGGGACAACAGGAAAAGTTAGTGAGTGAGTTAGCTGAAGATTTGGTATTTTTGTTGGTATTTATTTGTAAATAGGCTGATTAAACTCATAAGACTAATCTGTCTTTATATAAATGCATTTCTGCATAAATTGTTTTTCTATGAGCTCCTATGCAGGTATAGTCTGGGTCACATGCAAAGAAATAAATTGCTTTTAGTCGACTCAACAATGTTTTTTTAATCAACCAAGAATTTCTTTGGTCGACTATAGCCCTAGTGCAATATTTGACAATATTTGAAATACAATTTGAACTGAGCTGAGCAGAGGCCGCACTAACACTGATGAATGATTAGCTGCATGTGCTGGGGTTTAGGGAGTGAGGATTCAGAGAGAGAGTCCTTTGCTGTGTCTGTTTTGTTTTTTGGCGTATGAACTGGCAACCCAAATGAGATCATTCTGCTTTCTGTTTGGATAATAATCTTGAGAGCCAAAACACCAAACAAGGCCATCGCGTACTCTCGTACAATTTAGTAATTTAGATTAAATCAACATTACAGTTGTTGTCTGTAATACTTGATTTGGGCATGTTTACCTCGTATCTGGGGACACAGATAGGTCATAATTATGAAGTTAGAATAACATACTGTCATCTTTATTTTGATTTGAGTAGTTTTAACTAGTTTGTATTTATTCGCATTGCCTTTTCATTTGCTCATTTGGTTGAACATTGAAGTGAAAATTTCTATGGACATTATTTTCTTGATTAGAAAATAATAAATTCTACTACTACTACTAAAAACAACACCAGTAGTCAGAATCCAGCACACCCTAACTTCCTGCTTATGCTTTGTTTTGCAATAGAGTCTACACCACAATTGTCCAGTGGCTACCTCCTTTGGACATGATTGTGAGCCTGCCATAGCGTGTTGTATTTGAGCTAATGTATGGTATTGGTATTAGTATCAGAGAATGGTCCAGCTGAGTAAACACGCGCCGCAGGATTGATCAGAGCTAAAGGTGGGGAATTGGTGCCAACAGGTCTGGACCCCTCAGAGTGGAACCAGTCAAATTTACCATTATTTGAATTCAGTCTGAGCAAAGGTTAATGGAGTTGGTGACTTTGGGAAATAACTTTAGTTTGTATGTTGTAAACAGGGCTAAAGATGCAGTGGAAAAGTAAGAGCTTTCTGTGCGATAGGGTTTTGTAACCAGGCGTTTTAAGTTAGTTTGTTAATTTGAAGGCACTACTCCCTATTATTACAGTATGCCAGCTTAATTTCGTCAGTCTTATCAAGTTTACTCTTCATACATGATGTCAGTGTTTATAGGATACATCAACAAATCTTGTTTGTAACTATGAAAGTTACAGTTTTTGGAGTATCAGCTAACACATTATCCAAATTGTAAGTCACTACATATTTTACAACAATGCTAAAAAAAATGTTGTAAATTGTTGTTCCTGATTTAGTCTTTGTTAAGTTTGTTTTTTGGCCATGTTACAGGTGTAGCATTTAAATTTTGTGTCCATCATCTTCTTGTCTCCATGGAAATGCTATTGCTTCTATTGGGATTTTCCACTGTATATGAGATTCAGTTGATATGTTTTGCATTGATTTAATTACAGGCATTTTTTGATTGCTAAAAATACATTGAAAAAACATGCATGCGCAGTTACAGTTATGGCTGAAATTATCCAAATTATTCTAGTGAAGTTGTATGGCGTTTAAAGTGTCAGTCCAGAATTTTGGACATAGGACCTCATTTCCTAGTGAGCCAGAGTGTTGGAGACATGTGGAGACACTTTTTAAAATATTCCATCAGGTCCTTGTATTTGCAGAGATCGCTGGTGCTAGACTAGTGCATGTCAATGACCATAGTTAGCCTGACACTAAAAACAGTCTTACCCACTTCACAAAACACCCGAAGTAAATCTATTATTACGCCAGACTATCGATGTGAATGTCTGTGTTGATAGAATAATGTTTGAAATAAAGCTAACCTTGCATCGCATGAATCGTCGCAGGCTGAGAGACTGTTTTCTCAGCAGCAGGAGAAGTTAGGTGCTAGGTGATATCAGTCCGCCGCTGCCAAGCTTTCTATCAGGAAGTACAACTCACTGCTGCTGCTCAGACTTAAATCCTTCAACTACAAGGTTGGTTTTACTTCTAAAATTATTCTATCGACACAGATATTCACATCGACAGTCTGGTGTTATAATTGTTTTGTCTCGGGTGCTTTGTGGAATGGGTAAGGCTGTTCTTAGTGGCAGGCTAACTATGGCCATTGACATGTGCTAGCCTAGCACCAACAACCCCTGGAAATACAAGGACTGGATGGAATATTTAAAAAAATGTCTCCACACAGCTCCAACAGTCTAGCTCACTAGGAAATGATGTCGTATGTCCAAAATTCTGGACTGTCCCTTTAAAAACACAGTGGTGCATGTTCTGTATCACCACATGACATCACAAGGTGGAACAGAGTGTTTCCTGTTTGAGAAAAGAACCCAGCCTAAATATGCAGGATTTATGTGTTAAACATGTGTGAAAGAACAAAACACAGCTCTGGCTATGTTTGTAATGAGGAAACAAACATAGCCAGAGCAAACAGAAAAGAAAACAGCAAAAAGAAAACAGCAGAGTATGGGTCCTGTTAATTGTATTTTGTTTTCTCTCCATTTGCCTCATCCATCTCAAGTGAGCAATTTCATTTGTAAATTACCCAACTTGGCTCACATCTTCTACTTTTCCTCATCTTATTTTCTTTAGACATTACGTATCTGAAACCCCAAATGTTACAGAATATGAGTAGGTCTCTTTTTAATCTAAAGTCTTCTATTTCTCATTTCAGACTTAATCCTGACTTCCTGACTCGGAGTTTGATTCCCTCCATCCCCCTAACGACCGATTTTTAATTTTCTGTAATGAGACGGCAGCTTCTCAAATGGAAAAGCCCTTTTTAGCTGTGGGCTTTTAATCATAATGTGGCCATTAAGGAAAGGCTTACGCGGGGGTCTAAATCGGCTATACCTGCTGCAGTGTGGAGACGTGTAGTGTGCTTTTCAATGTTATGAGTTCAGCTTAGGTGGTCTTTGGCGCAGGACGGGGAGGGGTCCACGCCGCTACCCCGCTGCCTTTCCGAAATCCAAATCAAACCAGATGGACTCATTTATGGCCAATTAGCAGCGCGAGTGCTACAGACTCACCTAGCGCGCTTATTATTTTAGCTTTTATCCGGGCTCAGGAGAAAGCTGGCAGCTACTACTAACGCCAGGCTTTTTTGATGCCGGTTTTGACCCCGCTCTCAGTGAGGAAATTGGAGACGTGATCCTTTAGGAGTTTTGTAGGCCCAGGCGGAGCGTAATGAAAAGCCAGAGGAATGCAGAGAGAGAGTGGAAAAAAAACACTTATCTGTGTAGTGTCTAAATGAATTATAGGTCAGGTTTAAGGCAGGTTACAAGCTGCTGTCTTCAAGGCAAAAGGGCAATTTGAGTTTAGAGTGGTAATGATTGAGGACATAATTACACTGATAATTGCTTTTTATGCTATTAATTTGAAATATGTAGTAGTAGTAGTAGTAGTAGTAGTAGTAGTAGTAGTAGTAGTAGTATCACATGATATCACAAGATGGAACAGAGTGTTTTCTGTTTGAGAGAATATGGGCCCTTTTTAGTATTACTTTAAGTATTTTAGGCTGAAATTTAGCAATAGTAGTAGTAGTAGCAGGAGGAGTAGGAGTAGTAGTAGTGTTTAAGGCAGGTTACAAGCTGTTACAAGTGGTAGTAGTAGTTAGTGAGTACATAGTAATTATGCTGGTAATTGCAATTCATACTTCTATATTTTTGTTTAAAATTCAGCAATAGTAGTAGGAGTAGTAGTGTAGTAGTAGGTTACAAGCAGTTACAAGTAGTACTATTACTAGTGCTTAGTGAGTACATAATTATGCTGCTAATTGCAATTCGTACTTCTATATTTTTGTTTAAAATTCAGCAATAGTAGTAGTAGTAGGAGGAGGAGGAGTAAAATAATAATACAGGAGTAGTAGGATTAGTAGGAGTAGTAGTAGGTTACAAGCTGTTACAAGCAGTAGTAGTACTTATTGAGTACATAATTATTCGTACTTCTATATTGTAGCTTAAAATTCAGCAATTGTAGTAGTTAGACCTGTCATCATAATTACAATATTGATTTATCGTTGAATGTATGAAAGCTGGAAGAATATATTTTGGGACTCGATATTTATTGTTTTTTCAATAGTGCGGAGATTTTAGCAATTTTAATGTAATATGATGAGATTTGAGATGTAGAGAGTAGAATAAATAACTTCTATGGCTAATTTATTTATTGCAGCTAAGAATTTTTAACAGTACTGTCTCTTTAAAAAAAATGGTTTACTGGGATTCTCCTGCTTTCTGTTAGTGGCATAATGTACCTTCAGTTTTATAGTATATCGCAGTATATCTGTGTAGCAATGTACCACACGTTAATATTATGTTACCATGACAGGACTAGTATTAGTAGTAGCAGGGTTTAAAGGTGCATTGGGTAACTTTTTTGCTTGTGGATGTTATTGCTTTGTCTGGAATGTTTCACAGTTGGGTATTAAACCTTTCTATGTTCATGGAGACCAAACCAGACCAAGTTACAGGTCAGATCTGTGGAGAGGCGACCCCACTCACAGTCAGAATGGCAGTTTTTCAAGGTTTTTTGAGCTATAAAACCACCTATAATTGAATACATGTAAAGTAGAGCTACTTAATGTCATACTGTGGAACATTCCAGACATATCCATAGAAACAAACAGGTAATGGACCCCCAGCAAAAAAGTTACACAGTGCACCTATAAGGCAGGTTATAAGCCATTGTCGTCAAGGCAAAAAGGCAGTTTGAAGCGGTAGTGATTGACAACATAATGCTGCTAATTTGAAGTACGTGACTCATACTTTTTGAAGAAATATAGCAATAGTAATAATAATAGTCAAAAGTAAAAGGTTCTGCATTACTAATTTAAACTGTTGAGATTGTCAGGCCTTATGTAAACAGTTATGGTTTCCCTGGAGAGATGTTTATGTATCTGAAAAACAAACCGAGGATACTTTGAACAAATGCGGTCATGAATCGATTTCAGTCTTTCAGCCCAACCCTTTTAGTATCTACTCCTTATTTTCTACGTGCCGTTCCCAAGCCTGGATGCATGGGTTTGATAGTATGTGGAATGGCATCTGACATCAAATATACCATTTATGTGTCACTATATACAGCTAAAGGCGTGTAAGACTTCACTTGGGAAGACAAGCAGTGTCATACATGCTGTTTGCAAGTAGCAGATGTCTCTATTGCTTTCCTAATGAGCAGGAAGGCACAGAACAAAAGCTACAGCCGGCCTTAAACTATCTAGAGAGGGTCCTGTTACCAAAATGGGGGGGATCAAATGCTTTAGTGGAATGTAGCCTAGCCCCCTTAGCCCCCTCCTTGCTCTTACACACACACTCTCTCTCTCTCTCTCTCCTTCCTTCTTTCTCTCTCACTCTCTTCTCTCCGAAATAATCGCTCCCTCCATCGCTAACTTGGCCTCAGCTTGACTCGCAGTGTGATGGTCCACTTCACTTAGCTCATAAACAATGCCCCTAGCTACCTCCCTCCACACCTTTATATTTTTCCCTATCGCCGTCATATCGGGACCTTTTGGCAGTAATTAGTTTAGGGAGGAATGCGCACACCTTCCTCGCTAAATCATGCCCCCTCCCCACCCACACTAGCGCACCTCTTGTTTTGGGAATAGGTAAGGTAAAGCTAGCGTTTGAAGCCAGCCTGCTGAGATAATGGCCGTCTAGTCATACACATCTAAACAAAGGCGAGACTCGGGCCGGGGAAGAAAGAGCTTTTGTTGTACTAGCTGTGCGTAAGCCGCTTCACAACACAAGAAAGAAAGAAGTGGAAAAAAACATCTGCTGGAGTTGTCTATTGTGCAGGAAAAGTAGCGCTCAGATCAATGCAATTACAGCCATGAAAAGTCTGTTTAGTGGAGAGTTGTGGCGGCTGAGTACAACTGGACTTTGAAGTGTAAACTTTTCTATTTCAAGGACACATGTGGAAGAATGTAGATGTAATAGATGTTAGCGGTATCAATAAAGCGTAATTGTATACATTCTAAAGTCGAAATCTGATCGAAAATCACAGTGCAACTTCACAACCTCTAATGTCATTCATATAAATACGCGCTTTCTTCACTCCATTGTTTTGTCGTCATAGCTACAGTAAATGTGTCCCCATCTCCACCGCAGCAGCAGAACTGCCAGCCGCATCAGCCTGTCCATCTCATTCCCTTTACCAGTGTCAGTGGCCCTATACAGTATTTTCCAAATCACATGTCATATATTGTTGACATCTCTTTCTATTGTGGTCTGAGATCTATAGTATTTTGTTGCTATTTTGGATTGCCCCATCTTCTTTAGTCCTCTGCTTCATAACAAAGCATTATACAGTCATCCCTCGCAGTAACGCGGTTCACCTTTCGCGGTCTTGTTGTTTCGCAGGTTTTTTGGTGCAATTTTGCATGCTTTTTTTTATAGAGTATGTGCATGTATTGTGTTACTCCCCCTGCGTCCTGATTGGCTAAGAGATTGTAGATCATTGTCAATCAGTCTCCTCCGTGCTGTGCCTCCCGTACAGAAAAGAATGCGTTCAGATTGCCAAATTTACATAAATGTTCGATCTCTAGCAGTGTGATTCTGAAGTGCAGCGCAAACAGGCAATAGCCGCGCTTACCATGAGGTGTGGAGCTCTCCATCTGTCCTTTCTCCTGCGGTCACCTCCGAGCCTGTCCCGATCGTGAGTCCTGGTTCAGTCCTGGTTTAGTCCTCCTCTTCAGTCCTGGAATCAGTCCTAGGTTAGTCTTGGGTTAGTCCTGGTTTAGTCTTGGTTCAGTCCATGGCATAAGTTTGATATAATCTTGGGTTAATGGGCGGGTGTGGTGCTGTACTGCGCGGGTGCAGGTCTCCAAAAATGGACCCATGCAGGACTCTGCACTGTAGGGCTTCATTATGGAATAAATAAATCTTCAGTTTGTTACATAAAGAAGGAGAAAAATAACTTAAGGACGACAGCAGCTTTAAATTTTAAAAAGGAGGCAAAAAGGGTTGCACCTGTCCTGTCTGAGAAAAGTGTATAAAGTGTGTGGTAAGGGGTTTTACAGATTTAAAACAGATATAATAATAGTAAAATATGAAGTTGACTACTTCATGGATTTCACCTATCGTGGGTTATTTTTAGAAAGTAACTCCTGCAATAAACAAGGAACCACTGTACCTGATTTGTACTTAAGTGAAAAACTGTTGCACTCCTAGCATCTTAGTTATTACTCTGATCAGTGCTTTTTACAATTTTCAGAGGCCAGACCGGAGTTTTGTCATCACGATAATGCTAACAACAATTGACCTTTTTTTTTTCAACTTAAAAGCAGCTCTTACTGCATGTGCTTCCTACTGTACTGGGGCAAAATAAATCAGGTAGAGCCCCTTAAACATATTCCAAACAGTGACCCTCCAGAGTTATATTGCAGTTGTAAGGCAGTTGTAACATATAGATATTCAGCCTTCCCGCTCCTCAGACACTTCCTCTTACTTCTCAGTCAAGGTGCCTAACGTTTTTAGGCCATCCAGGACACACATTCCCCCAAGCATGTCTGAGATCGTCCCCGGAGCTTCCTTTACGTGGGACATCCCCCCAGGGAGGTGTAAAACAGATGCTACGTCCCTAACACATGCGTTATAGGACATTAATAGGCCGCTCTTATAATAGAATACCGTTAAGTGAGTTTCCGTCTGCCTGTGATTACGATGATCCAATCAGAAAGCAGAATGAGCCTCACATGAGTCTATGGTTTGGATTGCCACTTTTAAAGCTGAAATCCAGTTGGTTTAAACTTAAAAGGACAATCTGATTCTGATCTGAACCCTCATTCCCTAAATCCCTGCACCTGCAGCCTATCCTTAATCTAGCTAGTGCAACCTCTGCAGCTCAATGAGTGAGTTCTGGATTTTCTGAGCTTTCACATGAGGCCTGTCCATATACTGAGAATGTGAAAAACGTGTATGCATGTATACATGTAGGTTAAGGCACTGGCACACCTGGTTTACCTTGTAGTACCTTTTTGAAACACTTAGAGCGCAGACTACATACTGTTCCTTAAACTCAGCTGTCATTAAACTTTATTAAGTAGAATATCACTATCATGCACAGTTATTAAATACAACATTTGTTTTCCTCATTTCATGCGGTCTTGTTTGCGGTACATCCCCATGGGTATCAGCCTCCAGTGACAGCTCGCCGTCGTTTGGAAGAGCTCCTCAATGAGAAACTCTTAACTCTAATTGTCCCTGCAATGCTTATCAACGCTGCCAATCCCAACTAGAGCGGAAAGACACAGCAATTTCCCCATTACAGCGGAGGAGGCAGAATGGAGGAGATGAGGGAGCGCGGGTCTCCGGAGAGCGCCGTGCAGATGGCTTTATTTCCAAGTTCAAAAAACACAAGCAGGAGGGACAAATGCACACACGCACGTTAAATCACAAAATAGTCCTTGCAGAGACGGTTAAAGAACACAAAAAAATCCAAGTTAGAAAATTATTATGTGAAAATATATACGTCCAATAATTGCGCTTGAATCACACACTAGATACATGTTTTTTAATTGTTGCCATGCGATTAATTCAAGGGCCTGCGATGCTATGAAGTGGTAGTTTTCAAGTTAAAAGCTACCTTTTATCTTTTGTTTAGTAGGTATTGGCAATTTTAGGGCTGAAATCATCCAACTAATTCTAGTGAAGGTGTATGGAGTATAAAAACACAATGAAGCACGTCCTGCATTCTGTGTTTTCTATTTGAGAGAAGAACTAATCTTAAATATACAGAATTTGTGGATTAAACATATGTGAATGAAATAAAACGCAACTCCAGGTATGTTTTGATGAGAAAACATCATAACATAGATAGATAACAAAGATAATAAGAAAATAGCCTAATATTGGCCCTTTAAAGCATGTTTAGAGCTGTCAAAAAATCCAGACACTGATACTAAAACGTTCTAGCTTGAATACAATGGTCTTGATCTATATCAGAACACGTATAAGACCACATGGAAATATTAAAATAGAAAACTACTAAGTGCTATTTGGTGTTGAAAATTACATCAAGCCTTTCCCTTTGTATCAAAATCAATGCACTCATTACAACTCATTTCGACTATTGTTTGCAGCATTCACTTTGTCAACACATAATCAGTTAGCGTTTGACCTGCTTTCTCCCTCCCTTCCCTTCCCTCCAAGGCCACAGGACACAGTGGTAGTGGAGCATTAGTTTGAATGGGCTGAGATCATTGCCGTTTTAAAGCACAGTGACCCCCCTCAGTCTGATAAGAGAGCTACACTGGCACTCCACTTTGATCTCACAAGAAGGGCCTGTAGATAAAGGCAACTTTCCATAAACTCTGTTGCAATAGACTAGAGGATACAGTGATATGAAACGAGTGACAAGTGTGTTTGATTTTGTATGTTTTATGCCAAAGGGAGGCTGGAGACGGTTTCAGAATAAAATGTGATGTAACGTTTAATCAACTTTTGACAAGAACAGTTGAATACAAATTCTGTGGGAAACCTTTTAATGAAGCTGAATTGTCAGTTTTGAAAATACAGACAAAAATGACAACTAGTGGCACGTTTTCCACTTGTACATGTACTTATTATTTTGCAACTAGCTTGTTTACTTGCTTTATAAGAGCCATTGATGAGTTTTAATCATTCAGTCATTTGAAGATGCATTATGTAACTTTTACGGTGGAGGGTCTTTTCTCCGTGGAGATGTTACTGATTTGTCTGGAAAGTTTCACAGTATGGTATTAAACCTTCTTCATGGAAACCAAGTCAGACCAAGTTACAGGTCAGATCTGTGGAGAGGCGACCCCGCTCACAGTCAGAATACCTGTTTTTCTACGTATTTTGGAGCTGTAAAATCAAAGATAATAGAATAAATTTACGATAGAGCTGTTTAATGTCATACTGTGTCAATGTTAACAGCAAAACAAAGTTACACAATGCACCTTTAAAAGACCTATAGCCAATTCTAGCCAAAGTCTGTTTTGGCACATTACAGATGCATTGTAAAAGCAGCTTTTAGGTTGAAAATGAGAGCTATGCTGTTTGCATCTAATTACAGTGTTTTCTGTTACAAGAAGTACACTTGTAGCATGCTAGTTGTTAGCTTTACCGTGATGGTACTCTACTCTGACCTCTGAAAGTTATGAGAAATGCTTAAAACAAATTTTGGTGAAAAATTTGGATATTCCGAATGCATTAAGTAGCAATAAATGTGGTCTACCGTTTGAAATGAACTTTTTGACTTTTTAAGACAGTAAAAATCAGGTATAGCCCCACTAATACACTCTTTTTTATAAACTTATTGAGGTCATTCAGTCTGGCTGTCATCTAGTAAAATAATTTTTTAATTTGATATACTGCTTAGAGGCTTTTGAGTTTTTTACCTCCCTCATATTCATTTAAATTGTACAAATTATGAATGATATGACAAATAACTTACTTAACTTACTATCTTTTATAAACTACCTCTTATTTCCCACTGCCACCCGCTGTAAACATCTAATCACAGTTTAGACTTCATTCCCAAATATGTCTCTCCACCTCCTGTACACAGTCATATTCCGGTAGGCTCCGCCCCCTCTGTGCCAGTCCTCTGATGGTTATGACAACAACGGCGTCTTGATAGCATCTCTCCACGATCTAAAACCCCAAACCTGCGCCGACACACTATCTTACCCTGATATGATTAATGTAGGCCTATTTACTTTTATTCTTCGTGGTATGTTTATCCAGACTGTTTAGAGCTCAACTTGAGACACCCAAGTTTATAAATGATACTGGCAAGACCTGTGGAGTTTAGACTAGCACTGCCTACACTACCGTATTATCAATGCAGACATCTTTAAGTGTCTGCTGTCTGGCTCCACTAGGCTTATCAGGTCCTCATTGGCTCATGCAATTATAGAAAAAGTGTGTAGCCAAGCGAGATACACATTGGTATTTGTGTGTGTGTGTGAAGTGAAGTGCGCACATGTAAAGAGGCAGTTAGCAGCCCACTTAAGATCAAAATAGACCAGTGGTGGAACGTAACAAAATAAAAGTAGTAACGTACTGTACTGAAGTAAAAAAAAAAAAAAAAAGTATCTGTACTTTACTTAAGTAGATTTTAAAATGGATGCTTTTTACTTTTACTTCACTATATTTGAGAGCAGGTATCTGTACTTCCCACTGCACTACATTTTTGAACAGGACTGAAAAGTGAAAGTATTTTTTATTATTGTTTGAGACCTGCTGAAAAAGCTGAGGGGCTTATTTTTAACACATTCATAATTAGAGTAAACAGAAATAGAGTGAGAAATATACAAATAAAACAGCTAGAATAAAAAGATCAATTTAATTATTTCTGTTGAACAAAATTCAGCCAAATCACTGCATTTGAAGCTTTATTCGATTTCAAAATCTGCACAGAATACTTTTACTTTTTGCTTTTATTTTTTTCTCTTTTAGTACATGTTATACAGGTACTTTAATACATTTACTTAAGTAGATTTTTCATGTGATACTTTTACTTTTACTTGAGGTTTTTTTTTTTTTTGATGAGGTACCAACATGGTATCTGTACTTTTACTTTAGTAACAAAACTGAGTACTTCTTCCACCATAGAAATAAACCAACTTAATCCCTCAAAGTCTACATGAGCAGAGGTGGGTGAGAGGCAAAACTGGTGTTCTCGTGCCAAAAAATGGCTTTAGCTGAATATATTGACAAAATTAAGCTTTGACTGGCTTTTAGTACAATTGTCAAAAGTATTGAAATCTTACATACTAACTGATACTAAACTGACTAAACAAGACACTCACTGAAACAAGTTTAATTCACATCAGAACCAGTAAATAGGACCATATATCAAATAAATTATAATTATTTTGTGGTTAGTCTGTTCTTGAAAATTGTTTTTTTTAAGTTTTTAATCACATTCTTATCAAATCGTTAGTGAGTACTGAGCCTTTTCTTTATATAGTTTATGATAAACAAACAGTTAAAATGTCATTACCAAACTCTACTTTTTCATCTTTACATTTTCTCAATCTAAAAAAAAATCTGAATGATCAAATATATATTAAAGGCTTTGTACTTTTTTTCCTCCATGTATTTGCAAAATGTGTCTTGCCACAGTACAGATATATATTGTATCTGCTGCATACTATGTGCATTTAATTGCGTCTAAAATCTAAAAAAGTTTTACTTTGTGAGAATCAGGAAGTACGCTGTTAGCATGCTAGTTGTTGTTAGCTTTACCGTGACAGCAAAACTCCGCACTGGTCTGTGAGAGTTGTGATGTCATGTGCAATATAAATTTTATTATTTTGGAAGAACTTTTAGAAGTATTTTTCTCGCAGTTGTAGGGTATTAATCCAAAACCTTTCTATCTTCATGGAGACCAAACCTGACCATGTTACAGGCCAGATCTGTGGAGAGGCAACCCCACTCACAGTTTTAATGCCTGTTTTTTCTAGGTATTGCTGAGTTCTAAAACCACCTGTAATTGAATAAATGTAAGGTAGAGCTGCTAAATGTCATATTGTGGAACATTCCAGATAGAACAATGACATCTCCATAGAAATAAACAGGTGACGGGCCCCCAACAAAAAGTTACAGGGTGCAGCTTTAAGTACTTCCCATTGCAGCCTGTGTGGTGCACTATTAGAACATGTGTTTGACAGTAATGGTGTAAATGTGCAGTTAGAATGAGGTCATGACCAGCAGAATAAGCAAACAGCCACAGATGAGAGCAGAGATTGTGAGAGGCTGTTGGCCTGATCCCTTATCTGACGCCTCCTCTGCTCACCTCCACAGCACAGGAAGGTTCACTACGAGCAGAGAACAGTGCATTGTATTTAGGCTACACAAACCTCAAACTGTCAGGGCATTTACAGGAACAAAGGTAGTTGGAACTTAAGTGTTTATGGCTGGTATTTGAGTCTGCGGATGTATTGTTGGTATCTATTAAGACAAACAAAAATACAAAGATTAAACTTGTGATAAAAACTATTTGAACAATGTGCAAAGTGGATTTAAGGACTGTACTCTGCCATACTAATGCATGTCCCTGAAATGCCATCCTTCAACTTAGGGGTTGAATATCATTTCTTATTTAGCCCCATCACTTTTATCAAATCTTCAATGCATTTTCCTGGCTTTTCTTAACTTTACTTTTGGACACCATAACAAATAAGACTAAAAACAATACCTTCAAATTAGACATGTCTCTTAGTGGAAAATTGAGCACAAATATACTAGGAATGTTTGATTTAATTTAGAACAAAATTCAAATTTTTCCACTCAATCAACATAAAAACATACACTTTTTAAAGGTGCATTGTGTAACATTTCTGCTGGAGGGTTTGCCACCTGCTAGTTTCTATGGTGAATATAGCTTTGCCTGGAATATAGTATGGCATTAAACCCATTTATTTCAATGGAAACAAGCAGGTCACAGCACCAGGACAAGTTACAGGTGTACTCTGTGGAGAGGCGACCCCGCTCAGTTTTTCAAGGTATTTTTAGCAATTAGAACAGCCACAACATATAATACTGTGTAAAATTTCACGTGCAACAATAGCATCTCCACTGAGACAAGCAGATGATGTGACCCCACACCAGAAAAGTTACCTAGTGCACCTTTAAATTAATTTTTGGACTAACGCAAGCAACAAGCAATTAAAAGTGAATTCTCATTAAACAACTCATTTGCGGGTTTGTACTTCTTTAGCTCTTCACCTCCTCTAGCCCGTCTCCTGTGTCAGCCTCCTATTGTGCGTCGTGGCCAGGTGCGAGTGAGTGATAAGAAGTATGGGTGCCCTGTGGTTTAAAAAGGTGAGGTACGGCGACCAAACTCTGCCCCCCGGCCCTCCGCTGGCATTTCCAACCACAGCTTATCAACGGCGCACTGAAAAGCAACCCGACCGGGAGAGCCACGGGGATTTGAACCCTCAACCTACCACCCCAGACCTAATAGACACGAGCAGACACGGGAGCACTGGAGCGCGCCTCTGTGGGGGTAAAAAACAGTCACCTCTCGCCCTGCTCTGCGGAGATATCCCCATTGAAATGCCAGGCCCCGGATACGCTATAGAAGCATACATACAAACTACACATTCTGACATTTCAACACTTTAGACTGAATTGGCCTCAGTTCTTCAAAGTTGCACAGATAGAGAAGTGTCACAGTTAAGCTACGCCTTTATCAAACCAGGCCAGTTCATAAAAGGAGTTTTTTTGTGCAGTAGGTTACGTTCACGACATTCAAGAATCGCATGTCATGAACTCAAATGGAGGACAGTCGGGGGCTTATATAGTTCAGTTGGCGAGTCACCAGTTTTGAGAGATATCCTTACACATTGTATGCCATGATAATTACTATATTGACTTATCGTTCAGTAATTGAAAGATGAAGTGTTCTTTGGGTCTGCCTGTTTATTGTATGCGCTGGGGATGTAACAATATCCAAGTCTCATGATACAATATCGTCACGGTATGAACCTCACGGGACAATATTTATTGCAATATCGTGGGAAAGCTCACGATATGGTGGGGAGGCTCACGATATTACGATTATACATAATAACAAGACTGACATTATAAAATACTCAGTCATTTGGTACAACATTTATTGCCATATTCATATCAATAACATTTTGAACAGCCTTTTAAGATGAAGTGCAAAATTAAAGGAACAGCTAAACATATTTATAAAGAAAGGCAACCCAGGCAATCCTAGGAATAAATAAAAGGCATTATAAAACAACCTATTCAATAAATAAAAATACTCAGGCACAATAAACCTGCCTAGTCAGTAGTAGTTAATTAATAAAAATACCTAGGTTCCACCAAACAGGAAAAAATAGAAATATTGGTAAGCTGCAGTTAACAAGCTTAGTTTAACCTTATTAAGTCAGTTTAAGATATTTTTTTAAGAACAATTAACATGTCAACATTTCAGGGGAGAAAGGCAGATCTCGTTTTATATTTTGGCTCCAATTTAGCCACTAACCTTTTAAACCCAACGCCGTCCACCGTGGGAAATGGATGCAAACCACTCACTATATATTCTGCGACGATTAATACCGTGACAAGACCACGATGATATCATGGAAATTTTACTATGACGGTATCATCAATATTGTTACACCCCTAGTATGTGCCTTTTTTAGTTTTGAGGAACTTGTACTTTTGGGGGGTTACCATAAAATTTGAATGCTGAGGCCTGACTATTTAAAACATATCTATGAGTCATTGCAGACACTAAATGAGTATGTTCAAGAAAAGGGTTTGGAATGGGCGACAGTAGCTCAGTTGGTGGTTCGGCCTCTGATCTGAGGTTGGCAGGTCAAAACCCGTCCCAACATAAACACTTAACCCACCTTGCTCTCAGTGTCTGCATGCACTGTGTGAATGTACGTGTGAATGCTTTGAGTGCCTTAAAGGTGGAAAAGCGCTATATAAAAATGCACCGTTTACCAATGAAATGTGGTTTCTGTTCTGCCTCTCCAACCACTCACTTGTACATACTAGTATATCTAAGCTAGGTGTCTTGCTCTAAGACACAACCATAGTAGTCAACAAAATTAACACTACAGTGTAACCCCAGGTGCCAATTTGTACCTTGTTACCAACCCTTCTATCATCCAGTGTCAATCTTCTAAACTAACAAGTCCAAAACATCAACTATGTATCTAAACTGACTCACACCCGGCTGCCTCCCTGTATTTCATGTCTATTTAAAAGCTCTCTTTCTGACTGATCTGTTATATAATGGAAGCGACTTGTAAATGTGATTTCCGTTGGTGATGAGTGTCAGCACACTAACTGGTCCCCTGATAACCCGAGTGTGAACTTATGAAATTCATTGTGAAAGTCAAACTTGTCAGGGTTGTGTTTCCATTCACGGGTGCCACCCAAACTGCTGCCGTCAACATTTGGAGCTTTATTAAATTGGGAACTGTTGACATCTTGTTACTGTATATGAATAAATGTAACCCAAACATAACCTGTCTTCATGAATGACACTATATATGCTGAAAGGATTAAAGGAGACATATGCATTCATCTTGTATTTTGAGTGACTGAAGCAAGTCCATCTTGGGCTGTGCAGTTCTTTGAGTTTTAATTGAGATCAAACATACTTTTTATTGGAGAGGTCTACAGCCAGTACTTAAAAGGATGTGGTTTGGAGGAGATTTCAGACTTGGAGATATTATTTTTTTTTTGTACTTTTTTGTGTTAAATGGCACTACTGCCATTCTTTCAGAATTGAATTCTTCTTCTAAATTCTAAATTCTTCCAGAATTTAATCAGAATTTAACCTTTTTATGTGTTTTTAATAAGACGATATAGAATAAAATAGAACATTTAGATTGTTTTAATATGAAGAAAAATATGTATTTATTTTTGTAATAATTTTTATTGTATTACATTTTATTACATTTAATTTAACAGTTTATTATTTTATTAATTAATATCATTTTAATTTTATTATATATATTGCCCAGCTCTAATCTCCATTCCTGTCCCGGTCCATGGCCTTGTACTTGGTTCAAAAATAGTCTTCTTATTCTGGGTCATATAGGGTTCAACAATGTTACAATTAAATTTTTCCACTATTTAAAAATTTGCTGCTTGCTGTTTGTTAATTGCCAGGATTTGGAACTGCACCATCACCTTGTGTTGTAATTCTGCATTCTGAATGAAGAAGGATTAAGGAGCAGACGAAAATCCAACTTAAAATCTAATTGGACTAATATTTAAAATTTTAAAAACTATGAATTTGACTTGCTGATATAACAGCGTGAACTCTAAACACCCTAACAAAATTCACAGTCATTCCGATGCAGTTTTTGAACAGCCCGGCCCACTGCCATGAGGGAGCGATATATGATCCAGGTCATTCATCTTAATTGGACAAATGAGGCCCACACTGTGAGCTGTGAAGGAGCCCCAATAACACTGCATACAAAGATGTGTGTGGGAAGTGGAGAGGGAGCTCATTCACAAACACTGACTGAAGGAATTTATAACGTTTATAATTAGGATTTCTTGAGTAATAAGGTATGAGGTTATGTGGCTTTGTTCATTTATATTGCTGATCTCTCTATATTTAAACATGCAAGTTTTCTGATGAAGGGTCCATCACCTGCTTGTCTAATGTTCCAACATTCCCACAGTATGACATTACATTTTTCTATCAAGCATTTTTTCACTTACATGTCTTCTTATTGCTCAAAAATATTGTGAAAAACATGCAGTCTGACTGTGAGCGGGGTTGCCTCTTCACAGATCTGACCTGTATCTAGACCTTGTGTGTTGTTTTCATGGAGTTTTGTAAGCCTTCCTATTGTGGAACCAACACCTGAACCTGTATTCTTTCCCTATGTACCTCCATTTCCTGAGTTGTCAATTTCAAGTGTAAGTAACTATATATATGTCCTAAGAGTATCACAATTAATCTAAATCATAATTTGAGTTGGTGCAATCGTCATATGGCAAGGATCTTAAATTTTAAATAGAGTGTCCTCTGTAAACAATCAAAATATCCTGTCTTTTCTTTATGCATTCAGAACATCCCAATTATTTACCATGCTGACTTTTTGTTACTTATTTTTACTGTATTTTATTTGTACTTGTAGTTATACAGGTATAGAATTATGCCTCATTTGACACCAGTCTCTTCATATTTTTGCTATATGTTTAGAATTTATAATTATTTTTTCTCTTTGTTACTATATTATAACGTGGTGTGTGAGCTACTGCGTCCCAAAAATTTCCCTGATGGATCAATAAAGTTTAAGTCTAAGCTTTTTGCAACTCTCAGACACAAGAGCTGCTTATACAATTATAAATTTGTCCTGGGCAAGACAAATTTTGCTCAAATACATGTGACAAATCTGATTTACAGTGTGCACTCTAAACAGAATCCTACTTTTTAAACATATATCACGACACAATTTATTTTTCGAAAATGTTCAACCCTATAGTCTTTGGCTCTGTGGGCGCCTGAGTGAGTGAGACACGGCTGCACATTGTTGCATCTGCTCCTCGTTACAGGGCGCTAATGAACGCACGTGCGCTCCACCTGGTTCACTGGAGCATGGGGGGGATGGAGAGGGGTGGAGAGGGTGAAGGGGGGGTCTGGCCTTTCCCAGCTCTCCCATAGTAAAAGAGAGAGAGGAAAAAAAAAACGGTCTCAAGACAAACAGAGCAGCCCGGCCCCCAGACACTCATATGACAACGGCCTAATGAAGGTGAAGCTCCTACTGCGTGTGTACCTGCAGACACATGACTCATTACCCGGCTTTGAACATGGGAAAGGGCACGCGGGGCTTTAAGGCGGCGCTGGTTTACAGTTAAAAGAAGGGGAAAATATCTGACGAGCGTTGCAGTTGTGATTAGATGTGCGAATTAAGTTTTAAAGGTTCTATGTTACACTAAACAGACTCTCGGGAGCTATAGTTATAATGTTGTTACCTCGTCAAAAACATATACGGAGTTGTGTTTTGCTCCAGTCACATGTGTTCGAGTAACCCTTTATTTTTAGTCTGTCGACATCTCCAGCCAAAAATGCACTCTTGGCAATTCCAGGGGTGAATTGATCCAAATTATTCAAGTGAAAGTGTATGGAGGTTAAAAACACAGTGGAGCACTTCCTGTATTACCACATGACATCACAAGGTGGAGTGTTTTCAGTTAGAGAGAAAAAGACAGTGTAAATATGCAGGGTTTATGTGTTAAACATGTGTGAATGAAACAAAACACAACTGTAGGTATGTTTTTGATGAGGAAACAACATTATAACATAGACCAGAAAACAGCCTGATAGGGTTCTGTTCAAAGTTAACATTTTAAAGGCATTCAGAAGAAATTACAAAAAACTAAATGAATGTTGAATGAACTGATAGATATACTAATTGCGTGCATTCAAATTGTGATTTTTGATTCAATTGTGATTAATCTTGCAGCGAGTTAAAGGACTAGTTAAATATTATGCTAATTTCTGATCTATGTTCCATACCTGGAGTTATGTTGAATATGACAGGTTAGACTACTCATTTCACTAAAACATACTTAACATATCAATATTTAAGATTTCGCAAAAAAAAAAAAAAAAAATAAATCTTGCAAAGTGTTTTCTATTTTATACTGTGTTTATTGGTGATGTTTAAATTTTTACTTAAACCCTAGCCCTCACTGGACACAGACAGCAGATGTAACATACCTAAAGGTAATTCCATAACTAAATACTAGTAACAAGTGCCAGAACTTGTCTAAACTAAGCTATGATTAGACTCATAAAAATAAATAAAAACACCTTTATTTTGTTAGCTGAAGATTTTACCTACCAGAAACAAACAGACATAGGTAGGAGTTCTGTTTTGTACTTCACTAGTTCATTTTAAACAGGTTTCTCTCTAGACTTTCTCCTGGAACCGAAACTAGCTCTGAAGTTTGGCTCAATGTTTTCCTGAATGTTCTTAATAATAATAAAGCATTAGTCTTACAATAGCACTTTTCCAGATGCTCAAAGTCGCTTTACAATTTTTTTTTATTGATTCATTCTCTCCACACTCAGTGGTAGTAAACTACTATTGTAGCCACAGCCGCCCTGCAGCAGACAGATGAAAGTGAGGCTTCTAATCCATGCCATTGGTCCCTCCGACCACCACCATCACTCAGACGCACACCACCTGCATACTAGGCAATGTAGGTCTTGCCTAAGAACACAACGTCACTGTGGCACTTGACTTTCCCAGTGGTCTCTCATCCAAGTACTAACCAGGCCTGGCCCTGTTTTGCTCCTGAGATCTGATGAGATCAGGCTTTGACAAGGAGGTCTGGCCACAAAGGAGGTTTGGCTACAACCTTGTGGATCCTTTCCTCCTGGTCTGACTTTGGGTCAAGATTGAGATGGGTTATGTGAGTTACTGATTATGTGGTGTAGGATTGTTTTAACAGGTACGTTTTGAGTCTGGAAAATTTGAAGAGTGAAAGAGTCTATGTTCCAAAGATCAGGATGGAGAGAGTTACAGAGCTTAGGAGCAGAGCGACAGAGTGACTGGGGCAGGATGAGGAGAATTTTGAAGTAGATTTTTAGTTTTTGTGGTTGTTGTAGGATTAAAGTGATGTGATGGCTGCAGTTTTTGTTTCTGGAGGGATTTTTTGGGGGAGAGAATAGTTTATCAGGGAGGTGACAAGACTGGACAAGAATGGCAGTGGTGTGAGGAGTGAGAGAAGGGTGTACTAGTTTACTAGTACTAGACCAGCCAGTTCCTTCTACATTCTGTTCAAATCCACCAGAGTCTGGAATCAGACCATAGAGCATGAAAAACCTCCAAACTTGAGATGATCCAACCCCTTTTTATGTGCCATGTTTGTTTTTTAACAAATAGACCGTGAGGCTTTCTCTGATTGGTTAATCTGCCTGTCAATCATGCTCTGTGAAGTTGGGGAGACTGTTGGATCTGCAAAATCCAACAGTTTGAGTTTTAGAAAATTAGAAGAAATTGGGGAACTGGTTGAAGTTCTGAAGAAGGCTTAGTGGAGAGCTAGTGCTGGGTGTCATCCGTGTAGCAGCGCAACCCCCCTGCACTCCTCACTTTTTTGACAGCACTGCCTTGCCTAACCAATTTTCTATAGGAAACACTAGACATATTGACATTTGGCTGAGGTAGGACCACAGTTGGGGTCAGGAGTCATCCATAGGGCCACTGTCTCTTCATCACCCTCCACTCTACCTCGACACGTCGACGTTTGGCCGGGGTAGGACTACAGTCGGGGTCAGGGGTCATCCCATCGGGCTGCTTTCTCTTTGTCCTCCTCCTCTCTATCTGGACGTATTGACATTTGGCCAGGGTAGGACCACAGTATTTGGGCAGTGTTTGTTTACACATGATAGATGACAGAGGTTAAAAGTTATTCCTCACTTTTCTAATGCATTTTTAGCATCCTAATTATTCACTACAATGAGTTCATGAGCTTGTTTCACAACTTTCAGAAGTCAGAGTGGAGTATTGCTGCCAACAGCAACTAGCATGCTAACAGCACACCAACATTTCTTCCAGATTCACAGATGACAAATTTGACAAAAATCAGGTACAACCCCTTTTAAACAACTTACCATATTACAACTCTATTAACTATCAGTGTTGGGAGTAACGCGTTATAAAAGTAACGAATTACAGTAATGCATTACTTTTTGCTGTAACGCAGTAATGTAAGGCATTACAGGGGAAAAAATAGTAATATTTTACTCGGTACAAATGTGAGTAACGCGCGTTACAGTGTTTTTTAACCTGGATTGAAGTGGTGGGTTTTTCTTCATACAAATTCGCTAAAATCACCTCGATATCAGCAGCGGTGAAACGCCGGAGATGCGCCCTCGTAGACCTTCAGGTCACCGCGGGCGAAAGGACTGACAAAGAACTCCACGCTGTTTAGACCTGGTTTAGACCTGGGTCAGT
Organism: Boleophthalmus pectinirostris; assembly: GCF_026225935.1. NCBI lineage: Eukaryota > Metazoa > Chordata > Actinopteri > Gobiiformes > Gobiidae > Boleophthalmus > Boleophthalmus pectinirostris. The sequence continues at coordinate 9,690,842 of NW_026571353.1, read as the reverse complement.
TCTGGTTTAGGCCTGGTTTACACTCGTCCCTCCCTCTATCGCAGTTCACTTTTCGCTGTCTCGCAGATTTTTTTATTTTTTTATTTTTTTTGTGCAAATTTGCATGCCCTGTTTTTTTTACATTGTATGAATGCGTATTGTGTTCCTCCCGCTGCGTCCTGACTGGCCAAGGGACTCCTGTCTCCTGTACAGTACAGTACAGAATGTGTTCAGCTGCCAAATTTAAATACATGTTCAATCTGTATCAGTGTGATTCTGAAGTGTTGTACGGTTGCAAGTTTTCTCCCCGACGAAACCCACAACGTCGACGAAATGTTCTGCACCGACAAAGGCTCCTGCGCTCGCACCCAAAAGGCAGAGGAAGATGTAACCATCACACAAAAAGTTGGACTTCTGGACACGCTGAAGGAAGGTAGAAGTTACGCGCTGTAACAGACTCTTGCACCGGCTCGGGTACCTGCAAATAGTTGCTGAAAATCAGGGCCGCGAGCCTGAGCAGCAGGGTCCATAAAGAGCGATCGGGTGACAGCCGCTCTTACCTCCATGAGGTGCGGAGCAGAGCCGCTCCTTTCTCCTGCGGTCTCACCTTCGAGCCCGTCCCCACAGTGAGTCCTGTTTTAGTCCTAGTTCAGTTCTAGTTTAGTCCTAGTTCACTTCTGGTTTAGTCCTGGTTTAGACCTGGTTCAGTCCTGGTTCAGTCCATATACAGCGCAAAAGTTATTTTGGTGAGAGTAACTTAAAGTAATGCAATAGTAATGTAATGCCTTACATTTTAAATGCAGTAATATTGTAATGTAACGAATTACTTTGAAATGACAGTAATAGGTAATAAATAAGGCATTACAGTTTCAAAGTAACTTGCCCAACAGTGTTAACTATCAACAAAGCCCTTCAGTCTGCAGATTGTAAACAACTTTTCTCTTTGTATATAGGTCTATAGTAACCATTCCAATTGTGATTTTATTATTGATTTCGCAGCCTAGAGCATAGTTATTGTCCCCTGGCAATTTAGTCCATTCTTAAATTAAATCTGAACTCAAGGTTATCCTCCTCCTGTACAACCCCAAGATAAGAAGAAGTGAAATTAGTCTCATTGGTCTAAATTAGTTTACATGGGTTTAGCTGACTCAGTGGAGCCAAGGACTGTAATCAAATGAAGGTGGCCATTTTACAACAAGGTGAAAGTCATGTGACAATGGACACAACCTAATATATTCTTTATCAGATTCCCAAACCTGGTGACAGTAGCTCAGCTGGTTAAAGATGTGCTCCCTGATCTGATAACTGATATTCAAATATTGTATTACTGATACAGTGTGATCCCAGTATTCTGTATCAGTAAATCACCATAAATAGTTTTGTATATTTTACTGAGTTGTTTGGAGGAAATACCCTTGTTAATGTAAATATTTGGCTCTATTCACCAGAAGACATTTTGAAACATGGATGACGCAGATGACGACTTCCTTTGGGCTCTGTTGAGAAAATGAGCATCTAGTATTTAGTTTTGGTCTTAGTTTTGGTATGAATTTGTATTTGATTTTCAATACTTTTGACAGCCCTACTGCTATAGCTTCTTCTAACAAGACACTTCCATCCCTTCCGTTGTTCCTTGCATATTGAATAGGTGAATAGCTCCATGACCTTGATATTAGGGATGCCTTGTGTAACTTATCTGGTGGAGGGCATGCCACCGGCTTGTTTATGGAGATGTTATTGCCTATCCTGCCAGTCCAAGTTACAGTTTAGATTAGATGAAGTTTGTTATTGCAATACCGTGGAACATTCCAGGCAAAGCAACTTCTCTATGGTGACAGCCTCCACCAGAAGTTACTTAGCACAACTGTTTGAGTTCCCAACAGCTACAAATATTTATAAAAGGCAATCCTCCTGCGTGTTACTTTTTTTTATCTTGTTGGACATCTTCTTAAAATTCTAAACCCTTCTAAGGTGATTATTTGATCATAAACACATCTGTATAGCAGTGTTATTGTATTTGTTGTTTCCATACTTCTAAATATTAGTATTATAAGCAGTCATTTGAGAGATAAACCTACAGTAATGCTCACCTGTTAAACTTGCTCTCAGTAAAATCAAAGGGCACATAACGGACAAGTCTTTCTAGTTAGCACAGGCTGCGTCAAACACTGAGCTACAGCTGTCTTCATTGTCCCAGGTGAAAAGGGGGTCCCATGGGTGCAGGGCTCAGTTTGGAGAGGGTCACCACATCAGCAGATTCACAAGATTTTAGTTTTTTTATTCAAATGAACTTAATAGGTCTCGAGAGGATGAAGAGGGTGATACATTTTTAGAAGAGATGCATGATGTTCTTTTAAATGTAAGTGTATGTCACACTAATTGACCCGGGCTAAAAGGTTAAAAGGTGGAGTTCTACCTTGCTCCTGCTCCACTTACTACAATTAGTAACTTGTTAAGTCCATATTGATTCCTATGGTAAAGGGATGCACCGAATATTGATGCAGATACTGACATTTTTGCTTCTCCAATAATCAAGAAGTGTGTGTTAGCATGCCAGTTTGCAGGGCTTAATGCTCAATTCTGTTTTTTTTTGTGAAATCATATTTTTTTTGCGAGGTCGTTCACATTTCCCGTTAAATACAACCTCTATATGATCTCCAGTGTGAACTTTAAACGCCACAGAAGTGTCCTGCATGCAGATTGGAGGACATAACGACGTCACACGCAGTGAGCATGCTCAGTGTTTACCAAAGCAGTCTAAATGCTGTTTTTTTTTCTCCCAAAATACTGTCCAATTCTTTGTAAAATGGACAGGTTACACATCCATGGCCACTTTTGTTTGTTTGGAATCCGAGCCTGACATGTAGGATGGATCAATGTGACCTGGCCGTTCAGCCTAAAGACGCATGTAAAAAATTTGGGATATGTATCAGTTTTAGAACCATATATCTAAGTGGCCTGGGGCGCATTTGAAAAAATCGGATCTGCATCTGTTCAGACTGTCATTAAAAAATCAGATACAGGTCGCATAGGGGCGAAAAAAACTATTTTGGGTCTGAACGTAGCCTAAATTTAAGTTAGCTCCACAGTCACAGCAAAACTCATTGTGGTAAATAAATAGGAAGCTCTGGACTCGGAATAGTAAGGAATAACTTTGGACCACTGCAAACTATTCCAAATGAACTAGTTCTGTTTTTCATGTTTTAAGACAATAAAAAACAGGTACACCGTCTGTAACATGACATCATTGAGTTAAGATCAGACCTCTCACCTCATGCCTTTAAAGCCGCTGACTTCATGACCACGGAGCACACTTGACACTGAACCTATAAATGCAATTACGTTTTATGGTAAGGTTACAGACTGTTACAAAGCTCTTGTTTTTGAGCTGATTTGAGGGGAACATATGTCTCTCCACTTGCAGCTGCGCTAGAGGCAATTATATTTAATTCAACATTTCTTGGACTTGTTCACTCGATAAATAGTTTTGTAGATCAGGGCCCAGGTGTTTAGAACAACAAACATCAAAGCATTCCTGCCCCAGTTAAAGCCCGAATCACCATTGTTATCTGCTATGACTTTGCTGCTACTTTCAGACTACAGGAAGCCAGCTCTAATTGGCCTGTAACTGTCAGGTAGGGGCCTCTGTAGGCAAACGAAGCCCAAATCAATCCAACAAAACCCTATCAGGTGAGTAGTCATGAGCTCCTTCGTTTTAACTGCATCATCGATAAACAAATCTGATTGGACAAATATGTTTGGTTCTGGCTTGAGGTGCAACAGAGGGAATGGTGACCAGACTAATATCCCTCTGTATAAAAAATACAGAGGAAAGAGGCCCCTCAAAAGTCTGTAATGTTCATCATTTTATCACAAAGAACACATAGTTGGGGCCCAGCAAGATCATTTGTACCCAGGGTTCTGAATTTTCTGCTACACCCCTGCTTGTGTTGGAATAGAGCTTCAAGTTTGAGATTTTGGTGTTGTGACTAGTGCTGTCGATCTATCTCTCTGTGTTTGTAATGTATAAATGAGAGAATCCTCCACTTCCTGAAGCGTGCCCTCTCTGACAGGCGTGTGTAATGGCGCTCGCTGAGGCTGGCGCCGTAACAAAACTCCTAAGTGCTCCTTCATTTATTATGCAAATGAGCCTCTTTTACATCTGAAGGCCATTTTGTAGAAAAGGGTGCAACTACAAAATGATGTTGTGTTTGTGTGTATTGGCTGACTCTGTATATGTGTAACAAAAAATATTATAGAAACAGTTTCATTCATAAAAATAATGCATGGGTTAATTCACTTACCATATACCTGAGTAGAGAGATAAGTGAATTTGAATTAGCAACATCTTTGTTATTTTATTCAAAGCTGAAATCCAATTGGTTTAAACCTAAAAGGACTTTCTCTGATCTGAATCCTCACTGCCTGAACCCCATGTCTATCTTGATGGAGACCAAAGGCAGACCAAGTTACCCCGCTCACAGTCAAAATTCCCTGTTTTTTTGTTGGTTTTTTTTACGTATTTTTGAGCTATAAAACCGTCCGTAATTGAATAAATGTAAGTTAGAGCTGTTTAATGTTATACTGTGGAACATTCCAGGCAAAGCAATGACATCCACAAATTCATAGCATTGTTGGTGCTGTCCTTATGGCCTTCTCCTCCAGGTCCTCCATGAAGAACCCGCTCATGATGGCTGATAAGGGGCCCCCATGGCGAAACCCTCCATCTGCCTGTATATTATTCCTTTATATTCGAAAAAAGGAACATAGAACAGAATGCGAAAAGGAAACGGCCAAGGCGAAAACACGAGCAACAAAACGCAAAGCAGAACAGGAACAACTCAAATCGGCCATTTCTGACTACTGTAAAAGAGAGAAGCACATTATGGACTGGGATGGAGCAAACATCATTGGGACAGAGGAAAACAAACATCACCGCTGGATTAGAGGCAATTGAAATATGGAAACGTGCTCACGGGACTATAAACCAGGACTAGGGGGCTTTTTTACTCTCACACACCTGGGATACTGTCCTGAGGAAGTCGGACTGTAGATGGCGCTGTAGTCCTGCCCCCACCAGTAGGAAAGCAGCGCCAAAACTTGTATAAATCAGCTGAGTGGACACGACACAGAAACATCACATGACTACTCTGAGGAAGACTGCTAGTGAGCAGTCGAAACTGTCAGGTATGAAAACCAAATCGTCGTCTGTAAAAAGAACCTAATAACATAAATTATCGGAAGACCAAATGAACCTCATTGGACTATGTTCACCAGAAAAGTTACACAATGCACCTTTAAGGCACTGGTAACCCTGATTCAGTTGTGATTGTGATGCCACTTTTAAAACTGTTAAGAGAAAAGGCCGCATACAGTTCTGCCAAGTAACTATAGAAATGTGTACTATAAAACAACAATTGAAATATTATGAGACAGCTGCTATTAATGTAGCCTTATTAGTGTATTAATTGGCTTAAGCCTTTCTGCTAAATATCTGCTAATAGCCAAACTAGAACATTTTCCTGGATCAAAGCCTATACTCTCTTCCAGTATCAGTGCACCCCTATCTGCAAGTTGATGATTTTCATTTGTAAATTGACTTATTTATCTTCTGTTTATGTGGGAGTGACTGAAACATCAGCAGGACTACATGAACCTTGTTTCCATTGCTTCACTTTGGAGCAGATCGGTGATTGTCTCCACTGTCTAAAATGAACCATGCAAGTCCTGGAGGGTCTTGGATGTCACAGTATTTCCAGAGCATAATGCAAACCTGAAGTGTACATAACAAGAAGCTAAAATGTGGTGTAGATGCACGGAGAAGTGAAATAAAAGCAGAAAAAGCAGACGGTAAATCTGAAGTAGTTTTGTGTTTACACTAGCTTTAGACACATCTCACAGTGGAATTACATTATTTGTACAATTCAAGATGAGAATTTAAGACGACATGAGTTATTTTTGGTTGACGTCAGATGTCCGGAGCCATGCCCAGAGTGGAGTGAACCAGGCCAATGGAGGGAGGCTTGTAGTGACAGTTGGTAGTGTTTGTCCGCTTTTTGGAAGGTTGGCGATCGAAGGTTTGTCCAATCCCAGGTCCCTCAGGTGAGTACTGTTGTTCTGTCCTTGGGCAAGACACTTGTAGTGGCTGCATACACTGGTGTTTGAGTCTGTGTGTGTGTGATCTTGTGAACGATCTCTGAACCATCTCTTATATATGGAGTTATTTGTAATAGAAAGTTTTTTACACAAAGTAAGTTAATTGGTTCAAGTTTGAATAGACATCTTGTCACATCTTGCTGTTCTACTTTCCCTCTTGTCACGCTGAGGAGACAGCAGCACATTGTATTAAGAGGTGTATTATGGTCCAGATGGCTGCTATTGAACATGTATGTAACTGAAACAGGGATCACACATAGAGGTGCCGCTGTTGTCACCTTGGATATGGCCTCCTGTGATACATGTCAGTTAGCACTACCACCGCCAAAGTGGGCAGATTGAGAAAAGGTATAATATCTTTTCTGTTTTCTGTTTGTTCCTTACTATACTGAGAACAGGCAATAACATTTTTTTAAGAAACACCAGTTAACTCTTAGCCCAAAGAATAGACGAAAATAAAAGCTTTTCATTTTAGATATTTTTATTGCACTGAAAGACGTAGACAAACATACGCCTGTACTGTGAGCAGGATTGCCTTTTTTCACAAACCTGACTCTTTATCTGGCCCCTACCTGCCTGTTGCCATGAATATGCTGTTCCTTTGTCTATAATATCCTACAGTATGGCATATCTTCACGGGGAATGTTCAGAAGTATGGTTTTATTCATGCAGCTGACATGCCACCTCCAGAAGGTTACACGGTGTTGGTTTAAGTAAATAAAATTATTCTCACAAGGACTGTCTTTATCACTAAAACTTCAACTGAAATGACTTCTATGAGCCTTATTATAATTTTTGAAATATTAATATCGATTGTAATTAGGGATGTAACAATACCCGAAATATCGTGATATTGTTTTGTCAAGTCGCATTATAATATTGCGGACCAACACAATATATCGAATTACAAGCCTTTTTGCTTAAATGAATAGTGTTATGTGTTTTTTATGTCTTCCTTTGTGATTGTAATGGTTTTCAAGCTCTTTGAATTGCTTTGTGTAGGAATTGTGCAGCGGGAATTACATAGACTATCATCCTTTGGTGTTGTCAGTGCAGACTACATGAAGAAATAACTGTTATTAACTCTGCATTCTATTGAATGTTGGTAGTCCATAAATCTGAGTCAGTTCTCCCAACATCCGTTGTAAATGCGTTCCATTGAAAACATGAATGCCCGAGAAAGTTTAATGTTTGTTTTGTTAGCTTATGAATACCATAAGCAAGGCACATCAGCATACATAAACTACTCCAGGACTTAATGTAATCTTAACGTAAAAAACTTAATGTATTGCCAGCTCCTGCTAACAAATGGACATATGAACAGAGTCTGTTGGCTAACGTTAGGTGTTGGTGACTCGATTATGGCAGTTTGACTATTACATATTCAGAAAAAAACTTGTGTCTACTGTCAAATGATGTGAAAGAAAGTCTAAATGTCACAAAAAAACTTTTTAGAAGACACATTGTCTAAACATACACAACTTAACATATCAAAATGATGAAAAGACCATTCTCTTTACCGTTACTGTGTGGACCGCCATTTTACTGTGACGTAATCCAACCAAGTCTGCTTTGAACTAGCCCGAGTTTGTGTTTTGGAACCCCGATTTGATTGGTCGTTCCATTGCATTTTCTCGAGGTGGAGGTTGTTTTTTTCCCCAAGTCTTCAGCACAATAGAATGCGGGACTGTAATGTGGGAAAAAAATAGCATATTCACAATGTAAGCCTTCACAATATATTGCAATAAATATGAGATGAAGATGCATATTGTGAAAATATCGTATCAAGGATTTTTGATACGTTACTACTGATTAATATTATCCATTATCGACCACAACAGCAAGACACACAGTGGGTATTGATACAGATGTATGTTTAAGCACAATAAGCACATACAACCAAACAATTTCTAAGCCTTTGTAATTGCTTGAGCCCCACCTTTGTTTTTACATATGGGTGCCGCATTGTGCTGGGAGTAAGGTGAGCCTGTTCTTGAGGTTGTGTTGTTGATGGGTGGTGGTGGAGGCGAGGGGGGGGTGGCGGGGATTGTGAATTGCACGCGGTGTTAAGTCAAGCAAGAACCCTCAATGTTGCTAATTTATTTACAGATTTAATTAGATGGATAGAGCCCTCACAGATATAAGAAAAAGAGGAGAGAGGAGAGGAGATGTTGCCAGCGTTACAGCACTTTAATTATTGGTAGCAGGCTCCTGATCCCCGCGCTCCACTGTCTAGGGAGCTAGTTAATTAAAATCCTCATTATTTTACTTTTAATTAGTTCCCCCCTCTTTTGTTTCCTTTCACCATATGGCCGTGTTCCGTGGTCAAATTAACGTAATTGAGCTAATTAAGCCGATCACTTTAATTATTCAAAGCTTCACGATTGGCCAGGAGAAGTTTGCCTCCCTCCACTCCCCTCCCTGACATTCCGGCGTGAGTATTTTTTTTTTTTGGGAGGGAGTTGTTGTAAAAGTCGTTTCTTTGTCATTATTACGGGGGGAGGTTGTGTTGGAGTTATGGCAGTTTTCATGTTTGAAAGCTGTCTCCTATGCAATCTGAGGTATGCAGTTCAAAGCAAAGCAAAATACTCATTATAGTGCGTTACACGGATGTTTCTCAAAGGCTGATGTAATATGTGTGTGTGTTATGTCAGTCTGGGTCTAAGTAGAGAATGGTAGTAAATAAAAATAAGCAGGAGATTCTGGATGGGTCTGTGTCTGTGTAGAGAACTGTAATAAATAGAAATAAGCAAGATATTCAGTCTAGCGCTGGAGAAGTTTATTTACCATCAGTAGGAGATCCAGAATCTGAGCGGCACAAATAGTCTGTGTCCAGGGTGAGAAGGGTCAGCTGTGATCTGACCTGCAGTCCCTTTTAAATTCTGTTTGACTCCAGAAGGGAAGAGGACCATAGAGCGTGAAAAACCTCAGTTCAAATTTGAGCCGATTCAGCCACAGCCGCTAATTTGTTATCTCATGTCTCTCAAGTGCGGAAGACATTTCCTCTCGAAACATTCAGGGCAAAATATACTTTTTTTTTTTCCTGAGATAAGTAATAATTTGGTGCTTCGATGGTTGATTCTGTAAAAACCTGCACTGTTTCTCAAGCCTTTATACCGATTTTTCTCATTTTTAATGTGTAAGAAGCCATGTTTGTTTTTGATTTGAACGTCTCACTGATTGGTTAATCCGCCTGTCAATCACACCCTTTGAAATCAGGGAGACACGACACAGCTCCAGATCAACTCGTTTTTGTAAAGTTTTGTCAAAGCTTGTGCTTCTGGCTGGCGAAGTAAGAGACGTGTGAAAATATGCCCAATTAGAGTGGTGTTGTCCGCAAACTTGATCAGCTTTAAGGGTAGTGGCTGGAGGCGCAGCAGTTGCCGTAGTTACTTCCTGTATTACCACATGACATCACAAGGTGGGACAGAGTGTTTTTAATTTGAGAAAAGAACACAGTCTAAAAATGCAGGGTCTGTGTTTTAAACTTATGTGAATGTAACAAAACACAACTCCAGGTCTGTTTGTGATGAGAAAACAACATTATGACATAGACCAGAAAATAGTGTAATGTGGGCCCTTTAACTGTAAGATTTCAAAGTGTATATATCATTTTTACTGCCAAGTCACATTAATTCACTATCTCTTGCATGTGAGACATTCCCCAATATGCCAGATGTGACAAGTAAAAACATAAGAAGATTGCAACACGCACAAGGCTCCAAGGCTAACACATCCTCTGTATTTAATTGATTTCTTCCATTGATATTTATATTAAAGGGGCCATATTATCCTATGTTTGAACCTATGTTATAATGTTGTTTCTTCATCACAAACATACCTGGAGTTGTGTTTTGTTTCATTCACACATGTTTAACACACAAACACTGTAAAAAGCTGAGTTGTTCTCTCAAACAGAAAACAGTCTGTTCTACCTTGTGATGTCATGTGGTAATAGGAAGTGCTCGACCATGTTTTTGAACTTCACTAGAATCACTTGGATTATTTTAGACCTGGAACTGCCAATCATTACTAAACAAAACTTAAAAGGTAGCTGTTAACTTGAAAACTACCACTACATGACATCACAAGGTGGAACAGAGCTTTTGAGCATTGGAAATGTAGACAGACTTATAATAAAAGATTACTCAAACATGTGTGAATGAAACAAAACATAACACCAGGTCTGTTTTTGAGGAGGTAACAACATTATAAAATGGCTTAAAGCTCACAAGAGTCAATTTTGCGTAATACAGGACCTTTAAAGGGACAGTCTGGAATTTTGGACCTCATTTCCTAGTTAGCCAGAGTGTTGGAGATCTGTGGAGACACTTTTATTATTATTATTTTTTAAATATTCCATTCAGTCCAGGTACTTGCGGGGAAGCACCCGACATGCCAGACAGTCGATGTAAATTAGCCAGGCTGGTGTCACCTAGTGCCTCCGCTCAATTTCATTTCTCTCTAGCGATTAGGTCAGGAATCAGATTACACTAGACGGTTTGCAAGAACTCCAGAAGTTGTAGACTGTGCACCGGCCAATCAGTGAAGAGCAGTGAAACCATGACGTCAAACTCAAGCGTCTGTCTGGGTCCCTTTTGTGGAACAGCACAACAGTAAACAAAACGGTCGAGATGGATGTAGACGAAGCCATACATACTGTGTTGGCAACGATTCCTGAGATCGAGGATTTAAAGCCGGAACAAAGAGAATGTTTGGTGAATTTTATCAAGGAGAAAGACGTTATTGCCCTTCTTTCTACGGGATTTGGCGCATTATACGTCACAACAAAATAGCAGTGATTGGTTAAATAAAAAAAGTACCCATCTACCGTCGAGGGAATGAATCGTAATGCTGCGAGGTCAGACGGTTTCCACAAAGTGAAACAGGCTGATGAATCAGGCTAGATGTAAATACCTGTGTTGATAAAATGTTTGAAATAAAACTAATCTTGCATCTCATGAATCGTTGCTGTTTTCTCAGCAGCAGTGGAATTTTACTTTGCCGGTAAAATAGGTGCTAGGTGATATCAGTCCACCGCTGCCAAGCTTTCTATCAGGAAGTACAACTCACTGCTGCTGCTCAGACATAAATCCTTTAAATGCAAAGTTGACTTTACTTTCAGAATTATTCTATTGACACAGACATTTACATCAATAGTCTGGTGTAATAATAGATTTGCCGTGGGTGCACTGGGGAGTAGGTAAGTGGCAGAGTAACTATGGCCATTGACCTAGCACTGGCTATCTCTGCAAATACAAGGACTGGATGGAATATTTTAAAAAGTGTCTCCACGCGTCTCCAACACTCTGGCTCACTAGGAAATGAGGTCCAATGTCCAAAATTCTGGACTGTCCGTTTAAGTCATGTACTTGGGAAGAACTATCTCAAAGAATATCGTAGGCTAGCTAATGTAAATAAGTGATATCAGTGAGTTGGTACAGAACATTACAAAGAAGCATGGATTTAGCTGCTGTTATACACTTCAACTTACTACTATATTTGGTTAATCTTCCTGCTAACTAGTCGCCTACAACCCCTTACAAGTTTCTCCAATTCCCTGTAGATTAGGGCTGCTCAATATATCACAATCAAACGGAAATCACAATTTGAGTTCCCGCTGTTATGAAATAGAACTTAACTGCAATTTGGTTGAAGGTTCTCTGTAGCTTTGACCTTCAGTCCTCTCTAAAAAAAAAAAACTTTTCTAAAAGATCCCATCCATCGTTTTCTACCCAAACTGTGCAGCTCTATACAAAATATACCTTTCAAAAATGTATGTTGCATCGACAGAGATCTAAATGATGACCTGATGAAAATGTGTAAAATATTAAAAGGCCATATTGTTAGCATTGACACTCCATCTGTAATGCTGCATAACTCCAAGAGCCAAGAGCAGATTGAGGGCGTGAGTGATGACACCTAAAATATTTTTCTCGGAATAAATGTGAATAATTTGTCACACCCAGACACATTTTCAGTTGCGGGAAAATATTTAAACTCTTCCCCTCCCTCCCCTGCACCTGTTGGTTTTATTAGAAACCCATTTTGCTGTTACTTCAAGAAACTGTACATGCTGGTACAGTTGAACTGATTTAGAGTCACGTTGTATGTTATTTACTAGTCAAATATAAGATCTTACCAACAACTAAACCAAGATCAAAATAAAGATAGATTAGGATTAAAGGTCCTAATTTATTGACTCTTGTGAGATTTAAGACATGTTATAATGTTGTTTCCTCTTCAAAAACAGACATGGAGTTGTGTTTTGTTTCATTCACACATGTTTGAATAACACTTTATTATTAGTCTGTCTACATCTCCAAAGCTCAGAATGCTCTGTTCCACCTTTAGATGTCATGTAGTGGTAGTGAACAGCTACTTTTACCTTTAGTTCAGTAGAGATCGGCAATTCCAGGCCTGAAATTATCCAAATGATTCTAGTGAAGGTGTATGGAGTTTAAAAACACAGTAGCGCACTTCCTGTATTACCACAAGATAACACAAGGTGGAACAGACTATTTTCTGCTTGAGAGAATAGCATAACCTAAATATGCAGGGTTTGTGTGTTGTATGAAACCAAACGCAACTACACGTACGTAAGTGATGAGGAAACTACATTGTACATTACTACAGAGAATAGTGTAAAATGGGCCCTAAAAGTTTAGGTTTTAATTAAGGTTCTTAATTAAACTTTTCTGGTGGTGGATGCTTGTCCCATGGAGATTCCTGGAATGTTCCACAGTAGATTAAACAAATTTCTCTCCAATAAAGAATCCTACCCTTATTACAACTTAATAACAAAGGCAGGATACAACATAGTTTTTTGTTTGTTTTTGTTTTTGTTTTTTTTTGCAGTATGGCTAAGGTATTTTGCATTAACCAGTATCTCAATATTGTGTAAGGCTGTGTAATGAATACAGTTTTGTCAATGATGAGCTTGGGTCTTTTTAATTAAAAGGTCCACAGCCAATCCTCTGTCAGTAGCAGACTTCAGACATTAGGGGATGATATTTGTTTGAACTTTTTTTTTTTGTTTGTTAAATGCCATTGATTAAAAGTCTGTCTTTTTTATGTTTATCAAAACAAGAGAAAAAAAAATACTTTTATTTTTCTGTTATATTACCCAGCCTGATTTTGAGTTCATAATCTTTCAGTTTTTGTAGCACTCAGTTTCTCAAAGACCTGCTCCCATTAATAGCTTTAACAGGCCTACACTACACAGAAGGGTTGCCCGCATAACTATACGCCATTTACATCACTCAGCAGATTTACAAGGAGGAGATTTTGACATCCAGGTGGCTCCTTTTACCGCTAACACTTTGTGCTTTGTGCCTGGGGCTGGACAAAACTGGTCCAGCAGGTTAGCCTTCCTCCGCTAACTTCTGACAAACTGTGCAACAATTTTCATTAAGAAGTCAGAGCAGCGGATATGTGTAAATATGCGTGTGACAGGTGTGATTGATAATGTTAGGTTAGTGAGTAAGTGCAAGAACTGATTAGAGATAATGTAGAACTATAAATCTATCACTGTCTGTTTCTGTTCAAATTAGTACTAATATATGAGCCAATGGGAGGAGTGTTTTTGTTATTATTATACTATGACATTTTTACTGATTGCTTTGTGTATCAAGTAGTAGTAGTAGTAGTAGTAGTAGTAGTAGTAGTAGTAGTAGTAGTGTAGTAGCATCAGAAACAATAGTAGCAGCAGCAATTTTAGTTGCAGTACTAGCAGTTGCCGCAGCAGTAGTGATAGTGGTTGCAGTTGTAGTAGTGTTTGCAGTGGTAGTAGCAGTAGTGGTTTCAGTTGTAATAGTCATAGGAGTAGTAGCAGTAGTGGTTGCAGTCACAGTAGTAGTAGCAGTAGTAGTAGTTGTGGTGGTGGTTGCAGTTGTAGTTGCACCTGCCACAGTATTCAATTCAATTCAAAAAGTTTATTGTCAGTTCTTCATACGAAACATATTAAGAATCAAATTGTGTTTCTCGCTTCCAAGTGTATAAATAAATAATAATAAATGGAAAAGTCCAAGTGATCTTCTTTGGGAAGATGCAGATTCCTGCTTCCTGGCCACCCTGTGGTTAGAGAGGGGAGAGAGTTCAGCATCCTAACAGCCTGGTGGATGAAGCTGGTAGTGAGTCTGTTGGTGTGGGAACAGAGGCTCCTGTACCTCCTCCCAGAGGGCAGGAGACTGAACAGATTGTGTGTGGGGTGGCTTGCATCACTCACAATTGTGATGGCTTTGCAGGAGAGGCGGGTGGTGTATATGCAGGTGAGGCGGATGATGTATAGGTCTTGCAGGGAGGAGTGTGGTGCACCAGTGATCTTCCTGGCTGTGTTCACTACATGCTGCAAGGCTCCTCTGTTGTGGTCAGTGCAGCTTCCACCCCACACAGCAATGCAGCTGGAAAGGATGTTGTAGTGCAGTAGCAGTAGTAGTAGTAGTCGTTGCAATAGTAGAAGCAGCAACAGTAGTAGTAGTAGTGTTTGCAGTAAAAGTTGTTGTAGTAGTAGTAGTAGTGGTTGCAGTAACAGTTGTAGTTGTAGTGGTAGCAGTAGGAGTAGTAGTAACGGTAGGAGTAGTAGGAGTAATAGTAGTTGCAGTAGTACAGTGTAGTAGTAGTAGTAGTAGCAGCAGTGGCAGTAGGAGTAGTAATAGTAGTAGTGGTGGTTGCAGTTGCAGTAGTAGTAGTAGTGATTGCAGTAACAGTTGTAGTTGTAGTGGTTGCAGTAGGAGTAGTAGTAGCAGTAGTAGTGATAGTAGTAGTAGTAGTAATAGTAGTAGGGGTGGTTGCAGTTGCAGTAGTAGTAGTAATTGCAGTAGGAGTAGTAGTAGTAGTAGTAGCAGTAGGAGAAGTAGTAGTAGTAGTAGTAGCAGCAGTAGGTGTAGTAATAGTAATGGCAGTGGTTGCAGTTGTAGTGGTAGTGGTAGTATAGCAGCAGTAGCAGTAGTAGTGGTTGTTGCAGTTGTAGTATTAGTAGTGTTTGCAGTTGTTATAGAAACAGCCACAGTAGTAGTAGTAGTAGTAGTAGTAGTAGTAGTATCATCAGTAATAATAGGACAGCAGAATCTCAGGCCAGAGTACTTACTGGAGGAGAAAATACAAACTCTACACATGAATTAATGTAAAAGCATACATTTTCAAATCTGCACTGCGTCGTTGACTTTTTTCTTATTAATTCTTATCAATTTTGAGGTATTGTATTATTATGTATTTCAACAACAATTGTAGTCACTTCAGAATACACTCAAACAATACAAATGCAAGGACACACAATACAGTAACTTCCAAGGTTATGCACCCTCTAAAATATGTTTTCGTTATGAAGTTTTTGTTATCAAGTTGCAATTGTCAAAATAATTAAGTACAGTGACATAATGGGTTTGTATGATTGCATTCCACTGGTTTCAAGGTTATGCATTGTATGGTAAAAGTTACATACCCACTGTTTTTAAATTATCCTAACAGTTTTTCTTGTATTTTGTCTAGGCGAGTTGAGAGCTGGGGTCAGATGGTGAGTCTGTTTTCTATTTAACATTTTGGATTAATTAGCATTGTTGGAATACTGAAGCTATTAGCTGGTATGATGTTAAAAGCACTTGCAGGTGAATTATAATAATGTGAATAAACTTAATACTAAATTAAAGGTGCTGTGCCTGATTTTCCGAAGTATTTAAGCAAAATTTGTCTTACCCCAGTACAGATATATTGTATAAGCAGGTCTTAAGGTAAAAATATGTCTACTGCATGTTAATTAGAAAGCATTTTATTGCATTTATTTCCATTCTACTTATTATTTGCCCTTTTAAACTCATTGTAGTGAATAATTAGGATGCTAAGAATGCAGAAGTTAAGAAAGTGAATAATTTTTGACCATTGCAAATTGTTTAAAATGGGCTAGTTCAGATTTTCACAGTTTTAAGTCTGTAAAAAACAGGTAGCTTGCCTTTAAACCATAATTAATTGAAAACTGTAATCTCCCCAATTGTACTTGTGTGGTGGGGTCTTTCTGTGGAGTTTGTATGTTCTCCCTGTGCCCACTGGGGTACTCTAGTGTCCTCTAGCAACCTGAAACGTAAACAACGAGGCACTCTTAATGTTACCTGACCAGTCAGAACCACACACGTTGACAAAACTTTACAAAGAAAAGTGGATCTGGAGCTGTATCCTGTCTCCCTGATTTCAAATTGAGTGATTGACAGGCGGATTAACCAATCAGAGACATGCATGCTCAGTTTGCGTCAAAATTAAACTGAAAATTAAAAAACAAATAGCTGCTTAAACATAAAATACTAGATAATCTAGATAAAGGCTTGAGAAACGGTGCAGATTTTTACAGAATCAACAATCTAAGCACCAAACTATTACTTATTTCAGATAAAAGAAGTTATATATTTTGCTCTGAAGGTTACGAAATTTTTCCAAAGGAGATTTCTATGTCACACTCTATGGTCAATTCAGACAGATTCAAACAGAATGTAGGAGGGACTGACTGGTGAGGCAACTCCTAAGCATGACAACTTGATAAGGAGACTTTGATTTTGTTACACATTTGCAAGTTTAGAATATGTTGTAGCTCTGGATGTCTTTGTTGGTTCTGATTTTTCACTTAACCTCCCACCATGGCCAAGCACGCACAGTAAAAGTCACTGGTGTCTTGTTAAAAGTTTAACACCATTGTTAACTAAAGTGTAAACTGAGCCCCTGTCCCCCGCTGTTCACACGCCGCACATCTGGTGCTGAGACAAAACACAACTATTATTTAGAAAATGGCAACGCAAAGTTCCAAGCATTCTTTGCTTCTATTTAAAGGAACTACAGAGAAGTTGGTAGTTTGATCCCAGCTCCGGCTGGTGCATTTTGTTGTTGTGTCCTTGGGCTAAACACTTAGTTCTTATTAAAGTGATCTTATTGTCTGAGTGATTGATGGTAGTGGTCAGAGAAGCATTGGCAGCCACATTAGTAGTAGGGCCTTAAAATGATTTATGTTCAGAATGACATTCTAGTATTTAAATAAGTGTTTTTTTGGTAGCCACTAATAATTCAAGACTTAACTCATAATGAACTAATGTTTAATGTTTACTAAGAATTATGTATTAGTAAGTACTTAATTAATACTCTGAATCATAACCCTAATCCCTTAATTAGGCTAAATTGCTACTAAGCCTGAACAAATATATTATATAAGCGGCTCTTAAGATAAAGCTAGGACAGCTGTGTGATGCTGTGTACATCTAATCATAAAGGGTTTCATTGTCCGATAATCAGGAAGTGTGCTGTTAGCATAGTAATGTGTGTTAGCAGTACCGTGAGACTTTGGCCTCTGAAGGTTGTGAAATACGCTTTAAACTAACTATGTACTAATTTGAATTTCATAGTAATTCCTGTGCAGCATGCTAAATATTTTCTGTATTTGAATCATAAATAGATCATGAAGTGGAGGGGCTGTTAATAAAATACTCTTTATGGTGTGTGGACTCATGCCTGGAGAACATGAATTTCAAGGTATTTCCGAGCTATGAAGAGAAAGCCATAATCAAATAAACGCAAGATACATTTAAAGCTGTACTGTGGAACATTTTCAGGAAATACCATCTCCATGGATACAAGCAGATGGCCTCTTTAACAAATACTGCATGTTAGTTACTGTGTATAGGCAGATGATATGCTGTTGGATAAGTGGCAGCTTTAGTACATTCTTGACTGCTCTCACACTGTACAAAGTCTTTACCGTGTATGCAATTCTAATTAACACGTCTAAGTTTGCTTCAGAATGTGCTTAATTACTCATATAGAGAGACAGCATGAGTGGCACATGGATGATATCACTGGATCATGAACACTGGAGGTCTTCTCTACACTGGAAACATGTGAATGTTTCATAATGTACCAAACTGAGCTGACTTCAAGTAGTTTTATTTATACTTGAACTTAAAGGTGCACTGTGTAATTTTTCTGGTTGGGGGTCCGCCACGTGCTTGTTTCTGTGGATGTGTCATTGCTCGGCCTGGAATGTTCCACAGAATGACATTAAACAGCTCTACCTTATATTGATTCATTACAGATGGTTTTATAGTTTAAATATACCTATTAAAACAGGCATTCTGTGAGCGGGGTTGCCTCACCACAGATATGACCTGTAACTTGGTCTGGTTTGGTCTCCATGAAGATGGAAGTTTGCATTTAGGTTAATTAAGTTGTAAAATAGGCTGTAATGGTTGATGTTTTAGATAATAAAAGTTGTGAATGTACTATATACGCATTATTGTATATGGTTTGTCTGACTTACTAAATCAAAATAGCTTTAAAATAAATGTATAATACCCAGAACTTGAGAACGAGAAGTAGTGTTCCTTCAGTAAAGTCATTTATTTAGATATTTTCCTTGGTTGGGTAACACTTAACTACACTTAATTAGCCTTACTAAAGCTGAACAAATCCTTTTCTAAGAATTCATTATTACTAACTCCTTAATTAATACTGTAACTCCTAATGCCTTAATTAGACTAAATTGTTACTAAGCCTGAATCATTCTTAAAGTGGCTGTACTCGATTTTTTCCCATGTTGTTGAGCAAAACTAGTGTTGCCCTAGAACAGAAATATTGTATCTGCAGATCTTAAGATAACAGGACAGCTGTGTGCTAATTGTACATCTAATCGTGAAGTATTTAATTGTCCAACAATCAAGAAGTGCTCTGTTAGCATGCTAATATGTGTTAGCATTGCTGTGACAGGAAAACTCCACTATGGCCTCTGAAAGTTGTGAAGTGTGCTTAAAAACTGCGTTGAATAGTCAGGGTTCTCGGAATGTGCAAAGTGAGGAATAACTTTGGACCACTGTAAAATTAATTATCAGATTTTCACACACATTTTCTTTAAAAATAACAGGTGTTGTGTTTTGTTTTGTTTCATTCACACATGTTTAACACACAAATTCTGCATATTTTCTCTGAGTTCTTCTCTCAGACAGATAACATGCAGTTTCACTATTATACTATACTATGATGTCACGTGGTAATACAGGAAGTGCTCCACTGTGTTTTTAAACTCCATACACTTGGAAACTTTTGCGCCTGGAATTACTTATCTCTATTGAAAACTACCACATCATGATGGTACAAGGTGGAGCAGAGCATTTTGAGCTTTGGAGACAGACTAATAAATAAGGTTTACTCAAAGTGTGAATGAAACAAAATTAATATGGATATGTTTTTATGACAACATTCTAGCATTAGGTAAAAATTAGCATAATATATTGAAAGACCTTTAAGGCTAATTAAGGTGTAGTTTATATAGCGTGAAAAAAATTGATTAATCATTTGAATTACCACTTGAGCCGTACAGTACTATACTACTTCTTTAACAAAAACAACCCCTCCTCTCCACCAGATTGTCAACAGTAACCTCGGTGGCCATCTTGGATCTACATCACAGCCTTCGCCTCTCTAAAGTGGGGACCCTGCCTGCATGGCCTCTTACGCTTCTCTTCATCTTCATCCTCCTCATCATGTAAAAATATCCTGGCATCGTCTTGTGTCTCCGTTGGCGCAGTGAGAGGTGGAGGAGAGCAGGCAATTACACTCATCTGCATGTGTTAATATGATTAATTAGCGAGAATAAACACTTTCCTATGACACGGGCTACATGGTGAGCCGCGCACCTGCATTGGTCTGATAAAAGACAACGCCTCGTGGCATGGAGCCTTTTCAGCAGACCTGCTAATTGGCATCTGAAAACGTTCTGCCTAATTAGAAGGAGGCAGATGAGGCTTGATTAGTTTGAATGCAGAGTGTAACTTGTGGGACGTGAGGGAGAGAAAAAAAAAAAAAAAACGTTGCAGAGATTTTTATTTCTCGATACAAAGATAATTGTAATTGTGATCATTTGCATACGTTAATGAATTTGCGTGACGCTCCTTGATCAGACGTGGAATAAATAATTGATGCAGTATCAGCACCTAACCATGACAAGTGGGACTTTTTCTTTTTTTTTCTTTTTTTTTTTGAAACAGCTAAGCGCATTAAGGTGCAAGTTTGATGGAACTACGCTCCCTGGCAAGGTGAGAAACCAACAGATGCTATCTTCTTTTGTGACTCCCGCCTTCAACTTCATCGCTTCTATCACAAAAGATCACCTCCCCAACTAAGATCATGAAGTTTTTACGTTACAAGTTAGAAGTAGATAGTATTTATTTATTTCTTTATTTTACTTTAAGACAGAGAGAGAGTGGTGGAGAACAAAGGCCTTGCACTATAGGGAACAAACAAGCTGCTGTGGGGATTTTAATTGCAACATGGTAAACAGTAAATACATTAGACTGTTTCTAATGCCCAGGACAGAGAGGCAGGCCACTCCCCTTTAATTAGACAGCTTTCAGATTAGGATTTTATTATTAGCAGCCTATAATAATATTGTACCCAGAGGAAATGTAAGGCCTTGGCGTGGGTAGAGTTTAAGTTATTTAGAAACAAATATCCTAACTAAACAGGATTGCATTTGAACTATATGTTAAAGATGGGTTGTGTAACTTTTCTGGTGGAGCATCTGTCAAATGCTTTTCTCTGTGGAGATGTTATTGCTTTGTCTGGAAAGTTTCACAGTATGATGTTTAAACCTTTCTATCTTCATGGAGACCAAACCAGATCAAGTTACCGATCAGATCTGTGGAAAGGCAACCCCGCCCACAGTCAGATCTGTTTTTCTAGGTATTTTTGAACTATAAACCCACCTATAATTTAATAAATGTAAGGTAGAGCTGTTTAATGTCACACTGTGGAACATACCAGGCAGAGCAATGACATCTCCATGGAGACAGGCAGATGGCAGACCCTCCACCAGAAAAGTTGCGTAGTGCTTAAACCAAAATGAAACCAGGACTAAAATGTGACTACTATAAAGTGGGAAGAGATTAGGCCTTCCAGGAGAGATTTCAATATTATGATAAACAAATACAACACAACCTTAGTTTAAATTGCTAATTCCATACCAAAAATACAGATTAACAGTCAAATATAATGTATAATGTGCAAAATAATTAAAATATTATATGGTTTTATTTGATGTTACAGTATCGATATTGTGGGCTGGTGTATCGATATATTGCCAAAAGTGTTTTTTTGGTTTATTTTACTAGATTATTTTCTGGAAGAGCTACAGTTGTCTTGCTTGTTTGGTTTGAAGAAAGAAAACTTGTTTATCCAATACATTTTCACAGTTTTTATAAGTAAAATGGGTGTTTTTCATATTAACTTGGCACACTTAGTGGTTTAATAAAAGCCTTTGTTTTTTACTGAACCATATCAAATCAATTTGCACTATATTGTATTGAATCGTAGTGCACTGTATCGATAAACATATCATATCATCGCATACTGTATGTATCGAAGTATGTGCCATATCCGCTACTTCTTAAAGATACCCAGCTCTACTATCCACCTTACTCTGCCTACTTTTACTTCTGACTAAACGCACTTCTGTTTGTGTTGGCTTTCTATTCAGGTAAACTGGTTTTCTCTTCATTTGAATAGAGTAGAGAAAAGAAAATACTATACAAAGTAGGTTGATTTATTGACAATGCACCTTGAAAATGGTTTTGTACTCTGATTCGAAGTTGTTGTTGAGCTTAGCAGCCCTATGCAAAAATCAAACCAGAATCAGACTGCTGGCGCCTGTATAACTTCCTGAAGGTCAATATTGATGCAAATTAGTGGCAAATAAAGTTCAAATAAAATTAAATTAAAAAGAATAGAAGTCAGATAGCTGTTTTCCACCACAATCTCATAGTATTCTTATGGATGTGGTCCCATCTCCATTGACCAGTATACATTTTTTTAGCTTCTTTGTGTATATGGCAGAATTTGTGCATGTACTGAATAATAAATCTGTACATATTTACCATAATAAGTAGTGCCATTGGTTGGTCAACATTGCAGTCCAATACAGTAAAAAACACTTCATGATGTAATAATTTAAAGTTTTAGTACCAGTTGCAGTTCGAATTCTGCACCTTCTAAAAGAGATATAATATGTCAGTCACACGGTATGATACAATTACGAGATTCATTTAACATTACGATATTATTGCAATATTGTAGAGATGCTTACAGAACTGAAAAAATGCCACATTTTCTTTCCAAAAGCTTTGACTTGGGGCTATATTAATGTCAAATAATTCAGATAGAGTTCTTTATACAATTACAGGTGGTTTTATAGCTCGAAAATATCAGGAAAAACAGGCATTCTGACTTTGAGTGGGGTCACCTCTCCACAGATCTGACCTGTAACTTTGTCTGGTTTGGACTCCATGAAGATAGATAGAAAGGTTTAATTCCACACTGTGAAACATTCCAGACAAAGCAATAACATCTCATGGAGAAAAGCATTTGACGGACTGACCCTCTACCAGAAAAGTTTCACAATGAACCTGACAAATTTAACGGTATATAATATCACAATATTTCACTTACATTCCTACGTCCTAAATACATTTGTAACCTCTGCTACATACAAACTTCAACTTTATTTAAAACCAGTGCGGTGGAAAACAAAGCACTTGCAATGGGAAAACAAACAAGCTACTGTGGGAGCTTTAATTGCAACATGGTAAACAGTAAATACATCAGATTGTTTCTAATGCCCAGGACGGGGGCAGGCCACTCCCCTTTAATTAGGCTGCTTTCAGATTAGTAATTATTATCAGAAGCCAGATAAGCATTATATTAGCAAGACCCGTAAGGCCTTGGCAGAGGTAGGAGAATGTTTTTTTTTTTACAGTCATTTACGATTTGGACTCCACTAGAACTAAACCAGGACTAGTAGGGTGAATTGAGACTTGAACTTGACAGCTAAATTAATTCTGGCCATGGGTTACCACAGTGATTCCCAGTTTAAAGCTGCACTGTGTATCTTTTCTGGTGCTTGTATCCATAGAGATGATAGTGCTTTGCTCGGAATGTTCCATACTACGGCATTAAACTCACCCATCTTACATTTATTGATTAAAAAACATGCATTCTTACTGTGAATAGGGTGGCCTCTTCACAGAACCAAACTGTAACTTGGCCTGGTGACATAGTGTGCCTAGGTTAAATAGAAAATGTTACATATTAGCAGAAGCTGAAACACATGAATACAATGACCAAATAATAAATAAACTATATGGATGAACTTGAACTACACCAGGATGGAAACTAGATTAAACCGTGACCAAATGTGGACTAAACCAGTTCAAGACTTGTGTGGGGGGTTTAATTGCAGCATGGTAAATATTAAACACATCCGATTGCTTCTAATGCCCAGGATAGTAAAGCAGGCGGCCCCTCCCCTTTAATTAGGCCATACCGTTATTATTATTATTATTAACAGCATATGGGCACGGAGCCAACTAGTCAACCAGCCAGCCACGGGACATGCCCTGAGTTTTGCCTCCCAGGCGTTCCCATAGATACACAAGGGTCATGTTTAATTGCGTCTGTAAATGGTCAAAAGCTCAGACCCCCTTAATACCATTCCTTGGGGTAATCAGGCATATTTTCACCATACACGGATAAGTAGCGAAAGGGAGAGGGAGAGAGAGATCTCCGAAGCCAATGCCAGTAGGTACCATGTAACGCACTGCCACTGTTAATACCGCTAAGAACTGACCCAGCTTTCGTTCAATGCGTCAAGACACAATCCAGCAAAATTGGTTTAATAGGATATTTTCACAATGTTTATTTCACACACTGGACGACAGGCATCTGATAAAAGGAATATAATCTCTACACAAGAACAACAAAATGTCAGATCTGTTTTATGGTTTGGTGAAAATAATATTGTGTGATAGTAGTGGTTCTCAACTGGTGGTCAGTGTAATACATACTTTTCATATGCACTTCTGTGTCAATAAATTAGAATAGATTGTCTTTCAATGTAACACCTAATGATTAAATCAAATGATTATCAAAAAATACCCAAGTTTGAAATTGTAGTATCATGACAACACTAGTCTACAGAATACAAAGAGAAAGAGTTTCCTGGTTGATTTATGTTCTGAACTAATACATGTTGTTGCGCGCTTGGTCCAGTATCTGCAAACTCCAGAAAGGCTCCACAAGGTTCAGGAATCAAACCCAAAAACTTCTCGCTATGGGGCTTGAATGTAGCCAGGCTGGCGGCACCTAGTGCTTCAATTTAATCTCTCCAGAGACTAGGTCAGGAATCAGAATACACTACATGGTTTGCAAGAACCCCAGAAGTGCAAGTTTGGGCACCAGCCAATCAGTGAAGAGCCATATATTCAGTGTTGTCGGAAGTTGTAGACTGCGCACCGGCCAATCAGTGAAGAGCTGTGAAGCCATGACATCAAACTCAAGCGCTTGTCTGGGTCCCTTTTGTGGTACAGCACAACAGTAAACAAAGTGGTCGAGATGGATGTAGACGAAGCCATACATTCTGTGTTGGCAACGATTCCCGAGATCGAGGATTTAAAGCTGGAACAGAGAGAATGTTTGGTGAATTTTATCGAGAGGAAAGATGTTACTGCCCTTCTTCCTACGGGATTTGGTGCATTACATACGTCACGACCAAACAGCAGTGATTGGTTAAATAAAAAAAGTACCTGCCTACCGTCAAGCGAAAGAATCCTAATGCTCTGAGGTCAGACGGTTTCCACGAAGTGAAACCGGCTGATGAGTCAGGCATATTAAAAAAGGCTGTATCCGTTTTCTTTTCTTGTAATAAAGTAAAATTATAGACATTATAGATATGTTGTAAAAGCAGCTCTTAGGGTCAAAATGTTATTGTTGTGTGCTGTTTGCGTCTAATTGTAATTCAAGAATGGTACCCTCTGCAAACCAGGAAATGTGCTGTTAGCATGCTAGCTGTTGTTAGTTAGAACTCCGCTCTGGCTTCTGAAAGTGTAAAGTGCTTATATAGTCATCATGGTGAATAATTAGGAATGTGTTAGGGAAGTGAGGAATGACTGGACTGCAAAAATCTGGTACCCCAAATGCATATGTAGGCCTTCTAATATTCTTTTTTTTTTTTTAGGCAGTAATATGGTCCCAAATTTTCACCAGTTGAGAATCACTGTAATAGTCCAACCATTTTTATCCACTGTTATGGCATCTGGACATTTTGTTGCATTACACCCAGTATTTTTTTCTTTTCTTTTTTCCTTTTTTTTAATATGGCAACCTCAGTGCGTAGGATCTCAGATTAACATAGACAACAGAGAGATCAGGAGTTCATTAAAAACAGTGAAGCTCGGGGGAAATAATGCCACATGGCGAAGCTTTGACAGTCATTTCAGAGCAGTCCATCAAACGCTAGCTGAACCATCTTTTGTTCCCCATTCGGCGGCTCATAGCGTTAGCCTCTTATCATTATTATAGTCCTTGTTTCGGCTCCAGCTTTAGTCGAGTCTACTGGGAGCGTTTTTGCAACTCTAGTCCCCGAAAATTTGCACAGACGACTTCCAAACATTGAACACAAATTAAATGAAAGATGATTGGAGTAGTAGGAGTTTGTTGTGGTGGCAAGTGCGTCCTCTTCGGAAAAACAAGGGTGTGTAGAGCCAAAATGGAGGCCCACGTTTCATAGTAGCAGAAGAAGTTTTGGAGGTTGGGGAAAATGGCTGGAGATAGAAAATTGTATTCGCTCAGCAGACCTGTAAAAGAATAACAAAGAAGGCAATGTAGATAGTTAGTATTGGGGTAGTGTGAAATCAAACTTTTTTTTTTAAATTTAATTTTAATTTTTTTTATTATAAATAAATAGTTGTTAATAGGGCTGCAAATAAAGATTATTTTAGTAGTCGACTAGTCAGCAGTTTCTTTTTTGATGTTTTTGTCTGTCAAAACTAGACATTTTTAACCCAGAAAACTATGAAAAATGGTGACAAATAAAGTGTATAATGACACACTACTAATTCAATTTTGGCAGTGACATTTTAACAATGTTGTTTCCTCATGAAAACATTCCCAGAGTTTTTTATTTCATTCACACATGTTTTTTTTTTTTTTAACACAGAGACCTCGCATATTTAGGCTGTGTTCTTTTCTCAAACAGAAAACACTCTGTTCCACCTTGTGATGTCATTTGGTAATACAGAAAGTGTTGCACTGTGCCATATGCCTTCACTAAAATCATTCATCTGGTTTCAGCCTTGGAATTAGCAATATCTACTAAACTAAAGGTAAAAGTTAACTTGAAACCGACCACTTGATGACATCACAAGGTGGAACAGAGCATTTTGAGCTTTGGAGATATAGATAGTGTGAATGTATGAACCAAATGTGTGCACCTTTCTACCTTCTAAGAGTGATGTCGCTGAAGTGGTTTTTAGATTGATTCAGTGTTTTTTTAACAAATTGCAGCGTATTTCTGCCACCCTCCCACGTGACATCGAACTAAAGCTGCTACAACAATGACGCGGCCAGCTACACCTACGACATGTTGACATAGGAGAAAGCGCTTTGCACCCGCCCCCACTCCACCACCTCCACCCTGTCCTCGTCTGAATTCGGGTCCAACACTTAAGGCTGAACGCGGTGTATCACCATGATGAATAAAGGTTTATTCCTACCGCTAGCTGACTGCTAAACGGGTTGTGTGGCTGCAGGGCTGTACACTTATGCCACAGGGTGCACACCTGTCTCTCCCTCCCTCCCTGCCTGAGATGGGCGGAGGAAGGGCAGCTCACTCTGAGACTACGTCACGTTTGGAGGGCGGAGCCTGTGCTTCCTCAGGACGGACGGAGGGATGAGCAATAGCTGGCCTTTCATAGTTCGTGGTCTGTGACTGACTCCAAGAAATCAGTAAGATTTCATAGCTATTGTGTAATGGATGGTCCAAAACCCAAATTGTGCTTGCATATGTGCATAAGATACAATGCAAAAAGAGTTATTTTGCATGAGATGGGCCCTTTAACAGCATTATAGCATGGCTTAAAGCTCACAAGAATCAATTTTGTGTACTATAGGACCTTCAAAAACAGGTTCAGATCGGGTTTGATAGAATAAAAGATGAACAAGCTCTTATCAGTAGACATTATAACATATTTTCAACTGTGCCCAAATGCCTTTACAATCCCTGTGCTATTGCTACTTATCAGTAACGCATTAGCTCGCATAGCACTCATACATAATACACCTACAGCTGACATCTCCAAAATGATCATCTCTCCTGTATCTCATGGGACCAATTTGGCTGATCGATTGGTTCCAGTGAAGTCATTTATTTGCATGTGACTTATTTATTCAGTCACGTTAAGTCAACACTTTCTCTATATGCTATTTCATTCAACTATTGAAATGAGTTAAGCCTTTTATAACCTACGGTATACGGTTCTAAAATTATTATTACTTTCCTTTTCATTTCCCACAGGTGTAGTTATAGTTGATAGATTGGCTTCTGTAGACACCTCCATTCACTTGAAGGCTACTATATAAACCTGTGATTGTCAAACTTTTAATACATTGACGCTATAGGGAATGTTTGGCTTTCCAAGTTGCATTTTTTTCTAAAATTAGCTGAGATATTGACTCATTTTGATGATTTATTTGAGGGTTTCCATACAAGAAATTTTTAAAAAGGTCCAAACACTAATAGATTTTAAACAGGGAATATTACACCTCTATGGGGTATTATCTGCTAATACATAACAAGTTCACCATGTTACCTGTTATCTGTTATTTTGAAAATGCTATATATAACTCACAACTCCTTCAGAACATTATCACATTGTATCAGGTTTGTGAAGTTGTAGTATATTGAACAGAATCGTACTGCTAACTGTAAAGCCCAATTTATGGTTGTGCGTCAAATCGTCTCTGTCTTAAATTCCCTCCACTTCCGAAATGTTCTAACTACATGATGAATCGACGCAGACAATAAGGGCTGGGATTGGTCCTCTCTACCACCACGCTGCATACATTTTCAGTACTCCTGCTTCCCCACTTAATTTTGTATATATAAGCGCCATTTTTAAATCCTAGCCTCCTAGCGTTGTGGCAGTGAATTATTTTGTGGCACATAGACCTCGACGCAGATCCATGCGAAGGGGGCAGTGTGCGTTGAGTCGATGCAGAACTATAATTCGGCCTTAATGACGGTTCAAATTAGCCAGGCTGGCGCCACCTAGTGCCTCCACTCAATTTCATTTCTCTCTAACAACTAGGTCAGGAATCAAAATACTATAGACGGTTCGCAAAAACCCCACAAGTGTAAGTTCGGGCACCAGCCAATCAGCGAAGAGCCAATGTATTCAGAGTTGTCAACGATTCGTGAGATCAAGGATTTAAAGCCAGAATAAAGAGAATGTTTGGTGAATTTTATCAAGGGGATAGATGTCATTGCCCTTCTTCCTACAGGAATTTGGAAAAGCTTAATATACCAGTTAGCCCCGTTAGCGGCACATTACATATGTCACAACCAAATAGCAGCGATTGGTTAAATGATAAAAAGTACCCGCCTACCATCGAGCAAACGAATTCTACCACTGCGAATTCTACCACTGCGAGGTGGCTGATGGATCAGAGTAGGTTCAAATAGGGCCTGGGAGAAAGTTGATTTTGCATTATGACCCTCTATAAACAGCCCAGAGTCAGGTCTTTCAGAGCCCTAACTAACTCATTTTGTCAAAACCTATGAAAATGAAAAATGGAATTAAGTGCGATGCCCAGAGACACAACAACAGTAGGCAATAGTACCCCCAAGCTGTGCCTTTATATTACACACTGTATGTTCTTGTTACTTTGGGTTTTTCAGCATAGTAAGAGCATTTGGCTGTTACTAATGATCTGCCCTGCTGTGGCTGCCTTCACTCTGGGAAAATCAGCACAGTTTGTTTTTTTGTTTTTGTTTTTTTTAGAAGAAAAACTTGAAAAACTGAAAAGCAGACAGAAAAGCTGAAATGAAGTTAAAAAGTTTTCAATTTTATGTGTTTATAAATTTTCTTGGTCTTCTTTTTGGTCATTATTTTTTGTAGTTTCACCAGTTTGGTCCTGTTTTTATCTTCGTTTATTTCTGGGTCAGTTAGAGATTCAGTAGCATGGTAAATCCAGAATTATTTAGCTCTGTATGTGTTGTACAGTGATATCAGTCTGGTCACCACTCCCTCTGTGTTTTTTTTTTTTTTTCATTTGACATGTAAAATGAAGAGGCTCACTACTCATTTTTGATTTACAAATTTGCAAGGTATTTCAGTCCCTATTTTCTCCTTTCTTTTTTCCTCATAAGCATACATATTTGTTTTGAAGAAGTGTATATTTTGGTTCCCAGGCAACACAGATTCAGCTCATATCTCTAGTCTTGGGTTTGCAATTTTCCTATACATTTAAGGTGATAGTTTGAAAGTCATACATTTTCCGAGGTCGTGCTTATGTAAAACATTTGGAATCACTATTCTAAAATATATATATCTTGTGTTATACTGTTAATTGGCTTTTTTGTTTCTGTATTGAGAAGCTGCATCTGTATCTATCTATCTATTAATGTCTATATTGTGTTGCTTATTTAGAGAAAGTAAACATTTAATAATTATGTAAAGCAGTTAGAATATTCACAGTTATGAATATATGAACATATTTAAATGTATTTCATTAACAGAATGCGTATGTTGAGGTTTAACCAAGAAATTCTGTTGTAAATCTGTATTAGTTTCCTTTATTGCAGAATATGATGAGCTATATATATTGAGACATTAGTGTGGTGTGGGCCAGTTTTAGTGCATCATCAAATTGTGAAGAACCTTGTGATTCCCAGCCGTACTTCTAAATTTCACTTGCTCCATTAAACCTCCAAAAAGAAGCCATATATGGCCGTGTCCTCACCTTCTGGTCCGTGAGCACTGAGTTGCTCTGCAGGGGGGGCAGGTGGCTGGAGAGCAGGGCGGCTCCGGGTCTGTCGTGTTCACAGAAGATGTTTCCGTTGATGTAGTGGAAGCGATCGCCCGGCATCAGTCTGTTCCTGCAGGTGGCACAGCTGAAGCACTGCACAGGGACAGACAAAGATATAGATTTGATTTAAAGGCGTATTCTGTAACTTTTTTGGCTGGGCTTCTTGTTTCTATGGATATGTCCTTGTTCCACAGTATGACATTAAACAGCTCTACCTTACAGTTATTCAATTCTAGGTGATTTTATAGCACAAAAATACCTAGAAAAACAGGCATTCTGACTAGGAGTTTTGAGTTGTATGCTGTTATAAAAACCTTTAAATATTGTAGGGGACGATTCCTTTAAAAGCAATTCTAGATTTACATTTTTAAATTAAACAGGGAATTGTGTGAATCATCTCTACTGCAAGTACTTAATAAATACAGATTTGTCGTACCTTTTTTTGATACCACTACATAAACCTTTACAGGATGGTCCAATGCATTTTTTTCTATAGTTATAGTATTAATCTTTATTTGGAAACATAAATCCAAATGATAATATTCCTAGTGAATATTTTTAGCCACTGATTTGTGCTGGTACTGCTTCACTTATGACTGTCAGAGGACCCTCCTTTGAATAAAATCTAAAAATAAAATCAATACAAAACTGTTTTGCAGACTCCATTTGTAAAAGGGATAGACTTATCTTTCCAGACAATTTAACATACATATTGTCTATACAATTAGAGATGTTATTGCTTTTGCCTGAGAACTTGTCTTGATGAAGGCAAGTAGGTGACATAAACAGGCCAAGTTACAGGTCAGATCTGTAGAGCCAGCTCACAGTAAGAATGCATACTTATTTATTATTATTATATTTTGTCAAAGCAAAGGATTTGAGAGTTCACTGAAAATTGACCTTACCACTTCCCTGAAACTGTATACACATATTTTTCAATAGAAAGTTTCAACGTTCGCTTTATTTAATGTTGCCGGGGGAAACAAGTCAGCTTTTAAAACCTAAGCACAATGCGCCCTTGGTCCTTTGTTGTGCCATTCAGCTTAATAGCATTAAAAATTACACAGCCACAAAGCAAGGCATGCCTTTTGGAGTCAGGAATTTAGAATAAACATTATAGCACCATGCCAAAGTTTAGTGAAATGTGAAGAATGCTGTTAGCCAAGTACTTCGATCATAACTGGATTATGTTTTATGAATAAAAAGCCAAGGACAAAACTGCATATTTGTAAGACACTGTAACATTTTCAATTAGACAGTTATTTAATTAAACTAATCAAGGTAGAATATTGACTGAATACCAAATAATATCAGAAAGATCGTTTAAGGTTGTTTTTTTTTACTTCCAGGTCCATGATTTACTTCTTTGCCATTGCAAGATAGGACCAGTGTTTGGCATCTGTTTTTAAATAATATTTTGTAACTGTTTGTATTTGTGTATACTTTAAAACATTAGAAAATATGTATAGTATCTCAAAATCGTTTTATTGCTTTTATCAATCATTTCAGACCAAGCTATGGAGTTAACATTCCGAAATAAAGTTAGATTGCTAGTAAATTTACGATTGCAGTACCTTAGTAGACGTCTGAGCTGAAAATGTTTCCGTAATTGTTTGTATGAAAGCTATTCTTGTACATTTTAGATTCAATAACGCAGATAGTAGGGCTACAAGATGAATTGCAATTGAATCAAAATCACAATTAGAATCAAAAGGCAGCTATTTTACCATAATTTCCTCCAAAAAACACAAAAATGTCTCTCTTTTTCTGAATAAAAACTGCTAACCCTGTAGTTCAGATCTGAATTGCTTTAAATTGGCTAGCTGAGTGAAGTGTCTTGCCCAAGAACACAACAACAGTATGGATTACAAATATCAAGGAACAAGCTGAAAATGTTAAGGAACTTAAATTGACAATACTTATTTTTGAAATGTGATTCTTGTATTAGATTGTCAGTTCATATTTCAGTCTTTTTTGGAAATTCTCCGGGACACGATTAAAATATGAACTTCGAACAAACCCCTATTACCACAATTCTTGTTTGAAAAATCATGATTTGATATTTCCCCAAATCACTCAGCCCTTGCAGTTCGCTTTATAAGACATAATGTGTACAGCTAATGAATAAGCAGAGCATGGCATAATGCAGTTAAAGGGGAAGCGTCTCTCCATCTCCCCTGTCTCGGCTCCAAATCCCAGATGTTGCTGTCAAACGAGCAGCAGGGGACAGAAGTGGCTGATGGGAAATCGGGGGGACTTACTTTAAGGTGGTAAACATTTCCCTGTGCCCTCATCACCATCTCGTTGGCTGGGATAGACTGGCCACAGGCAGCACACGCCCCGCTGTGCCCAAAGAGTCTGCAGACAGAATAACACAACAAGCTTTCAGGCATGTTTTAGCCTAACCCGCAATGTCAAACAAGCAAAGAGACTGTACCACTATTAAAGCTGCATTGCGCAACTTTTCTGGTGCTTGTTTCCATGGAGATGCTATTGCTATGCCTAGAATGTTCCATGGTATGACATTAAACATATCCATCTAGCATTTATTCATTATTGGTGTTAATGTTGCTCAGTAATACGTTAATTCCTTCCGTGAATAGGCTCGCCTCTCCACAGATCTGAATCGTAATGTAGCGTAATGCTGTAACCTGCTCGTCTCCATGGAGATGTTATTGCTTTGCCTGGAATGCTCCACGGTATGACATTAAACATATCCTTCTAGCATTTATTAATTACGGGGCTTTCTGTTGCTCAAAAATACATTAACTCCTTCTGTCTTTAGGGGTGACTCTCCACAGATCTGAATCGTAATGTAGCGTATTGCTGTAACTGGCTTTATCTATACTGTGGAACATTCTAGACAAAGCAATAACAGTTCCATGGAGACAAGCAGGTGGCGGACCCTCCTTTAAGCAGTAATGATGATAGATAATAATATTCACATCTCATGGTATAGTATTAATTGAAAAATGTGTTTATAAGTAATAATGTAATGAATAATAAGTAATAATGTATCAATAATAAGATAATAAAAATAATAATAATAGCAAAATTATTGATACCCAGATACAAAATTCCATAAATAGAACAAAACTGGGACTTTTCTTTAGGTTTTTGTACTCCTACTCGTATTTTGTGTTAGAAATGAAATTAAATTGTCTAACATCGTTGTGATATCATAACTGGTATCAAAAGCTGATCTTGAATTTTTAATATTGTGACAACATTTATGTAGTTTAACAATTACAATGTATGGGTTTTAATTCTGCGCTTACAATTACTTTTATGTAACAACTTTAATCTCTTGTAAAATATTTGCAGGGGCAGATAATGTCGTATTATTTTTCATTGGCAAGCTGAGTGAAATGTCTTGCCCAAGAATACAACGACAGCATGGATTACAAATTTCGAGGAGCAAGCTGCCAATGTTAAGGATAGTGGGCAAACATTACTGTCATCTGAAATTACATTCTGCTTAGAGACAGTACAGTACTCAATTTGCCCCACACTACCAACCCATATTGTAATGCTTAGTAATTGCTATCTAATGCTGTAAAAATGAACTTTGAAGTAATATTTCTGCATTTTTGTGGCCATTCACTTCATATTTGTCTACTAAACCTTAACTTCTAGGCCTACATATGAAGACAAATTTTATCACATATCTGATGTCGAGTAAATATTGCCATCAGGACCATCAGGATTTTCAAACAGTTCTACCTATCACCTACCATTAATCTACATTCTTTTCCCCTATTCTTTTGTCTATAATACCTGTTACAAACGTGTTCTGAAATGCATGTGATTCTGGTATCAGTTTAGCAGCTCATAGTTTTCAGTTTTATTAAATGTTTTTCTACCTGGATGTGTTTAAAATTCACTCCCTGAACAAAATCTCACTTCAGAAAATCTGTTTCACTGCATTTATCAATAATTTTAGATAAAAATATGGAGTTAATTTCCTAAAATAACGTTATATTGCTAGTAAACTAACCACTGCAATGCTTAGTAGAGGTCTGAGCTGAACATATTTTCCTTCGCAGTTGAATCAAAATCGCAATTTGAATCGCAAAGGCTGCTATTCTACCATAATTTCCTCCAAAAACGACAAAATATCCCTCTTTTTCTGAAAAAAAAACTGCTGTAGTTTAGATCTGTTCAAACATGTTCTGAAATGTGATTCTTGTATTAGTTTGTCAATTCATATTTCAGTCTTTTTGTGAATTAAAATGTGAACTTTGAACAGAATCCTATTACTGAAACACAAATTGCAAATCAAATGGCAATACTTGTTAGAAAAATTTTCCCAAATCAGAAACCTAAATTGTGAAATAATAAAAAAAAATATCTCAATCAAATATTTTAACAAAACCGTCTCCATCTGTCCTAATTCTCCTTTCCTCTTCTTCCTCTCCTCCCTGTCCCCTCACCTGATGTAGTCGCTCCGGCACAGGATCATGCCCCCTTTGCTGTAGCAGGTGGTGCCGATGTCTCCGAGCTGGGCCTGGCAGCAGGAGCACTTGAGGCAGCGCGTGTGCCAGTAGCGCTCCATGGAGAAGAGAAGGAAGCGGTCGGCGATCTTCCCCCCACATCCGGCACACGACCTGGGGGCTGAGGGTTGATTGTTCACCATACTGCCAACAACAAAAACACAAAGAGATGAGAGGTGAGCGCCATGTGTGGAGAAAAGTGTGTATGTGGGCCTGTTGCTTATGATAATTACTATATCGTAGGGATGGGACAAGGTATGTCACGAGATTGCCATTCAGTGCCATTCAGTTCACAATTCTGAATTCACAATTTTTAAATATTTAAAGGTGCACTGTGTAACTTTTTGGTTGGGGATATGTCATTGCTCTGCCTGGAATGTTCCACAGTGTGACATTAAACAGCTTTACCTTGTTTTTATGCAATTACAGGTGGTTTTGTAGCTCAAAAATAACTAGAAAAACAGGCATTCTGACAGTGAACAGGGGTTGCCTCTCCACAGATCTGACCTGTAACTTGGTCATTCCAGACAAAGCAATAACATCTCCATGGAGAAAAGCCTTTGACGGCCCTCTACCAGAAAGGTTACTTTAATTTTACAGTTTTGGTGTCATTGTAGCACTGCTCTATTCAACAAAGTTAAAAAATTTATCTAAATCAAACATAAAAATATGAGGAAAAAAATCTTACAAGATCATTTTCCTCATCTTGTCCTATCCCTACTATATTGTCTATTGTTCAATACATGTATAAACATGTCATGATAAGAAATTTTGAAATACGACATATTGCTGAAGAAAAAATAGACAAAACCAAAATTATAACAATAAAAACCCTGAAGAAGGATCCCCCGACCCAAATAAAAAATAAAAACAATGTACAGTTTGGTTTAAAAACATACAAACTGCATACAAACAGAAATAAAGAGCAGAAGGCAACACTTTGGTAGTTAGTTTGAAGCTATAATGATTCCTAGAGGTCATTTATCCAGCTCTCTACAGCTTAAATCTTATCTTGGTACAGAAAAATAACAAAAGGTTCCCCACTAGTACAAATAAAAAGTACCAGGACAAATATTGACTCCCAAACCTTATTGTTCCATCTAATCCATATAGTAATTATCGTAACAGGCCTAAATACAGGACAGATGACAGATGGAACAGTCATTTTTGGGAGTACATTTTTATTGTGTGTATTTTTTCAGCAATACAATATGATTTTAGCTGTAGAAGTCTGAATTATGAACTAAAACTAAATAATTTTATTGTGTTAAATGGGTTGTATTCTGCCATTTATTCAATTCAATTCAAAATTCTAAAAGGTTTATTGTCTTTATTGTCAATTCTTCATACAGAACATATGAAGAATAGAAATTGTAGCTTTTTGGCAGCCCAGTGGTTAGAAAGGGAAGAGAGTTCAGCATCCTAACAGCCTGGTGGATGAAGTTGTTATTGAGTCTGGTGGAGCAGGAACAGAGGCTTCTTCCTGTACTTCTTCCCAGAGGGCAGGAGGCTGAACAGATTGTGTGGGGTGGCTTACATCACTCACAATTGTGATGGCTTTGCGGGTGAGGCGTCAACTCAGTCTTTTCACAATGTTGTACGTTAAGAATACTTTTTGGGGGATAATTCTACTTTATGGTTTTGTTTCAGTATTATCGCTTATTGTCTATATTTACTTCAGCAATATATCATACTTGAAAATTTGTTATCATGACAGGCCTGTGTGTATTTTAAAGGGAATTTGTAGAATTTGTAATTTGGATGGGGTGGGACAAGACACACTGAGATACAAGACACATGAGATACAAGATTACAACACAGTTTTGGGCTCACCATTTTTAATATACTGATTTCATATTTTTCTGTCACTGTAGCGCTGCTTTTTGGAACTACAGCTTCTCTAGAAATTTATCTTGTCTTCACGTAACCTTTTTTTCACGATCCAAATGTAAAAATGTGGGGGAAAAAATATTCCTTATGTGTGCACAAAACAATTTGTCTTGCGAAATCTTCTGGCATGAGATCTTGTCCCATCCCTAAAATAGTTCTTGTTTCTATGGATATGTCATTGTTCTGCCCGGAATGTTCCACAGTATGACATTAAACAGCTCTACCTTACATTTATTCAATTACAGGTGTTTTTTTAGCTCAAAAATCCAGAGAAAAACGGGCATTCTGACTGTGAGCAGGGTCACCTCTCCACAGATCTGACCTGTAACTTGGTCTAGTCTGGTCTCCACGGAGATAGATAGGTTTAAAACCAGACTGTGAAACATGGAGACAAGCATTTGACGGATACTCCAACGGAAAAGTTACACAATGCACCTTTAAATATAGACAATTTTAGTTTTGGGGAATAGCTAAAAATATAGAAATTTTGTAATGGGCCTGAAACATTTGGCTTTTTTACCAATGTTTTTTTTGATCATTAGACTTGCGATTTATGTTTTAGTAATACAATTATTTTCAAAGTTCAAAATTTAAACATGAAAATTGACAAAAAAGGCTGAAACATGAACTGATATACTAATACAAAGATCATGTTGTACAGATCTAAACTAGAGGGTTAGCCGTTTTTATGCAGAAATAGTCAGGGTATTTTGTTGTTTATGGAGGAAATTATGGTACTTAGGTTTAGGTGGTACTTGGATTCATTTTCCAGTCTTATTTGATAACACTTTATTTTACTTCATCATCTAGCTGGCTGCTCATTTACACACATATTAGTAGTTCATTCGGTGTTTAGTATTGACTTGGGCTTCACAATTGTATTAGTCTGTATAACCTTATTCTGTGGCTAATACATCCCTGTCATTAAACTCCTTGTTAATTGTTAATAGAATGATGTAGGGACTTTTTTTTTTTTACCATGAATTATCATCCTAACAGGCTTCGGTAGGGGTGCTGTTAAGGGCTAGGTCCACAATGCTTCTACACGTAAATATTGCAAACCCCTATGTAACTAGTTTATTAACTGGAGAGTGTTAGTGATGTCTTTTTAGCAGCAGAATAAGCTTATAAGACCAAAATACTAATTAACATTGATTTAACCGTGTATATGAGTGCAAATTAGCAGCTTGTTAGATTCTAATGAGTGCACCTTAAAATAAAGTGTTACCAGACATTGTATTCTTTACGCTGCTGTAGACGTAGATGAGCAGACGGCGTTGTATTAGGTTAGCAGGTTCAAAGGTTGCTCAAGAGGTTGCGTCCATGGGCAAGACACTTCACCCACATTGCTCAATCTGGCCATTTTAATTTGGTTAGTATGTCAACAGGAAGGGCACCTGGCATGAAAACAAATATTTTCATAATTATTACTGCATGAGTGTGTAGAAATTTTAATTTGGATGCTATTACTTCCAATTATAAACGTCACGATAGTTTCAAAGGTTGTTTTAGGCAGAGTGACAGGAAAAACTCAACAGCTCAACTTGTTTTAAAGTTGTTCATAACATTTACTAGTGTTTCCTTCTACGATACAAGTAATTATTATAATTTCAGATAAATAAAACTGTAATTATCTTCACTAAAACTTGGCACTGACATCTCTGTGACTAATAACCCTGTGACTCGAGTCAACAACTATTTCAAAATTGCACACCTGTTTACACAATCATAGTATTAATTATAAAAAAAAAAAAAAATGCAGAGTACATGTCAACTGGTGCAATGTAGACTATTATCCTCCAGCACAAAACTATCTTGTTTGTTTTATCTCACATTTCCATACCTTATATTGTAAATAGCCATTCTAACAATGGAATATGTTTAAATCTTGGCTATTTTAAATACAATTACTTACTGTTACATAAAGTCAAACCAAGTTGTGTTGTTTTTGTTAGTGTGTGTGTTGTGTGTGTGTGTGTTTAGTCATTATCACAAACTTTGGCTGAAGTCTCCAAACCAAAGCAATGCAATCAGGGCAGTCAACATCTATTTTTCTCACCTGCACTTGAACGGTGCATTGTTATTACATGTTTAGGGTTGTTTTGCAGCCAGAATACCAACAGCAGAACGTAGCATTAACAATCAGTGTCATAAACACATGAGTGTACACTTGTTGTTTTGCATTGTTACCGAGCCCACACAATCCGTTCAGCTACATGTTAAGGGCATAGGAACATATCTGTAGGAGCTCGTGCCAAATTGAAGTTGTTCTACTGTTGTGGGAGCGGATTTAAGCTTGTCAAGTACGCATGCAAGTAAGAAGCGGTATTTTTAGATTCTGGGTTGTTTAAACGCGTTTTAATTTTTGAATATTGCCAATTTAATGCAGTTATAGGTTTACTAATTATATTCTTCTAATTCTACTAAGTAATTCTATAATGTTGCTGTATCATTATGGCACGTTGTTAAGGTTGGTTTCTCAGTAGAGCAGTTTTGGGGTAACTTTGCTTGCCACTCTAGTCTCTCACACAAAGCAGTGAGGAAGGCAGAATAAGATACTCAATTCCCGAACAGAGGTGGAAAAATAATAAACAAAGGGTGATTAATAGGTGTAACCAAACATGCGGTGCAGACTCATCACTGTACTTACGCACTTAAAAGTTATGCACTTGAAAATGAGCACAAACTTGGCGCTTAAAAGATGCACGAGTTTTACAAAGAGATTGGGTTAAAAAGTCACTAAATGGCACTTTTGGAAATATGCCAATAATGAAATGAAAATGCAGTTTTGATTAAAAATGAAGGACGACTGCACAAACTTGATCCAAAAACGCTTCCTCATAACGCGTGCATTGGCCAAGCTGTGCGTAAAAAGAACATGGAAAACCATTTGCCAAAGCGCGCGCTGAGAGAGAGAGAGAGAGAAAAAAAAAACATTGGCACGTTACCTTTCCGAGCCAAACGTGTTGCTCCTGCGGTGAAGTTTGTAACGAGGGCGATATCACGACAACAACCGCAGTTTACAGCTTCAAAACCCCGCTTAAACTCGGCATTTCGTAGGTCTTGGAGCAGCAAAACCAGCACACACGGAGATCGGGGGCAATAGTTGATAAAAGTCCCTGAAAATCCCGCTTAAAACAAACCCAAAACTACAAGTCGCTTTGGAGAGCACTCGTGACGCATCGCTGTTTGATCTGCGCGTACAATCGCTCCTTCAGATGTTCCGAGCGCCTTTGACAGTCAGCGACACTATTCATCAAATTGCGCAAGGAGCTATTTAAATTATAGAGAAGGGACGTAGCGGACTTGAGGCGCGCCGTAGCCAATGGGAGCCGACGGGGGCGCGGCCAGAGTCAAGATGATTTATGGGTTTGTAGTGGCTTATTAATGTGCGCGTTCACGGCTCTTCCCAAAAAAGCTGCCCACATGTTTTCACAACGTGTCCGTGTGCGAGTCCCAAATGGAAAGCAGCTATAAAAACAAATGATAGTAGGCTACAAGGCGCGATTTATACTTGACATACTTTGACACTGTGTAAGTCAAGGGGAGAGATGGCAAAAGAGTGGGTTGTGCTGCCATGCCCAGACCAAGTGCTGTTACTACATTTAGACAAAAATGGTACTTCGGTATGTAGGACTAGACTGGAAACTGAATAGACTTTTTTTATTTTTTCACCTGTTTATCCATTTATTTATTTATTTTTAACCATAACTAATAGAGGACAAAATATTTAGCTGGCTCTTTCTATCATCATCACAACATTCTATAGGCCGATAACATTTAATACAGATGGGTGCAGGTAAATAAATACTGTTAAAGTGCAGCTTTCTGTGGGGATACAGTGAGTTCTGGGCTCTAGTGACTAAAAAATGATCCGTATCAAAATGGGTGAACTTACTTTTGAGATATTTCATGGCAAAATAGAATGTAATCAATTGGAAAAACTGTCTCTTGCCCCCATCTGGTACCAAATCAACGTGACAATGATTTGTCATCATCGTCACGTTCAAGCATCTTAAAAAACAATTCAGGACTGTCTCAAAAATCAATATCAGATCGCTTTTTGGGATTGTGAAAATTAATATTGCAATTTTGACTGATTCAAATACAAACTCAATTCTGAACAACAAAGCCTAACATTTTTTTTATTTACAAGAAAATTATGTCTAGGTATATTGTCCTCTGAATTTGACCCTACTCCTGTATAATGTTAACTGCTGTATAATGTTAACAGAATACATTTTGGAGGTCAGATTCAAATCAAGGACATTT
The DNA here is from genome assembly GCF_026225935.1 of Boleophthalmus pectinirostris. NCBI lineage: Eukaryota > Metazoa > Chordata > Actinopteri > Gobiiformes > Gobiidae > Boleophthalmus > Boleophthalmus pectinirostris. Next base: position 9,650,172 of record NW_026571353.1, on the reverse strand, counting down.
TTATCAGGAAATTCTTGCAGTTACTTAATGATGACACAAACATAATAGATTACAACAAGTTATGAAATTGTAATTTAATCACATAGCATATATTAATTAAAATTCTGTATACTCATTGTTTTCTTTTGTTTGTCAGCTGGGCCAATCTATATTACTGTCTTGTGCAACCTCCAGCAGAACTATATTGTTTGTTTATCTCATATTTTTACAGTATTATTGTAAACTATACAGCTATTGTAACAGTTTAAAAAAAAAAAAAAAACATTATCACAAACTTTTCCTGAAGTCTCCAAACCAAAGCAATGCAATCAGGGCAAGACGTCTATTTTTCCCACCTACACTTGAACGGTACATTGTTATTTAGTGTTGTTTTGCAGCCAGAACACCAAGAGCCAAACGTAGCATTAAGGGCACTTACAATCAATGTCATAAATACACGCGTGTCCACTCGTTGTTTTACATTGTTAACAAGCCCACACAACCTATTCAGCTGCATGTTAAGGGCATAGGAACATATCTGTAGGAGCTCATGTCAAATTGAAGTTGTTCTATTGTTGTAAGAGTGGATGTAATCTTGACAAGTATGCATGCAAGTTAGAAGCAATATTTGTCTGTCTAAAAAAGAAAAGAACCATTATTTCTTGTGTTGTATTTCCAGGTGGCATCCAGTAGAGGGCACCATTTAGCAGTTTATCTTATATACAAGAATAAGTTGTAAGTTACTCCATATATGGTGTAAGCTGTAATGTTTTTATTAAGAATCCTGACTGTATTGCATTTCTATTTTTTCTGTTATTTTGATCTACAAACCATTTAAGAGTGTAATTAAATCTCTATTCAGTATAATCATCCATATAGGAGCTGACCTGTAACTTGGCCTGGTGACATCATGTCTCCATGGCCAAAGATAAGTTTAATAGTTTATTGTGGAACATACTAGTAACGCAGTAACATCTCCATGGATACAAACATGTGGCATATCCTCCACCAGAAAAGTTAACATAACATAGTGCACCTTTACATAACGTCAGTATCAACGCCGCCGCCCATACAAAAATCCCCACGTAGCTCGAAGCCAAACACTTTTAACACCTTTTTTCATCGTGGAAATATTTTTATCCTCCAAAAGTTGACACGCAGTAACGCCTCCCTCCATGACAGAGAGCAGGCTGTTGACTTGGACAAACTCCGGTCTGACGTTGGCGCATGTGAACAGTCAGTCACTTCAGGCAGATTTCAGGTAAAGCTCGAGTCAGAAATGATCCAAATGATTCAAACCCCAAGTCTCTGCTGTCAGTGTGGTCTCTTATGTAATGTGACTGCTCTGGTGGCCCCAGCTCACAGACAGTTGCCAGACATTTTGATTGACTGTTGAATGAAAGAAAGAAAGTGCTGCTAGAAGCTATGAGTCAGCTGTGGTGGATGAAGTACTCAGTTTTGTTACTTAAGTAAAAGTACAGACACCAAGGCAAAAGATTACTCAAGTAAAAGTAAAAGTATTTTGCGGAGAGTTTCAGAACAATTACAGGGCGAGCTGTTTAATGTCACACTGCGGAAACAAGTGACGAACCCCCAACCAAAAACCTTTAAAGCCGCGTTACCTTAATCTTCTCTTGTAAATGAGTTCATTTAGTTTTCCCCCAAAACAGTGTATTGTAAAAGTATCACATGAAAAAATATACTTATGTGAAAGTATTTATTTTACTAAAAGAGTAAAAAGTATTTTGCAGAGAGTTTCACAACAATTACAGGGTGTGATTTTGATTATGAGTTTAGCAGATTTTAAGTGATTTAAATTGATTTCTTCATTTTTCTAGCTGTTTTTGTGTATTTTTGTGTTTGTTTTGCTCGAAGAAATGTGCTAAAAATAACTAAAGAAAAGTTCTTTTTACTTTGTACTTCATTACCTTTCACCACTGCGAATCAGCACTGTTGTCATAGGAATTAACAATTCAAAACACAATGTCCTATCTTTTGAATGGTGAAAAGTCCTCAAAATGGCGACTCTAAAGTGGAAGCTGAAACGTAACTAGTTTGGATTTTTGTTTTGAAATTTGTGGTTAGCAACAGACATGCATAGCAAGATGATGTGCTAATTTCTTGTGAGGTAGGAAATAATTATTAAAACCTAATTTTGCTTCCACCAAATATGATGTCAATTTTTTTTACTTAAAATAAATGCATTCAGTGTTTATTTTAGACTCTTGTGGGCTTTAAGTCATGTTAGAATGTGCTTACCTCCTCAAAAACATACCTGGAGTTGTGTCTTGTTTCATTCACACATGCCTGAGTAATTCCTTTAATCTCCAGAGCTCAAAATGTTCCACCTTGTGACGTAATGGCTACCTTTTACCTTTTTTTTTGCAGTAGTTTCTGTTTGAGAGAAGAACTCAGCCTAAATAAGTAAACAAAACACAACTCCCGGTATGTTTCTGATGAGGAAACATTATAATATACGTGCAACAAATCAGAACTGTTGCCATAGTAATTAACAATTCACAACAAAATAATCTGTCTTGAAATTGCGACTATAAACTGGAAGCTGAAATGTGATTAGTTCAGAGTTTTGTTTGGAAATCTGTGGTTAGTAACAGAGCTACACAAGGTGCTATACTTTCTTGTGAGGTAAAGGAAATAATTATTGAAATTTTACTTCCTGAGCACAAAATATTATGTTAACCTATTCCTGTGTATTTGTTGGATTATAATCACTGTTATGACATCTGTGACTTCTTAGAATCTTAGAATCTCCAACAGTGTTTCAGTTTATGGAGCTAACGATCCTTTTAATGTGCGTTTGACAGGTTTTGGTGATTCTCTAATTTCTATTTACCGGTAATTTGGTGTAAGTATAATCTGTTGTAAATATAAATTACAGTTTTACACCAATCGAGAAGCAATGTGTGAAGAACAGTTTAAAAATATGTTGAAAATAACTGTAAGTAGAGAGTCATATTGATGGCAGTCCAAATTTTAGGCATAATTTAAACTTACAAAACTTATTTTCCTGATACTTTAAACATGATTTGAACAAAATAAAGGTGTTTTCTCATCATTTTATTAGTCAAATAATTCCTGTGTACATTTCCATTAAAATGTATTATATATATACTTGACAAGTACAGACATAGTGGTAGTTAAATGATCCAGATTGATAACCTGATGGCATGTAGTTAGCTTGGAAGGTTTTCTAATGATTTAAAATAATATTGTAGATTGCATTTGAATTGAAAGATATTAGAATTGGTATTATTCCACTGACAGTTGCAATGAATAAAATATTTTCCATATAAAATGAGAAAATGTAAAAATATATGTTTTTATCAATATTGTTATCAGAATAATAAAATAAAATATCCCTTTTCCCACACCACAAGACGTTATAAAAGTATTTGATTCTTCCTTATTTAATTTTCTATGGAAAGGAAAGCCACACTGTTTAAAAAGAGACATTCTATCTCTGTTTACTTTAGGCGAGTTTTGGTTTACTCTACTGATGTCATGATTTCCTAGCCTGATTCATCAGCTGGTTTCCGTCTGACCTCGCAGCATTAGGATTCATTCGCTCGACGGTAGGCAGTAGGCTTTTTCCATTTAACCAATCGCTGCTATTTGGTCATGACGCATGTAATGCGCCGCTAACAAGGCTAATTGGATTATTAAGCTTTTCCCAAATCCCGTCTTTCCCTTTGATAAAATTCACCAAACATTCTCTTTGTTCCTTCTTTAAATCCTCGATCTCGGGAATCATTGTCAACAAAGAATGTATGGTTTCATCTACATTCATCTCGACTGCTTTGTTTACTGTTGTGCTGTACCACAAAAGGGACCCAGACAGGCGCTTCGAGTTTGACGTCATGGCTTCACAGCTCTTCACTGATTGGACGGTGCGCAGTCTACAACTTACAGGGTTCTTGCAAACCATCTAGTGTATTCTGATTCCTGACCTAGTCGCTGGAGAGAAATTAAATTGAGCAGAGGCGCTAGGTGGCGCCAGAATGGCTAATGATTTCCAACTAGAAAGTCAAATTTTAAACGAAAAAAATGTCCACACTGGGATAGAAAGAGTAAAATGTTAAGTAATATCTTGAATAGAATGATCTTAACTGTGCTTTAGTAAAATGTGTAGTCCAACCTGTCATACGCATTTTTAAATATTGTATTGATTCGTTATTGGGCATTGATCATTTTACTAGTTTTAGGTGTTTTGGGTAGTTTCAATATTTAAAGTTTTATTCAAGCTAAACTACTAGTGGAGAAGTTAAATTGAATAACCAGCTACCTTTGACCTTTTGTTCAGTAGAGATTTGCATTTCCAGAGTTTAAAATTTAAAATTCTAGTGAAGGTGTATGGAGTTTAAAAACACAGTGGAGCACTTCATGTGCTGTATAATGACATGAAATCACAAGGTGGAACAGAGTGTTTTCTGTTTGAGAGAAGAACTCAAAAAATATACAGGATTTGTGTGTTAAACATGTGTGAATGAAACAAACACAACTCCAGGTCTGTTTGTAATGAGGAAAACAACATTAGAACAGAGATCAGAAAACAGTGGAATATGGGCCCTTTAAACAGTTCTTGACGTCAGGCCCCTTTCTTGTCTAAACTAACCCTTTGTGGAGGTGTTGACTCTGCTCCAGTGAACTCCTGTCAGTTTGAAAAGAAATATTCCACCCGTTAAACCCGGACAAGCCAATAACAACTCAACAGTTTGTTTTTCTCTGTTTTGAAGGGAAAGTGGCCGCTTCCTTTTGGACGGGACCTGACGCTCTCTGAAGATTTGTCCGTTTCCTCCACATTTCCTCTTCCTGTGTCAGACTCTCAGCTCTTTGTGAGGAGGAGGGGGAGGAGAGGGAGGAGGAGGAGGATGAGGGGAAGAAAGTGGAGGAGGGGGAGATAGAGTGGCACCTGTAGCTTGTGTCTGGGTTCGACGCCAAAGTAAACCCCAGAGGAGCATCAGAGCAGAGCGACTGGCAGGAGCTCACAGGACCAAGTGCTGTCAGTGAGAAGTGTAGAGAACCAAAGATGCCTGAAGACCACTAAGACCATTTGAACGACAGCTGAAGGTGCACTATGTTCTTGTCTCCATTGAGATGTTTTTGCATGGCCTGTGATGTTTCACAGTGTGAGATTAATGTTATTATAGCTCCATGAAGACAAGCAGGTTCAAAGTTATTTTTTTAATCCTTTAATTATTACTGGTTAACCTCTGGGTGACATGTGTTACAAATGAAATCTGTGGAGAAGCAAGAATCCATGTTTTTTGTATATTTTTGCAGTAAAAATAGTTTAAAGCTACCATCTGCATGTTTATTTATTTTTTATTTTTTCACCAGTAGATGAAACTGGTTCCTCTCCACTACCTTCACCTGGTCTTTGTTCAGACTCACATGTCCTCTCTGGTCTTCTTCTGTCAGACTAAAGCTGGCACACAATCAGACATCAGTAATGTAGGTAGCATCTAGTGGTGAAGTGTGAGAACAACAGGGACGGGTCAGTCAGCCTCATTACAGATGGAAGCTTTCTTCCTATGGACATTTTCAAGCAAAGATATCAAATCTCAGTGTGGATTCTTAACCAATCAGAAAAGTTTGATAGTGGTCAGTGTTCCCAAATTATATTAGTCTCTAAAAACAAAAATCAAAAGTGCACTGCATAACTTTTACCCCAAATTTTGCTAAAAAGCACCTCAAGTTATTTGTTGATCTTTGGTGTATGTTTTTGTCGGGGGGAAAAAAACTATTACAAGAACTATTACAAGTTACTGTGCAACTTTTTGTTTGATCCATCACATGCTTGTTTTGTTTGTGTTTTATATGTCATTATATGTCATTGTTCTGCCTGGAATGTTCCACAGTATAACATTAAACATTAAACCTTACATTTATTCAATTACAGGTGGTTTTACAGCTCAAAAATACCAAGAAAAACAGACATTCTGACTGTGAGTGGGGTTGCCTCTGCACAGCTCTGACCTGTAACTTGGTCTGGTTTGGTCTCCAAGAAGATAGAAAAGATTTGGTAACACTTTATTTTAGAATACACTTATTAACATCTAACTACCTGCTTAGCATAGTTGTAGATTGTTAATTTGTCATTAATTAGTATTTATTCAGCCCTTATTAATGCCTAATTCCACATAAGCTTATTGTGCTATTAGTTAAACATTTACAAACACTTTCTTATTAATACACTCCTTATTACTGCTTATTAATATGATACTAGGCAATATTTGTATATGACTTATGATTCTAATAAGCTGGTGGTGTTAAGAACTAGTTACACAAGAAATGTAGTTTTTACTTATTTGCGCTAAAAGCTTATTAGAATCGTAATTCATGGACAAAAATGGCCTACTGTCATATTATTAAGCAGGAATAAGGAGTGCATTAATAGGAAAGTGTTTGTAAATGTCTAACTAATGGCAGAATAACCTTATAGAAAATTAGGCATTAATGAGGGCTGAATAAATACTAATTCATGACAAATTAACCATTTACAATGATGCTAAATAAAGTGTTATCAAAGTTTTAATGCCATACTGTGAAACATTCCAGACGAAGCAATACCATCTCCACGGAGGCAAGCGTTTGACGAACCCTCCACCAGAAAAGTTGCACAATGCAGCTTTAACACTTTTCAACCAAACATACTACTTACAATACTATTAGGGCTATTCCAGATGTGTTCATATTTCCTGATGACAACATTTAGGTACTTTTCCACCACTGACCAAAACAAGGGAGAATTTGAAGTGCCCTAAATTGGAATACTTACCCTAACGACTCACTTGTAAACCAATTTCCTAGCGTCATGACACCTGCGCCCAACAGTCTTACAAACAAACAGAGCCTTTGAGACCCATGTTGTCCCGGGCCGGTGACGCTAACTGGCGCATTAGTCTCCATGGCAACGGCCGTATATATGTCCTGTGTGCTCAGCGGCTCCCGTGAGGCGGGGGGACGGGACAGGAATCCATGTGAACCGGCTGAGAGCGCGATTGAAAATGACCTTAGGTAAATATGCAAAATAACACACGGTTAAAGGTGCATTGTGTAACTTTTCTCTATTATTGCTTTGTCAGGAATTTTTCACAGTATGGCATTAAACATTTCTATGTTCATGGAGACCAAACAAGACCAAGTTACAGCTCAGATCTGTGGAGAGGCAACCCCGCTCACAGTCAGAATGTCTGTTTTTCAAACTATTTTTGAGCTGTAAAACCACCTGTAATTGAATAAATGTAAGGTAAAACTGTTTCTTATCATTACTGTGGAACATTCAAAGTAAGCAATGACATTTTCGTAGAAATAAGGTATTTTCCGCACTGTAGGGCGCTCTGGATTATAAGGCGCACTGTCATTGAATGGTCTATTTTTGAACTTTTTTCACATATAAACCACACCGGACTATAAGGCGCATTAAATGAAACAACAGTTAGATAAGTCAGTCAAACTTTATTTAATGCATTCACAATAACTCTCAACTTTGTTCAATTGTAACGCGTAAAAAAGTGCTGTCTGAGAGCGTTAAATTGTTCACAATAACTCATAATTGTTCAAACAGTTGGGCGATTACAGCATCCTGCTGTTCCTGGCAGTTCAGTGATGATTCTGGTCTTGATGAAAGCTCGGATCACAGTTAATATTGATGCTTTAGCCCAGGCGTCCACGATCCATTGGCAGATCGTGGCATAAGTCGCCCGGCGCTGTCTCCCTGTCTTGGTGAATGTGTGTTCACCTTCTCTCATCCACTGCTCCCACGCAGCTCACAGTTTAATTTTATAATAATCTTGAGTTTAAAGTGGCCGTTGTAAGCGTGTCTCTTGACAGGTGCATTTTGATATTAAAAGAAATCACAGTATGTATTACTCCGCGGGAGCCGTAATGCTGCAAGTGGTGCTGCTTTGTAGTTAATAAAGTCGTACTAAGACACCCAAATAAATTCATATATAAGACACTCTGGATTATAAGGCGCACAGTCATTTTTTGATGAAATTAAAGGCTTTTAAGTGCGCCCTATAGTGCGGAAAATATGGTACATAGTGCACCTTTAACCTTGTCATATAAGATTGTGACTGGCCTCTCTCAGCTTTTGCCAGGTACACAGATGAAGCACACTACCCTGACAGCTGGATGTCTAATGACTTTTTGCTCAGCCTCAAGTTTGCATGTTTCCACTGCTACAGCTATTCCTTCTCACGTCATGCACTTAGGTTAATTGGCCACTCAAAATGGTCTAAATTACCCTGACTTCAAGTTTGTTAAGTCAGCATTTTGAAATAGATGTATTTATTTATGTTTTCGTTTCTTGAAGGCGTTGGTCCAGAGCTGAGCAGCTGGTTGTGTTCTTTCACTGTTGAGTCAAGAGTAGTCACCTTGATTATTATCACAGCTTTATCCAAGTCCAATTTATGTTTGATTCGTATCACATGTCAAAACAGATTCTAATTCTGTTTCTGCAAAGTAGGGGAGGAGCAGGGTCAGTTTATAGTGTTCTAAAGATAACACCATTCTGCTGAGTTGTGTGAGACTGCTGAGGGAGATTGGAAGTTGGCAAAGTGAAACAGACTCAGTGAAGATTAATTAACATTCATTAACAACCATTTACAGTTATGTTTATCAGAATTAGATGAAATGAAATACAATATAATTACAATATTTTCTCACACGTTTAAACATATTTACATACACATAAAGGTGCATTGTGTAACCTTTCTGCAGATGTTATTCCTTTGTCTTGAAATGTTTCACTTTATGTTCACAGTAAGAATGCCTGATTTTCTGGGTATTTTGGATTATTTAATCAACTGTAACTGAATAAATGCAAGGTAGAGCTGTTTAATGTCATACTGTGGAACATTCCAAGCAGAATAATAATATATCCATAGAAACAAGCAGCTAGCGGACCCCCATCAAAAAGATACATAGTGCACATTTAAGTTTAAAAATGCCAAATGATTAATGTATTAGAATTTGAATGGAAAAAAAACATGCTTGTGCTTATTGCTTAGTCTTGAACAATCCACAGTATGACTTTAAACTAATTTACTATCTGAATGCATGTTTTCAAGGTATTTTAAGCAGTAAAAACACCAGTATTTAAATGCATAAACATATTCTAGCATACTTTGGAACATTCCAGGCAAAGCAATGACATCTTATTCACCACCAGAAATGTTACGCAGTGTACCTGTAAAGAAACAGCATGTCGCCTGTGCTCCTGTTATATCTCATCTGAATCTGGGATCACGCAAGTGCCTTATCCCTTTTTCTGTACTGAGATTACACAGACAGACCAGCCTCATGTGAAAGCTCTGAACCTCCACAATTCACTCAGTGAGCTGCAGAGGCTGCACTAGCACTGATGACTCATGATTGAATGATTCTTTTATGTTTAAAGATTTCGGAATTGAAAATGGAAACCCAAATGACAGTCATGTGAGGCTCATTCTGTTTTCTGATTGGACGATTATTGTGAGAACCAAAACACCAAATTATAATCAACAAATTGGCCATCATGTCCAAGGTTTTTGTAATTAAGAATAAAACAGCATACCATCATGTATATTAGGTAAAATCAATACTTGATGTCTAAGTCATTCTTATGAAATTTACAGTGGTGGAAGAAGTGCTCGATTTTGATACTTAGGTAAAAGTACAGATACTGGAGCAAAAAAATACTCAAGTAAAAGTTAAACTATATTAAAAAATGTACTTAAAGAGTAAAAAATAGAAGTGTTTTGCACAGATTTTGACATCTGATGAAACTTCAGATTTAAAGATGTTGATAAAGGTTTGTGCTGGATTTTGTTTAATTGAATCAGTAGTTTTTTGTAGCCATTTTTATTTTTGTAAATTTCTGTTTGCTCAAACTACAAACATGTTAAAAAAATTAAAAAAAAAACTCAGACTATTCAGCAGATCTCAAACTATTTTAAAATCTTTTCAGTCCTGTTCAAAATGTAGTGGAGTAGAAAGTACAGATACCTACTCTCATATGTAGTGAAGTTAAAGTAAAAGTATCCACTTTAAAATGTACTTAAATTCAGTACTTTTCTACTTTTACTTCATTACATTCCGCTATTGGAAATTTATAATGAAAATCTTACATACTATTCCATTAAATCAATGTACAGAGAAGACAATTTGTTCGAAAACGTTAAGATTCATAACTCACAACAGGAAGTAAGAATGGTTCAGCCAATCAGAGCCCTCATTGCTCAGAAGGAGACAGAGGACAAAGTGAGGAATTTAGTGCCAAGTCGTAATGTTTGTGCTATAGACTCACAGCAAGAAGGATTGAAAGCTTCTCGTGAGCTCATGGACAAGAAAACTCACAAAATATCAATGACATAAAACAAAGTAATCCTTAAAACACAGAGAATTCATAATTTTTATATATATAGAAAAAGATGATTCATTATGAAAAAAAAAAGGATTGAAAGGGGGAAAATACCTTTAAAATTATCCTTTAAGATTATAGAGAAAAGATGATGAAAGGAAATGATGACGGTGAAATGAATATTAGTCATTGCTTTGCCTCGAATCTTTCACAGTATGGCATTAAACCTTTTTATATTCTATAGTTGAATAAAAACAAATAATAATAAAGTATGGCAATTGATGTAACTTGTTGAACTGTTTTATTACATGCACAACAACTTAAAAAATAACATAAATACATAGAAAGAATACATTCACTGTTCAAATAAGGCACTATTTACACTAAAAACACACAAAATCACACCCCGAAAAATGAGGTGATCCTAAATATATTCACTCCACATTCAAGAGTGAAGTCTATAAAACTAAAGATTTCACTATTGTTGGCATTGGCAGTTGCATGATGTACAATTGGTACACTTGTCAGAAAGGTGTATTCTAACAGTGATTTGTGAAAACCACTGATGCATATGTACGTTTGATAAGTCCTTTTCGTCCATATCTTTGTCCTTATGTCACTCTACGTCGCCCCCTATCAACTCAGAGGGAAGTTTTAAATAAATAATAGTAGTTTCAGTCATTTTGTGCCATTTTAGTCCTCAGTAAAGCCCGTTCTAGAAGCTGGGTACGTCTAGTTGAGGCACACCGATTTCGTGGCAGGAAACTTAAAGTGCAAGCGAACATATTTTCATGGTTGTTTTTGGAAGGAGGAACAGAAACCCCCACCTCCCTCTCCAAAAATGTAATGTAATTGGTTTAAGTTGGCAAGTTTTTCAGACAATAGGTTGGGTTCACATTGTTGTCACGTGACAACATTCTGAAGTGTCCATAGTTGAGCTGGAGGGCAGGGCAGAACTCTCCGGTAGAATTAGCTGTTGATCTTAGGATTGGGCCATCAAACATCATGGAATTTTCAGTTAGCCTAATGTTAAACCAATGATGATTTACAGATGCAAATGGATAAACAATATTCAAACACACAGGCACAAATGTCAGTTGAAACAATTTAAAGCCACAAGATTAATATACTACAGCAAGTTTATGAACCATATCTCTAATAAACAATTAAAACCATTTTTTGTAGTTTAGTAGTTTCTGTGTAGTGAACCTTTATTTAACCAGGAGGAGCGTGTCCTGGATTTCCTGTACGTAGAGTAATAGCCCCCTGCCCTCCGTCTGAAATGATGATAGAACTTTCTAGAATGTCGTGAACACAATCTATTATAATCAGTTTCTCAGTGTGTGAAGTTGTGGATGTCGTTGTATATGCTCAGGATGGGGTTGACATGGCAGTTGAGAGAGCACTTGCAGCGTTGGATCCACATGACGTTCTGGAGGAGGTCCTCGCCGTCGGGGCAGTGGAAGCGCATGCGCACGGTGCGGGTTATGGAGGGGGAACAGCAGCGTCCGTCTGCACACGCCCCACAGGAGCGGGGCCTGTAGCGCTGGGCTGTGGAGCAGCCTGCAAATGTCACACTGACAGGGTCCTGGGGTCGGCTCATTCGCTGGCACCTCTTTCCTTTCTGGAATATGCACACAAACAGTTGGTTAACAATTACAAGTATATGGGACCTTTGTAAAGTATTCTATTAATATGATTTATTTGTGTCCTCACCAAATAAACATGTTCAAATAAAACACTGAATTTACTGATAAAATGTTTACAGATACAAAAATCATTTCACATGATGAAAAAGGTGTGTTTTGATTCTCAAGTTAATTCTCTATTCAGATAGATGAATGAGCTCCTCAGTTTGGGTTCCTAGATTCGAAATCTAAAACCAATTTGCAATAAAACAAACACAAAAAGGTACCATGTGTATATAGCAGCTATAACATTTTAAACTGTGTTTCACAAAACAATGTTCATTTTACACAAAAAACATCACAGTCATTTGCCTGCCATAGATGAATAAGTCATTTATATGCAGTGAACATTGGATTGTCATATGGTTAATGTTCAAAAACAGTGAAACGGTTCCATCAAAGAAAAAAAGGGCATGTAAAAAGGCAGTGATAATTGCTTTTTCACATTGAAACTCAAAGCTTGGGGCAAGCTCTGGTGTAAAATGTGAAGATGCCCTGAAATCTACCACAATCCAATTTATCACTCTCACAGGAAATGTCTTGCTAGACTTTTCTTTATACAAGGAGAAGAGAGGTTCTAATAGTGTTATCTATATCAGTGGCAGATCTGATTTCTAATTTTCTTGTAACAAATGTGTATTATCCCATATAGATCTGAGATATATTTTCAGAGATAGAAATTTAAATGAAAATAAAAAGACAAAACTTATAAGCACAGAATGACCTACAAACACACTACACTACCACAGCCTCCTTACGACTAAACTCTTACCTTGAGCGTTGCGGGGAGCTGTTCACAGGGCCTGATCTGGCAGAGCCGGGTCTCTCTGATTGGCTGGCATTGGGGGTTATGGTTGGTGACCCTGGAGGAGAGGCCCATCCCACAGGTCACAGAGCACTCACTCCAGGGGGACAAGTGCAGGAAACAGCTGGGTTCAAGCAGCACCTCTGACCTCGGCAGGGACGACATCTCTGCAGAGGAGAGAGCACAGGCATGTCACGTCTGGGCACATTAGGAGGAGAGCACTGGATCATTCAAATGGTAGTTTAAAATTGTGTTTTTTAGAGTACCTGGAGCACTAGAGTACTTGTGCTATTAAAAGGTACACTATTTTGTTTGGTCTATCACCAGCTTGTTTTCTATCGATAGGTCTGCTCTGCCTGGAATGTTCCACAGTTTGACATTAAACAGTTCTACCTTACATTTATTCAGTTACAGCTGGTTTTATAGCTCAAAAATACCTAGAAGAACAACATTCTGACTGTGAGTGGGGTCTCCTCTCCACAGATCTGACCAGTAACTTGGTCTGGTTTGGTCTCCATGAAGACAGAAAGGTTTAATGCTATACTCTGAAGTATTCCAGACAAAGCAATAACATCTCTATGAAGAAAAGCATTTCATGGACCCTAAACCAGAAAAGTTACACAATGCACCTTTAATGTCCACGCCACTGTTTCTGGCACCAGAGAATTTGCAATAGTGGTGGATTTTAGTGTGTTATCTGGTTTGGACGTTTGCTCCGGATACTCCAAAAATTGCCAATTATTACATTTGAAAAGTTAGTATTTAATAATTAAATTAAAGGTACATTGTGTAACTTTTCTGATGGAAGGTCTATCAAATGCTTTTCTTGATGAAGATGTTATTGCTTTGTCTGGAATACTTCACAGTATGGCATTAAACATTTTTGTTTTCATGGAGACCAAAAGCAGACCAAACCAGACCAAGTTACAAGTCAGATCTGTCAGAATATCTGTTTTTCAAGATATTTCTATAAAACCACCTGTAATTGAATATAAAACCACCTGTAATTGAATAAATGTAAGGTAGAGCTGTTTAATGACATACTGTGGAACATTCCAGGCAGAGCAATGATATCTCCATAGAAACAAGCAGGTGCTGGACCCCCAACCAAAAAGTTACACAGTGCACCTTTAAATAAATAGCTAAACAGTCAGCTTCTCCATCAAACTGGTTGGAAATCAATGGTGTTGAATATGCAGAATTGAAAGAGAGCACATCTTGCTTTTTTCTGTTATGTTTAGTAATAAACTTAGACATTATTTTTTTTGTCAAAATTCCAATTCATGGGTTTCAGCTTCATATTATATGCAACATTTGAGGACTTTATCCGTTAATTGCGAGGGTAACGGCCTAATTTTTCATCATTCTGAACTCAGTAGATAGCTTGTATTCACATTCTTGAATTTTATGTTGTCATAATTTCAGATGGAGGCCAGGAGTTTACAAATATGGGAGATTCATTTGTTAGGGACTGACTCTACAAACTTGTCATGTTATGACCATGGATTAAAGGTGCATTGTGTAACTTTTCTGGTGAATATGTCGCTGCTCTACCTGGAATGTGCCACAGTATAACACTAAATAGATCTACCTTACATTTATTCAGTTACAGGTTTTATAACTCAAAAATGCCTGGAAAAACAGCCATTTTGACTGTGACTGCCTCTCCATAAATCTCACCTGTAATTTGGCCTGGTTTGGTCTCCATTAATATAAAAAGGTTTAATGCCAAACTATGAAACATTCCAGACAAAGCAGTAAAGTTTCCATGGAGAAAAGTCTACCAGAAAAGTTACACAATGCATCTTTAAAGTGATTTTAACTGAGAACAATCACATCTTTCTGAAGCAATTATAGAAAAAAATATTTCACTTTTGCTACAGCTGTCAGAGAAGAACTTTCACGCAGATATTGTGACTAATTACAGAGATATTAAGCACCATAAACCAGGACACGACATCTGCATTTTGACACATAAATTATACCATAAAATTCTGACCTGCCTTTCAGCTCAAACTAAAGGCATGTGAAAGCAAACTATTCTATGCTATTAAGTAAGTACAAAGCTATGGGCGGGGACAGGGGGTAGGTGAAATTACAGGATTATTCAAACATACATGAATCAAATAGTTTACAACTCCATTCATATTTATCAGAAAGTGCCAAACATTCGACATTACAAACTGTGATTGTTCCATATTTTTTCAGCCTAACACTGTACATATTCTCTGTAATAAAGTTGTGATGTGTCCTGTCACATTTTCACTGAATCTCGAGACATGTGTTTAGTATTCAGGCGACAGAACCAACAGATTGATCTCTGAACTAATAAATTTTGTTCAGAACTGGTTTAAACAGGACTTGATCCAGACCAACTTTGAGTAAATGACTTTGGCCAGTACAGTTTTGATGTCTTTTCCTGTCTTTGTACATAAACATGAAACACTTGTGGTCACCCATTAAGGTTTAGTGTGCATACACTGTGGAAGACTATTTATTTGATGTACCTTTGTAAGTGTTCCCTCCGGGCAGCCTCAGAGGGGGCTGGTCTGGCCCCAGTGGACTGATGTGGTTGGGCAGGGGCTGCATGTCTGGCAGAGTGGTTAGCCCTGGTCCGTCTGGCTCCTCACTGATGTGGTTGTTGTCTTCGCAGACCCACTCCTCGCAGCAGCTGCCCTCAGGCTGGCGCAGCTGTGGCCGAGAACAGCGCCAGTCGGGCAGGGGCACTTGGTGTGGGCACAGGGGCATGCAGCCCACCACGCGGTTCATACAGGTGCACTGGTGCTGGCAGCTGGGCTGGAAGTGCTCCCCATGCTGGTACATGCGCCCATTGAACTCACAGGGCAGACCCAGGGCCTCAGCTGTCAGTCAGACAAACACAACACAGCACAGAGTTAAGAGGGTCAGAGGAGATTATAGATAACACAAGAGTCAGGCTTTCAACAATACTACTTTTTGTTCTTAATTATGAGTGAGCTTGGTTTATAAAAAGAAAAACAGCTTTCATTTAGACAAATGGATAATGTACAATCTCATAAATGGAAGCAAATGGCCATGATTGCTATAATTATAGTTTTATTGTACCTTCTGTAGCAGTGGTTCTCAAAAAAGGTGCAATTACTGTGTTAGTTTAAAGAAGACATCTTTTGTGAAATGAACGTGTATGATCTCTTAACCATATTATAACAGTGTTGTCTCATCATTAACCTACTTCGAGTTGTATTTTGATTGATTTGCACATGATTTAGTAATTCTATATTGCCCTGTATTCAAGTTCCTGTTTTCACCTTTCCCCTATCTGCCCACATCCCTGCACATAGTTGTTTTCAAAATTAAGAATCTGAGTAATACATAGTTTAATGTCACATAGCCATTTTCAAGAATAAAAACAAGTACATAAAAATCCATTGCTGGCTAAAGTGAAATGTGAATATGAAGAGGCAGGGCAGTTTTGAACAGGAAGTCAATGATCCCACTTCTGTGATCAGGCTGTTCCAGGTATTGCAGTTAACAATGAACAAATGGTAAAAAGATGATCTACTTATGTTATAGTTGAATTCTAAGCACCTTTAAATTTTGACTTAAATGTGCATTGTGTAACTTTTCTAGTGGAGGGTCCATCAAATATTTCTGTCCATGGAGATGTTATTGCTTTATGTAGAACGTTTCACAGTATGACACTAATCCTTTTGACCCTTTCTATCTTCATGGAGACCAAACCAGGCCAAGTTACAGGTCAGCTCTGTGGAGACGCAACCCCGTAAATACCCCCGTAAGCACGAATGCTAGTTTTTTTGAGTTATAAAACCACCTGTAAAGAAGGTGACCGACCTTCCACTAGAAAAGTTATGCAATGTACTTTTAAGTGGGAATGAAAATTACACAGTGCACACTTGCAGTCAAGCCTAAAGCATGTTTGTTTTTCTTAACCTGCTTTTCTATGACAGTTAAACCATTAGAGGAGTAGGAAATATTATGTATCCACAAAGTGTCAATATACACTGACTGGACCAAGCTGACCATGAAACAGCCAAAAACTTTCCATCACACCTCGCTACGTAAAGGTGCATGACTTTTCTCGTCAAATACCTAAATGGATTTGTTATTCCTTTGTCTAAAATGTTTCACAGTGGTACTAAACCAAACAAGACCAAGTTACAGCTCAGTCATAATGTATGTTAGCCTGATTCCTGATTCATCAGACAGTTTCACTTTGTGGAAACCATCTGACCTTGCAGCATTGGGATTCATTCGCTCAGCGGTAGGCAGGTACTTTTTTTTATTTAAGCAATTGCTGCTGCACATATGTAATGCGCTGCTAACGGAGCTAACTGGTATATTAAGCTTTTCCCAAATTCAGTAAAAATGTATCCCCTTGATAAAATTCACCGAACATTCTCTTTGCTCCGACTTTAAATCCTCGATCTCGGGAATTGTTGCCAAAACAGAATGTATGGCTCTTCGCTGATTGGCTCATACCTGGACTCCCACTTCCGGGGTTCTTGCAGACCATCTAGTGCAGGGGTGTCAAACTCATTTTGGTCTGGGGGCCGTATCCAATCTACTTTGATCCCAAAGGGGCCGGATCAGAAAACTCATGTCATATAAACCCCAAAAATAACAATAAGTTCAAATATTTCTGCAGAGAAATGCAAATCTATTACAGAAATCTTTTTTAATTGATGAACTCTTTCTTTTACAAAATATTAAAACTTTAAGAAAAATGCAATTTCAACATAATGTTTTAACATTAACTTGTATACAAATAGGAATAAGTCATTTTTTCTTGGAAAATCCTGCACTCGGCTCCGCTTTTCTCATTTGTGACATTTTTCTGATGAGGGTGTCACGGTCAACAGTCAAAACGATCGTCCTTTAAGTGCGTTTGGAAAGAGACAAGTCTTCATTTGTGCTGCTCTGGTGGGAGGGGCCACGTACAGAGACGCTGGAGACGCTGCTGTGAAACACCACAGAAAATTACCAATATTTAAATAGAAAATATAATTAAAATATTTTAGTAGAAAATCAGCCGAGGGCCAGATTAAAGGTCTTGGAGGGCCGGATCTGGCCCCCGGGCCGTATGTTTGACACCTGTGATCTAGTGTATTCCGATTCCTGACTTAGTCGCTGGAGAGAAATTAAATTGAGCGGAGGCACTAGGTGGCGCAAGCCTGGCTAAATGTTTTTGTAGGTATTTTTGAGCTATAAACCCACCTGTAATTTAATAAACATAAAATAGCTCTGTTTAATGTCATACTGTGGAACAATCCAGGCAGAGGAATGACATATCCATAGAAACAAGCAGGTGACGGACCCTCCACCAGAAAAGTTACACAATTCACCTATAAACAAACATCCAACAAAAAGACCACTGACCTCTGCACAGGCCTCTGCGTGGGTCTCCTCCAGCCCCCAGGTGGCAGCGCAGCCCCTTGATGTGGTCGCAGGGCTCTGTGGGGCTACAGTCTTCGTTGAACTGTTTGGCACAGACTTTACAGCAGCCGCAGTGGTCCAGCACCCAACTGATCCCCCGCGCACAGGCCGGGGGAGAGGGGGGGCAGGTGCACTCTGCTGGGCACTCGCTCTCCGCCTGTGGATAGATATACAACACCAACATTAGGAAAAGTGATAGTGCAAGTATTGAAGTACAGTAAAAGTAAATGAAGCACAGGTATTGACAATTGACAATCAGAAATGAGTTAAACATCCAAAAATGTATTATAAATATATGAAGGAGTACTGACTGGACAGACAAGGAAAACTGATACAAACACAATTACTGACAATCAGAAGTGAGCAGTGGTGGAGGATGACGTACTCAATGTTGTTACTTAAGTAAAAGTACATATAGAGGGGCAAAAGATTACTCAGTTGAAGGTAATCTTTAACTGAATAATCTTTTGAGGTATCACATGAGGAAATCTACATAAGTAAAAGTATTAAAGTACCTGTTTAAAAGTGTACTTTAGGAACAAAAAAAGTTAAAGTATTTTGCAGAGATTTTAGAACAATTTAAGGATGAAATGTAGTGATTTTGATAAAAAAAACTTTGGTTGATTTTAAGTGATTCAACTGATTTGATAATTTTTCTAGCTGTTTTTGTGTGTCTGTGTGTTTGGTTTGCTCAGAGTTGGGACATTAACTCAAATTAAATGTGCTAAAAATAAGTCCCAGCTATTTCAGTAGCATTTCAAACTATAAAGAAAAGTCCTTTTTACTTTTCAGTCCAGATCTAAAATGCAGTGGAGTAGAAAGTACAGACACAAGTTCTCAAATGTAGTGAAGTAAAAGTAAAAAGTATGCACTGTAAAATGTACTTAAGTAAAGTACAGGTACCTAAAATCTGTACTTTTACTTTAGTACTTTGCTACATTCCACCACTGGAAGTGAGTTAAATGTCCAAAAATGATTACTGAGATTGCACTAGACAGCACTGTAGTAATGAGGTAATTGGATGGGAATAGCATAGTAAAAGCAAGTACTGATTAAAACCAGCAGGGTTGTCAAAAGTAGAGAAATAACTGATACTAAAATGACTATCGAAACAAGATACTTAGAATAATCAAGAGCTGTATCAGAACAAGTTTAAGCCAAATGAACTATGGACCACTATAGAACCCACCTGGACCACTCAGGGATTGCATAGATATAGGACTGCATGGTAATATAAAATAAAATACTATGATTTAATGCTGAAAAATTACATGATATTATAGTGTTTTTAGTTATCATTGTGATATCAGAATAGGTACTGAGTCTATTCCTTTGTATCGAAATAAAGTTAGAACAATTTTTATGCAAAAACCAGGAAAATTACCATAGAAAGCATATATGTTTCTATATTATTACAAAGAAAATATTATATAGCCATGTTTAACTAAGCCATTTACAGTCTTCATTGGGTTAGGGTCAGGGTAAGGATTCATTATGTTTCTATGGAATAAAATGGAATTCCAGATGTTTTAATTAGCATGTAATCACCACTATTACAAATTAAATAAATGACCAGGTTACCTTTTTTATATTACTGTTCTGAAGTGAAGCAGTTGATTAATATTTGTGAAATGAAATGTATTGCTTTGAAAAGCTTTAAAGTAACTATCAGTGTTAATGTAGAGTCTGGAAAAGGGGGCAAAACACATAAGATTACTCTTCTTTCTGCTCCTTTTCATTCATTTCTTCATTTCTTTTTATACTTAACGAATGAAATAATCGAATAAATACAAAAAATAATAATAAAAGTACTATCATAATCTGACATTTTATAGTATAGGTTATGCAATCTGTAATCTGACAGACCAGACGTGAGCACTTTGTCACTGTTACATTAATTTAATCAAAATTATTATCCCTCATTCATTCAGGAGTGGTCTATTGTAGTCAATTAATGTGCAAATTTCCAAATAAAAATGAACTGAGAAACAAAAAGTATTGCATCCAGTAAATTTGTCTTGTTACTTCCAAATTGCATTGCTTAAAAAGAGTAGCGAGCTCCAAAATTGTACAAATTGTTACTCAAGGAAATAGAGCTAAAACTTACCAACACAGCTGCACTGCAAAGAACAACCAGAGATGAAATAATCCACTGCAATGTTAGACAAAGCAACATTTTGGAATCTCTGTGCCTAAATAAGATCCTTCAGAGTAAAAGTTTATCCAGAGTTGAGTGTCCGTGCACAGAGGAGTACACCAGTCTAGTCAGTTTTTTGCTCTGGTAGTCAAAAGTCTCTCTCAGCTCCTCGACTCTCACTTCACACAGAGGTTTCCCTTCACGCTGCCTTGTTCTTATGGACACACAGGCCCCGCCCACTCCGTGACATCACCAGGCCCAAAGTGTCTGCGAAGAGGAGAGATGTGTAATTGTGTATAAATGGTATTATTCATAGTTTTGAACAAAGGTGTAGTCTTTAGGAGCTCGGATGTTTCAGATGTGCAGTTGTAATAGGGATAGTATGGATTACCAATAATGAACAGCTAACATACATGAACATCACTGCATCACTTGAGGAAAACCAAAAACTAAAACACAACTTTACCCACACCAGTCCATCTTTCCTACAATCAGGGAGCAAAGGAGCAAATAAAAAATCTAAAGCTGTATACAGCTTGTTTTTAGTTGGTTATGACACTTTGTAATGACATTTTTTAATAAAAGTTATGAAAATGGTAAGATACAATGACATCAAATGGTTAAAAGTTAAACAATCAAATAATTTATGAATAAGAAAATGAACAAATGTGTTTAGTTTATAATAAAACAGCCAAACTACACATATTTTCACCTCTGGTAACATTTGACAAGTGTAAGAAATAAGCACATAACATAAGACAGGCTTTTTGTTTTGTTTAGTTAAAGGTGCATTGTG
The DNA here is from genome assembly GCF_026225935.1 of Boleophthalmus pectinirostris. NCBI lineage: Eukaryota > Metazoa > Chordata > Actinopteri > Gobiiformes > Gobiidae > Boleophthalmus > Boleophthalmus pectinirostris. Next base: position 9,628,968 of record NW_026571353.1, on the reverse strand, counting down.
TAACTTTTCTCTATGGAGACCAAACCAGACCAAGTAACAGGTACATAGCAAAAACTTAAAATTTCAGAGTGAAATATTTCAGAGTTGTTTTTAATACAAAAAGTGTTATTTTTACTATTTGAAATTTAAATGGGGCTTTGAGTTGGGGTTATTTGCCGGAGTTGATATGGTTGAAGTTAATTCAACTTCCACTAGTGTTCATTCAACTTCTCTTAGTGTTAATTTGGCACCTCTCACCCACCACTTCAAACTCCCACGAGAGAAGACCAGTTTGAACCAGTTTTGTACATAATTTTATCTTAAATTTAAAATAAAGTGTAAAAATAAAACAAGTCTGTGTGCAGTTTAGCTAAATCAGGATAACCCTACAAAGTGTTTTCCATTTACTCTCAAAATCTTAATATAATTCTTGATTTCGGACTTAAACAGGAACTTCAGTCCAGTGTTACTTATTTCACATTTCCAAAAATATTCAATAGAACAGACAGCACTATAAACTCTGAGAAAATGTTAAAATTGATTCTGTGAGAGTCAGTTTTAACACTCCACTTTTTGCTGTGTATTTTTGAGCTATAAAACCACCTCTAATTGAATAAATGCAAGGTAGAGCTGTTTAATGTCATACTGTGGAACATTCCAGGCAGAGTAATGACATATCCATAGAAACAAGCAGGTGACGGACCCTCCGACATAAAAGTTACACAGTGCACCTTTAAGTCTTTTGAGACAAACACTGAAAGTAGGGCTTGATCATATAAAAGCTTTAATCACAAATTTTCCCCCTGGAACTCATTGATCTGGATTTTTGATTTGATCTTTTATTTTCGTAGACAAAATAAAAAACAATATTAATTTCATGAATATAAACAAGACAGACTTTTAATCAGTGCTCACGTTTTTACTGACAGGAGTTAGTCTGTTGAACTCTTGATTAAAATGATTCAAGCTGATGTCAGTTAATTGTCTAGTTTTTGATGTCTGCCACATTGAAAAGCTTAGATCATGGAAAACTCACAATCAAATCGACATTGATTAAAACAGACTGGCATTTTCTTGCACACAACTATAGCTGTCTCAATAAATGTTCTATATTACGCAAAACAGCTTTGGCCGTGTCAGAATGTTACCTCCACAAAAATATACCTGGAATTGTGTTTTCTTTCATTCACACATTGTTTGAGTAATTAAAAGACAGTATTGAGCTGGTAGTTCTTTATTATTAGTCTGTCTAGATCTCCAAAGCTCAAAATTCTGCTGCCCTTTACATTTTGTTTAGTAGAGATTGGCAATTCCAGGGTTAAACTCATCCAAATGATTCTAGTGAAGGTGTTTGGAGTTTAAAAACACAGTGGAGCACTTCCTGTATTAATACATGACGTTTTCAGTATGAGAGAAACTTAGCGTAAATGTGTTGAACATGTGCAAATGAAACAAAACAAAACTCCAGGTCTGTTTGTGATGAGGAAACAACATAGATCAGAAAACAGTCCTTTAAGAGGTTATTCCAGGTCAAACTTACTGCACATCATGTCTCTGGGAAACTTCAAGCCGAGCAGGTGTGGGAGGAAAGCTGCGTAGGGAATCCCGTCCTGTACTTTGCTATTTAAACAGGGGAAGTGGTGATGAGGGCCGCTCCTGCTGTTGTGGTCCACTGTACTCTGGACTTCCTGTTTCTCTCCATTTCTTTCCTCCTCGGCCTCGCTCCAGGAAACACAAGCTTTAGTTCTCATTCTTCGGAACAAGGAAAAAGTACACTGCCTTTGTCCAGCCAGGGGCATGTTAGTGTGGAGAACGGGGAGAGCTCTGTTACAGGGGCTGTGGGGAATCATGGGAAATGTAGTTTAGATGGATGTTTTCCTCAGGGACTTGATTACATAACTAACAGTTTGAAAACCAATGTGGATATGTTACTTGTGTTGGACATTACTGATATTTAAAGGGCCCATATTACACTGTTATATTGTTTCCTCATCAAAAATACTTGGAGTTGTGTTTTTTAAATTACACACGTTTAACACACAAACCAAATATTCAACTGAGTTTTTCTCTCAAACGGAAAACACTTCGTTCCACCTTGGGATGTCATTTGGTAATACAGGAAGTTCTTCTTCACCTTCACTAGAATTATTTGGATGACTTCAGCCCTTGAATTCCCAATCTCATCTAAACAAAAGGTAAAAGGAGATGCTAACTTGAAAACTACCAATAGGTGACATCACACGGAGGAACGGAGCTTTTTAAGCTTTGGAGATGTAGACAAACAAATAATAAGAAAGGGTTACTAATCCATGTATCATTCGTCCATTCATTTTTCAGTATAAAACCAAAAATAACAAAACGAAAAAAAACAACAGTTTTCTTCATTATTTGTCTCCCAAACAAAAATTAAAAAATGGATAACGTTCGTTTCTTTCAGTTTTCGATTTTGTGTGCCGGACTTTTGCGCCGCATACGGACTGAACCAGGACTGAACCAGGACAGAGACCAGACCGGAACCTGACCGGGACTGAAACTGGGACCAGACCTGGACTGAAAACATTTTAGTCCTGTTCAGTCCGTATGTGTCGCAAAAGTCCAGCATCGCAGTTTAAGTCATGAAAACAGGAAACGGCCGTTATTTGTTTTTTCCTTTATTTATTTAAACACAAAATCAAAAACAGAAAAAGGAATTGTTATCCGTTTTTTTTTTTTTTGTTTTTTTTTTCATTTTGGCTATGGAGGCAAATAATGAAGAAAACAATAGTTTTTTTTGTGTGTTTGTTTTCTTATTGGTTTTATTTTGAAAAATGAATGAACGAATAATACATGGATTGTTACTCAAACATGTGTGAATGAAATAAAACACAACACAAACACTGTTTTTGATGAGGTAACAACACTGTAACGTTGCTCACGTAACTCACAAGAGTTCATTAGTCTAATTTAAAATTGTGATTTTAGTAACAATATTCAGTTACAAACATTATGTTAACAAAATGTGCGTCAAAATGCGTCCACTGTGTACTGTCAGCATTTTAATGTTCATTATTCAGGAAGTGCACAATTTGCATGCTAGTTGTTGTTAGCTTTACCATCACAGCAAAACTCTTACAAACTCATAATCACTTTTCTAATCAAGTGTCACAAAACATTAGTGATAAAAGTATATAGAACTATATTTTCTCAGCAGGTTCATTTCGAAAGTAAGCCTATAGAATTAATCATTTCAAATAATTGTGATTTAAATTATGAGCCAAATAATCATCAGTTTATTTATTTATTTTTTGTTGCTATATAATTCACTTTATAATCAACAGTAGTGTTTGGGACTCTGTCATGACACCACAACATTTCCAGTCTGCCAAATAGGAAACGAAATGGAGATTTTTAGAAGCCAACTACTGGATTTAACATTCACACAAAAGTATTCTGACTCTAGTGTGATAAATTCATTTACCAATAGTCACCCAGCAGTCATAGGAGTTGTTCCATGACTCTTTTGTTTATTTTTCAGTGTTTTGGCTACCGCCTTTTCTAACATTTTATAACTAACATCTGAATTGGCCTTATTAAAGTTCACAGCAGGACTTAATACTAAATGAATGGTAATTTCTAAACCTGTAATTATTCAAATAAACTATTTTTACTAAGAATTAAGTGTATGTGTAAGTGTTAAAGGTGCAATGCCCAAGATTTCAGGTTAGGAATCCACCACCATGGAGATGCTGTTACTTTGCCTGTAATGTTCCAGAATATGGTATTAAACATATATGGGTGTTTTTATTGTTCAGAATAACTTTAAAACATGCATTCTGACTTTGAGTGGGGTGGCCTCTTCACAGATCTCACTTGTAAATTGGCTTTGTGGCGGCTCCTGCTTGTCTCTATGGATTGACTGATAATTGCCGTACTTTATAAAATTGCAGGCAAAGCAATAACGTCTCCATGGAAACAAGCTGCTGATAGGCCCTCTACCTGAAAAGTTACACAATGTACCTTTAACAGACATTTTGCCAATATGTTTGACACATATGCCCGATACTTTTTAGGAAGTTTTTTAGGAGGCATTTACAACTTTAAAGGTCCTATATTACACTAAATGTATTTTTGTGAGATTTAAACCACGTTATAATGCAGCCATCCTCATATCAAACATACCTGGAGTTGTGTTTTCTTTCATTCACACGTTTGAGTAATCCTTTATTATTAGTCTGTCTATATCTCCAAAGCTCAAAATGTTCTGTTCCACCTTGTGATGTCATGTAGTAGTAGTTTTCAATTTAACAGCAAAATTTTACATTTAGTTTAGTGGAGATTCCAGGGCTGAAATGATTCATATGATTCTAGTGAAGGTGTATGGAGTTTAAAAACTCAGTGGAGCACTTCCTGTATAACCACATGAAATCACAAGGTGGAACAGTGTTAAACATGTGTGAATGAAACAAAACTCCAGGTATGTTTGATATGAGGAAACAACTCTGTAACATGCAATGACGAAAAGTTTGTGTTTGTGTGTTTGTGGGGTCAAAATATGGAATAATATGAATGAAGAACTAAAACATGAAAAATGTCCAAATATCCACACGCATGAAAAAAAAAGTACCATGCAGAAGCCATTAGCTGAGCAGCCTGTTATGCAAGAACCAAATGAAAACAAATGTGATGAATTATGTGTATACTGTACACCTTCTATCCAATTCAGCATTGTGCATTGTACTGTGAAATATTGTGTTTGAATTATTAGGAAATGAGGAGTCTAAATAAACTGATACTAGAAAAAGTGATGGGGTTATATAAGTACCTCTCACTCTCACTTGTATTTAATCATTCATTCTTATTGAAATAACTGTAATAAAAATTAAAAGTAGAAAGTAAAAAGCACATTTTTTTTTTTATAATTATTGGCTATTATATACAGTGATGGGAAGGATATTTTGAAAATGTATTTAGTTACAAAATACTGAATACCTACCCAGGCTGGTGCCAAATAGTGCCTCAATTTCATTTCTCTCCAGTGGTCAGGAATCAGAATACACTAGAAGGTTTGCAAGAACCCTGGAAGATGTAGACCACGCACCGGCCAATCAGTGAAGAGCTGTGAAGCCATGACGTCAAACTCAAGTGCCTGTCTGGGACTCTTTTGTGGTACAGCACAACAGTAAACAAGGCAGTTAAGCTGGATGTAGACTGAAGTTATTGCCCTTCTTCCTACGGGATTTGGCTGGTTAAATAAAAAAGTACCCACCTACCGTCGAGCGAATGAATTCTAATGCTGCGAGGTCAGACGGTTTCCATAAAGTGAAACCGGCTGATGAATCAGGCTACTGACTACCTGCATTAAATTGTATTTTGTAACATATTCCGATACATCGTCCAATCAGAGTACTGTATTCTGACTGATTAGAAGTTGCATTTAGAGGTACATTGTGTAACTTTTTGGTTGGGGGTCTGTCACTTGCCTGATTCTATGGATATGTCATAACCAGAAGAGCAGTATTTAAAATTTTTCTCACTGCAGTTTGAAGCCTAAATATTATGAGCAAGTACTGCCAAGTATTGCTTTAACTTTAGAGAAGAAGTAAATGTACTTTGAATACTACCAAATGAAAAAGTAACTGTCCCGGAATACAGTTAGTCAAATTTTGTATTCAAAAAACGTACGAGTCACTTCAACAACACTGATTATTTACCATCTATTATCTACAGTGGTAACAAAGTATAAACATAAAAGTACAATACTTAAGTAAAAATTTTAGGTATCTGTATTTTACTTCACTATATTTTAGAGCGGATACTTTTACTTTTGAGAACGTGTGTCTGTACTTTCTACTCCACTACATTTTAGATCTGTACTGAAAAGTAAAATGTACTTTGAAATGGCTGAGACTTTTTTAGCACATTTTATCTGAGTTTCCGTTGCAACTTTGAACAAACCAAATACATGGAAACAGCTACAAAAATTAAGAAATCAATTTAATCACTTAAAATGAGTTAAATTCTTTATCAAAATCACTACATTTCACTCTGTAATTGTTCAAAAAAATAAAAAAATCTCTGCAAAATACTTTTTACATTTCACTCATTTTTAAACAGGTAATGCAATATTTTTACTGAAGTAGACTTTTTCATGTGATACTTTTACTTTTACTTGAGTAACTTTTTGTCCCTGTGTGCCCCTGTACTTTTGCTTAAGTAACAAAACTAAGTACTTCATCCACCACTGATCGTCTAACAGCCACTTCAACAGCTCCTAGCTCATGTGAAAGGGACAAATGCCAAGTTTTCATTACTTTTCAATATGCATTATGGGTAAGATTAAATTCGTGACCATTTCGCCGTCTGTAATCTTTCCATAGGACAAGGTCATTCGTTATGTATTAAACGTCGAGGAGCTCTTTAATAACACGGGCTTTCTTCTTCTTTGATTCCTCCCGTACTGCCGCGTTCAGCTATATGTGACATGTTGAAAGCACAAGGTCAAAGTTGAACCATAACACTCTTTTCCCAGAAGCAGGTGCTACATGTATACGTATATATGGGTTGGTGAGGAGGGGGCGGGGGGTAAGAGGTGCACCTAGTTGGGGCAGAGGGTGGGTAGTGGGTGGACGAGGGGGGCAGTCTGGATTCCGGAGATTCCTGGCCCACAAAGGCAGGATGTGTGCACTGGCCACGCTGCGTCGGACACTGATGGAGGAGCGGAGGAGGAGGAGGAGGGGGGGGGAGGCGGCGGCGGCGCTGGGGGCTGGTGGCGGGGAGGGGGTATCTGAGGGGGTTGCCAGATTGGACGGCCGCCAGTCATTGTCTGCGCGCCAGGCAAACACTTCCAAAACACGCGGGGGTCAGTAGTCTCCCGATGATCCATCACGCTGGCGCTGTTTGTTTTCGGAGCGACGTATCCGCCAGAGGTGATCGCTCAAATGACCATCGAGAAACCTGAAATCATAATAATTACTTTTCCGTTTTTTTGAATAGCGCTTTCTGCATCGAGTTAAATATTTGGGATCTCAATGAGCGCTGGTGTGTGTTGCTACAACGATCTGACAACACATTCAAATGCATTACGCAACGCTCTCTTCTCCTTAAAGATGCACTATGTGAACTTTCTGGAGGGAGGAGGGTTACCAGTTTATTCCTATGGAGACATTACTGCTATGTTTGGAATGTTGTATCTACAGTATGGCAAAAACATCCTCTATCTTGCATTTACTTTTATTTAAAGGTTGAACGTTACAAAAAATTGACTCTTGAGGGCTTTAAGACATGTTACAATCAATCAAAAACATACCCAGAGTTGTGTTTTGTTTCATTCGCACATGTTTGAGTAAATAATTATGAGTCTGTCTACATCTCCAAAGCTCAAAATGCTGTGTTCCACCTTGCGATGTCATGATCATAGGCGGAGTTTGCGGGGTCGGGCAGGCACTGCTCCCCTAGTGGCTGAAATATGTCACGACATTGAGTCTACAATATGTCCAATACAAATATTTACTTAAAAAAATTTATTATTTAAATATATCAATAAAACAAAAGGATTGTATGAAATAAATATGAATCCTAGTCTGAACCAGGACTAAACCAGGACTAAAACAGAACTAAACCAGGACTAAACCAGGATTAAACCAGGAATAAACCAGGACTAAACCAGGTCTAAACCAGGACTAAACCAGGTTTAAACCAGGTCTAAACCAGGACTAAACCAGGTTTAAACCATGACATTTGGTCTCCGCCCACAACGACACAAGGGCGAAAAACATTGGGAAAAATGGGACTGTTACATACAATCCATGAACGATTAATCGTGATATGGGAGCTGTTGATTGTACATGTAATCTTGCTTGATTGTTATAGTTTCTTCATTATTCTTTGTATGCCCTAAAACCTTCTTAAAAATAAAGTTACAAAAAAAAAAAAGATTTCCTGTTAGTCTCCTTGTGTGTCATCCCTGGAATTTATCATTTCTAAGGAAGTTTCAAAGGGGCCTCCCTACAGAGGCGGCAAAAAGTACAAAGTGAATAATTATAAATGTCATTCCACTTTCCATGGAATCATAATCGTGACGTGCTACTTCCAGAAAACACATAACGATATTCACAAAAATTCAGTGCAACAAAAATAGAAGGAGCAACTAAATCTCATATTTTGATCCTATCTCTCCACATTAAATCCTAATTCCAGTCATATTCCTGGCATTCTGAGGATAAAGTCCAACTATTTTAATGGCTTGAGTATTTTAATTTCCCGTACACCGTCACTTCAGAAAAATTCCTGTTTTGTCCTGACCTCTAGTTTTTCTGATAATCATGGCCCAGATACAATTTCATGTGGATTTACCGTAAATCTGACTCTAAAAGGGTCATCACAGAGCTTTAATTACAGGTATCTTTCTGCATTTTTATCTGCTATATTTTAATATGTTTAAGTTTACCATTTTTATATAGCTGAGGTATTTTTGTCTTACTATATTTCTATCATTTATTTTCATCTGTATATACATTTGCCATATTTGACACCAGTCTCTTGTTATTTCTGCTACTTATTTTCAATTTATTATTACCATTTATATTGTTGCTCTTTGTTATTATAATATATTGTGATGTGTGAGCTACTGTGTCCAAATAATTTCCCACGTAGATCAATAAAGTTTGTCTTTGTCTAAATCTTGATTAAAAAATAAGTATAACAAAAGAGATGTAAATAATGTTTTGTAAAATTTTTAAAACATGACAGGTGACTTTACCTCTTTCAAATATTATCAAGAAAACATCTTATACAGAATCGATAAGGCTTAATAATCCAATGAAATTTAGCTTTTGTGATAATACAGGAGGCAAAGTTGAAATATTTTTGGTGAAATAGAGCTACACGAGTTCACTGGAAATCACACAGTTTTGAGAGGGACAAGATGTGGGTTTCTCACAAGAATCCATCAAAAGCTGTGGGTTTGACAGGCCGGGTAAAGTCCAGAGGTGGGTAATAATACGTTTACCTATAACAAATTACACTTTTGCTCATTCTGTCACACAAAACCTATAAAAGTAACTGTACCGTTCAAAAAAGGAAACGCTTAAATAGTCAAGTTTTGGTCTTAAAACTGTGTATAACAAAATAATAAAACGAAAAGAGCGGCCTGTAATGCATCAAACTGTGTTTATGGTTTGATCCTAGTTTAATCCTGGTGTAGACTTAATGTGGTCCTGTTCTAGTCCGGGAATAGTCATGATCTAGTCTAAGTTCAGTTCAAGGTTAAGTCCCGGTTTGGTCCAAATTTGATGAGGTGGCAAACAGGGCTACAAATATTCTAGTATTATGTATCCATGGGTTTGTAATGATGAAAAATTGGAACTGTTACCATTAGGGCTGTAAGAAAAAATCGATTCGGTGATATATCGTGATAATTCATCGCACAATTATCAAATCTTTTCAAAATACATCAGAATCACTTTTTTAATATTTATCCCAAAATTTCATTCGTTATATTCGCTGTTCTCCAGATTACATTTTTTAATAAACTAGACTTCATACAATTGTGTTCTCATGAAGGTGTAGTTGACTATTTTAATACAAGTAATTATTGATAAATTGTAATATATCATCCATTGTTTCAGTATCGGGATATAGCAGGTTACATCGTGATACATCGAAACATGACTTGCATATCGTCTCACTCAAGGCAATGCACACCTCTAGTTGCCATAGTTATGAACAATTGAAAACCAAATATTATACCTTTTGAATGGGAAAAAGTCCTCAAAATGTTGCACATAACAGGAAGCTGAAACCAATGAATAAAGCCTGTTAAGACTGTTGCCGAAGCAGTCAGACCCTTCTACATTCTGTTAGAATCCAGAAGGGTCTGGACTTGGGACCGTCCAACCACTAATTTGTAGCACGTGTCTCTGAAAAAATGTAGAAAACATCTCCTCTCGAAAGTGCTATCATTCAGAAGAAATATAATTTATTTAACCTGAGATAAATAACAGTTAAACAGTTTAGAGATTTGCTTGTTAATTCTGGAGATATTGATGCTGTTTCTCAAAAAAAAAAAAAAAAAAAAAAAAAAACTAGCTTGTGTATTTATTGCTACAGCTGACCCTCGTACACATTAGGTAACTCAGTGATCTATCAGCTGAGTGAGAGCCGTACGCAGATCACGACAGCCTCTCTCTTGGTTACGTCTGCGCAGCATTCCTCATACTGGTGTCCCTATGGAGCTCCGGTACTCTGCAGATCTCTCATCCTACAGCCACGCTAAGCTTACCCCTCATAACAAACTCGTCTGTACTGTACGGCCCGCAGAGGATTGGATTTCATAGCGGAGTGCGAGGGGATTATGTCATGCTCCGTGGTGCGTTCGGATGCCCCTGACTGGCAACAGGCATCTGCGTCAGGCTCTTTCTGAAGTAAAACAAGGATCAGTTACAAAGTGGGTTCAGTCCTGCTCCAGTTTCTAAGTCCAAACATACTGAAAATGTGTAATTAAACTGTGTGTTTTATCATAATGGTATTGGGGCTGTAGTCAATACTTTATTACTTCCCACCTACACCCACGGTCTATAGACATTTAGATTTTTATTATATTTGTTTTATTTTTTTGTAAGTTTTGAAGGTAGTTTTTACATAACCTTTGTTTTTTGCTTTTTTGACAAAGTGTTAAAAAAGCAACATTTTTGTCATCTAGAAGCAGAATTTGTTTTAAATAAATTGTTAAGTTTTATTGATCATATTAATTACTACAAAACTCCTCCTACCCTTTATTTAAACCAGGATAGTCCCAACAGAATCCTATTTTCAAGAGATTTATGAAACCCTTGGATGCAACCTACACAGATGGCATGGGCCCACCCACAGAGTGCCTGCCCTGCGTGGGAATCAAACTCGGGACCTTTTTGTTTTGAGGCTGAAGCATCAACAACTGTGCCACTCATCGCCCAACTAGCTCGATCCCCTTAAACAGCCTGAGTTTGCCCTCAAAACTCACGGTAAATATTGACTAGTGGAGCAGTAGTATGGTGCGTAGGCTGAGCGCAGGTGTCTTGCTCATTGGCACACACACTAAACACACTAAAGGCAGCGGTCCGGTGGTGATTGGAGCTGGCAGGTGCCCAGAGTCTCAGGGAAGCAGCACATTCCTCCTGTGGGCCTAATGGGAGCGATGACAGCGGGGGCACACGCAGCAATAAACAGCCACAGCCTGACGAGAAGGACCTGGCCTTTGTGTGAGGCCTGAGCAGGTGTGCCCCGGGAGGGTTGGAATACTGCTACAGACACACCCCCTGCTCACAAAACAAGGATTCACTCTTACACCAGACAGTGTAATACTGAACTGAATCACAATGTTAAAAGAAATGGACTCTTGTGAGTTTTAAGTCATGTTATAAAGTTGATACTTCCTCAAAAACATAAGTGGAGTTGTGTTTCATTTCATTCACGCATGTTTGAGTGACTCTTATCTTATCTGTCTACATCTCCAAATCTCAAAATGCTCCATTCCACCTTGTGATGTCATGAAGTAGTAGTTTTGAAGTAAAAAAAACAGCTCCCTTTCATTTTTAGTTCAGTATATCAGCAATTCCAGGGCTGAATTGATCCAAATGATTCTAGTGCAGGTTTATGGAGCACTTCCTGTATTACCACATGACATCACAAGTAATAATAATAATAATGGTAACAGCTAACCGTCTTGTAGAAATTCCAATTCTGTAGAAATATTCAGTATTTTTATGTGTGTTGGCCATGGCATTTGCAGTTCCCTCTGCCTTTTTATTTTACTATTTCAACAAAACAAAATGCATTTGAAGAAAGGAGCTTGCAATTTGATATAGTCACAATATAATATCACTAAAGCGCCTGTATGCAATATTCAGCCATGAGGGAAGTTCAGAATTTTCAGTTTCCGAGTTAGCCACACAAACAGTCCTAGTCCTTTTTCGCATTCTGATTTTGAAGATAAAACTGCGATCACAGACAGTTGTTTCCACATTTTATCCTCTGATTGGATAAAAAGTCAGTGGTTGCTTGTTTATGGCTCTCATCCAACAAAATGCCTTTTAAAATGTATTGTATCATTTAATATCACTGAGTTCTATTTTTACGCAACTAGCTACTTTTACTGTTCAGACTAGGGAGGAAAAGACACTGTCATGAACTAGGAGAAATAAAATCAACACTAACCCTAAGACTGATACTGCAAGATTACAACATTATTATTATTGTCACATTCCAATTATCTAAAAATGTCAAATTCTTATATCAACAGAATGTGATTTTCAATATGAAATCGTAGTACTTTCTTTTATATTTCCATGTGGTCCTTTATCTGTCAGTTGTCTGGGTAGGTTTCATAGTGGTCCTTGGGGATAAATTAGTCTATATGGTCTTCTGATACAGCTCGAGATAATTCTAAAGCTATTCAGGAAGAGTTCATTTCTGTCCAGTGAATGCAACTTTTTAGTATCGTTACCTGCTCAAATAAGTATCTAGTTTTGATAATAGTTTAAATATTGAGTAGCATCTGATTTTCGATTTTTTTCCACAACCTTTGAAAGTAAATATCATAATAGTATAATCTAGATGACTACATTTGGACCACAATCGCCAACTGCACATTTTCTATCAGCACATCTTCTTAAAGGTGCATTGTGTAACTTTTCTGGTGGTGGGTCTGTCACCTGCTTGTTTCTATGGACATGTCTAGTCAGGCTGGGGACACCTAGTGTCTCCACTCAATTTCATTTCTCTCCAGCGACTAGGTCAGGAATCGGAATACACTAGACGGTTTTCAAGAGCCCCAAAAGTTGCAGACCACGCACCGGCCAATCAGCGAAGAGCTGGAAAGCCATGACGTCAAACTCAAGTGCCTGTCTGGGTCCCTTTTGTGGTTCAGCACAACACTAAACAAAGCGGTCGAGATGGATGTAGACGAAGACATACATTCTGTGTTGGCAACGATTCCCGAGCTCAAGGATTTAAAGCCAGACCAAAGAGAATGTTTGATGAATGTAATCAAGAGATCAAGACGTTACTGCCCTTCTTCCTACGGGATTTGGCACATTACATACATCACGACCAAATAGCAGCGATTGGTTAAATAAAAAAACTACCCACCTATCGTCGAGCGAACGAATCCTAATGCTGCGAGGTCAGACGGATTCCACAAAGTGAAACCGGCTGATGCATCAGGCTAGGAGATGTCATTGCTCTGCCTGGAATGTCCCTCAGTATGACATTAAACAGCTCTACTTCACAGTTATTCAATTACAGGTGGTTGTATAGCTCCAAAATACCTAGAAAAACAGACATTCTTACTGTGAGCGGGGTCGCCTCTCCACAGATCTGACTTCTAACTTGGTCTGGTTTGGTCTCCAGGTTTAACGCCATTCTGTGAAACATTCCAGACAAAGTAATAACATTTCCATGGAGAAAAGCGTCGGACGGACGCTACACCAAAAAATACACCTTTAAACGACGCTCCCTAAACTTGGTATCAAACATAAACAGACCTATTAAAAACGCTTTTAGCACAAATCCACCAGTGTTCCCAGACTCGAGACATTTATAGAAACTTAAAAATAGTCCTCCCAATTGAGCATGTGTGTGTGGACATAGCATAAGTAAATCCGGGGTTAACTTTAGGGCGAGGGAGAGGAGCATCCCACATTGATAACAGCTCCTCCAAAGCCAAACTAACGCAAACAGCAGAGCAAAAGTCGGACTAAACTGGAAATGACAGAGGGGCTGGGGGCGCTCACACATCTCCAGTCAGACCCGTGGCTCGGTAAACTGCGCGCCGCATATTTAGCAGCGTAGCATAAACAAACTGGCATTTCAAAGGGACTTTAGTGTGGGAGCCATGCTGACAGAGGGTTCCTGTTAGCTAGTGGGGAGGAAGGTGGCACCACTACAGAACGCAGCCTGTGATTCAGAGGGGAAAATGTTATCACAGCAAGCCCGTAAACAGAAATGGTTCCAGGTCTCTCCTACGGGAACTGGGGCGCTCACACATACAAGCCACTGTGCCCGAGGTTCGCTAGAAAAGCAGGTTAGTGTAAAAAAGTCAGGGAGGGATGACAGTGCTGTGAATACTGGATGTGAGAGAAGGTGTGGGTAGGTGTGTCAGAGTGATATTAAGGAAGATTACACTTTACTTATTTGGTCGGCCGGAACCGCACGCTTTGATGAAACTTTACAAAAGGCCGCGTCTCATTTCTCCTTCCTCGCTTCCTTCTTCTCGATTCCTCTTCACGATCCTCCAATTTTCAGCTGTCAATCAAATGTGTCATATTAAGCGGTGTCCCAAAGAAAACCACAAAATGAAGGAGTAAACATGAGAGGTTTCAGCAGGCAGACATGATATAAAATAATCAAACTGTATTGGTCTCAGCGAGGAGTTTATATCTGCCTGTATTTCCTCACGTCTTTGAAATTTCAAAGCTGTAATTGGTTAAATCCACCTGTCACTCACTCAGAGCATCACAGACACAGACTAATTTGAGGATGGGTGGGGAAAATTAGACACGTATTTGAGCATAATGTTGTATTAAAAGGTGTACTGTGTAACTTCTGTGTGTGCGAGGGGTTATTAGCCAGGCTGGTGCCACCTAGTGTCTCCACTCAATTTCATTTCTCTCCAGCGACTAGCTCAGGAATCGGAATACACTAGACGGTTTGCAAGAACCCCAGAAGTTGTAGACCACGCACCAGCCAATCAGCGAAGAGCTGTGAAGCAATGACGTCAAACTCAAGCGCCTGTCTGGGTCTCTTTTGTGGTGCAGCACAACAGTAAACAAAGGGGTCGAGATGGATGTAGAGGAAGCCATACATTCTGTGTTGGCAAAGATTCTCGAGATCGAGGATTTAAAGCCGGAACAAAGAGAATGTTTGGTGAATTTTATCAAGGGGAAAGACGTTATTGCCCTTCTTTCTATGGAATTTGGGAAAAGCTTAATATACCAGTTAGCCCAGTTAGCAGCGCATAACATACGTCACGACCAAATAGCAGCGATTGGTTAAATAAAAAAAGTTTCAATCGAAAAAAAAATAAAAATAAATCCTAATGCTGCAAGGTCAGCATTAGACAGTTTGAATCAGCCTAGGCTGTTTTTGCTTTGCTTGGAATGTTCCACGGTGTGACATTAAACATTTCCATCTTCCTGACCGAGAAGACATGGCTTTTTACCATTTTTTGCTTCACGTGGATAGCCCCAATAATTACAGACATTAAAGGTGCTTTATTATCCAAAATTGACTCTATAATGTTGTTACCCCCTCAAAAACACACCTGGAGTTGTGTTTGTTTCATTCACATGTCTGAGTAATCCTTTATTATTATCTTGGAGTTTACATCTCCAAAGCTCAAAATGCTCTGTTCTACTTTGCGATATCATTAAGCGGTAGTTTTCAAGTTAACAGCTCCTTTTACCGTTTGTTTAGTCGAGAATGGCGATTCCAGGTCTGAAATTATCCAAATGATTCTAGTGAAGGTGTATGGAATTTAAAACACAGTGGAGTATTTCCTGTACCACATGACATCAGAAGTGTTTTCTGTTTGAGAGTAGAGCCCAGCCTAAATATGCAGGGTTTGTGTGAATAAAACAAAACTTCAAGTATGTTTTGATGAGGAAACAACATTATAACATAGATCAGAAAATAGTGTTTGATCACATGGGAATGAATAGATTAAAATGTGCATAATAGCAATAGTATATTGAAAATACCATATTATTTCAATCAAGACGTCACTACAAAAACAGTATAACCCTTGATGAGACTAAACTTATCCAAATATGAGACCACAGAGCATATATTTTAAGTTAGACTCTTGCATGGGAACTTCAACCTGCTTATTTCAGTTAGCTTCATTACAACATCCTCTGGCAGCAGACTATATAAACCATGCGTGACTAAAATAACGTATGAGAACAGCAGGTAGGAGACTACATCATACCGTTGACCACAGCAACAGACAAATCAACACCAACACTCATTCATTATCCAACTGACAGCTCCTTATATACGCTTATATGGAAGTCTGCCATGCCAGGGTACCAGTGCTTTTACATAGGCAACGCTAGGGCTGAAACTGCAGGAAACTAAAGCAACACGCAGCACGTATCATACACATCAGAGCTGCTACTTCCCTGGAGAGTTTTAAATCGCTGCTAAAAACGAACTTTTTTTATGCTGGCTTTTAACTTAAGTTTTTTTGTGATCAACTTTTTTTATTGAACTGCTACTTAATCACACTGACTTTACATTCATGAGTTCTGAAATTCTTGAAATAATCACAAGTACAGCTTGCATACATACATAGTCACAATTACTGCAATCTAAGTTTTAGTTTTTTTAAAATACAAAAAAAAAAAAAAAAAAAGAACAACCTCCCAGCCCGGTCCAAAGCCTCACCCAAGCAAAGGTCTGCTACAAAGTTATTGGAGACGCTTAATGAAAACATGCCATAGGGTAATTGTGGCAATCTTGGCCATATGCACCCTGGCTATAGAGATTTCTAGCTGGGCTATATCCAAAAACATTAATGACCAAGCATGAATAGATAAAAAATGTGGTGGCTTCAAGCGTGTGGCCACCATTTTCTTAGCTGCAGTGAGGCCTGACAACAAAATCGTTCACTTGGCCACTTTAAATTTGATTTGTGAGAGATTATTTAATCTCAACACGTCCGGTAAACAGGGTACTAGTACATCAAATATCAAAGAAAGTTTACATGAAACCTGCCTCCAGAAATCCCACAGACATTCCCAAAACATATGTTTAAATGTGCCAATGTGATTTAAAGAGCATCATTTACATAAGGGATCTGTAATCCTCTTCATAACATACAATTTCTTGGGAGCTAAATATAACCGATGTGCAAAATTATAATGGATTTGTTGATGATTAGGATTCCTGGAGGACAGGCTAATACTCTCCCACACCTCGTCCCAGTCCAATACAGCGCTACCATTCCCAAAATCAGCCTTCCACAAAAATCAGCCTTCCACAAAGAGTCCAATGCCAGAGGTTGATGAGAACTAGTAAGTAGACATTTGTACAGCCTTGACACAAGCCCCCTTAATTTAGACACATTTAATAACAGTTTCTTAACAGGAAGCTCAGACAGAGGACTTCCTAGCAGGGCGTTTTAACTTAAGTTGATTTTCTATATTTTCTCTGTGTTCTTAGCCTTGTTTCATTATGTGTACTTGTATTTATCCGTTCTGTTAAGCACTTTGGGGCAGTACTGTCTGGTTTTAATTGTACTACATAAATAATCCTTGACAACAATTCTATTATTCTGCAAATTTCTTCATTTGCTTATGCCTGTATTTAGAAGATAACCTTATAGTATTGCCCATGCTGAAATTTGAAACACGCAATAATAAAAAAGATTTCAACTGCAGTTTTCAAAAATAGCTGATGTGAATTTTTATTGAATTGTTTTAAGTAAAGGTGGTGGTGTGTGATCCTCTGTATTTTTTATTTATTTTTACATTTGTTTGCTTTTTATACCTTTTTATTATTTATTGGTATTTTTGCTCTTATTTGATTTTACTAGTTTTATTGTCTTACTAGTCTGACTAGTGGAATTAAATAGAGGTTTATTCTGTATATCTGTTGGATATGTTTTATCTGTAGTGGATTGGATTTTCAGTTACAAAATTACAAATAAATTAAAACCTCAGTTCAAAGGTAACTCCAGCTCATCTGCATATTATTTGTCTAATTGGTTCAGGGAGATCCTTTGTGCTTCTTTAAGACATAACTACAGGGCATTGTTAAGCTTAAAATGTCTGCTGCTTAGCTTTGTCCATTTATTTCTGAATTGGATCTCTAGGGAATTATTAATTAACTAAAAAGTGCAGGATTGCAAATTATGATTCATATTCTTCTCAAATATCCCCTGGACAACTCTACTGACTTCTTGTTCTTGAGAGGCGAAAGACTAGTACTGGTACATGATTAATTTATAGGATTACTAGGAACAGGTCCCCAAAACATTCATTACCCTGAACCACAAAACAGATTATTAATGGTCATACACTGAAATAAATATGCTTTCTTTTTTTGAAAATTGCATTCCTTGTTTCCTGTCTAGTAACATTTAAATATGCTCCAGGGCCTAAACCTAACCCAATAAAAAGATGTACAGTATTGCATTAAACTTATTTAACTGGAATTAGGTGATGCATTCATTCAAAGCGTCTCCAAGGTAACCAACAGGTATTGGACTCTCCACCAGAAAACATATCTGGTTTACCTTTAATGAAGGAAAGGTTTGAGAGATAGTCATCAGTACAGTGTTTTTGAAATTAAGATGCTTTCCATTGAAAAACACTTTCAATTTGGCAGTCCAATCTGAGGGTTTATTCTAACACAGAGTTCTATCATTTCTGCCCCCAAAAGGTGGAATTTTAATAGTTTTAGTCCAGATAACTGCATCTAAAACCTTTTCTACATTTGACTACTGCTGGATGAAACGTGCACAAGGAGTGGTGTGGTACCCGTTTAAGCATATCTGATCATTTGAAAGTAAGATTTCAATGACTAGGTAGTAACTATGAGTTTATTTAATTGACCTACAGACTGGAGTTAGTTCCATTTTAGTTCCACATAGTCTATAGCTGTAAATACAGAAATGTACATTATTGTATTGTAGAGAATTAAATCAATAAATAAATAATTGCTACAAACTTATAAAGACAGAATAACCTGGCAAAAGTCCACAGAGCTAGAGGCCAGGGAGCTTTGGCTGGAGTTCCGAGGAGCTGTGATGCCTCTGATGAACAGCTCTGAGTCACTTTGAATGTCAGAGTTTAGTTCCTATGAGAAAGGATTGTGTTTGGAATACAGAATTAAGTTTTACTGGGAAACAGAGTACTTACAGGTCTCCTAGAACTTTGGAAAATCAGCCTTGAAGGTTTTATGCCAGTGTTCTTGAAAGCTCTGGGTTTGAATTTGGGGTTGATACACAGACCTTTTGGACAAGCTGTGAATGGAAGCAAAAAATACTAGTCAATGGAGGTGGCTGATCTTGATTAAATGTATATATTTGTTCACAATCACAATCTCACAACTACAATATTTTAAAGAAGACATATTATGCTTTAGTCAGTTGACTTCCATGCTGACTTCCATGTTTGTACCAAAATGGCTACACAACCCTGCTGAATGTTTTGTGTATCACAGATTTCGAAAATTAAATTAGAGAATGAAGTAAGTACAGAGCAGTGGGTGTGCATAGTCAGTGATGAAAACAGGGTTACATCAGGTCAATGACGTCTTGAATACAGAAGAATAAAGATTACTCAAGCATGCATGAAACACTCTAAACACAACTTCGAGAGGGTAAATAAGAAGGGGAAACAATTAAATCATGATTAAAAGTTCTAAAAAGTCAATTTTGCATAATAGGATAGGACTCAAAGAAACCATATTTTTGCAATCCATCTGAAATGTGATAAAATGCAATTTCAAATGTCATGTTTGTTAAGTAGAGCCTAAGAAATAAACAGCTCTGTTTCTGTTTTTTTTTTTATTTTGACCCACTCCTTACTCAATCTTTTGACAGTTTTTGTATAGCCAGTGTTTCTCAAACTGTGGTGCATAGGCTAGTGGTGGTATGCAGGCTTGATCTGGGTCACTCAGCAGTTTGAACATAGAGAGACAGATATAATTAATGTTTTTGTCGTTCCTTTGGGTTAGTCATTAGTTAGAATTACATTATCTGTTGTTGAGTGTAATTTTAGACCATGTTCAGCCCTATTTTAGGCCTCATGTAGTCCAGGTTTAAATCTGGTGGTGCCTGTAAAGCCAAATGTTAACGTAGTGTTACAAGTTTAAGTACCTCTGTTATGGATCAGAGGTAATGATGTTGTAGTAGTTTAGATCACAATGGTTGATGAACCTTTAATATGTCACTGTTCTGCCTGGAATGTTCCACAATATGACATTAAACAGATCTATTTTAGGTTTATTCAATTACAGGTGGATTTATAGCTCAAAAATAGCTAAAAAAAAACCAGGCCCTGTACCATACTGTGAAACATCAAAGTAATACTGTGAAACATAGCAAGCATCTCCATGGAGAGAAGAATTTGACGGACCCTTGGTCAAAAAGTTACATAATGCAACTTTAAGATGAATTAATGTTCTCAACTGCCAAAACTTTCTAAGCTTCCACCTGTGTCTGCTCGCCCCACGTGTCTGTCGCTTGAGTTGATGTAGAGCAGGGGTGCTCACACTTTTTCAGCATGCAAGCTACTTACAAAATGACCAAATCAAAATGATCTACCTAATACAAAGCCAAGCAAACTGCACTGAAACACTCTGTGCCCCTTTTTTGGACCCTCACCGACAGTTTGAGAACCCCTTCTTTAAGAGAACTTCCTCTGGCACTTTACACAAAACTATGAAAAAAGTGAAGGAAGTAGGTAAGATTTTTAAACCTGTTTTTTAAAGTTCCAAACTGGAGTTGCATTCTTTTCTGGTTTTGCAGTGATATTTACCAGCCTCTGCACATTTACCAAACCAAACGCACATCGTGACAAACACAGATGCATTTGTGCACTTTTGTTAGACAAACTTCAGCCAAATGTGGCAGTAGGTCTGTTCTGTAGATCTGCTCTATGCTGTAGACCTGCTTTGTGCCAACACTGGAACACAAATTTAGACTCGTTTTTGCTTCACGTTTGGTCTTGCTCTTCTAATCAGCGCGCACTGTGGGAGGGGCTTGTGTTCGCTGTACGCAGGAAGGAGTGAGAGCGTGAAAAGGCGAGGGGCGGCGTGCTGACGTGAGGCAGATGGACAGGTAGGACGTTTAGGAAGTTTAACCTGCCCTGTGATGCACGCTGGTACACGAGGGCACACGCTGTTGCAGACGAGCCGTGCATAGGGAGCATGTATATTTGTGATGTGGCGTAGAGTCTCCGCGGGTTTCAAATGAGCGCACAGGCTGCACTGAGACGCTCCACACGCTCCTCCACCCCGGTAGAAGTTTATTGCCAACAGCAGCGGCTGTAATGAAATATGATCGCACTTGTTGAGTGTCAGACATTGAGTGACAGACAAGACTGAGTCCAAACGCGATCGAGTCCGAGACGAGACACGCCGATCTACCCACACGACCTTGGCGATCAACTGGTAGATCGGGATCGACGTATTGCGCACCTCTGGTGTAGAGGGTTGGGGAGGGGACTTCAGACTGTCTCTTTGTCTCCACATCTGAACCAGCGGGCATCCAATCTTCAAGGGGAAAACCCTGCGCAGACAGACTCTCCCAGTGCAAATGTGCCTCTTCAGTCTGCAATCAGAAAAAAATGACATATAAGGCTGTTTCATGATTACATAATATTTCATAACAAAATGAACCAAATGAGATGAGTTACCTAATGCAAGGGTTGTCAAAAACCCAGATACCAATTCATACTAAAACTAGACACTCATTTATCAAATTGAACCTTTCCTGAAAAGCTTAAGAATGATCTGTCTCTGTATCACAACAAGTATGAGACCACCTATTTAAAAACTATTATTTTGAGGTGAAAATTATAAGCTTTGGTCTAAAAGAGCATTTGATTATCATTGTGATATCAATCTGTATAGTTTGAGTAATGAGCTGTTTTACACTTTGATGTTGAAAGTGCACGGCAGTCTGTTTTTTTCAAGTGCTGCTGTTACAATATAATCAAAAAGAGAGAGAGAGAGAAAAAAAAACACACTCATTAATAAAAAAATTATTATTTTTTCAACTTTAAAGGTCCACAATGAAACTTTTCTGGCCACCACTTGCTTGTTTTCATAGAGATTTTATTGCTTTTCCTGAAATGTTCCAAAGTATCGAAATAGAAAAAACTTTACTACACATGTTTATATTGATCAAAAATACCTTGAAAAACATGTATTAATACTGTGGGCAGAGTAGCCTCTCTGCAGATATGACCTGTAACTTGGACTAGTGGTGACTTCTGCTACTGTGGAACACACCAGACAAAGCAACAACATATCCATGGACAAAAGGCACGAGAAAAGTTACACTGTGACCAAATTTGTTACATACATTTTTGTGTTACATTCCCCAAATTATTGATATTAGCCAGAGTAATTTTCTGTTTCAAACATAGACTGTATAAAGAAGTGGACCCACAGTGTTCAACTCCAGTTAAATGAAGCTCAAGGGGTTGGCAGTTTACCAGCTTTTCAGACTTCATCACCTCACCTTCACTTGCCTCACTGTCTCATCGTCATCGTCATCGTCCTCTTCACTTGCCTCGTCATCGTCCTCTTCACTTGCCTCGTCATCGTCCCCTTCACTTGCCTTGCCATCTAATCGTCCCTTTCACTTGCCTCGTCATCCCATCGCCCCCTTCACTTGCCTTGCCATCTCATCGTCCCCTTCACTTGCCTCGTCATCGTCCCCTTCACTTGCCTCGCCATCTAATCGTCCCTTTCACTAGCCTCGTCATCCCATCGCCCCCTTCACTTGCCTCGCCATCTCATCGTCCCCTTCACTTGCCTCGCCATCTCATCATCCCCCTTCACTTGCCTTCGCCGTCCCATCGTCCCCTTCACTTGCCTCACCATCTCATCATCCCCTTTACTTGCCTCGTCATCCCATTGTCCCGTTCACTTGCCTCATCATCTCATCATCCCACTCACTTGCCTCAATTTCACTTCAACCATGTCCAGTATCCAGGTCCCCGGGGGAACAGACATCTCCTAAACCAAACCGACCAGTTACTCCTTCATCGCAATGTCTTTTGCTGATGTCTGAGCGTGAAAGATCATCTCATTCAATAAAGCCACTAATACTTTCCTTTCGTGTCTTTCTAGGTTGAAATAGGAAGTGAATTTGGAGCCGAGTTACATATTAGGAATAGGAATTTGTTTACGGACAAAACAGTGTAATTAAAAACAGGATCTTGTAAAGAGGCTAAGATGAACATTTTAAGACCAAAATGACAAGGCGACAATTTTTCAATATAAAGTCAATTGGAAACAGAGTTGATGGAGCCGGAAGCGCCCCCATGCTCACATGTGTATATACAGTCCATGGTCCCAAAGCATCTGTTGCTGGCTACCAAAATGCATCAAGGGCTTCTTTTTATTCCTCCTGCAGTTGTCAGTAGTAGTGTCATTACACCATCTACTCCAAAATAGTTTACGGATGACATATTGCAAGTATTTTTCAAGCCTCACCCATTTTTTAACTCCTTGACAAAAGTTTACATTCTTCATTTAATTCCAACTTCCAGACATCTTGTACACACGCCAAGTCCAGGAAGTACGTGACCAACTAGCGGCCCCTTCATGAGATGCCAAACACATTGTAATATACTAATGTGATGTTTGGGTATCAGAGCTGCTTTCAGAGGAATTCACACAAACAGTGTTTTAATGATGAGAATAACAAAGGCAGAAGACAAAACACTGGTGCTCTTGGGACTGAATGAATGAGCTGACTCACTGTAGCAACTCCTCTGATTTCACACCACATTTAAACATCTAAATAATCAAAAGGGATGGTGCGATATGGACCGAGTATGTATTTATTTTTGCAGATACTGATTCTGTCTTGCTGCGGTGTCTGGTAACTGATAATTGGCAATACAAATATTAAAGGAGCACTATAGAACTTTTTGGTTGGGGGCCGTTACCGGTTTGTTTTTATAGATATGTCATTCCTCTGTCTGGAATGTTCCACAGTATGACATTAAACAGATCTACCTTACATTTATTCAATTACAGGTGGTTTTATAGCTCAAAAATATCTAGAAAAACAGGCATTCTGACTGTGAGCGGGGTTGCCTCTCCACAGATCTGACCTGTAACTTGATCTGGTTTGGTCTCCATGAAGGTAGAAAGGTTTAATGCCATACTGTGAAACATTTAAGACTAAGAAATTGCATCTCCTTGGAGAAAAGCATTTGATGGGCCCTCCACCAGAACAGTTACACAATGCACCTTTAAGTAACTTTTGTAAAGATAATAACATTTATTTATCTAGAACACAAAATATGTTATTGTAAGATTGTGCAAACATACAGGTATATTTTGGCTGCTTGATTCGTCTTCATTTCCATTTTTACAAATTTGTCTGTTCAAAGACACAGATCAGATTCACTGAGGAGCAGAGATCGGCTTGTTTTTTCATGGCAGGAGAAAATCAATGGCCGATAATTTCTGTTGATATTTTTTTTGCCCGGTGTAGTAACATTTTTGCAGTACTCTCTTTGGAATAAGGCGATCAGAAAAGCATTATATATATTCTTCATGGCAAAATTGCAAAATAAAAACACCACCATCATGTAG